>NW_025726302.1:0-705954 GCF_021461395.2 Schistocerca americana
AACCACAGTCACATCTACCATTTTCGTCTGCCCCTTTCACCAGACGCGATACGATATTATTCTTCGACATTATGACTTTCACAGTACTCCTGCTAGGGGCTCCTCCAGTTTACCAAAGTATTTCGCCTGTTGAAGAGGCATTTGGCTACCTTAAGAGAGTCATAGTTACTCCTGTCAGTTGCTCCCCGTTTTACCAAAGTCACATTCTCAATCTTATTCTGGCCAGTTCACCTGAAGCGATACGCTATTATCAGTCAACCTAAAGAATATCACAGTACTCCTGCCGGGAGCTTCTCTAGTTTGCCGATGTATTTCGCCTGTTGACGAGGCATTTGGATACCTTAAGAGAGTCATAGTTACCACTTACTGTTGCTCCCCATTTTACAACAGGCACATCTACAAGCTTACTCTGGCCAATTCTCCTGAAGCGATACGCTAATATCTGTTGACATATAGACTTTCACAGTACTCCTGCCGGGAGCTTCTCGACTTTGCCGATGTATTTCGCCTATTGATGAGGCGTTTGGCTACCTTAAGAGAGTCATAGTTACTCCTGTCAGTGTCTCTCCGTTAAACCACAATCACATCTACCATTTTCCTCTGCCCCTTTCACCAGACGAGATACGATACTATTCTTCGACATTATGACTTTCACAGTTCTCCTGCTAGGGGCTCCTCCTGTTTACCAATGTATTTCGCCTGTTGACGAGGCATTTGGCTACCTTAAGAGATTCATAGTTACTCCTGTCAGTTGCTCCCCGTTTTACCAAAGTCACATTTTCAATCTTATTCTGGCCAGTTCACCTGAACCGATACGCCATTATCAGTCAACCTAAAGTATATCACAGTACTCCTGCCGGGAGCTTCTCGAGTTGGCCGATGTATTTCGCCTGTTGACGAGGCATTTGGATACCTTAAGAGAGTCATAGTTACTCCTTGCTGTTGCTCCCCATTTTACAACAGGGACATCTACAAGCTTACTCTGGCCAGTTCTCCTGAAGCGATACGCTAATATCTGTTGACATAAAGACCTTCACAGTACTCCTGCCGGGAGCTTCTCGAATTTACCGATGTATTTCGCCTATTGACGAGGCATTTGGCTACCTTAAGAGAGTCATAGTTACTCCTGCCAGTGTCTCTCCGTTAAACCACAGTCACATCTACCATTTTCGTCTGCCCCTTTCACCAGACGCGATACGATATTATTCTTCGACATTATGACTTTCACAGTACTCCTGCTAGGGGCTCCTCCAGTTTACCAAAGTATTTCGCCTGTTGAAGAGGCATTTGGCTACCTTAAGAGAGTCATAGTTACTCCTGTCAGTTGCTCCCCGTTTTACCAAAGTCACATTCTCAATCTTATTCTGGCCAGTTCACCTGAAGCGATACGCTATTATCAGTCAACCTAAAGAATATCACAGTACTCCTGCCGGGAGCTTCTCGAGTTTGCCTATGTATTTCGCCTGTTGACGAGGCATTAGGATACCTTAAGAGAGTCATAGTTACCACTTGCTGTTGCTCCCCATTTTACAACAGGCACATCTACAAGCTTAATCTGGCCAATTCTCCTGAAGCGATACGCTAATATCTGTTGACATAAAGACTTTCTTAGTACTCCTGCAGGGAGCTTCTCGACTTTGCCGATGTATTTCGCCTATTGACGAGGCGTTTGGCTACCTTAAGAGAGTCATAGTCACTCCTGCCAGTGTCTCTCCGTTAAACCACAGTCACATCTACCATTTTCCTCTGCCCCTTTCACCAGACGCGATACGATACTATTCTTCGACATTATGACTTTCACAGTACTCCTGCTAGGGGCTCCTCCAGTTTACCAAAGTATTTCGCCTGTTGAAGAGGCATTTGGCTACCTTAAGAGAGTCATAGTTACGCCTGTCAGTTGCTCCCCGTTTTACCAAAGTCACATTCTCAATCTTATTCTGGCCAGTTCACCTGAAGCGATACGCCATTATCAGTCAACCTAAAGATTATCACAGTACTCCTGCCGGGAGCTTCTCGAGTTTGCCGATGTATTTCGCCTGTTGACGAGGCATTTGGATACCTTAAGAGAGTCATAGTTACCACTTGCTGTTGCTCCCCATTTTACAACAGGCACATTTACAAGCTTTCTCTGGCCAATTCTCCTGAAGCGATACGCTAATATCTGTTGACATAAAGACTTTCTTAGTACTCCTGCCGGGAGCTTCTCGACTTTGCCGATGTATTTCGCCCATTGACGAGGCGTTTGGCTACCTTAAGAGAGTCATAGTTACTCCTGCCAGTGTCTCTCCGTTAAACCACAGTCACATCTACCATTTTCCTCTGCCCCTTTCACCAGACGCGATACGATATTATTCTTCGACATTATGACTTTCACAGTACTCCTGCTAGGTGCTCCTCCAGTTTACCAAAGTATTTCGCCTGTTGAAGAGGCATTTGGCTACCTTAAGAGAGTCATAGTTACTCCTGTCAGTTGCTCCCCGTTTTACCAAAGTCACATTCTCAATCTTATTCTGGCCAGTTCACCTGAAGCGATACGCTATTATCAGTCAACCTAAAGAATATCACAGTACTCCTGCCGGGAGCTTCTCGAGTTTGCCGATGTATTTCGCCTGTTGACGAGGCATTTGGATACCTTAAGAGAGTCATAGTTACCACTTGCTGTTGCTCCCCATTTTACAACAGGCACATCTACAAGCTTTCTCTGGCCAATTCTCCTGAAGCGATACGCTAATATCTGTTGACATAAAGACTTTCTTAGTACTCCTGCCGGGAGCTTCTCGACTTTGCCGATGTATTTCGCCCATTGACGAGGCGTTTGGCTACCTTAAGAGAGTCATAGTTACTCCTGCCAGTGTCTCTCCGTTAAACCACAGTCACATCTACCATTTTCCTCTGCCCCTTTCACCAGACGCGATACGATATTATTCTTCGACATTATGACTTTCACAGTACTCCTGCTAGGTGCTCCTCCAGTTTACCAAAGTATTTCGCCTGTTGAAGAGGCATTTGGCTACCTTAAGAGAGTCATAGTTACGCCTGTCAGTTGCTCCCCGTTTTACCAAAGTCACATTCTCAATCTTATTCTGGCCAGTTCACCTGAAGCGATACGCTATTATCAGTCAACCTAAAGAATATCACAGTACTCCTGCCGGGAGCTTCTCTACTTTGCCGATGTATTTCGCCTGTTGACGAGGCATTTGGATACCTTAAGAGAGTCATAGTTACCACTTGCTGTTGCTCCCCATTTTACAACAGGCACATCTACAAGCTTTCTCTGGCCAATTCTCCTGAAGCGATACGCTAATATCTGTTGACATAAAGACTTTCTTAGTACTCCTTCCGGGAGCTTCTCGACTTTGCCGATGTATTTCGCCTATTGACGAGGCGTCTGGCTACCTTAACAGAGTCATAGTTACTCCTGCCAGTGTCTCTCCGTTAAACCACAGTCACATCTACCATTTTCCTCTGCCCCTTTCACCAGACGCGATACGATATTATTCTTCGACATTATGACTTTCACAGTACTCCTGCTAGGGGCTCCTCCAGTTTACAAATGTATTTCGCCTGTTGACAAGGCATTTGGCTACCTTAAGAGAGTCATAGTTACTCCTGTCAGTTGCTCCCCGTTTTACCAAAGTCACATTCTCAATCTTATTCTGGCCAGTTCACCTGAAGCGATACGCTATTATCAGTCAACCTAAAGAATATCACAGTACTCCTGCCGGGAGCTTCTCTAGTTTGCCGATGTATTTCGCCTGTTGACGAGGCATTTGGATACCTTAAGAGAGTCATAGTTACCACTTACTGTTGCTCCCCATTTTACAACAGGCACATCTACAAGCTTACTCTGGCCAATTCTCCTGAAGCGATACGCTAATATCTGTTGACATATAGACTTTCACAGTACTCCTGCCGGGAGCTTCTCGACTTTGCCGATGTATTTCGCCTATTGATGAGGCGTTTGGCTACCTTAAGAGAGTCATAGTTACTCCTGTCAGTGTCTCTCCGTTAAACCACAATCACATCTACCATTTTCCTCTGCCCCTTTCACCAGACGCGATACGATACTATTCTTCGACATTATGACTTTCACAGTTCTCCTGCTAGGGGCTCCTCCTGTTTACCAATGTATTTCGCCTGTTGACGAGGCATTTGGCTACCTTAAGAGATTCATAGTTACTCCTGTCAGTTGCTCCCCGTTTTACCAAAGTCACATTTTCAATCTTATTCTGGCCAGTTCACCTGAACCGATACGCCATTATCTGTCAACCTAAAGTATATCACAGTACTCCTGCCGGGAGCTTCTCGAGTTGGCCGATGTATTTCGCCTGTTGACGAGGCATTTGGATACCTTAAGAGAGTCATAGTTACTCCTTGCTGTTGCTCCCCATTTTACAACAGGGACATCTACAAGCTTACTCTGGCCAGTTCTCCTGAAGCGATACGCTAATATCTGTTGACATAAAGACTTTCACAGTACTCCTGCCGGGAGCTTCTCGAATTTACCGATGTATTTCGCCTATTGACGAGGCATTTGGCTACCTTAAGAGAGTCATAGTTACTCCTGCCAGTGTCTCTCCGTTAAACCACAGTCACATCTACCATTTTCGTCTGCCCCTTTCACCAGACGCGATACGATATTATTCTTCGACATTATGACTTTCTCAGTACTCCTGCTAGGGGCTCCTCCAGTTTACCAAAGTATTTCGCCTGTTGAAGAGGCATTTGGCTACCTTAAGAGAGTCATAGTTACTCCTGTCAGTTGCTCCCCGTTTTACCAAAGTCACATTCTCAATCTTATTCTGGCCAGTTCACCTGAAGCGATACGCTATTATCAGTCAACCTAAAGAATATCACAGTACTCCTGCCGGGAGCTTCTCGAGTTTGCCTATGTATTTCGCCTGTTGACGAGGCATTAGGATACCTTAAGAGAGTCATAGTTACCACTTGCTGTTGCTCCCCATTTTACAACAGGCACATCTACAAGCTTAATCTGGCCAATTCTCCTGAAGCGATACGCTAATATCTGTTGACATAAAGACTTTCTTAGTACTCCTGCCGGGAGCTTCTCGACTTTGCCGATGTATTTCGCCTATTGACGAGGCGTTTGGCTACCTTAAGAGAGTCATAGTCACTCCTGCCAGTGTCTCTCCGTTAAACCACAGTCACATCTACCATTTTCCTCTGCCCCTTTCACCAGACGCGATACGATACTATTCTTCGACATTATGACTTTCACAGTACTCCTGCTAGGGGCTCCTCCAGTTTACCAAAGTATTTCGCCTGTTGAAGAGGCATTTGGCTACCTTAAGAGAGTCATAGTTACGCCTGTCAGTTGCTCCCCGTTTTACCAAAGTCACATTCTCAATCTTATTCTGGCCAGTTCACCTGAAGCGATACGCTATTATCAGTCAACCTAACGAATATCACAGTACTCCTGCCGGGAGCTTCTCTAGTTTGCCGATGTATTTCGCCTGTTGACGAGGCATTTGGATACCTTAAGAGAGTCATAGTTACCACTTGCTGTTGCTCCAAATTTTACAACAGGCACATCTACAAGCTTACTCTGGCCAATTCTCTGAAGCGATACGCTAATATCTGTTGACATAAAGACTTTCACAGTACTCCTGCCGGGAGCTTCTCGACTTTGCCGATGTATTTCGCCTATTGATGAGGCGTTTGGCTACCTTAAGAGAGTCATAGTCACTCCTGCCAGTGTCTCTCCGTTAAACCACAGTCACATCTACCATTTTCCTCTGCCCCTTTCACCAGACGCGATACGATACTATTCTTCGACATTATGACTTTCACAGTTCTCCTGCTAGGGGCTCCTCCAGTTTACCAAAGTATTTCGCCTGTTGAAGAGGCATTTGGCTACCTTAAGAGAGTCATAGTTACTCCTGTCAGTTGCTCCCCGTTTTACCAAAGTCACATTCTCAATCTTATTCTGGCCAGTTCACCTGAAGCGATACGCTATTATCAGTCAACCTAAAGAATATCACAGTACTCCTGCCGGGAGCTTCTCGAGTTTGCCGATGTATTTCGCCTGTTGACGAGGCATTTGGATACCTTAAGAGAGTCATAGTTACCACTTGCTGTTGCTCCCCATTTTACAACAGGCACATCTACAAGCTTTCTCTGGCCAATTCTCCTGAAGCGATACGCTAATATCTGTTGACATAAAGACTTTCTTAGGACTCCTGCCGGGAGCTTCTCGACTTTGCCGATGTATTTCGCCCATTGACGAGGCGTTTGGCTACCTTAAGAGAGTCATAGTTACTCCTGCCAGTGTCTCTCCGTTAAACCACAGTCACATCTACCATTTTCCTCTGCCCCTTTCACCAGACGCGATACGATACTATTCTTCGACATTATGACTTTCACAGTTCTCCTGCTAGGGGCTCCTCCTGTTTACCAATGTATTTCGCCTGTTGACGAGGCATTTGGCTACCTTAAGAGATTCATAGTTACTCCTGTCAGTTGCTCCCCGTTTTACCAAAGTCACATTTTCAATCTTATTCTGGCCAGTTCACCTGAACCGATACGCCATTATCAGTCAACCTAAAGTATATCACAGTACTCCTGCCGGGAGCTTCTCGAGTTGGCCGATGTATTTCGCCTGTTGACGAGGCATTTGGATACCTTAAGAGAGTCATAGTTACTCCTTGCTGTTGCTCCCCATTTTACAACAGGGACATCTACAAGCTTACTCTGGCCAGTTCTCCTGAAGCGATACGCTAATATCTGTTGACATAAAGACTTTCACAGTACTCCTGCCGGGAGCTTCTCGAATTTACCGATGTATTTCGCCTATTGACGAGGCATTTGGCTACCTTAAGAGAGTCATAGTTGCTCCTGCCAGTGTCTCTCCGTTAAACCACAGTCACATCTACCATTTTCGTCTGCCCCTTTCACCAGACGCGATACGATATTATTCTTCGACATTATGACTTTCTCAGTACTCCTGCTAGGGGCTCCTCCAGTTTACCAAAGTATTTCGCCTGTTGAAGAGGCATTTGGCTACCTTAAGAGAGTCATAGTTACTCCTGTCAGTTGCTCCCCGTTTTACCAAAGTCACATTCTCAATCTTATTCTGGCCAGTTCACCTGAAGCGATACGCTATTATCAGTCAACCTAAAGAATATCACAGTACTCCTGCCGGGAGCTTCTCGAGTTTGCCTATGTATTTCGCCTGTTGACGAGGCATTAGGATACCTTAAGAGAGTCATAGTTACCACTTGCTGTTGCTCCCCATTTTACAACAGGCACATCTACAAGCTTAATCTGGCCAATTCTCCTGAAGCGATACGCTAATATCTGTTGACATAAAGACTTTCTTAGTACTCCTGCCGGGAGCTTCTCGACTTTGCCGATGTATTTCGCCTATTGACGAGGCGTTTGGCTACCTTAAGAGAGTCATAGTCACTCCTGCCAGTGTCTCTCCGTTAAACCACAGTCACATCTACCATTTTCCTCTGCCCCTTTCACCAGACGCGATACGATACTATTCTTCGACATTATGACTTTCACAGTACTCCTGCTAGGGGCTCCTCCAGTTTACCAAAGTATTTCGCCTGTTGAAGAGGCATTTGGCTACCTTAAGAGAGTCATAGTTACGCCTGTCAGTTGCTCCCCGTTTTACCAAAGTCACATTCTCAATCTTATTCTGGCCAGTTCACCTGAAGCGATACGCTATTATCAGTCAACCTAACGAATATCACAGTACTCCTGCCGGGAGCTTCTCTAGTTTGCCGATGTATTTCGCCTGTTGACGAGGCATTTGGATACCTTAAGAGAGTCATAGTTACCACTTGCTGTTGCTCCAAATTTTACAACAGGCACATCTACAAGCTTACTCTGGCCAATTCTCTGAAGCGATACGCTAATATCTGTTGACATAAAGACTTTCACAGTACTCCTGCCGGGAGCTTCTCGACTTTGCCGATGTATTTCGCCTATTGATGAGGCGTTTGGCTACCTTAAGAGAGTCATAGTCACTCCTGCCAGTGTCTCTCCGTTAAACCACAGTCACATCTACCATTTTCCTCTGCCCCTTTCACCAGACGCGATACGATACTATTCTTCGACATTATGACTTTCACAGTTCTCCTGCTAGGGGCTCCTCCAGTTTACCAAAGTATTTCGCCTGTTGAAGAGGCATTTGGCTACCTTAAGAGAGTCATAGTTACTCCTGTCAGTTGCTCCCCGTTTTACCAAAGTCACATTCTCAATCTTATTCTGGCCAGTTCACCTGAAGCGATACGCTATTATCAGTCAACCTAAAGAATATCACAGTACTCCTGCCGGGAGCTTCTCGAGTTTGCCGATGTATTTCGCCTGTTGACGAGGCATTTGGATACCTTAAGAGAGTCATAGTTACCACTTGCTGTTGCTCCCCATTTTACAACAGGCACATCTACAAGCTTTCTCTGGCCAATTCTCCTGAAGCGATACGCTAATATCTGTTGACATAAAGACTTTCTTAGTACTCCTGCCGGGAGCTTCTCGACTTTGCCGATGTATTTCGCCCATTGACGAGGCGTTTGGCTACCTTAAGAGAGTCATAGTTACTCCTGCCAGTGTCTCTCCGTTAAACCACAGTCACATCTACCATTTTCCTCTGCCCCTTTCACCAGACGCGATACGATACTATTCTTCGACATTATGACTTTCACAGTTCTCCTGCTAGGGGCTCCTCCTGTTTACCAATGTATTTCGCCTGTTGACGAGGCATTTGGCTACCTTAAGAGATTCATAGTTACTCCTGTCAGTTGCTCCCCGTTTTACCAAAGTCACATTTTCAATCTTATTCTGGCCAGTTCACCTGAACCGATACGCCATTATCAGTCAACCTAAAGTATATCACAGTACTCCTGCCGGGAGCTTCTCGAGTTGGCCGATGTATTTCGCCTGTTGACGAGGCATTTGGATACCTTAAGAGAGTCATAGTTACTCCTTGCTGTTGCTCCCCATTTTACAACAGGGACATCTACAAGCTTACTCTGGCCAGTTCTCCTGAAGCGATACGCTAATATCTGTTGACATAAAGACTTTCACAGTACTCCTGCCGGGAGCTTCTCGAATTTACCGATGTATTTCGCCTATTGACGAGGCATTTGGCTACCTTAAGAGAGTCATAGTTGCTCCTGCCAGTGTCTCTCCGTTAAACCACAGTCACATCTACCATTTTCGTCTGCCCCTTTCACCAGACGCGATACGATATTATTCTTCGACATTATGACTTTCTCAGTACTCCTGCTAGGGGCTCCTCCAGTTTACCAAAGTATTTCGCCTGTTGAAGAGGCATTTGGCTACCTTAAGAGAGTCATAGTTACTCCTGTCAGTTGCTCCCCGTTTTACCAAAGTCACATTCTCAATCTTATTCTGGCCAGTTCACCTGAAGCGATACGCTATTATCAGTCAACCTAAAGAATATCACAGTACTCCTGCCGGGAGCTTCTCGAGTTTGCCTATGTATTTCGCCTGTTGACGAGGCATTAGGATACCTTAAGAGAGTCATAGTTACCACTTGCTGTTGCTCCCCATTTTACAACAGGCACATCTACAAGCTTAATCTGGCCAATTCTCCTGAAGCGATACGCTAATATCTGTTGACATAAAGACTTTCTTAGTACTCCTGCCGGGAGCTTCTCGACTTTGCCGATGTATTTCGCCTATTGACGAGGCGTTTGGCTACCTTAAGAGAGTCATAGTCACTCCTGCCAGTGTCTCTCCGTTAAACCACAGTCACATCTACCATTTTCCTCTGCCCCTTTCACCAGACGCGATACGATACTATTCTTCGACATTATGACTTTCACAGTACTCCTGCTAGGGGCTCCTCCAGTTTACCAAAGTATTTCGCCTGTTGAAGAGGCATTTGGCTACCTTAAGAGAGTCATAGTTACGCCTGTCAGTTGCTCCCCGTTTTACCAAAGTCACATTCTCAATCTTATTCTGGCCAGTTCACCTGAAGCGATACGCTATTATCAGTCAACCTAACGAATATCACAGTACTCCTGCCGGGAGCTTCTCTAGTTTGCCGATGTATTTCGCCTGTTGACGAGGCATTTGGATACCTTAAGAGAGTCATAGTTACCACTTGCTGTTGCTCCAAATTTTACAACAGGCACATCTACAAGCTTACTCTGGCCAATTCTCTGAAGCGATACGCTAATATCTGTTGACATAAAGACTTTCACAGTACTCCTGCCGGGAGCTTCTCGACTTTGCCGATGTATTTCGCCTATTGATGAGGCGTTTGGCTACCTTAAGAGAGTCATAGTCACTCCTGCCAGTGTCTCTCCGTTAAACCACAGTCACATCTACCATTTTCCTCTGCCCCTTTCACCAGACGCGATACGATACTATTCTTCGACATTATGACTTTCACAGTTCTCCTGCTAGGGGCTCCTCCAGTTTACCAAAGTATTTCGCCTGTTGAAGAGGCATTTGGCTACCTTAAGAGAGTCATAGTTACTCCTGTCAGTTGCTCCCCGTTTTACCAAAGTCACATTCTCAATCTTATTCTGGCCAGTTCACCTGAAGCGATACGCTATTATCAGTCAACCTAAAGAATATCACAGTACTCCTGCCGGGAGCTTCTCGAGTTTGCCGATGTATTTCGCCTGTTGACGAGGCATTTGGATACCTTAAGAGAGTCATAGTTACCACTTGCTGTTGCTCCCCATTTTACAACAGGCACATCTACAAGCTTTCTCTGGCCAATTCTCCTGAAGCGATACGCTAATATCTGTTGACATAAAGACTTTCTTAGTACTCCTGCCGGGAGCTTCTCGACTTTGCCGATGTATTTCGCCCATTGACGAGGCGTTTGGCTACCTTAAGAGAGTCATAGTTACTCCTGCCAGTGTCTCTCCGTTAAACCACAGTCACATCTACCATTTTCCTCTGCCCCTTTCACCAGACGCGATACGATACTATTCTTCGACATTATGACTTTCACAGTTCTCCTGCTAGGGGCTCCTCCTGTTTACCAATGTATTTCGCCTGTTGACGAGGCATTTGGCTACCTTAAGAGATTCATAGTTACTCCTGTCAGTTGCTCCCCGTTTTACCAAAGTCACATTTTCAATCTTATTCTGGCCAGTTCACCTGAACCGATACGCCATTATCAGTCAACCTAAAGTATATCACAGTACTCCTGCCGGGAGCTTCTCGAGTTGGCCGATGTATTTCGCCTGTTGACGAGGCATTTGGATACCTTAAGAGAGTCATAGTTACTCCTTGCTGTTGCTCCCCATTTTACAACAGGGACATCTACAAGCTTACTCTGGCCAGTTCTCCTGAAGCGATACGCTAATATCTGTTGACATATAGACTTTCACAGTACTCCTGCCGGGAGCTTCTCGACTTTACCGATGTATTTCGCCCATTGACGAGGCATTTGGCTACCTTAAGAGAGTCATAGTTACTCCTGCCAGTGTCTCTCCGTTAAACCACAGTCACATCTACCATTTTCCTCTGCCCCTTTCACCAGACGCGATACGATATTATTCTTCGACATTATGACTTTCACAGTACTCCTGCTAGGGGCTCCTCCAGTTTACCAAAGTATTTCGCCTGTTGAAGAGGCATTTGGCTACCTTAAGAGAGTCATAGTTACTCCTGTCAGTTGCTCCCCGTTTTACCAAAGTCACATTCTCAATCTTATTCTGGCCAGTTCACCTGAAGCGATACGCTATTATCAGTCAACCTAAAGAATATCACAGTACTCCTGCCGGGAGCTTCTCTAGTTTGCCGATGTATTTCGCCTGTTGACGAGGCATTTGGATACCTTAAGAGAGTCATAGTTACCACTTGCTGTTGCTCCCCATTTTACAACAGGCACATCTACAAACTTACTCTGGTCAATTCTCCTGAAGCGATACGCTAATATCTGTTGACATAAAGACTTTCACAGTACTCCTGCCGGGAGCTTCTCGACTTTGCCGATGTATTTCGCCTATTGATGGGGCGTTTGGCTACCTTAAGAGAGTCATAGTCACTCCTGCCAGTGTCTCTCCGTTAAACCACAGGCACATCTACCATTTTCCTCTGCCCCTTTCACCAGACGCGATACGATACTATTCTTCGACATTATGACTTTCACAGTTCTCCTGCTAGGGGCTCCTCCTGTTTACCAATGTATTTCGCCTGTTGACGAGGCATTTGGCTACCTTAAGAGATTCATAGTTACTCCTGTCAGTTGCTCCCCGTTTTACCAAAGTCACATTTTCAATCTTATTCTGGCCAGTTCACCTGAACCGATACGCCATTATCAGTCAACCTAAAGCATATCACAGTACTCCTGCCGGGAGCTTCTCGAGTTGGCCGATGTATTTCGCCTGTTGACGAGGCATTTGGATACCTTAAGAGAGTCATAGTTACTCCTTGCTGTTGCTCCCCATTTTACAACACGGACATCTACAAGCTTACTCTGGCCAGTTCTCCTGAAGCGATACGCTAATATCTGTTGACATAAAGACTTTCACAGTACTCCTGCCGGGAGCTTCTCGACTTTACCGATGTATTTCGCCTATTGACGAGGCATTTGGCTACCTTAAGAGAGTCATAGTTACTCCTGCCAGTGTCTCTCCGTTAAACCACAGTCACATCTACCATTTTCCTCTGCCCCTTTCACCAGACGCGATACGATATTATTCTTCGACATTATGACTTTCACAGTACTCCTGCTAGGGGCTCCTCCAGTTTATCAAAGTATTTCGCCTGTTGAAGAGGCATTTGGCTACCTTAAGAGAGTCATAGTTACTCCTGTCAGTTGCTCCCCGTTTTACCAAAGTCACATTCTCAATCTTATTCTGGCCAGTTCACCTGAAGCGATACGCTATTATCAGTCAACCTAAAGAATATCACAGTACTCCTGCCGGGAGCTTCTCGAGTTTGCCGATGTATTTCGCCTGTTGACGAGGCATTTGGATACCTTAAGAGAGTCATAGTTACCACTTGCTGTTGCTCCCCATTTTACAACAGGCACATCTACAAGCTTTCTCTGGCCAATTCTCCTGAAGCGATACGCTAATATCTGTTGACATAAAGACTTTCTTAGTACTCCTGCCGGGAGCTTCTCGACTTTGCCGATGTATTTCGCCCATTGACGAGGCGTTTGGCTACCTTAAGAGAGTCATAGTTACTCCTGCCAGTGTCTCTCCGTTAAACCACAGTCACATCTACCATTTTCCTCTGCCCCTTTCACCAGACGCGATACGATATTATTCTTCGACATTATGACTTTCACAGTACTCCTGCTAGGTGCTCCTCCAGTTTACCAAAGTATTTCGCCTGTTGAAGAGGCATTTGGCTACCTTAAGAGAGTCATAGTTACGCCTGTCAGTTGCTCCCCGTTTTACCAAAGTCACATTCTCAATCTTATTCTGGCCAGTTCACCTGAAGCGATACGCTATTATCAGTCAACCTAAAGAATATCACAGTACTCCTGCCGGGAGCTTCTCTACTTTGCCGATGTATTTCGCCTGTTGACGAGGCATTTGGATACCTTAAGAGAGTCATAGTTACCACTTGCTGTTGCTCCCCATTTTACAACAGGCACATCTACAAGCTTTCTCTGGCCAATTCTCCTGAAGCGATACGCTAATATCTGTTGACATAAAGACTTTCTTAGTACTCCTGCCGGGAGCTTCTCGACTTTGCCGATGTATTTCGCCTATTGACGAGGCGTTTGGCTACCTTAACAGAGTCATAGTTACTCCTGCCAGTGTCTCTCCGTTAAACCACAGTCACATCTACCATTTTCCTCTGCCCCTTTCACCAGACGCGATACGATATTATTCTTCGACATTATGACTTTCACAGTACTCCTGCTAGGGGCTCCTCCAGTTTACAAATGTATTTCGCCTGTTGACAAGGCATTTGGCTACCTTAAGAGAGTCATAGTTACTCCTGTCAGTTGCTCCCCGTTTTACCAAAGTCACATTCTCAATCTTATTCTGGCCAGTTCACCTGAAGCGATACGCTATTATCAGTCAACCTAAAGAATATCACAGTACTCCTGCCGGGAGCTTCTCTAGTTTGCCGATGTATTTCGCCTGTTGACGAGGCATTTGGATACCTTAAGAGAGTCATAGTTACCACTTACTGTTGCTCCCCATTTTACAACAGGCACATCTACAAGCTTACTCTGGCCAATTCTCCTGAAGCGATACGCTAATATCTGTTGACATATAGACTTTCACAGTACTCCTGCCGGGAGCTTCTCGACTTTGCCGATGTATTTCGCCTATTGATGAGGCGTTTGGCTACCTTAAGAGAGTCATAGTTACTCCTGCCAGTGTCTCTCCGTTAAACCACAATCACATCTACCATTTTCCTCTGCCCCTTTCACCAGACGCGATACGATACTATTCTTCGACATTATGACTTTCACAGTTCTCCTGCTAGGGGCTCCTCCTGTTTACCAATGTATTTCGCCTGTTGACGAGGCATTTGGCTACCTTAAGAGATTCATAGTTACTCCTGTCAGTTGCTCCCCGTTTTACCAAAGTCACATTTTCAATCTTATTCTGGCCAGTTCACCTGAACCGATACGCCATTATCAGTCAACCTAAAGTATATCACAGTACTCCTGCCGGGAGCTTCTCGAGTTGGCCGATGTATTTCGCCTGTTGACGAGGCATTTGGATACCTTAAGAGAGTCATAGTTACTCCTTGCTGTTGCTCCCCATTTTACAACAGGGACATCTACAAGCTTACTCTGGCCAGTTCTCCTGAAGCGATACGCTAATATCTGTTGACATAAAGACTTTCACAGTACTCCTGCCGGGAGCTTCTCGACTTTACCGATGTATTTCGCCTATTGATGAGGCGTTTGGCTACCTTAAGAGAGTCATAGTTACTCCTGCCAGTGTCTCTCCGTTAAACCACAATCACATCTACCATTTTCCTCTGCCCCTTTCACCAGACGCGATACGATACTATTCTTCGACAATATGACTTTCACAGTTCTCCTGCTAGGGGCTCCTCCTGTTTACCAATGTATTTCGCCTGTTGACGAGGCATTTGGCTACCTTAAGAGATTCATAGTTACTCCTGTCAGTTGCTCCCCGTTTTACCAAAGTCATATTTTCAATCTTATTCTGGCCAGTTCACCTGAAGCGATACGCTATTATCAGTCAACCTAAAGAATATCACAGTACTCCTGCCGGGAGCTTCTCTAGTTTGCCGATGTATTTCGCCTGTTGACGAGGCATTTGGATACCTTAAGAGAGTCATAGTTACCACTTGCTGTTGCTCCCCATTTTACAACAGGCACATCTACAAGCTTACTCTGGCCAATTCTCCTGAAGCGATACGCTAATATCTGTTGACATAAAGACTTTCACAGTACTCCTGCCGGGAGCTTCTCGACTTTGCCGATGTATTTCGCCTATTGATGAGGCGTTTGGCTACCTTAAGAGAGTCATAGTCACTCCTGCCAGTGTCTCTCCGTTAAACCACAGGCACATCTACCATTTTCCTCTGCCCCTTTCACCAGACGCGATACGATACTATTCTTCGACATTATGACTTTCACAGTTCTCCTGCTAGGGGCTCCTCCTGTTTACCAATGTATTTCGCCTGTTGACGAGGCATTTGGCTACCTTAAGAGATTCATAGTTACTCCTGTCAGTTGCTCCCCGTTTTACCAAAGTCACATTTTCAATCTTATTCTGGCCAGTTCACCTGAACCGATACGCCATTATCAGTCAACCTAAAGCATATCACAGTACTCCTGCCGGGAGCTTCTCGAGTTGGCCGATGTATTTCGCCTGTTGACGAGGCATTTGGATACCTTAAGAGAGTCATAGTTACTCCTTGCTGTTGCTCCCCATTTTACAACACGGACATCTACAAGCTTACTCCGGCCAGTTCTCCTGAAGCGATACGCTAATATCTGTTGACATAAAGACTTTCACAGTACTCCTGCCGGGAGCTTCTCGACTTTACCGATGTATTTCGCCTATTGACGAGGCATTTGGCTACCTTAAGAGAGTCATAGTTACTCCTGCCAGTATCTCTCCGTTAAACCACAGTCACATCTACCATTTTCCTCTGCCCCTTTCACCAGACGCGATACGATATTATTCTTCGACATTATGACTTTCACAGTACTCCTGCTAGGGGCTCCTCCAGTTTACCAAAGTATTTCGCCTGTTGAAGAGGCATTTGGCTACCTTAAGAGAGTCATAGTTACTCCTGTCAGTTGCTCCCCGTTTTACCAAAGTCACATTCTCAATCTTATTCTGGCCAGTTCACCTGAAGCGATACGCTATTATCAGTCAACCTAAAGAATATCACAGTACTCCTGCCGGGAGCTTCTCGAGTTTGCCGATGTATTTCGCCTGTTGACGAGGCATTTGGATACCTTAAGAGAGTCATAGTTACCACTTGCTGTTGCTCCCCATTTTACAACAGGCACATCTACAAGCTTTCTCTGGCCAATTCTCCTGAAGCGATACGCTAATATCTGTTGACATAAAGACTTTCTTAGTACTCCTGCCGGGAGCTTCTCGACTTTGCCGATGTATTTCGCCCATTGACGAGGCGTTTGGCTACCTTAAGAGAGTCATAGTTACTCCTGCCAGTGTCTCTCCGTTAAACCACAGTCACATCTACCATTTTCCTTTGCCCCTTTCACCAGACGCGATACGATATTATTCTTCGACATTATGACTTTCACAGTACTCCTGCTAGGTGCTCCTCCAGTTTACCAAAGTATTTCGCCTGTTGAAGAGGCATTTGGCTACCTTAAGAGAGTCATAGTTACGCCTGTCAGTTGCTCCCCGTTTTACCAAAGTCACATTCTCAATCTTATTCTGGCCAGTTCACCTGAAGCGATACGCTATTATCAGTCAACCTAAAGAATATCACAGTACTCCTGCCGGGAGCTTCTCTACTTTGCCGATGTATTTCGCCTGTTGACGAGGCATTTGGATACCTTAAGAGAGTCATAGTTACCACTTGCTGTTGCTCCCCATTTTACAACAGGCACATCTACAAGCTTTCTCTGGCCAATTCTCCTGAAGCGATACGCTAATATCTGTTGACATAAAGACTTTCTTAGTACTCCTGCCGGGAGCTTCTCGACTTTGCCGATGTATTTCGCCTATTGACGAGGCGTTTGGCTACCTTAACAGAGTCATAGTTACTCCTGCCAGTGTCTCTCCGTTAAACCACAGTCACATCTACCATTTTCCTCTGCCCCTTTCACCAGACGCGATACGATATTATTCTTCGACATTATGACTTTCACAGTACTCCTGCTGGGGGCTCCTCCAGTTTACAAATGTATTTCGCCTGTTGACAAGGCATTTGGCTACCTTAAGAGAGTCATAGTTACTCCTGTCAGTTGCTCCCCGTTTTACCAAAGTCACATTCTCAATCTTATTCTGGCCAGTTCACCTGAAGCGATACGCTATTATCAGTCAACCTAAAGAATATCACAGTACTCCTGCCGGGAGCTTCTCGAGTTGGCCGATGTATTTCGCCTGTTGACGAGGCATTTGGATACCTTAAGAGAGTCATAGTTACTCCTTGCTGTTGCTCCCCATTTTACAACAGGGACATCTACAAGCTTACTCTGGCCAGTTCTCCTGAAGCGATACGCTAATATCTGTTGACATAAAGACTTTCACAGTACTCCTGCCGGGAGCTTCTCGACTTTACCGATGTATTTCGCCTATTGATGAGGCGTTTGGCTACCTTAAGAGAGTCATAGTTACTCCTGCCAGTGTCTCTCCGTTAAACCACAATCACATCTACCATTTTCCTCTGCCCCTTTCACCAGACGCGATACGATACTATTCTTCGACAATATGACTTTCACAGTTCTCCTGCTAGGGGCTCCTCCTGTTTACCAATGTATTTCGCCTGTTGACGAGGCATTTGGCTACCTTAAGAGATTCATAGTTACTCCTGTCAGTTGCTCCCCGTTTTACCAAAGTCACATTTTCAATCTTATTCTGGCCAGTTCACCTGAAGCGATACGCTATTATCAGTCAACCTAAAGAATATCACAGTACTCCTGCCGGGAGCTTCTCTAGTTTGCCGATGTATTTCGCCTGTTGACGAGGCATTTGGATACCTTAAGAGAGTCATAGTTACCACTTGCTGTTGCTCCCCATTTTACAACAGGCACATCTACAAGCTTACTCTGGCCAATTCTCCTGAAGCGATACGCTAATATCTGTTGACATAAAGACTTTCACAGTACTCCTGCCGGGAGCTTCTCGACTTTGCCGATGTATTTCGCCTATTGATGAGGCGTTTGGCTACCTTAAGAGAGTCATAGTCACTCCTGCCAGTGTCTCTCCGTTAAACCACAGGCACATCTACCATTTTCCTCTGCCCCTTTCACCAGACGCGATACGATACTATTCTTCGACATTATGACTTTCACAGTTCTCCTGCTAGGGGCTCCTCCTGTTTACCAATGTATTTCGCCTGTTGACGAGGCATTTGGCTACCTTAAGAGATTCATAGTTACTCCTGTCAGTTGCTCCCCGTTTTACCAAAGTCACATTTTCAATCTTATTCTGGCCAGTTCACCTGAACCGATACGCCATTATCAGTCAACCTAAAGCATATCACAGTACTCATGCCGGGAGCTTCTCGAGTTGGCCGATGTATTTCGCCTGTTGACGAGGCATTTGGATACCTTAAGAGAGTCATAGTTACTCCTTGCTGTTGCTCCCCATTTTACAACACGGACATCTACAAGCTTACTCCGGCCAGTTCTCCTGAAGCAATACGCTAATATCTGTTGACATAAAGACTTTCACAGTACTCCTGCCGGGAGCTTCTCGACTTTACCGATGTATTTCGCCTATTGACGAGGCATTTGGCTACCTTAAGAGAGTCATAGTTACTCCTGCCAGTGTCTCTCCGTTAAACCACAGTCACATCTACCATTTTCCTCTGCCCCTTTCACCAGACGCGATACGATATTATTCTTCGACATTATGACTTTCACAGTACTCCTGCTAGGGGCTCCTCCAGTTTACCAAAGTATTTCGCCTGTTGAAGAGGCATTTGGCTACCTTAAGAGAGTCATAGTTACTCCTGTCAGTTGCTCCCCGTTTTACCAAAGTCACATTCTCAATCTTATTCTGGCCAGTTCACCTGAAGCGATACGCTATTATCAGTCAACCTAAAGAATATCACAGTACTCCTGCCGGGAGCTTCTCGAGTTTGCCGATGTATTTCGCCTGTTGACGAGGCATTTGGATACCTTAAGAGAGTCATAGTTACCACTTGCTGTTGCTCCCCATTTTACAACAGGCACATCTACAAGCTTTCTCTGGCCAATTCTCCTGAAGCGATACGCTAATATCTGTTGACATAAAGACTTTCTTAGTACTCCTGCCGGGAGCTTCTCGACTTTGCCGATGTATTTCGCCCATTGACGAGGCGTTTGGCTACCTTAAGAGAGTCATAGTTACTCCTGCCAGTGTCTCTCCGTTAAACCACAGTCACATCTACCATTTTCCTTTGCCCCTTTCACCAGACGCGATACGATATTATTCTTCGACATTATGACTTTCACAGTACTCCTGCTAGGTGCTCCTCCAGTTTACCAAAGTATTTCGCCTGTTGAAGAGGCATTTGGCTACCTTAAGAGAGTCATAGTTACGCCTGTCAGTTGCTCCCCGTTTTACCAAAGTCACATTCTCAATCTTATTCTGGCCAGTTCACCTGAAGCGATACGCTATTATCAGTCAACCTAAAGAATATCACAGTACTCCTGCCGGGAGCTTCTCTACTTTGCCGATGTATTTCGCCTGTTGACGAGGCATTTGGATACCTTAAGAGAGTCATAGTTACCACTTGCTGTTGCTCCCCATTTTACAACAGGCACATCTACAAGCTTTCTCTGGCCAATTCTCCTGAAGCGATACGCTAATATCTGTTGACATAAAGACTTTCTTAGTACTCCTGCCGGGAGCTTCTCGACTTTGCCGATGTATTTCGCCTATTGACGAGGCGTTTGGCTACCTTAACAGAGTCATAGTTACTCCTGCCAGTGTCTCTCCGTTAAACCACAGTCACATCTACCATTTTCCTCTGCCCCTTTCACCAGACGCGATACGATATTATTCTTCGACATTATGACTTTCACAGTACTCCTGCTGGGAGCTCCTCCAGTTTACAAATGTATTTCGCCTGTTGACAAGGCATTTGGCTACCTTAAGAGAGTCATAGTTACTCCTGTCAGTTGCTCCCCGTTTTACCAAAGTCACATTCTCAATCTTATTCTGGCCAGTTCACCTGAAGCGATACGCTATTATCAGTCAACCTAAAGAATATCACAGTACTCCTGCCGGGAGCCTCTCTAGTTTGCCGATGTATTTCGCCTGTTGACGAGGCATTTGGATACCTTAAGAGAGTCATAGTTACCACTTACTGTTGCTCCCCATTTTACAACAGGCACATCTACAAGCTTACTCTGGCCAATTCTCCTGAAGCGATACGCTAATATCTGTTGACATATAGACTTTCACAGTACTCCTGCCGGGAGCTTCTCGACTTTGCCGATGTATTTCGCCTATTGATGAGGCGTTTGGCTACCTTAAGAGAGTCATAGTTACTCCTGCCAGTGTCTCTCCGTTAAACCACAATCACATCTACCATTTTCCTCTGCCCCTTTCACCAGACGCGATACGATACTATTCTTCGACATTATGACTTTCACAGTTCTCCTACTAGGGGCTCCTCCTGTTTACCAATGTATTTCGCCTGTTGACGAGGCATTTGGCTACCTTAAGAGATTCATAGTTACTCCTGTCAGTTGCTCCCCGTTTTACCAAAGTCACATTTTCAATCTTATTCTGGCCAGTTCACCTGAACCGATACGCCATTATCAGTCAACCTAAAGTATATCACAGTACTCCTGCCGGGAGCTTCTCGAGTTGGCCGATGTATTTCGCCTGTTGACGAGGCATTTGGATACCTTAAGAGAGTCATAGTTACTCCTTGCTGTTGCTCCCCATTTTACAACAGGGACATCTACAAGCTTACTCTGGCCAGTTCTCCTGAAGCGATACGCTAATATCTGTTGACATAAAGACTTTCACAGTACTCCTGCCGGGAGCTTCTCGACTTTACCGATGTATCTCGCCTATTGACGAGGCATTTGGCTACCTTAAGAGAGTCATAGTTACTCCTGCCAGTGTCTCTCCGTTAAACCACAGTCACATCTACCATTTTCCTCTGCCCCTTTCACCAGACGCGATACGATATTATTCTTCGACATTATGACTTTCACAGTACTCCTGCTAGGGGCTCCTCCAGTTTACCAAAGTATTTCGCCTGTTGAAGAGGCATTTGGCTACCTTAAGAGAGTCATAGTTACTCCTGTCAGTTGCTCCCCGTTTTACCAAAGTCACATTTTCAATCTTATTCTGGCCAGTTCACCTGAACCGATACGCCATTATCAGTCAACCTAAAGCATATCACAGTACTCCTGCCGGGAGCTTCTCTAGTTTGCCGATGTATTTCGCCTGTTGACGAGGCATTTGGATACCTTAAGAGAGTCATAGTTACCACTTGCTGTTGCTCCCCATTTTACAACAGGCACATCTACAAGCTTACTCTGGCCAATTCTCCTGAAGCGATACGCTAATATCTGTTGACATAAAGACTTTCACAGTACTCCTGCCGGGAGCTTCTCGACTTTGCCGATGTATTTCGCCTATTGATGAGGCGTTTGGCTACCTTAAGAGAGTCATAGTCACTCCTGCCAGTGTCTCTCCGTTAAACCACAGGCACATCTACCATTTTCCTCTGCCCCTTTCACCAGACGCGATACGATACTATTCTTCGACATTATGACTTTCACAGTTCTCCTGCTAGGGGCTCCTCCTGTTTACCAATGTATTTCGCCTGTTGACGAGGCATTTGGCTACCTTAAGAGATTCATAGTTACTCCTGTCAGTTGCTCCCCGTTTTACCAAAGTCACATTTTCAATCTTATTCTGGCCAGTTCACCTGAACCGATACGCCATTATCAGTCAACCTAAAGCATATCACAGTACTCCTGCCGGGAGCTTCTCGAGTTGGCCGATGTATTTCGCCTGTTGACGAGGCATTTGGATACCTTAAGAGAGTCATAGTTACTCCTTGCTGTTGCTCCCCATTTTACAACACGGACATCTACAAGCTTACTCCGGCCAGTTCTCCTGAAGCGATACGCTAATATCTGTTGACATAAAGACTTTCACAGTACTCCTGCCGGGAGCTTCTCGACTTTACCGATGTATTTCGCCTATTGACGAGGCATTTGGCTACCTTAAGAGAGTCATAGTTACTCCTGCCAGTGTCTCTCCGTTAAACCACAGTCACATCTACCATTTTCCTCTGCCCCTTTCACCAGACGCGATACGATATTATTCTTCGACATTATGACTTTCACAGTACTCCTGCTAGGGGCTCCTCCAGTTTACCAAAGTATTTCGCCTGTTGAAGAGGCATTTGGCTACCTTAAGAAAGTCATAGTTACTCCTGTCAGTTGCTCCCCGTTTTACCAAAGTCACATTCTCAATCTTATTCTGGCCAGTTCACCTGAAGCGATACGCTATTATCAGTCAACCTAAAGAATATCACAGTACTCCTGCCGGGAGCTTCTCGAGTTTGCCGATGTATTTCGCCTGTTGACGAGGCATTTGGATACCTTAAGAGAGTCATAGTTACCACTTGCTGTTGCTCCCCATTTTACAACAGGCACATCTACAAGCTTTCTCTGGCCAATTCTCCTGAAGCGATACGCTAATATCTGTTGACATAAAGACTTCCTTAGTACTCCTGCCGGGAGCTTCTCGACTTTGCCGATGTATTTCGCCCATTGACGAGGCGTTTGGCTACCTTAAGAGAGTCATAGTTACTCCTGCCAGTGTCTCTCCGTTAAACCACAGTCACATCTACCATTTTCCTCTGCCCCTTTCACCAGACGCGATACGATATTATTCTTCGACATTATGACTTTCACAGTACTCCTGCTAGGTGCTCCTCCAGTTTACCAAAGTATTTCGCCTGTTGGAGAGGCATTTGGCTACCTTAAGAGAGTCATAGTTACGCCTGTCAGTTGCTCCCCGTTTTACCAAAGTCACATTCTCAATCTTATTCTGGCCAGTTCACCTGAAGCGATACGCTATTATCAGTCAACCTAAAGAATATCACAGTACTCCTGCCGGGAGCTTCTCGAGTTTGCCGATGTATTTCGCCTGTTGACGAGGCATTTGGATACCTTAAGAGAGTCATAGTTACCACTTGCTGTTGCTCCCCATTTTACAACAGGCACATCTACAAGCTTTCTCTGGCCAATTCTCCTGAAGCGATACGCTAATATCTGTTGACATAAAGACTTTCTTAGTACTCCTGCCGGGAGCTTCTCGACTTTGCCGATGTATATCGCCTATTGACGAGGCGTTTGGCTACCTTAACAGAGTCATAGTTACTCCTGCCAGTGTCTCTCCGTTAAACCACAGTCACATCTACCATTTTCCTCTGCCCCTTTCACCAGACGCGATACGATATTATTCTTCGACATTATGACTTTCACAGTACTCCTGCTGGGGGCTCCTCCAGTTTACAAATGTATTTCGCCTGTTGACAAGGCTATTGGCTACCTTAAGAGAGTCATAGTTACTCCTGTCAGTTGCTCCCCGTTTTACCAAAGTCACATTTTCAATCTTATTCTGGCCAGTTCACCTGAAGCGATACGCTATTATCAGTCAACCTAAAGAATATCACAGTACTCCTGCCGGGAGCTTCTCTAGTTTGCCGATGTATTTCGCCTGTTGACGAGGCATTTGGATACCTTAAGAGAGTCATAGTTACCACTTACTGTTGCTCCCCATTTTACAACAGGCACATCTACAAGCTTACTCTGGCCAATTCTCCTGAAGCGATACGCTAATATCTGTTGACATATAGACTTTCACAGTACTCCTGCCGGGAGCTTCTCGACTTTGCCGATGTATTTCGCCTATTGATGAGGCGTTTGGCTACCTTAAGAGAGTCATAGTTACTCCTGCCAGTGTCTCTCCGTTAAACCACAATCACATCTACCATTTTCCTCTGCCCCTTTCACCAGACGCGATACGATACTATTCTTCGACATTATGACTTTCACAGTTCTCCTGCTAGGGGCTCCTCCTGTTTACCAATGTATTTCGCCTGTTGACGAGGCATTTGGCTACCTTAAGAGAGTCATAGTTACTCCTGTCAGTTGCTCCCCGTTTTACCAAAGTCACATTTTCAATCTTATTCTGGCCAGTTCACCTGAACCGATACGCCATTATCAGTCAACCTAAAGTATATCACAGTACTCCTGCCGGGAGCTTCTCGAGTTGGCCGATGTATTTCGCCTGTTGACGAGGCATTTGGATACCTTAAGAGAGTCATAGTTACTCCTTGCTGTTGCTCCCCATTTTACAACAGGGACATCTACAAGCTTACTCTGGCCAGTTCTCCTGAAGCGATACGCTAATATCTGTTGACATAAAGACTTTCACAGTACTCCTGCCGGGAGCTTCTCGACTTTACCGATGTATCTCGCCTATTGACGAGGCATTTGGCTACCTTACGAGAGTCATAGTTACTCCTGCCAGTGTCTCTCCGTTAAACCACAGTCACATCTACCATTTTCCTCTGCCCCTTTCACCAGACGCGATACGATATTATTCTTCGACATTATGACTTTCACAGTACTCCTGCTAGGGGCTCCTCCAGTTTACCAAAGTATTTCGCCTGTTGAAGAGGCATTTGGCTACCTTAAGAGAGTCATAGTTACTCCTGTCAGTTGCTCCCCGTTTTACCAAAGTCACATTCTCAATCTTATTCTGGCCAGTTCACCTGAAGCGATACGCTATTATCAGTCAACCTAAAGAATATCACAGTACTCCTGCCGGGAGCTTCTCGAGTTTGCCGATGTATTTCGCCTGTTGACGAGGCATTAGGATACCTTAAGAGAGTCATAGTTACCACTTGCTGTTGCTCCCCATTTTACAACGGGCACATCTACAAGCTTACTCTGGCCAGTTCTCCTGAAGCGATACGCTAATATCTGTTGACATAAAGACTTTCACAGTACTCCTGCCGGGAGCTTCTCGACTTTACCGATGTATCTCGCCTATTGACGAGGCATTTGGCTACCTTAAGAGAGTCATAGTTACTCCTGCCAGTGTCTCTCCGTTAAACCACAGTCACATCTACCATTTTCCTCTGCCCCTTTCACCAGACGCGATACGATATTATTCTTCGACATTATGACTTTCACAGTACTCCTGCTAGGGGCTCCTCCAGTTTACCAAAGTATTTCGCCTGTTGAAGAGGCATTTGGCTACCTTAAGAGAGTCATAGTTACTCCTGTCAGTTGCTCCCCGTTTTACCAAAGTCACATTTTCAATCTTATTCTGGCCAGTTCACCTGAACCGATACGCCATTATCAGTCAACCTAAAGCATATCACAGTACTCCTGCCGGGAGCTTCTCTAGTTTGCCGATGTATTTCGCCTGTTGACGAGGCATTTGGATACCTTAAGAGAGTCATAGTTACCACTTGCTGTTGCTCCCCATTTTACAACAGGCACATCTACAAGCTTACTCTGGCCAATTCTCCTGAAGCGATACGCTAATATCTGTTGACATAAAGACTTTCACAGTACTCCTGCCGGGATCATCTCGACTTTGCCGATGTATTTCGCCTATTGATGAGGCGTTTGGCTACCTTAAGAGAGTCATAGTCACTCCTGCCAGTGTCTCTCCGTTAAACCACAGGCACATCTACCATTTTCCTCTGCCCCTTTCACCAGACGCGATACGATACTATTCTTCGACATTATGACTTTCACAGTTCTCCTGCTAGGGGCTCCTCCTGTTTACCAATGTATTTCGCCTGTTGACGAGGCATTTGGCTACCTTAAGAGATTCATAGTTACTCCTGTCAGTTGCTCCCCGTTTTACCAAAGTCACATTTTCAATCTTATTCTGGCCAGTTCACCTGAACCGATACGCCATTATCAGTCAACCTAAAGCATATCACAGTACTCCTGCCGGGAGCTTCTCGAGTTGGCCGATGTATTTCGCCTGTTGACGAGGCATTTGGATACCTTAAGAGAGTCATAGTTACTCCTTGCTGTTGCTCCCCATTTTACAACACGGACATCTACAAGCTTACTCCGGCCAGTTCTCCTGAAGCGATACGCTAATATCTGTTGACATAAAGACTTTCACAGTACTCCTGCCGGGAGCTTCTCGACTTTACCGATGTATTTCGCCTATTGACGAGGCATTTGGCTACCTTAAGAGAGTCATAGTTACTCCTGCCAGTGTCTCTCCGTTAAACCACAGTCACATCTACCATTTTCCTCTGCCCCTTTCACCAGACGCGATACGATATTATTCTTCGACATTATGACTTTCACAGTACTCCTGCTAGGGGCTCCTCCAGTTTACCAAAGTATTTCGCCTGTTGAAGAGGCATTTGGCTACCTTAAGAGAGTCATAGTTACTCCTGTCAGTTGCTCCCCGTTTTACCAAAGTCACATTCTCAATCTTATTCTGGCCAGTTCACCTGAAGCGATACGCTATTATCAGTCAACCTAAAGAATATCACAGTACTCCTGCCGGGAGCTTCTCGAGTTTGCCGATGTATTTCGCCTGTTGACGAGGCATTTGGATACCTTAAGAGAGTCATAGTTACCACTTGCTGTTGCTCCCCATTTTACAACAGGCACATCTACAAGCTTTCTCTGGCCAATTCTCCTGAAGCGATACGCTAATATCTGTTGACATAAAGACTTTCTTAGTACTCCTGCCGGGAGCTTCTCGACTTTGCCGATGTATTTCGCCCATTGACGAGGCGTTTGGCTACCTTAAGAGAGTCATAGTTACTCCTGCCAGTGTCTCTCCGTTAAACCACAGTCACATCTACCATTTTCCTCTGCCCCTTTCACCAGACGCGATACGATATTATTCTTCGACATTATGACTTTCACAGTACTCCTGCTAGGTGCGCCTCCAGTTTACCAAAGTATTTCGCCTGTTGAAGAGGCATTTGGCTACCTTAAGAGAGTCATAGTTACGCCTGTCAGTTGCTCCCCGTTTTACCAAAGTCACATTCTCAATCTTATTCTGGCCAGTTCACCTGAAGCGATACGCTATTATCAGTCAACCTAAAGAATATCACAGTACTCCTGCCGGGAGCTTCTCTACTTTGCCGATGTATTTCGCCTGTTGACGAGGCATTTGGATACCTTAAGAGAGTCATAGTTACCACTTGCTGTTGCTCCCCATTTTACAACAGGCACATCTACAAGCTTTCTCTGGCCAATTCTCCTGAAGCGATACGCTAATATCTGTTGACATAAAGACTTTCTTAGTACTCCTGCCGGGAGCTTCTCGACTTTGCCGATGTATATCGCCTATTGACGAGGCGTTTGGCTACCTTAACAGAGTCATAGTTACTCCTGCCAGTGTCTCTCCGTTAAACCACAGTCACATCTACCATTTTCCTCTGCCCCTTTCACCAGACGCGATACGATATTATTCTTCGACATTATGACTTTCACAGTACTCCTGCTGGGGGCTCCTCCAGTTTACAAATGTATTTCGCCTGTTGACAAGGCATTTGGCTACATAAGAGAGTCATAGTTACTCCTGTCAGTTGCTCCCCGTTTTACCAAAGTCACATTCTCAATCTTATTCTGGCCAGTTCACCTGAAGCGATACGCTATTATCAGTCAACCTAAAGAATATCACAGTACTCCTGCCGGGAGCTTCTCTAGTTTGCCGATGTATTTCGCCTGTTGACGAGGCATTTGGATACCTTAAGAGAGTCATAGTTACCACTTACTGTTGCTCCCCATTTTACAACAGGCACATCTACAAGCTTACTCTGGCCAATTCTCCTGAAGCGATACGCTAATATCTGTTGACATATAGACTTTCACAGTACTCCTGCCGGGAGCTTCTCGACTTTGCCGATGTATTTCGCCTATTGATGAGGCGTTTGGCTACCTTAAGAGAGTCATAGTTACTCCTGCCAGTGTCTCTCCGTTAAACCACAATCACATCTACCATTTTCCTCTGCCCCTTTCACCAGACGCGATACGATACTATTCTTCGACATTATGACTTTCACAGTTCTCCTGCTAGGGGCTCCTCCTGTTTACCAATGTATTTCGCCTGTTGACGAGGCATTTGGCTACCTTAAGAGAGTCATAGTTACTCCTGTCAGTTGCTCCCCGTTTTACCAAAGTCACATTTTCAATCTTATTCTGGCCAGTTCACCTGAACCGATACGCCATTATCAGTCAACCTAAAGTATATCACAGTACTCCTGCCGGGAGCTTCTCGAGTTGGCCGATGTATTTCGCCTGTTGACGAGGCATTTGGATACCTTAAGAGAGTCATAGTTACTCCTTGCTGTTGCTCCCCATTTTACAACAGGGACATCTACAAGCTTACTCTGGCCAATTCTCCTGAAGCGATACGCTAATATCTGTTGACATAAAGGCTTTCACAGTACTCCGGCCGGGAGCTTCTCGACTTTACCGATGTATCTCGCCTATTGACGAGGCATTTGGCTACCTTAAGAGAGTCATAGTTACTCCTGCCAGTGTCTCTCCGTTAAACCACAGTCACATCTACCATTTTCCTCTGCCCCTTTCACCAGACGCGATACGATATTATTCTTCGACACTATGACTTTCACAGTACTCCTGCTAGGGGCTCCTCCAGTTTACCAAAGTATTTCGCCTGTTGAAGAGGCATTTGGCTACCTTAAGAGAGTCATAGTTACTCCTGTCAGTTGCTCCCCGTTTTACCAAAGTCACATTCTCAATCTTATTCTGGCCAGTTCACCTGAAGCGATACGCTATTATCAGTCAACCTAAAGAATATCACAGTACTCCTGCCGGGAGCTTCTCGAGTTTGCCGATGTATTTCGCCTGTTGACGAGGCATTAGGATACCTTAAGAGAGTCATAGTTACCACTTGCTGTTGCTCCCCATTTTACAACAGGCACATCTACAAGCTTACTCTGGCCAATTCTCCTGAAGCGATACGCTAATATCTGTTGACATAAAGACTTTCTTAGTACTCCTGCCGGGAGCTTCTCGACTTTGCCGATGTATTTCGCCTATTGACGAGGCGTTTGGCTACCTTAACAGAGTCATAGTCACTCCTGCCAGTGTCTCTCCGTTAAACCACAGTCACATCTACCATTTTCCTCTGCCCCTTTCACCAGACGCGATACGATATTATTCTTCGACATTATGACTTTCACAGTACTCCTGCTAGGGGCTCCTCCAGTTTACAAATGTATTTCGCCTGTTGACAAGGCATTTGTCTACCTTAAGAGAGTCATAGTTACTCCTGTCAGTTGCTCCCCGTTTTACCAAAGTCACATTCTCAATCTTATTCTGGCCAGTTCACCTGAAGCGATACGCTATTATCAGTCAACCTAAAGAATATCACAGTACTCCTGCCGGGAGCTTCTCTAGTTTGCCGATGTATTTCGCCTGTTGACGAGGCATTTGGATACCTTAAGAGAGTCATAGTTACCACTTGCTGTTGCTCCCCATTTTACAACAGGCACATCTACAAGCTTACTCTGGCCAATTCTCCTGAAGCGATACGCCAATATCTGTTGACGTAAAGACTTTCACAGTACTCCTGCCGGGAGCTTCTCGACTTTGCCGATGTATTTCGCCTATTGATGAGGCGTTTGGCTACCTTAAGAGAGTCATAGTTACTCCTGCCAGTGTCTCTCCATTAAACCACAGTCACATCTACCATTTTCCTCTGCCCCTTTCACCAGACGCGATACGATACTATTCTTCGACATTATGACTTTCACAGTTCTCCTGCTAGGGGCTCCTCCTGTTTACCAATGTATTTCGCCTGTTGACGAGGCATCTGGCTACCTTAAGAGATTCATAGTTACTCCTGTCAGTTGCTCCCCGTTTTACCAAAGTCACATTTTCAATCTTATTCTGGCCAGTTCACCTGAACCGATACGCCATTATCAGTCAACCTAAAGTATATCACAGTACTCCTGCCGGGAGCTTCTCGAGTTGGCCGATGTATTTCGCCTGTTGACGAGGCATTTGGATACCTTAAGAGAGTCATAGTTACTCCTTGCTGTTGCTCCCCATTTTACAGCAGGGACATCTACAAGCTTACTCTGGCCAGTTCTCCTGAAGCGATACGCTAATATCTGTTGACATAAAGACTTTCACAGTACTCCTGCCGGGAGCTTCTCGACTTTACCGATGTATTTCGCCTATTGACGAGGCATTTGGCTACCTTAAGAGAGTCATAGTTACTCCTGCCAGTGTCTCTCCGTTAAACCACAGTCACATCTACCATTTTCCTCTGCCCCTTTCACCAGACGCGATACGATATTATTCTTCGACATTATGACTTTCACAGTACTCCTGCTAGGGGCTCCTCCAGTTTACCAAAGTATTTCGCCTGTTGAAGAGGCATATGGCTACCTTAAGAGAGTCATAGTTACGCCTGTCAGTTGCTCCCCGTTTTACCAAAGTCACATTCTCAATCTTATTCTGGCCAGTTCACCTGAAGCGATACGCTATTATCAGTCAACCTAAAGAATATCACAGTACTCCTGCCGGGAGCTTCTCTAGTTTGCCGATGTATTTCGCCTGTTGACGAGGCATTTGGATACCTTAAGAGAGTCATAGTTACCACTTACTGTTGCTCCCCATTTTACAACAGGCACATCTACAAGCTTACTCTGGCCAATTCTCCTGAAGCGATACGCTAATATCTGTTGACATAAAGACTTTCACAGTACTCCTGCCGGGAGCTTCTCAACTTTGCCGATGTATTTCGCCTATTGATGAGGCGTTTGGCTACCTTAAGAGAGTCATAGTTACTCCTGCCAGTGTCTCTCCGTTAAACCACAATCACATCTACCATTTTCCTCTGCCCCTTTCACCAGACGTGATACGATACTATTCTTCGACATTATGACTTTCACAGTTCTCCTGCTAGGGGCTCCTCCTGTTTACCAATGTATTTCGCCTGTTGACGAGGCATTTGGCTACCTTAAGAGATCCATAGTTACTCCTGTCAGTTGCTCCCCGTTTTACCAAAGTCACATTTTCAATCTTATTCTGGCCAGTTCACCTGAACCGATACGCCATTATCAGTCAACCTAAAGTATATCACAGTACTCCTGCCGGGAGCTTCTCGAGTTTGCCGATGTATTTCGACTGTTGACGAGGCATTAGGATACCTTAAGAAAGTCATAGTTACCACTTGCTGTTGCTCCTCATTTTACAACAGGCACATCTACAAGCATTCTCTGGCCAATTCTCCTGAAGCGATACGCTAATATCTGTTGACATAAAGACTTTCTTAGTACTCCTGCCGGGAGCTTCTCGACTTTGCCGATGTATTTCGCCTATTGACGAGGCGTTTGGCTACCTTAACAGAGTCATAGTTACTCCTGCCAGTGTCTCTCCGTTAAACCACAGTCACATCTACCATTTTCCTCTGCCCCTTTCACCAGACGCGATACGATATTATTCTTCGACATTATGACTTTCACAGTACTCCTGCTAGGGGCTCCTCCAGTTTACAAATGTATTTCGCCTGTTGACAAGGCATTTGTCTACCTTAAGAGAGTCATAGTTACTCCTGTCAGTTGCTCCCCGTTTTACCAAAGTCACATTCTCAATCTTATTCTGGCCAGTTCACCTGAAGCGATACGCTATTATCAGTCAACCTAAAGAATATCACAGTACTCCTGCCGGGAGCTTCTCTAGTTTGCCGATGTATTTCGCCTGTTGACGAGGCATTTGGATACCTTAAGAGAGTCATAGTTACCACTTGCTGTTGCTCCCCATTTTACAACAGGCACATCTACAAGCTTACTCTGGCCAATTCTCCTGAAGCGATACGCTAATATCTGTTGACATAAAGACTTTCACAGTACTCCTGCCGGGAGCTTCTCGACTTTGCCGATGTATTTCGCCTATTGATGAGGCGTTTGGCTACCTTAAGAGAGTCATAGTTACTCCTGCCAGTGTCTCTCCGTTAAACCACAGTCACATCTACCATTTTCCTCTGCCCCTTTCACCAGACGCGATACGATACTATTCTTCGACATTATGACTTTCACAGTTCTCCTGCTAGGGGCTCCTCCTGTTTACCAATGTATTTCGCCTGTTGACGAGGCATTTGGCTACCTTAAGAGATTCATAGTTACTCCTGTCAGTTGCTCCCCGTTTTACCAAAGTCACATTTTCAATCTTATTCTGGCCAGTTCACCTGAACCGATACGCCATTATCAGTCAACCTAAAGTATATCACAGTACTCCTGCCGGGAGCTTCTCGAGTTGGCCGATGTATTTCGCCTGTTGACGAGGCATTTGGATACCTTAAGAGAGTCATAGTTACTCCTTGCTGTTGCTCCCCATTTTACAACAGGCACATCTACAAGCTTACTCTGGCCAGTTCTCCTGAAGCGATACGCTAATATCTGTTGACATAAAGACTTTCACAGTACTCCTGCCGGGAGCTTCTCGACTTTACCGATGTATTTCGCCTATTGACGAGGCATTTGGATACCTTAAGAGAGTCATAGTTACTCCTGCCAGTGTCTCTCCGTTAAACCACAGTCACATCTACCATTTTCCTCTGCCCCTTTCACCAGACGCGATACGATATTATTCTTCGACATTATGACTTTCACAGTACTCCTGCTAGGGGCTCCTCCAGATTACCAAAGTATTTCGCCTGTTGAAGAGGCATTTGGCTACCTTAAGAGAGTCATAGTTACGCCTGTCAGTTGCTCCCCGTTTTACCAAAGTCACATTCTCAATCTCATTCTGGCCAGTTCACCTGAAGCGATACGCTATTATCAGTCAACCTAAAGAATATCACAGTACTCCTGCCGGGAGCTTCTCTAGTTTGCCGATGTATTTCGCCTGTTGACGAGGCATTTGGATACCTTAAGCGAGTCATAGTTACCACTTGCTGTTGCTCCCCATTTTACAACAGGCACATCTACAAGCTTACTCTGGCCAATTCTCCTGAAGCGATACGCTAATATCTGTTGACATAAAGACTTTCACAGTACTCCTGGCGGGAGCTTCTCGACTTTGCCGATGTATTTCGCCTATTGATGAGGCGTTTGGCTACCTTAAGAGAGTCATAGTCACTCCTGCCAGTGTCTCTCCGTTAAACCACAGTCACATCTACCATTTTCCTCTGCCCCTTTCACCAGACGCGATACGATACTATTCTTCGACATTATGACTTTCACAGTTCTCCTGCTAGGGGCTCCTCCAGTTTACCAATGTATTTCGCCTGTTGACGAGGCATTTGGCTACCTTAAGAGATTCATAGTTACTCCTGTCAGTTGCTCCCCGTTTTACCAAAGTCACATTTTCAATCTTATTCTGGCCAGTTCACCTGAACCGATACGCCATTATCAGTCAACCTATAGTATATCACAGTACTCCTGCCGGGAGCTTCTCGAGTTGGCCGATGTATTTCGCCTGTTGACGAGGCATTTGGATACCTTAAGAGAGTCATAGTTACTCCTTGCTGTTGCTCCCCATTTTACAACAGGGACATCTACAAGCTTACTCTGGGCAGTTCTCCTGAAGCGATACGCTAATATCTGTTGACATTAAGACTTTCACAGTACTCCTGCCGGGAGCTTCTCGACTTTACCGATGTATTTCGCCTATTGACGAGGCATTTGGCTACCTTAAGAGAGTCATAGTTACTCCTGCCAGTGTCTCTCCGTTAAACCACAGTCACATCTACCATTTTCCTCTGCCAATTTCACCAGACGCGATACGATATTGTTCTTCGACATTATGACTTTCACAGTACTCCTGCTAGGGGCTCCTCCAGTTTACCAAAGTATTTCGCCTGTTGAAGAGGCATTTGGCTACCTTAAGAGAGTCATAGTTACTCCTGTCAGTTGCTCCCCGTTTTACCAAAGTCACATTCTCAATCTTATTCTGGCCAGTTCACCTGAAGCGATACGCTATTATCAGTCAACCTAAAGAATATCACAGAACTCCTGCCGGGAGCTTCTCGAGTTTGCCGATGTATTTCGCCTGTTGACGAGGCATTAGGATACCTTAAGAGAGTCATAGTTACCACTTGCTGTTGCTCCCCATTTTACAACAGGCACATCTACAAGCTTTCTCTGGCCAATTCTCCTGAAGCGATACGCTAATATCTGTTGACATAAAGACTTTCTTAGTACTCCTGCCGGGAGCTTCTCGACTTTGCCGATGTATTTCGCCTATTGACGAAGCGTTTGGCTACCTTAACAGAGTCATAGTTACTCCTGCCAGTGTCGCTCCGTTAAACCACAGTCACATCTACCATTTTCCTCTGCCCCTTTCACCAGACGCGATACGATATTATTCTTCGACATTATGACTTTCACAGTTATCCTGCTAAGGGCTCCTCCTGTTTACCAATGTATTTCGCCTGTTGACGAGGCATTTAGCTACCTTAAGAGATTCATAGTTACTCCTGTCAGTTGCTCCCCGTTTTACCAAAGTCACATTTTCAATCTTATTCTGGCCAGTTCACCTGAACCGATACGCCATTATCAGTCAACCTAAAGTATATCACAGTACTCCTGCCGGGAGCTTCTCGACTTGGCCGATGTATTTCGCCTGTTGACGAGGCATTTGGATACCTTAAGAGAGTCATAGTTACTCCTTGCTGTTGCTCCCCATTTTACAACAGGGACATCTACAAGCTTACTCTGGCCAGTTCTCCTGAAGCGATACGCTAATATCTGTTGACATAAAGACTTTCACAGTACTCCTGCCGGGAGCTTCTCGACTTTACCGATGTATTTCGCCTATTGACGAGGCGTTTGGCTACCTTAACAGAGTCATAGTTACTCCTGCCAGTGTCTCTCCGTTAAACCACAGTCACATCTACCAATTTCCTCTGCCCCTTTCACCAGACGCGATACGATATTATTCTTCGACATTATGACTGTCACAGTACTCCTGCTAGGGGCCCCTCCAGTTTACAAATGTATTTCGCCTGTTGACAAGGCATTTGGCTACCTTAAGAGAGTCATAGTTACTCCTGTCAGTTGCTCCCCGTTTCACCAAAGTCACATTCTCAATCTTATTCTGGCCAGTTCACCTGAAGCGATACGCTATTATCAGTCAACCTAAAGAATATCACAGTACTCCTGCCGGGAGCTTCTCTAGTTTGCCGATGTATTTCGCCTGTTGACGAGGCATTTGGATACCTTAAGAGAGTCATAGTTACCACTTGCTGTTGCTCCCCATTTTACAACAGGCACATCTACAAGCTTACTCTGGCCAATTCTCCTGAAGCGATACGCTAATATCTGTTGACATAAAGACTTTCACAGTACTCCTGCCGGGAGCTTCTCGACTTTGCCGATGTATTTCGCCTATTGATGAGGCGTTTGGCTACCTTAAGAGAGTCATAGTCACTCCTGCCAGTGTCTCTCCGTTAAACCACAGTCACATCTACCATTTTCCTCTGCCCCTTTCACCAGACGCGATACGATACTATTCTTCGACATTATGACTTTCACAGTTCTCCTGCTAGGGGCTCCTCCTGTTTACCAATGTATTTCGCCTGTTGACGAGGCATTTGGCTACCTTAAGAGATTCATAGTTACTCCTGTCAGTTGCTCCCCGTTTTACCAAAGTCACATTTTCAATCTTATTCTGGCCAGTTCACCTGAACCGATACGCCATTATCAGTCAACCTAAAGTATATCACAGTACTCCTGCCGGGAGCTTCTCGAGTTGGCCGATGTATTTCGCCTGTTGACGAGGCATTTGGATACCTTAAGAGAGTCATAGTTACCCCTTGCTGTTGCTCCCCATTTTACAACAGGGACATCTACAAGCTTACTCTGGCCAGTTCTCCTGAAGCGATACGCTAATATCTGTTGACATTAAGACTTTCACAGTACTCCTGCCGGGAGCTTCTCGACTTTACCGATGTATTTCGCCTATTGACGAGGCATTTGGCTACCTTAAGAGAGTCATAGTTACTCCTGCCAGTGTCTCTCCGTTAAACCACAGTCACATCTACCATTTTCCTCTGCCCCTTTCACCAGACGCGATACGATATTGTTCTTCGACATTATGACTTTCACAGTACTCCTGCTAGGGGCTCCTCCAGTTTACCAAAGTATTTCGCCTGTTGAAGAGGCATTTGGCTACCTTAAGAGAGTCATAGTTACTCCTGTCAGTTGCTCCCCGTTTTACCAAAGTCACATTCTCAATCTTATTCTGGCCAGTTCACCTGAAGCGATACGCTATTATCAGTCAACCTAAAGAATATCACAGTACTCCTGCCGGGAGCTTCTCGAGTTTGCCGATGTATTTCGCCTGTTGACGAGGCATTAGGATACCTTAAGAGAGTCATAGTTACCACTTGCTGTTGCTCCCCATTTTACAACAGGCACATCTACAAGCTTTCTCTGGCCAATTCTCCTGAAGCGATACGCTAATATCTGTTGACATAAAGACTTTCTTAGTACTCCTGCCGGGAGCTTCTCGACTTTGCCGATGTATTTCGCCTATTGACAAGGCGTTTGGCTACCTTAAGAGAGTCATAGTTACTCCTGCCAGTGACGCTCCGTTAAACCACAGTCACATCTACCATTTTCCTCTGCCCCTTTCACCAGACGCGATACGATATTATTCTTCGACATTATGACTTTCACAGTACTCCTGCTAGGGGCTCCTCCAGTTTACAAATGTATTTCGCCTGTTGACAAGGCATTTGTCTACCTTAAGAGAGTCGTAGTTACTCCTGTCAGTTGCTCCCCGTTTTACCAAAGTCACATTCTCAATCTTATTCTGGCCAGTTCACCTGAAGCGATACGCTATTATCAGTCAACCTAAAGAATATCGCAGTACTCCTGCCGGGAGCTTCTCGAGTTTGCCGATGTATATCGCCTGTTGACGAGGCATTTGGATACCTTAAGAGAGTCATAGTTACCACTTGCTGTTGCTCCCCATTTTACAACAGGCACATCTACAAGCTTACTCTGGCCAATTCTCCTGAAGCGGTACGCTAATATCTGTTGACATAAAGACTTTCACAGTACTCCTGCCGGGAGCTTCTCGACTTTGCCGACGTATTTCGCCTATTGATGAGGCGTTTGGCTACCTTAAGAGAGTCATAGTCACTCCTGCCAGTGTCTCTCCGTTAAAGCACAGTCACATCTACCATTTTCCTCTGCCCCTTTCACCAGACGCGATACGATACTATTCTTCGACATTATGACTTTCACAGTTCTCCTGCTAGGGGCTCCTCCTGTTTACCAATGTATTTCGCCTGTTGACGAGGCATTTGGCTACCTTAAGAGATTCATAGTTACTCCTGTCAGTTGCTCCCCGTTTTACCAAAGTCACATTTTCAATCTTATTCTGGCCAGTTCACCTGAACCGATACGCCATTATCAGTCAACCTAAAGTATATCACAGTACTCCTGCCGGGAGCTTCTCGACTTGGCCGAAGTATTTCGCCTGTTGACGAGGCATTTGGATACCTTAAGAGAGTCATAGTTACTCCTTGCTGTTGCTCCCCATTTTACAACAGGGACATCTACAAGCTTACTCTGGCCAGTTCTCCTGAAGCGATACGCTAATATCTGTTGACATAAAGACTTTCACAGTACTCCTGCCGGGAGCTTCTCGACTTTACCGATGTATTTCGCCTATTGACGAGGCGTTTGGCTACCTTAACAGAGTCATAGTTACTCCTGCCAGTGTCTCTCCGTTAAACCACAGTCACATCTACCATTTTCCTCTGCCCCTTTCACCAGACGCGATACGATATTATTCTTCGACATTATGACTGTCACAGTACTCCTGCTAGGGGCTCCTCCAGTTTACAAATGTATTTCGCCTGTTGACAAGGCATTTGGCTACCTTAAGAGAGTCATAGTTACTCCTGTCAGTTGCTCCCCGTTTTACCAAAGTCACATTCTCAATCTTATTCTGGCCAGTTCACCTGAAGCGATACGCTATTATCAGTCAACCTAAAGAATATCACAGTACTCCTGCCGGGAGCTTCTCTAGTTTGCCGATGTATTTCGCCTGTTGACGAGGCATTTGGATACCTTAAGAGAGTCATAGTTACCACGTGCTGTTGCTCCCCATTTTACAACAGGCACATCTACAAGCTTACTCTGGCCAATTCTCCTGAAGCGGTACGCTAATATCTGTTGACATAAAGACTTTCACAGTACTCCTGCCGGGAGCTTCTCGACTTTGCCGACGTATTTCGCCTATTGATGAGGCGTTTGGCTACCTTAAGAGAGTCATAGTCACTCCTGCCAGTGTCTCTCCGTTAAAGCACAGTCACATCTACCATTTTCCTCTGCCCCTTTCACCAGACGCGATACGATACTATTCTTCGACATTATGACTTTCACAGTTCTCCTGCTAGGGGCTCCTCCTGTTTACCAATGTATTTCGCCTGTTGACGAGGCATTTGGCTACCTTAAGAGATTCATAGTTACTCCTGTCAGTTGCTCCCCGTTTTACCAAAGTCACATTTTCAATCTTATTCTGGCCAGTTCACCTGAACCGATACGCCATTATCAGTCAACCTAAAGTATATCACAGTATTCCTGCCGGGAGCTTCTCGACTTGGCCGAAGTATTTCGCCTGTTGACGAGGCATTTGGATACCTTAAGAGAGTCATAGTTACTCCTTGCTGTTGCTCCCCATTTTACAACAGGGACATCTACAAGCTTACTCTGGCCAGTTCTCCTGACGCGATACGCTAATATCTGTTGACATAAAGACTTTCACAGTACTCCTGCCGGGAGCTTCTCGACTTTACCGATGTATTTCGCCTATTGACGAGGCGTTTGGCTACCTTAACAGAGTCATAGTTACTCCTGCCAGTGTCTCTCCGTTAAACCACAGTCACATCTACCATTTTCCTCTGCCCCTTTCACCAGACGCGATACGATATTATTCTTCGACATTATGACTGTCACAGTACTCCTGCTAGGGGCTCCTCCAGTTTACAAATGTATTTCGCCTGTTGACAAGGCATTTGGCTACCTTAAGAGAGTCATAGTTACTCCTGTCAGTTGCTCCCCGTTTTACCAAAGTCACATTCTCAATCTTATTCTGGCCAGTTCACCTGAAGCGATACGCTATTATCAGTCAACCTAAAGAATATCACAGTACTCCTGCCGGGAGCTTCTCTAGTTTGCCGATGTATTTCGCCTGTTGACGAGGCATTTGGATACCTTAAGAGAGTCATAGTTACCACTTGCTGTTGCTCCCCATTTTACAACAGGCACATCTACAAGCTTACTCTGGCCAATTCTCCTGAAGCGATACGCTAATATCTGTTGACATAAAGACTTTCACAGTACTCCTGCCGGGAGCTTCTCGACTTTGCCGATGTATTTCGCCTATTGATGAGGCGTTTGGCTACCTTAAGAGAGTCATAGTTACTCCTGCCAGTGTCTCTCCGTTAAACCACAGTCACATCTACCATTTTCCTCTGCCCCTTTCACCAGACGCGATACGATGCTATTCTTCGGCATTATGACTTTCACAGTTCTCCTGCTAGGGGCTCCTCCTGTTTACCAATGTATTTCGCCTGTTGACGAGGCATTTGGCTACCTTAAGAGATTCATAGTTACTCCTGTCAGTTGCTCCCCGTTTTACCAAAGTCACATTTTCAATCTTATTCTGGCCACTTCACCTGAACCGATACGTTATTATCAGTCAACCTAAAGTATATCACAGTACTCCTGCCGGGAGCTTCTCGAGTTGGCCGATGTATTTCGCCTGTTGACGAGGCATTTGGATACCTTAAGAGAGTCATAGTTACTCCATGCTGTTGCTCCCCATTTTACAACAGGGACATCTACAAGCTTACTCTGGCCAGTTCTCCTGAAGCGATACGCTAATATCTGTTGACATAAAGACTTTCACAGTACTCCTGCCGGGAGCTTCTCGACTTTACCGATGTATTTCGCCTATTCACGAGGCATTTGGCTACCTTAAGAGAGTCATAGTTACTCCTGCCAGTGTCTCTCCGTTAAACCACAGTCACATCTACCATTTTCCTCTGCCCCTTTCACCAGACGCGATACGATATTATTCTTCGACATTATGACTTTCACAGTACTCCTGCTAGGGGCTCCTCCAGTTTACCAAAGTATTTCGCCTGTTGAAGAGGCATTTGGCTACCTTAAGAGAGTCATAGTTACTCCTGTCAGTTGCTCCCCGTTTTACCAAAGTCATATTCTCAATCTTATTCTGGCCAGTTCACCTGAAGCGATACGCTATTATCAGTCAACCTAAAGAATATCACAGTACTCCTGCCGGGAGCTTCTCTAGTTTGCCGATGTATTTCGCCTGTTGACGAGGCATTTGGATACCTTAAGAGAGTCATAGTTACCGCTTGCTGTTGCTCCCCATTTTACAACAGGCACATCTACAAGCTTACTCTGGCCAATTCTCCTGAAGCGATACGCTAATATCTGTTGACATAAAGACTTTCACAGTACTCCTGCCGGGAGCTTCTCGACTTTGCCGATGTATTTCGCCTATTGATGAGGCGTTTGGCTACCTTAAGAGAGTCATAGTTACTCCTGCCAGTGTCTCTCCGTTAAGCCACAGTCACATCTACCATTTTCCTCTGCCCCTTTCTCCAGACGCGATACGATACTATTCTTCGACATTATGACTTTCACAGTTCTCCTGCTAGGATCTCCTCCTGTTTACCAATGTATTTCGCCTGTTGACGAGGCATTTGGCTACCTTAAGAGATTCATAGTTACTCCTGTCAGTAGCTCCCCGTTTTACCAAAGTCACATTTTCAATCTTATTCTGGCCAGTTCACCTGAACCGATACGCCATTATCAGTTCTCCTAAAGTATATCACAGTACTCCTGTTGGGAGCTTCTCGAGTTGGCCGATGTATTTCGCCTGTTGACGAGGCATTTGGATACCTTAAGAGAGTCATAGTTACTCCTTGCTGTTGCTCCCCAGTTTACAACAGGGACATCTACAAGCTTACTCTGGCCAGTTCTCCTGAAGCGATACGCTAATATCTGTTGACATAAAGACTTTCACAGTACTCCTGCCGGGAGCTTCTCGACTTTACCGATGTATTTCGCCTATTGACGAGGCATTTGGCTACCTTAAAAGAGTCATAGTTACTCCTGCCAGTGTCTCTCCGTTAAACCACAGTCACATCTACAATATTCCTCTGCCCCTATCACCAGACGCGATACGCCATTATTTGTCGACATTATGACTTTCACAGTACTCCTGCTAGGGGCTCCCCCAGTTTACAAATGTATTTCGCCTGTTGACAAGGCATTTGGCTACCTTAAGAGAGTCATAGTTAGTCCTGTCAGTCGCTCCCCGTTTTACCACAGTCACATTTTCAATCTTATACTGGCCAGTTCACCTGAAGCGATACGCCATTATCAGTCAACCTAAAGAATTTCACAGTACTCCTGCCGGGAGCTTCTCGAGTATGCCGATGTATTTCGCCTGTTGACGAGGCATTTGGATGCCTTAAGAGAGTCATAGTTACTCCTTGCTGTTGCTCCCCATTTTACAACAGGCACATCTACAAGCTTACTCTGGCCAGTTCTCTTGAAGCGATACGCTAGTATCTGTTGACATAAAGACTTTCACAGTACTCCTGCCGGGAGCATCTCGACTTTGCTGATGTATTTCGCACATTGTCGAGGCATTTGGCTACCTTAAGATAGTCATAGTTACTCCTGCCAGTGTCTCTCCGTTAAACCACATTCACATTTACAATTTTCCTCTGCCCCTTTCACCAGACGCGATACGATATTATTCTTCGACATTATGACTGTCACAGTACTCCTGCTAGGGGCTCCTCCAGTTTACAAATGTATTTCGCCTGTTGACAAGGCATTTGGCTACCTTAAGAGAGTCATAGTTACTCCTGTCAGTTGCTCCCCGTTTTACCAAAGTCACATTCTCAATCTTATTCTGGCCAGTTCACCTGAAGCGATACGCTATTATCAGTCAACCTAAAGAATATCACAGTACTCCTGCCGGGAGCTTCTCTAGTTTGCCGATGTATTTCGCCTGTTGACAAGGCATTTGGATACCTTAAGAGAGTCATAGTTACCACTTGCTGTTGCTCCCCATTTTACAACAGGCGTATCTACAAGCTTACTCTGGCCAATTCTCCTGAAGCGATACGCTAATATCTGTTGACATAAAGACTTTCACAGTACTCCTGCCGGGAGCTTCTCGACTTTGCCGATGTATTTCGCCTATTGATGAGGCGTTTGGCTACCTTAAGAGAGACATAGTTACTCCTGCCAGTGTCTCTCCGTTAAACCACAGTCACATCTACCATTTTCCTCTGCCCCTTTCACCAGACGCGATACGATGCTATTCTTCGGCATTATGACTTTCACAGTTCTCCTGCTAGGGGCTCCTCCTGTTTACCAATGTATTTCGCCTGTTGACGAGGCATTTGGCTACCTTAAGAGATTCATAGTTACTCCTGTCAGTTGCTCCCCGTTTTACCAAAGTCACATTTTCAATCTTATTCTGGCCACTTCACCTGAACCGATACGTTATTATCAGTCAACCTAAAGTATATCACAGTACTCCTGCCGGGAGCTTCTCGAGTTGGCCGATGTATTTCGCCTGTTGACGAGGCATTTGGATACCTTAAGAGAGTCATAGTTACTCCTTGCTGTTGCTCCCCGTTTTACAACAGGGACATCTACAAGCTTACTCTGGCCAGTTCTCCTGAAGCGATACGCTAATATCTGTTGACATAAAGACTTTCACAGTACTCCTGCCGGGAGCTTCTCGACTTTACCGATGTATTTCGCCTATTCACGAGGCATTTGGCTACCTTAAGAGAGTCATAGTTACTCCTGCCAGTGTCTCTCCGTTAAACCACAGTCACATCTACCATTTTCCTCTGCCCCTTTCACCAGACGCAATACGATATTATTCTTCGACATTATGACTTTCACAGTACTCCTGCTAGGGGCTCCTCCAGTTTACCAAAGTATTTCGCCTGTTGAAGAGGCATTTGGCTACCTTAAGAGAGTCATAGTTACTCCTGTCAGTTGCTCCCCGTTTTACCAAAGTCATATTCTCAATCTTATTCTGGCCAGTTCACCTGAAGCGATACGCTATTATCAGTCAACCTAAAGAATATCACAGTACTCCTGCCGGGAGCTTCTCTAGTTTGCCGATGTATTTCGCCTGTTGACGAGGCATTTGGATACCTTAAGAGAGTCATAGTTACCACTTGCTGTTGCTCCCCATTTTACAACAGGCACATCTACAAGCTTACTCTGGCCAATTCTCCTGAAGCGATACGCTAATATCTGTTGACATAAAGACTTTCACAGTACTCCTGCCGGGAGCTTCTCGACTTTGCCGATGTATTTCGCCTATTGACGAGGCGTTTGGCTACCTTAAGAGAGTCATAGTTACTCCTGCCAGTGTCTCTCCGTTAAGCCACAGTCACATCTACCATTTTCCTCTGCCCCTTTCACCAGACGCGATACGATACTATTCTTCGACATTATGACTTTCACAGTTCTCCTGCTAGGGGCTCCTCCTGTTTACCAATGTATTTCGCCTGTTGACGAGGCATTTGGCTACCTTAAGAGATTCATAGTTACTCCTGTCAGTCGCTCCCCGTTTTACCACAGTCACATTTTCAATCTTATTCTGGCCAGTTCACCTGAAGCGATACGCCATTATCAGTCAACCTAAAGAATTTCACAGTACTCCTGCCGGGAGCTTCTCGAGTATGCCGATGTATTTCGCCTGTTGACGAGGCATTTGGATGCCTTAAGAGAGTCATAGTTACTCCTTGCTGTTGCTCCCCATTTTACAACAGGCACATCTACAAGCTTACTCTGGCCAGTTCTCTTGAAGCGATACGCTAGTATCTGTTGACATAAAGACTTTCACAGTACTCCTGCCGGGAGCATCTCGACTTTGCCGATGTATTTCGCACATTGTCGAGGCATTTGGCTACCTTAAGATAGTCATAGTTACTCCTGCCAGTGTCTCTCCGTTAAACCACATTCACATTTACAATTTTCCTCTGCCCCTTTCACCAGACGCGATACGATATTATTTATCGACATTATGACTTTCACAGTACTCCTGCTAGGGGCTCCTCCAGTTTACCAAAGTATTTCGCCTGTTGAAGAGGCATTTGGCTACCTTAAGAGAGTCATAGTTACTCCTGTCAGTTGCTCCCCGTTTTACCAAAGTCACATTCTCAATCTTATTCTGGCCAGTTCACCTGAAGCGATACGCTATTATCAGTCAACCTAAAGAATATCACAGTACTCCTGCCGGGAGCTTCTCGAGTTTGCCGATGTATTTCGCCTGTTGACGAGGCATTTGGATACCTTAAGAGAGTCATAGTTACCACTTGCTGTTGCTCCCCATTTTACAACAGGCACATCTACAAGCTTTCTCTGGCCAATTCTCCTGAAGCGATACGCTAATATCTGTTGACATAAAGACTTTCTTAGTACTCCTGCCGGGAGCTTCTCGACTTTACCGATGTATTTCGCCTATTGACGAGGCGTTTGGCTACCTTAACAGAGTCATAGTTACTCCTGCCAGTGTCTCTCCGTTAAACCACAGTCACATCTACCATTTTCCTCTGCCCCTTTCACCAGACGCGATACGATATTATTCTTCGACATTATGACTTTCACAGTTCTCCTGCTAGGGGCTCCTCCTGTTTACCAATGTATTTCGCCTGTTGACGAGGCATTTGGCTACCTTAAGAGATTCATAGTTACTCCTGTCAGTTGCTCCCCGTTTTACCAAAGTCACATTTTCAATCCTATTCTGGCCAGTTCACCTGAACCGATACGCCATTTGCAGTCAACCTAAAGTATATCACTGTACTCCTGCCGGGAGCTTCTCGAGTTTGCCGATGTATTTCGCCTGTGGACGAGGCATTTGGATACCTTAAGAGAGTCATAGTTACTCCTTGCTGTTGCTCCCCATTTTACAACAGGGACATCTACAAGCTTACTCTGGCCAGTTCTCCTGAAGCGATACGCTAATATCTGTTGACATAAAGACTTCCACAGTACTCCTGCCGGGAGCTTCTCGACTTTGCCGATGTATTTCGCCTATTGATGAGGCGTTTGGCTACCTTAAGAGAGTCATAGTTACTCCTGCCAGTGTCTCTCCGTTAAACCACAGTCACATCTACCATTTTCCTCTGCCCCTTTCACCAGACGCGATACGATGCTATTCTTCGGCATTATGACTTTCACAGTTCTCCTGCTAGGGGCTCCTCCTGTTTACCAATGTATTTCGCCTGTTGACGAGGCATTTGGCTACCTTAAGAGATTCATAGTTACTCCTGTCAGTTGCTCCCCGTTTTACCAAAGTCACATTTTCAATCTTATTCTGGCCACTTCACCTGAACCGATACGTTATTATCAGTCAACCTAAAGTATATCACAGTACTCCTGCCGGGAGCTTCTCGAGTTGGCCGATGTATTTCGCCTGTTGACGAGGCATTTGGATACCTTAAGAGAGTCATAGTTACTCCTTGCTGTTGCTCCCCATTTTACAACAGGGACATCTACAAGCTTACTCTGGCCAGTTCTCCTGAAGCGATACGCTAATATCTGTTGACATAAAGACTTTCACAGTACTCCTGCCGGGAGCTTCTCGACTTTACCGATGTATTTCGCCTATTCACGAGGCATTTGGCTACCTTAAGAGAGTCATAGTTACTCCTGCCAGTGTCTCTCCGTTAAACCACAGTCACATCTACCATTTTCCTCTGCCCCTTTCACCAGACGCGATACGATATTATTCTTCGACATTATGACTTTCACAGTACTCCTGCTAGGGGCTCCTCCAGTTTACCAAAGTATTTCGCCTGTTGAAGAGGCATTTGGCTACCTTAAGAGAGTCATAGTTACTCCTGTCAGTTGCTCCCCGTTTTACCAAAGTCATATTCTCAATCTTATTCTGGCCAGTTCACCTGAAGCGATACGCTATTATCAGTCAACCTAAAGAATATCACAGTACTCCTGCCGGGAGCTTCTCTAGTTTGCCGATGTATTTCGCCTGTTGACGAGGCATTTGGATACCTTAAGAGAGTCATAGTTACCACTTGCTGTTGCTCCCCATTTTACAACAGGCACATCTACAAGCTTACTCTGGCCAATTCTCCTGAAGCGATACGCTAATATCTGTTGACATAAAGACTTTCACAGTACTCCTGCCGGGAGCTTCTCGACTTTGCCGATGTATTTCGCCTATTGATGAGGCGTTTGGCTACCTTAAGAGAGTCATAGTTACTCCTGCCAGTGTCTCTCCGTTAAGCCACAGTCACATCTACCATTTTCTTCTGCCCCTTTCACCAGACGCGATACGATACTATTCTTCGACATTATGACTTTCACAGTTCTCCTGCTAGGGGCTCCTCCTGTTTACCAATGTATTTCGCCTGTTGACGAGGCATTTGGCTACCTTAAGAGATTCATAGTTACTCCTGTCAGTCGCTCCCCGTTTTACCACAGTCACATTTTCAATCTTATTCTGGCCAGTTCACCTGAAGCGATACGCCATTATCAGTCAACCTAAAGAATTTCACAGTACTCCTGCCGGGAGCTTCTCGAGTATGCCGATGTATTTCGCCTGTTGACGAGGCATTTGGATGCCTTAAGAGAGTCATAGTTACTCCTTGCTGTTGCTCCCCATTTTACAACAGGCACATCTACAAGGTTACTCTGGCCAGTTCTCTTGAAGCGATACGCTAGTATCTGTTGACATAAAGACTTTCACAGTACTCCTGCCGGGAGCATCTCGACTTTGCCGATGTATTTCGCACATTGTCGAGGCATTTGGCTACCTTAAGATAGTCATAGTTACTCCTGCCAGTGTCTCTCCGTTAAACCACATTCACATTTACAATTTTCCTCTGCCCCTTTCACCAGACGCGATACGATATTATTTATCGACATTATGACTTTCACAGTACTCCTGCTAGGGGCTCCTCCAGTTTACCAAAGTATTTCGCCTGTTGAAGAGGCATTTGGCTACCTTAAGAGAGTCATAGTTACTCCTGTCAGTTGCTCCCCGTTTTACCAAAGTCACATTCTCAATCTTATTCTGGCCAGTTCACCTGAAGCGATACGCTATTATCAGTCAACCTAAAGAATATCACAGTACTCCTGCCGGGAGCTTCTCGAGTTTGCCGATGTATTTCGCCTGTTGACGAGGCATTTGGATACCTTAAGAGAGTCATAGTTACCACTTGCTGTTGCTCCCCATTTTACAACAGGCACATCTACAAGCTTTCTCTGGCCAATTCTCCTGAAGCGATACGCTAATATCTGTTGACATAAAGACTTTCTTAGTACTCCTGCCGGGAGCTTCTCGACTTTACCGATGTATTTCGCCTATTGACGAGGCGTTTGGCTACCTTAACAGAGTCATAGTTACTCCTGCCAGTGTCTCTCCGTTAAACCACAGTCACATCTACCATTTTCCTCTGCCCCTTTCACCAGACGCGATACGATATTATTCTTCGACATTATGACTTTCACAGTTCTCCTGCTAGGGGCTCCTCCTGTTTACCAATGTATTTCGCCTGTTGACGAGGCATTTGGCTACCTTAAGAGATTCATAGTTACTCCTGTCAGTTGCTCCCCGTTTGACCAAAGTCACATTTTCAATCCTATTCTGGCCAGTTCACCTGAACCGATACGCCATTTGCAGTCAACCTAAAGTATATCACTGTACTCCTGCCGGGAGCTTCTCGAGTTTGCCGATGTATTTCGCCTGTGGACGAGGCATTTGGATACCTTAAGAGAGTCATAGTTACTCCTTGCTGTTGCTCCCCATTTTACAACAGGGACATCTACAAGCTTACTCTGGCCAGTTCTCCTGAAGCGATACGCTAATATCTGTTGACATAAAGACTTTCACAGTACTCCTGCCGGGAGCTTCTCGACTTTACCGATGTATTTCGCCTATTGACGAGGCATTTGGCTACCTTAAGAGAGTCATAGTTACTCCTGCCAGTGTCTCTCCGTTAAACCACAGTCACATCTTCCATTTTCCTCTGCCCCTTTCACCAGACGCGATACGATATTATTCTTCGACATTATGACTTTCACAGTACTCCTGCTAGGGGCTCCTCCAGTTTACCAAAGTATTTCGCCTGTTGAAGAGGCATTTGGCTACCTTAAGAGAGTCATAGTTACGCCTGTCAGTTGCTCCCCGTTTTACCAAAGTCACATTCTCAATCTTATTCTGGCCAGTTCACCTGAAGCGATACGCTATTATCAGTCAACCTAAAGAATATCACAGTACTCCTGCCGGGAGCCTCTCTAGTTTGCCGATGTATTTCGCCTGTTGACGAGGCATTTGGATACCTTAAGAGAGTCATAGTTACCACTTGCTGTTGCTCCCCATTTTACAACAGGCACATCTACAAGCTTACTCTGGCCAATTCTCCTGAAGCGATACGCTAATATCTGTTGACATAAAGACTTTCACAGTACTCCTGCCGGGAGCTTCTCGACTTTGCCGACGTATTTCGCCTATTGATGAGGCGTTTGGCTACCTTAAGAGAGTCATAGTCACTCCTGCCAGTGTCTCTCCGTTAAAGCACAGTCACATCTACCATTTTCCTCTGCCCCTTTCACCAGACGCGATACGATACTATTCTTCGACATTATGACTTTCACAGTTCTCCTGCTAGGGGCTCCTCCTGTTTACCAATGTATTTCGCCTGTTGACGAGGCATTTGGCTACCTTAAGAGATTCATAGTTACTCCTGTCAGTTGCTCCCCGTTTTACCAAAGTCACATTTTCAATCTTATTCTGGCCAGTTCACCTGAACCGAAACGCCATTATCAGTCAACCTAAAGTATATCACAGTACTCCTGCCGGGAGCTTCTCGAGTTGGCCGATGTATTTCGCCTGTTGACGAGGCATTTGGATACCTTAAGAGAGTCATAGTTACTCCTTGCTGTTGCTCCCCATTTTACAACAGGGACATCTACAAGCTTACTCTGGCCAGTTCTCCTGAAGCGATACGCTAATATCTGTTGACATAAAGACTTTCACAGTACTCCTGCCGGGAGCTTCTCGACTTTACCGATGTATTTCGCCTATTGACGAGGCATTTGGCTACCTTAAGAGAGTCATAGTTACTCCTGCCAGTGTCTCTCCGTTAAACCACAGTCACATCTACCATTTTCCTCTGCCCCTTTCACAAGACGCGATACGAAATTATTCTTCGACATTATGACTTTCACAGTACTCCTGCTAGGGGCTCCTCCAGTTTACCAAAGTATTTCGCCTGTTGAAGAGGCATTTGGCTACCTTAAGAGAGTCATAGTTACTCCTGTCAGTTGCTCCCCGTTTTACCAAAGTCACATTCTCAATCTTATTCTGGCCAGTTCACCTGAAGCGATACGCTATTATCAGTCAACCTAAAGAATATCACAGTACTCCTGCCGGGAGCTTCTCGAGTTTGCCGATGTATTTCGCCTGTTGACGAGGCATTTGGATACCTTAAGAGAGTCATAGTTACCACTTGCTGTTGCTCCCCATTTTACAACAGGCACATCTACAAGCTTTCTCTGGCCAATTCTCCTGAAGCGATACGCTAATATCTGTTGACATAAAGACTTTCACAGTACTCCTGCCTGGAGCTTCTCGACTTTGCCGATGTATTTCGCCTATTGATGAGGCGTTTGGCTACCTTAAGAGAGTCATAGTTACTCCTGCCAGTGTCTCTCCGTTAAGCCACAGTCACATCTACCATTTTCCTCTGCCCCTTTCACCAGACGCGATACGATACTATTCTTCGACATTATGACTTTCACAGTTCTCCTGCTAGGGGCTCCTCCTGTTTACCAATGTATTTCGCCTGTTGACGAGGCATTTGGCTACCTTAAGAGATTCATAGTTACTCCTGTCAGTCGCTCCCCGTTTTACCACAGTCACATTTTCAATCTTATTCTGGCCAGTTCACCTGAAGCGATACGCCATTATCAGTCAACCTAAAGAATTTCACAGTACTCCTGCCGGGAGCTTCTCGAGTATGCCGATGTATTTCGCCTGTTGACGAGGCATTTGCATGCCTTAAGAGAGTCATAGTTACTCCTTGCTGTTGCTCCCCATTTTACAACAGGCACATCTACAAGCTTACTCTGGCCAGTTCTCTTGAAGCGATACGCTAGTATCTGTTGACATAAAGACTTTCACAGTACTCCTGCCGGGAGCATCTCGACTTTGCCGATGTATTTCGCACATTGTCGAGGCATTTGGCTACCTTAAGATAGTCATAGTTACTCCTGCCAGTGTCTCTCCGTTAAACCACATTCACATTTACAATTTTCCTCTGCCCCTTTCACCAGACGCGATACGATATTATTCTTCGACATTATGACTTTCACAGTTCTCCTGCTAGGGGCTCCTCCTGTTTACCAATGTATTTCGCCTGTTGACGAGGCATTTGGCTACCTTAAGAGATTCATAGTTACTCCTGTCAGTTGCTCCCCGTTTTACCAAAGTCACATTTTCAATCCTATTCTGGCCAGTTCACCTGAACCGATACGCCATTTGCAGTCAACCTAAAGTATATCACTGTACTCCTGCCGGGAGCTTCTCGAGTTTGCCGATGTATTTCGCCTCTGGACGAGGCATTTGGATACCTTAAGAGAGTCATAGTTACTCCTTGCTGTTGCTCCCCATTTTACAACAGGGACATCTACAAGCTTACTCTGGCCAGTTCTCCTGAAGCGATACGCTAATATCTGTTGACATAAAGACTTTCACAGTACTCCTGCCGGGAGCTTCTCGACTTTACCGATGTATTTCGCCTATTGACGAGGCATTTGGCTACCTTAAGAGAGTCATAGTTACTCCTGCCAGTGTCTCTCCGTTAAACCACAGTCACATCTTCCATTTTCCTCTGCCCCTTTCACCAGACGCGATACGATATTATTCTTCGACATTATGACTTTCACAGTACTCCTGCTAGGGGCTCCTCCAGTTTACCAAAGTATTTCGCCTGTTGAAGAGGCATTTGGCTACCTTAAGAGAGTCATAGTTACGCCTGTCAGTTGCTCCCCGTTTTACCAAAGTCACATTCTCAATCTTATTCTGGCCAGTTCACCTGAAGCGATACGCTATTATCAGTCAACCTAAAGAATATCACAGTACTCCTGCCGGGAGCTTCTCTAGTTTGCCGATGTATTTCGCCTGTTGACGAGGCATTTGGATACCTTAAGAGAGTCATAGTTACCACTTGCTGTTGCTCCCCATTTTACAACAGGCACATCTACAAGCTTACTCTGGCCAATTCTCCTGAAGCGATACGCTAATATCTGTTGACATAAAGACTTTCACAGTACTCCTGCCGGGAGCTTCTCGACTTTGCCGACGTATTTCGCCTATTGATGAGGCGTTTGGCTACCTTAAGAGAGTCATAGTCACTCCTGCCAGTGTCTCTCCGTTAAAGCACAGTCACATCTACCATTTTCCTCTGCCCCTTTCACCAGACGCGATACGATACTATTCTTCGACATTATGACTTTCACAGTTCTCCTGCTAGGGGCTCCTCCTGTTTACCAATGTATTTCGCCTGTTGACGAGGCATTTGGCTACCTTAAGAGATTCATAGTTACTCCTGTCAGTTGCTCCCCGTTTTACCAAAGTCACATTTTCAATCTTATTCTGGCCAGTTCACCTGAACCGAAACGCCATTATCAGTCAACCTAAAGTATATCACAGTACTCCTGCCGGGAGCTTCTCGAGTTGGCCGATGTATTTCGCCTGTTGACGAGGCATTTGGATACCTTAAGAGAGTCATAGTTACTCCTTGCTGTTGCTCCCCATTTTACAACAGGGACATCTACAAGCTTACTCTGGCCAGTTCTCCTGAAGCGATACGCTAATATCTGTTGACATAAAGACTTTCACAGTACTCCTGCCGGGAGCTTCTCGACTTTACCGATGTATTTCGCCTATTGACGAGGCATTTGGCTACCTTAAGAGAGTCATAGTTACTCCTGCCAGTGTCTCTCCGTTAAACCACAGTCACATCTACCATTTTCCTCTGCCCCTTTCACAAGACGCGATACGATATTATTCTTCGACATTATGACTTTCACAGTACTCCTGCTAGGGGCTCCTCCAGTTTACCAAAGTATTTCGCCTGTTGAAGAGGCATTTGGCTACCTTAAGAGAGTCATAGTTACTCCTGTCAGTTGCTCCCCGTTTTACCAAAGTCACATTCTCAATCTTATTCTGGCCAGTTCACCTGAAGCGATACGCTATTATCAGTCAACCTAAAGAATATCACAGTACTCCTGCCGGGAGCTTCTCGAGTTTGCCGATGTATTTCGCCTGTTGACGAGGCATTTGGATACCTTAAGAGAGTCATAGTTACCACTTGCTGTTGCTCCCCATTTTACAACAGGCACATCTACAAGCTTTCTCTGGCCAATTCTCCTGAAGCGATACGCTAATATCTGTTGACATAAAGACTTTCTTAGTACTCCTGCCGGGAGCTTCTCGACTTTGCCGATGTATTTCGCCTATTGACGAGGCGTTTGGCTACCTTAACAGAGTCATAGTTACTCCTGCCAGTGTCTCTCCGTTAAACCACAGTCACATCTACCATTTTTCTCTGCCCCTTTCACCAGACGCGATACGATATTATTCTTCGACATTATGACTGTCACAGTACTCCTGCTAGGGGCTCCTCCAGTTTACAAATGTATTTCGCCTGTTGACAAGGCATTTGGCTACCTTAAGAGAGTCATAGTTACTCCTGTCAGTTGCTCCCCGTTTTACCAAAGTCACATTCTCAATCTTATTCTGGCCAGTTCACCTGAACCGATACGCCATTATCAGTTCTCCAAAAGTATATCACAGTACTCCTGTTGGGAGCTTCTCGAGTTGGCCGATGTATTTCGCCTGTTGACGAGGCATTTGGATACCTTAAGAGAGTCATAGTTACTACTTGCTGTTGCTCCCCATTTTACAACAGGGACATCTACAAGCTTACTCTGGCCAGTTCTCCTGAAGCGATACGCTAATATCTGTTGACATAAAGACTTTCACAGTACTCCTGCCGGGAGCTTCTCGACTTTACCGATGTATTTCGCCTATTCACGAGGCATTTGGCTAAATTAAGAGAGTCATAGTTACTCCTGCCAGTGTCTCTCCGTTAAACCACAGTCACATCTACCATTTTCCTCTGCCCCTTTCACCAGACGCGATACGATATTATTCTTCGACATTATGACTTTCACAGTACTCCTGCTAGGGGCTCCTCCAGTTTACCAAAGTATTTCGCCTGTTGAAGAGGCATTTGGCTACCTTAAGAGAGTCATAGTTACTCCTGTCAGTTGCTCCCCGTTTTACCAAAGTCATATTCTCAATCTTATTCTGGCCAGTTCACCTGAAGCGATACGCTATTATCAGTCAACCTAAAGAATATCACAGTACTCCTGCCGGGAGCTTCTCTAGTTTGCCGATGTATTTCGCCTGTTGACGAGGCATTTGGATACCTTAAGAGAGTCATAGTTACCACTTGCTGTTGCTCCCCATTTTACAACAGGCACATCTACAAGCTTACTCTGGCCAATTCTCCTGAAGCGATACGCTAATATCTGTTGACATAAAGACTTTCACAGTACTCCTGCCGGGAGCTTCTCGACTTTGCCGATGTATTTCGCCTATTGATGAGGCGTTTGGCTACCTTAAGAGAGTCATAGTTACTCCTGCCAGTGTCTCTCCGTTAAGCCACAGTCACATCTACCATTTTCCTCTGCCCCTTTCACCAGACGCGATACGATACTATTCTTCGACATTATGACTTTCACAGTTCTCCTGCTAGGGGCTCCTCCTGTTTACCAATGTATATCGCCTGTTGACGAGGCATTTGGCTACCTTAAGAGATTCATAGTTACTCCTGTCAGTCGCTCCCCGTTTTACCACAGTCACATTTTCAATCTTATTCTGGCCAGTTCACCTGAAGCGATACGCCATTATCAGTCAACCTAAAGAATTTCACAGTACTCCTGCCGGGAGCTTCTCGAGTATGCCGATGTATTTCGCCTGTTGACGAGGCATTTGGATGCCTTAAGAGAGTCATAGTTACTCCTTGCTGTTGCTCCCCATTTTACAACAGGCACATCTACAAGCTTACTTTGGCCAGTTCTCTTGAAGCGATACGCTAGTATCTGTTGACATAAAGACTTTCACAGTACTCCTGCCGGGAGCATCTTGACTTTGCCGATGTATTTCGCACATTGTCGAGGCATTTGGCTACCTTAAGATAGTCATAGTTACTCCTGCCAGTGTCTCTCCGTTAAACCACATTCACATTTACAATTTTCCTCTGCCGCTTTCACCAGACGCGATACGATATTATTTATCGACATTATGACTTTCACAGTACTCCTGCTAGGGGCTCCTCCAGTTTACCAAAGTATTTCGCCTGTTGAAGAGGCATTTGGCTACCTTAAGAGAGTCATAGTTACTCCTGTCAGTTGCTCCCCGTTTTACCAAAGTCACATTCTCAATCTTATTCTGGCCAGTTCACCTGAAGCGATAAGCTACTATCAGTCAACCTAAAGAATATCACAGTACTCCTGCCGGGAGCTTCTCTAGTTTGCCTATGTATTTCGCCTGTTGACGAGGCATTTGGATACCTTAAGAGAGTCATAGTTACCACTTGCTGTTGCTCCCCATTTTACAACAGGCACATCTACAAGCTTACTCTGGCCAATTCTCCTGAAGCGATACGCTAATATCTGTTGACATAAAGACTTTCACAGTACTCCTGCCGGGAGCTTCTCGACTTTGCCGACGTATTTCGCCTATTGATGAGGCATTTGGCTACCTTAAGAGAGTCATAGTCACTCCTGCCAGTGTCTCTCCGTTAAAGCACAGTCACATCTACCATTTTCCTCTGCCCCTTTCACCAGACGCGATACGATATTATTCTTCGACATTATGACTTTCACAGTACTCCTGCTAGGGGCTCCTCCAGTTTACCAAAGTATTTCGCCTGTTGAAGAGGCATTTGGCTACCTTAAGAGAGTCATAGTTACTCCTGTCAGTTGCTCCCCGTTTTACCAAAGTCACATTTTCAATCTTATTCTGGCCAGTTCACCTGAACCGAAACGCCATTATCAGTCAACCTAAAGTATATCACAGTACTCCTGCCGGGAGCTTCTCGAGTTGGCCGATGTATTTCGCCTGTTGACGAGGCATTTGGATACCTTAAGAGAGTCATAGTTACTCCTTGCTGTTGCTCCCCATTTTACAACAGGGACATCTACAAGCTTACTCTGGCCAGTTCTCCTGAAGCGATACGCTAATATCTGTTGACATAAAGACTTTCACAGTACTCCTGCCGGGAGCTTCTCGACTTTACCGATGTATTTCGCCTATTGACGAGGCATTTGGCTACCTTAAGAGAGTCATAGTTACTCCTGCCAGTGTCTCTCCTTTAAACCACAGTCACATCTACCATTTTCCTCTGCCCCTTTCACAAGACGCGATACGATATTATTCTTCGACATTATGACTTTCACAGTACTCCTGCTAGGGGCTCCTCCAGTTTACCAAAGTATTTCGCCTGTTGAAGAGGCATTTGGCTACCTTAAGAGAGTCATAGTTACTCCTGTCAGTTGCTCCCCGTTTTACCAAAGTCACATTCTCAATCTTATTCTGGCCAGTTCACCTGAAGCGATACGCTATTATCAGTCAACCTAAAGAATATCACAGTACTCCTGCCGGGAGCTTCTCGAGTATGCCGATGTATTTCGCCTGTTGACGAGGCATTTGGATACCTTAAGAGAGTCATAGTTACCACTTGCTGTTGCTCCCCATTTTACAACAGGCACATCTACAAGCTTTCTCTGGCCAATTCTCCTGAAGCGATACGCTAATATCTGTTGACATAAAGACTTTCTTAGTACTCCTGCCGGGAGCTTCTCGACTTTGCCGATGTATTTCGCCTATTGACGAGGCGTTTGGCTACCTTAACAGAGTCATAGTTACTCCTGCCAGTGTCTCTCCGTTAAACCACAGTCACATCTACCATTTTTCTCTGCCCCTTTCACCAGACGCGATACGATATTATTCTTCGACATTATGACTGTCACAGTACTCCTGCTAGGGGCTCCTCCAGTTTACAAATGTATTTCGCCTGTTGACAAGGCATTTGGCTACCTTAAGAGAGTCATAGTTACTCCTGTCAGTTGCTCCCCGTTTTACCAAAGTCACATTCTCAATCTTATTCTGGCCAGTTCACCTGAACCGATACGCCATTATCAGTTCTCCAAAAGTATATCACAGTACTCCTGTTGGGAGCTTCTCGAGTTGGCCGATGTATTTCGCCTGTTGACGAGGCATTTGGATACCTTAAGAGAGTCATAGTTACTCCTTGCTGTTGCTCCCCATTTTACAACAGGGACATCTACAAGCTTACTCTGGCCAGTTCTCCTGAAGCGATACGCTAATATCTGTTGACATAAAGACTTTCACAGTACTCCTGCCGGGAGCTTCTCGACTTTACCGATGTATTTCGCCTATTCACGAGGCATTTGGCTACCTTAAGAGAGTCATAGTTACTCCTGCCAGTGTCTCTCCGTTAAACCACAGTCACATCTACCATTTTCCTCTGCCCCTTTCACCAGACGCGATACGATATTATTCTTCGACATTATGACTTTCACAGTACTCCTGCTAGGGGCTCCTCCAGTTTACCAAAGTATTTCGCCTGTTGAAGAGGCATTTGGCTACCTTAAGAGAGTCATAGTTACTCCTGTCAGTTGCTCCCCGTTTTACCAAAGTCATATTCTCAATCTTATTCTGGCCAGTTCACCTGAAGCGATACGCTATTATCAGTCAACCTAAAGAATATCACAGTACTCCTGCCGGGAGCTTCTCTAGTTTGCCGATGTATTTCGCCTGTTGACGAGGCATTTGGATACCTTAAGAGTGTCATAGTTACCACTTGCTGTTGCTCCCCATTTTACAACAGGCACATCTACAAGCTTTCTCTGGCCAATTCTCCTGAAGCGATACGCTAATATCTGTTGACATAAAGACTTTCTTAGTACTCCTGCCGGGAGCTTCTCGACTTTGCCGATGTATTTCGCCTATTGACGAGGCGTTTGGCTACCTTAACAGAGTCATAGTTACTCCTGCCAGTGTCTCTCCGTTAAACCACAGTCACATCTACCATTTTCCTCTGCCCCTTTCACCAGACGCGATACGATATTATTCTTCGACATTATGACTTTCACAGTTCTCCTGCTAGGGGCTCCTCCTGTTTACCAATGTATTTCGCCTGTTGACGAGGCATTTGGCTACCTTAAGAGATTCATAGTTACACCTGTCAGTTGCTCCCCGTTTTACCAAAGTCACATTTTCAATCCTATTCTGGCCAGTTCACCTGAACCGATACGCCATTTGCAGTCAACCTAAAGTATATCACTGTACTCCTGCCGGGAGCTTCTCGAGTTTGCCGATGTATTTCACCTGTTGACGAGGCGTTTGGATACCTTAAGAGAGTCATAGTTACTCCTTGCTGTTGCTCCCCATTTTACAACAGGGACATCTACAAGCTTACTCTGGCCAGTTCTCCTGAAGCGATACGCTAATATCTGTTGACATAAAGACTTTCACAGTACTCCTGCCGGGAGCTTCTCGACTTTACCGATGTATTTCGCCTATTGACGAGGCATTTGGCTACCTTAAGAGAGTCATAGTTACTCCTGCCAGTGTCTCTCCGTTAAACCACAGTCACATCTACCATTTTCCTCTGCCCCTTTCACCAGACGCGATACGATATTATTCTTCGACATTATGACTTTCACAGTACTCCTGCTAGGGGCTCCTCCAGTTTACCAAAGTATTTCGCCTGTTGGAGAGGCATTTGGCTACCTTAAGAGAGTCATAGTTACGCCTGTCAGTTGCTCCCCGTTTTACCAAAGTCACATTCTCAATATTATTCTGGCCAGTTCACCTGAAGCGATACGCTATTATCAGTCAACCTAAAGAATATCACAGTACTCCTGCCGGGAGCTTCTCTAGTTTGCCGATGTATTTCGCCTGTTGACGAGGCATTTGGATACCTTAAGAGAGTCATAGTTACCACTTGCTGTTGCTCCCCATTTTACAACAGGCACATCTACAAGCTTACTCTGGCCAATTCTCCTGAAGCGATACGCTAATATCTGTTGACATAAAGACTTTCACAGTACTCCTGCCGGGAGCTTCTCGACTTTGCCGACGTATTTCGCCTATTGATGAGGCGTTTGGCTACCTTAAGAGAGTCATAGTCACTCCTGCCAGTGTCTCTCCGTTAAAGCACAGTCACATCTACCATTTTCCTCTGCCCCTTTCACCAGACGCGATACGATACTATTCTTCGACATTATGACTTTCACAGTTCTCCTGCTAGGGGCTCCTCCTGTTTACCAATGTATTTCGCCTGTTGACGAGGCATTTGGCTACCTTAAGAGATTCATAGTTACTCCTGTCAGTTGCTCCCCGTTTTACCAAAGTCACATTTTCAATCTTATTCTGGCCAGTTCACCTGAACCGAAACGCCATTATCAGTCAACCTAAAGTATATCACAGTACTCCTGCCGGGAGCTTCTCGAGTTGGCCGATGTATTTCGCCTGTTGACGAGGCATTTGGATACCTTAAGAGAGTCATAGTTACTCCTTGCTGTTGCTCCCCATTTTACAACAGGGACATCTACAAGCTTACTCTGGCCAGTTCTCCTGAAGCGATACGCTAATATCTGTTGACATAAAGACTTTCACAGTACTCCTGCCGGGAGCTTCTCGACTTTACCGATGTATTTCGCCTATTGACGAGGCATTTGGCTACCTTAAGAGAGTCATAGTTACTCCTGCCAGTGTCTCTCCGTTAAACCACAGTCACATCTACCATTTTCCTCTGCCCCTTTCACAAGACGCGATACGATATTATTCTTCGACATTATGACTTTCACAGTACTCCTGCTAGGGGCTCCTCCAGTACACCAAAGTATTTCGCCTGTTGAAGAGGCATTTGGCTACCTTAAGAGAGTCATAGTTACTCCTGTCAGTTGCTCCCCGTTTTACCAAAGTCACATTCTCAATCTTATTCTGGCCAGTTCACCTGAAGCGATACGCTATTATCAGTCAACCTAAAGAATATCACAGTACTCCTGCCGGGAGCTTCTCGAGTTTGCCGATGTATTTCGCCTGTTGACGAGGCATTTGGATACCTTAAGAGAGTCATAGTTACCACTTGCTGTTGCTCCCCATTTTACAACAGGCACATCTACAAGCTTTCTCTGGCCAATTCTCCTGAAGCGATACGCTAATATCTGTTGACATAAAGACTTTCTTAGTACTCCTGCCGGGAGCTTCTCGACTTTGCCGATGTATTTCGCCTATTGACGAGGCGTTTGGCTACCTTAACAGAGTCATAGTTACTCCTGCCAGTGTCTCTCCGTTAAACCACAGTCACATCTACCATTTTCCTCTGCCCCTTTCACCAGACGCGATACGATATTATTCTTCGACATTATGACTGTCACAGTACTCCTGCTAGGGGCTCCTCCAGTTTACAAATGTATTTCGCCTGTTGACAAGGCATTTGGCTACCTTAAGAGAGTCATAGTTACTCCTGTCAGTTGCTCCCCGTTTTACCAAAGTCACATTCTCAATCTTATTCTGGCCAGTTCCCCTGAAGCGATACGCTATTATCAGTCAACCTAAAGAATATCACAGTACTCCTGCCGGGAGCTTCTCTAGTTTGCCGATGTATTTCGCCTGTTGACGAGGCATTTGGATACCTTAAGAGAGTCATAGTTACCACTTGCTGTTGCTCCCCATTTTACAACAGGCACATCTACAAGCTTACTCTGGCCAATTCTCCTGAAGCGATACGCTAATATCTGTTGACATAAAGACTTTCACAGTACTCCTGCCGGGAGCTTCTCGACTTTGCCGATGTATTTCGCCTATTGATGAGGCGTTTGGCTACCTTAAGAGAGTCATAGTTACTCCTGCCAGTGTCTCTCCGTTAAACCACAGTCACATCTACCATTTTCCTCTGCCCCTTTCACCAGACGCGATACGATGCCATTCTTCGGCATTATGACTTTCACAGTTCTCCTGCTAGGGGCTCCTCCTGTTTACCAATGTATTTCGCCTGTTGACGAGGCATTTGGCTACCTTAAGAGATTCATAGTTACTCCTGTCAGTTTCTCCCCGTTTTACCAAAGTCACATTTTCAATCTAATTCTGGCCAGTTCACCTGAACCGATACGCCATTATCAGTCAACCTAAAGTATATCACAGTACTCCTGCCGGGAGCTTCTCGAGTTGGCCGATGTATTTCGCCTGTTGACGAGGCATTTGGATACCTTAAGAGAGTCATAGTTACTCCTTGCTGTTGCTCCCCATTTTACAACAGGGACATCTACAAGCTTACTCTGGCCAGTTCTCCTGAAGCGATACGCTAATATCTGTTGACATAAAGACTTTCACAGTACTCCTGCCGGGTGCTTCTCGACTTTGCCGATGTATTTCGCCTATTGATGAGGCGTTTGGCTACCTTAAGAGAGTCATAGTTACTCCTGCCAGTGTCTCTCCGTTAAACCACAGTCACATCTACCATTTTCCTCTGCCCCTTTCACCAGACGCGATACGATGCCATTCTTCGGCATTATGACTTTCACAGTTCTCCTGCTAGGGGCTCCTCCTGTTTACCAATGTATTTCGCCTGTTGACGAGGCATTTGGCTACCTTAAGAGATTCATAGTTACTCCTGTCAGTTGCTCCCCGTTTTACCAAAGTCACATTTTCAATCTAATTCTGGCCAGTTCACCTGAACCGATACGCCATTATCAGTCAACCTAAAGTATATCACAGTACTCCTGCCGGGAGCTTCTCGAGTTGGCCGATGTATTTCGCCTGTTGACGAGGCATTTGGATACCTTAAGAGAGTCATAGTTACTCCTTGCTGTTGCTCCCCATTTTACAACAAGCACATCTACAAGCTTACTCTGGCCAGTTCTCTTGAAGCGATACGCTAGTATCTGTTGACATAAAGACTTTCACAGTACTCCTGCCGGGAGCATCTCGACTTTGCCGATGTATTTCGCACATTGTCGAGGCATTTGGCTACCTTAAGATAGTCATAGTTACTCCTGCCAGTGTCTCTCCGTTAAACCACATTCACATTTACAATTTTCCTCTGCCCCTTTCACCAGACGCGATACGATATTATTTATCGACATTATGACTTTCACAGTACTCCTGCTAGGGGCTCCTCCAGTTTACCAAAGTATTTCGCCTGTTGAAGAGGCATTTGGCTACCTTAAGAGAGTAATAGTTACTCCTGTCAGTTGCTCCCCGTTTTACCAAAGTCACATTCTCAATCTTATTCTGGCCAGTTCACCTGAAGCGATACGCTATTATCAGTCAACCTAAAGAATATCACAGTACTCCTGCCGGGAGCTTCTCGAGTTTGCCGATGTATTTCGCCTGTTGACGAGGCATTTGGATACCTTAAGAGAGTCATAGTTACCACTTGCTGTTGCTCCCCATTTTACAACAGGCACATCTACAAGCTTTCTCTGGCCAATTCTCCTGAAGCGATACGCTAATATCTGTTGACATAAAGACTTTCTTAGTACTCCTGCCGGGAGCTTCTCGACTTTGCCGATGTATTTCGCCTATTGACGAGGCGTTTGGCTACCTTAACAGAGTCATAGTTACTCCTGCCAGTGTCTCTCCGTTAAACCACAGTCACATCTACCATTTTCCTCTGCCCCTTTCACCAGACGCGATACGATATTATTCTTCGACATTATGACTTTCACAGTTCTCCTGCTAGGGGCTCCTCCTGTTTACCAATGTATTTCGCCTGTTGACGAGGCATTTGGCTACCTTAAGAGATTCATAGTTACTCCTGTCAGTTGCTCCCCGTTTTACCAAAGTCACATTTTCAATCCTATTCTGGCCAGTTCACCTGAACCGATACGCCATTTGCAGTCAACCTAAAGTATATCACTGTACTCCTGCCGGGAGCTTCTCGAGTTTGCCGATGTATTTCACCTGTTGACGAGGCATTTGGATACCTTAAGAGAGTCATAGTTACTCCTTGCTGTTGCTCCCCATTTTACAACAGGGACATCTACAAGCTTACTCTGGCCAGTTCTCCTGAAGCGATACGCTAATATCTGTTGACATAAAGACTTTCACAGTACTCCTGCCGGGAGCTTCTCGACTTTACCGATGTATTTCGCCTATTGACGAGGCATTTGGCTACCTTAAGAGAGTCATAGTTACTCCTGCCAGTGTCTCTCCGTTAAACCACAGTCACATCTACCATTTTCCTCTGCCCCTTTCACCAGACGCGATACGATATAATTCTTCGACATTATGACTTTCACAGCACTCCTGCTAGGGGCTCCTCCAGTTTACCAAAGTATTTCGCCTGTTGAAGAGGCATTTGGCTACCTTAAGAGAGTCATAGTTACGCCTGTCAGTTGCTCCCCGTTTTACCAAAGTCACATTCTCAATCTTATTCTGGCCAGTTCACCTGAAGCGATACGCTATTATCAGTCAACCTAAAGAATATCACAGTACTCCTGCCGGGAGCTTCTCTAGTTTGCCGATGTATTTCGCCTGTTGACGAGGCATTTGGATACCTTAAGAGAGTCATAGTTACCACTTGCTGTTGCTCCCCATTTTACAACAGGCACATCTACAAGCTTACTCTGGCCAATTCTCCTGAAGCGATACGCTAATATCTGTTGACATAAAGACTTTCACAGTACTCCTGCCGGGAGCTTCTCGACTTTGCCGACGTATTTCGCCTATTGATGAGGCGTTTGGCTACCTTAAGAGAGTCATAGTCACTCCTGCCAGTGTCTCTCCGTTAAAGCACAGTCACATCTACCATTTTCCTCTGCCCCTTTCACCAGACGCGATACGATACTATTCTTCGACATTATGACTTTCACAGTTCTCCTGCTAGGGGCTCCTCCTGTTTACCAATGTATTTCGCCTGTTGACGAGGCATTTGGCTACCTTAAGAGATTCATAGTTACTCCTGTCAGTTGCTCCCCGTTTTACCAAAGTCACTTTTTCAATCTTATTCTGGCCAGTTCACCTGAACCGAAACGCCATTATCAGTCAACCTAAAGTATATCACAGTACTCCTGCCGGGAGCTTCTCGAGTTGGCCGATGTATTTCGCCTGTTGACGAGGCATTTGGTTACCTTAAGAGAGTCATAGTTACTCCTTGCTGTTGCTCCCCATTTTACAACAGGGACATCTACAAGCTTACTCTGGCCAGTTCTCCTGAAGCGATACGCTAATATCTGTTGACATAAAGACTTTCACAGTACTCCTGCCGGGAGCTTCTCGACTTTACCGATGTATTTCGCCTATTGACGAGGCATTTGGCTACCTTAAGAGAGTCATAGTTACTCCTGCCAGTGTCTCTCCGTTAAACCACAGTCACATCTACCATTTTCCTCTGCCCCTTTCACAAGACGCCATACGATATTATTCTTCGACATTATGACTTTCACAGTACTCCTGCTAGGGGCTCACCCAGTTTACCAAAGTATTTCGCCTGTTGAAGAGGCATTTGGCTACCTTAAGAGAGTCATAGTTACTCCTGTCAGTTGCTCCCCGTTTTACCAAAGTCACATTCTCAATCTTATTCTGGCCAGTTCACCTGAAGCGATACGCTATTATCAGTCAACCTAAAGAATATCACAGTACTCCTGCCGGGAGCTTCTCGAGTTTGCCGATGTATTTCGCCTGTTGACGAGGCATTTGGATACCTTAAGAGAGTCATAGTTACCACTTGCTGTTGCTCCCCATTTTACAACGGGCACATCTACAAGCTTTCTCTGGCCAATTCTCCTGAAGCCATACGCTAATATCTGTTGACATAAAGACTTTCTTAGTACTCCTGCCGGGAGCTTCTCGACTTTGCCGATGTATTTCGCCTATTGACGAGGCGTTTGGCTACCTTAACAGAGTCATAGTTACTCCTGCCAGTGTCTCTCCGTTAAACCACAGTCACATCTACCATTTTTCTCTGCCCCTTTCACCAGACGCGATACGATATTATTCTTCGACATTATGACTGTCACAGTACTCCTGCTAGGGGCTCCTCCAGTTTACAAATGTATTTCGCCTGTTGACAAGGCATTTGGCTACCTTAAGAGAGTCATAGTTACTCCTGTCAGTTGCTCCCCGTTTTACCAAAGTCACATTCTCAATCTTATTCTGGCCAGTTCCCCTGAAGCGATACGCTATTATCAGTCAACCTAAAGAATATCACAGTACTCATGCCGGGAGCTTCTCTAGTTTGCCGATGTATTTCGCCTGTTGACGAGGCATTTGGATACCTTAAGAGAGTCATAGTTACCACTTGCTGTTGCTCCCCATTTTACAACAGGCACATCTACAAGCTTACTCTGGCCAATTCTCCTGAAGCGATACGCTAATATCTGTTGACATAAAGACTTTCACAGTACTCCTGCCGGGAGCTTCTCGACTTTGCCGATGTATTTCGCCTATTGATGAGGCGTTTGGCTACCTTAAGAGAGTCATAGTTACTCCTGCCAGTGTCTCTCCGTTAAACCACAGTCACATCTACCATTTTCCTCTGCCCCTTTCACCAGACGCGATACGATGCCATTCTTCGGCATTATGACTTTCACAGTTCTCCTGCTAGGGGCTCCTCCTGTTTACCAATGTATTTCGCCTGTTGACGAGGCATTTGGCTACCTTAAGAGATTCATAGTTACTCCTGTCAGTTGCTCCCCGTTTTACCAAAGTCACATTTTCAATCTAATTCTGGCCAGTTCACCTGAACCGATACGCCATTATCAGTCAACCTAAAGTATATCACAGTACTCCTGCCGGGAGCTTCTCGAGTTGGCCGATGTATTTCGCCTGTTGACGAGGCATTTGGATACCTTAAGAGAGTCATAGTTACTCCTTGCTGTTGCTCCCCATTTTACAACAGGGACATCTACAAGCTTACTCTGGCCAGTTTTCCTGAAGCGATACGCTAATATCTGTTGACATAAAGACTTTTACAGTACTCCTAACGGGAGCTTCTCGACTTTACCGATGTATTTCGCCTATTCACGAGGCATTTGGCTACCTTAAGAGAGTCATAGTTACTCCTGCCAGTGTCTCTCCGTTAAACCACAGTCACATCAACCATTTTCCTCTGCCCCTTTCACCAGACGCGATACGATATTATTCTTCGACATTATGACTTTCACAGTACTCCTGCTAGGGGCTCCTCCAGTTTACCAAAGTATTTCGCCTGTTGAAGAGGCATTTGGCTACCTTAAGAGAGTCATAGTTACTCCTGTCAGTTGCTCCCCGTTTTACCAAAGTCATATTCTCAATCTTATTCTGGCCAGTTCACCTGAAGCGATACGCTATTATCAGTCAACCTAAAGAATATCACAGTACTCCTGCCGGGAGCTTCTCTAGTTTGCCGATGTATTTCGCCTGTTGACGAGGCATTTGGATCCCTTAAGAGAGTCATAGTTACCACTTGCTGTTGCTCCCCATTTTACAACAGGCACATCTACAAGCTTACTCTGGCCAATTCTCCTGAAGCGATACGCTAATATCTGTTGACATAAAGACTTTCACAGTACTCCTGCCGGGAGCTTCTCGACTTTGCCGATGTATTTCGCCTATTGATGAGGCGTTTGGCTACCTTAAGAGAGTCATAGTTACTCCTGCCAGTGTCTCTCCGCTAAGCCACAGTCACATCTACCATTTTCCTCTGCCCCTTTCACCAGACGCGATACGATACTATTCTTCGACATTATGACTTTCACAGTTCTCCTGCTAGGGGCTCCTCCTGTTTACCAATGTATTTCGCCTGTTGACGAGGCATTTGGCTACCTTAAGAGATTTATAGTTACTCCTGTCAGTTGCTCCCCGTTTTACCAAAGTCACATTTTCAATCTTATTCTGGCGAGTTCACCTGAACCGATACGCCATTATCAGTTCTCCTAAAGTATATCACAGTACTCCTGTTGGGAGCTTCTCGAGTTGGCCGATGTATTTCGCCTGTTGACGAGGCATTTGGATACCTTAAGAGAGTCATAGTTACTCCTTGCTGTTGCTCCCCAGTTTACAACAGGCACATCTACAAGCTTACTCTGGCCAGTTCTCCTGAAGCGATACGCTAATATCTGTTGACATAAAGACTTTCACAGTACTCCTGCCGGGAGCTTCTCGACTTTACCGATGTATTTCGCCTATTGACGAGGCATTTGGCTACCTTAAGAGAGTCATAGTTACTCCTGCCAGTGTCTCTCCGTTAAACCACAGTCACATCTACAATATTCCTCTGCCCCTATCACCAGACGCGATACGCCATTATTTGTCGACATTATGACTTTCACAGTACTCCTGCTAGGGGCTCCCCCAGTTTACAAATGTATTTCGCCTGTTGACAAGGCATTTGGCTACCTTAAGAGAGTCATAGTTACTCCTGTCAGTCGCTCCCCGTTTTACCACAGTCACATTTTCAATCTTATTCTGGCCAGTTCACCTGAAGCGATACGCCATTATCAGTCAACCTAAAGAATTTCACAGTACTCCTGCCGGGAGCTTCTCGAGTATGCCGATGTATTTCGCCTGTTGACGAGGCATTTGGATACCTGAAGAGAGTCATAGTTACTCCTTGCTGTTGCTCCCCATTTTACAACAGGCACATCTACAAGCTTACTCTGGCCAGTTCTCTTGAAGCGATACGCTAGTATCTGTTGACATAAAGACTTTCACAGTACTCCTGCCGGGAGCATCTCGACTTTGCCGATGTATTTCGCACATTGTCGAGGCATTTGGCTACCTTAAGATAGTCATAGTTACTCCTGCCAGTGTCTCTCCGTTAAACCATATTCACATTTACAATTTTCCTCTGCCCCTTTCACCAGACGCGATACGATATTATTTATCGACATTATGACTTTCACAGTACTCCTGCTAGGGGCTCCTCCAGTTTACCAAAGTATTTCGCCTGTTGAAGAGGCATTTGGCTACCTTAAGAGAGTCATAGTTACTCCTGTCAGTTGCTCCCCGTTTTACCAAAGTCACATTCTCAATCTTATTCTGGCCAGTTCACCTGAAGCGATACGCTATTATCAGTCAACCTAAAGAATATCACAGTACTCCTGCCGGGAGCTTCTCGAGTTTGCCGATGTATTTCGCCTGTTGACGAGGCATTTGGATACCTTAACAGAGTCATAGTTACCACTTGCTGTTGCTCCCCATTTTACAAGAGGCACATCTACAAGCTTTCTCTGGCCAATTCTCCTGAAGCGATACGCTAATATCTGTTGACATAAAGACTTTCTTAGTACTCCTGCCGGGAGCTTCTCGACTTTGCCGATGTATTTCGCCTATTGACGAGGCGTTTGGCTACCTTAACAGAGTCATAGTTACTCCTGCCAGTGTCTCTCCGTTAAACCACAGTCACATCTACCATTTTCCTCTGCCCCTTTCACCAGACGCGATACGATATTATTCTTCGACATTATGACTTTCACAGTTCTCCTGCTAGGGGCTCCTCCTGTTTACCAATGTATTTCGCCTGTTGACGAGGCATTTGGCTACCTTAAGAGATTCATAGTTACTCCTGTCAGTTGCTCCCCGTTTTACCAAAGTCACATTTTCAATCTTATTCTGGCCAGTTCACCTGAACCGATACGCCATTTGCAGTCAACCTAAAGTATATCACTGTACTCCTGCCGGGAGCTTCTCGAGTTTGCCGATGTATTTCGCCTGTTGACGAGGCATTTGGATACCTTAAGAGAGTCATAGTTACTCCTTGCTGTTGCTCCCCATTTTACAACAGGGACATCTACAAGCTTACTCTGGCCAGTTCTCCTGAAGCGATACGCTAATATCTGTTGACATAAAGACTTTCACAGTACTCCTGCCGGGAGCTTCTCGACGATACCGATGTATTTCGCCTGTTGACGAGGCATTTGGCTACCTTAAGAGAGTCATAGTTACTCCTGCCAGTGTCTCTCCGTTAAACCACAGTCACATCTACCATTTTCCTCTGCCCCTTTCACCAGACGCGATACGATATTATTCTTCGACATTATGACTTTCACAGTACTCCTGCTAGGGGCTCCTCCAGTTTACCAAAGTATTTGCCTGTTGAAGAGGCATTTGGCTACCTTAAGAGAGTCATAGTTACTCCTGTCAGTTGCTCCCCGTTTTACCAAAGTCATATTCTCAATCTTATTCTGGCCAGTTCACCTGAAGCGATACGCTATTATCAGTCAACCTAAAGAATATCACAGTACTCCTGCCGGGAGCTTCTCGAGTTTGCCGATGTATTTCGCCTGTTGACGAGGCATTTGGATACCTTAAGAGAGTCATAGTTACCACTTGCTGCTGCTCCCCATTTTACAACAGGCACATCTACAAGCTTACTCTGGCCAATTCTCCTGAAGCGATACGCTAATATCTGTTGACATAAAGACTTTCACAGTACTCCTGCCGGGAGCTTCTCGACTTTGCCGATGTATTTCGCCTATTGACGAGGCATTTGGCTACCTTAAGAGAGTCATAGTTACTCCTGCCAGTGTCTCTCCGTTAAACCACAGTCACATCTACCATTTTCCTCTGCCCCTTTCACCAGACGCGATACGATATTATTCTTCGACATTATGACTTTCACAGTACTCCTGCTAGGGGCTCCTCCAGTTTACCAAAGTATTTCGCCTGTTGAAGAGGCATTTGGCTACCTTAAGGGAGTCATAGTTACTCCTGTCAGTTGCTCCCCGTTTTACCAAAGTCACATTCTCAATCTTATTCTGGCCAGTTCACCTGAAGCGATACGCTATTATCAGTCAACCTAAAGAATATCACAGTACTCCTGCCGGGAGCTTCTCTAGTTTGCCGATGTATTTCGCCTATTGACGACTCATTTGGCTACCTTAAGAGAGTCATAGTTACTCCTGCCAGTGTCTCTCCGTTAAACCACAGTCACATCTACAATATTCCTCTGCCCCTATCACCAGACGCGATACGATACTATTCTTCGACATTATGACTTTCACAGTTCTCCTGCTAGGGGCTCCTCCTGTTTACCAATGTATTTCGCCTGTTGACGAGGCATTTGGCTACCTTAAGAGATTTATAGTTACTCCTGTCAGTTGCTCCCCGTTTTACCAAAGTCACATTTTCAATCTTATTCTGGCCAGTTCACCTGAACCGATACGCCATTATCAGTTCTCCTAAAGTATATCACAGTACTCCTGTTGGGAGCTTCTCGAGTTGGCCGATGTATTTCGCCTGTTGACGAGGCATTTGGATACCTTAAGAGAGTCATAGTTACTCCTTGCTGTTGCTCCCCAGTTTACAACAGGCACATCTACAAGCTTACTCTGGCCAGTTCTCCTGAAGCGATACGCTAATATCTGTTGACATAAAGACTTTCACAGTACTCCTGCCGGGAGCTTCTCGACTTTACCGATGTATTTCGCCTATTGACGAGGCATTTGGCTACCTTAAGAGAGTCATAGTTACTCCTGCCAGTGTCTCTCCGTTAAACCACAGTCACATCTACAATATTCCTCTGCCCCTATCACCAGACGCGATACGCCATTATTTGTCGACATTATGACTTTCACAGTACTCCTGCTAGGGGCTCCCCCAGTTTACAAATGTATTTCGCCTGTTGACAAGGCATTTGGCTACCTTAAGAGAGTCATAGTTACTCCTGTCAGTCGCTCCCCGTTTTACCACAGTCACATTTTCAATCTTATTCTGGCCAGTTCACCTGAAGCGATACGCCATTATCAGTCAACCTAAAGAATTTCACAGTACTCCTGCCGGGAGCTTCTCGAGTATGCCGATGTATTTCGCCTGTTGACGAGGCATTTGGATACCTGAAGAGAGTCATAGTTACTCCTTGCTGTTGCTCCCCATTTTACAACAGGCACATCTACAAGCTTACTCTGGCCAGTTCTCTTGAAGCGATACGCTAGTATCTGTTGACATAAAGACTTTCACAGTACTCCTGCCGGGAGCATCTCGACTTTGCCGATGTATTTCGCACATTGTCGAGGCATTTGGCTACCTTAAGATAGTCATAGTTACTCCTGCCAGTGTCTCTCCGTTAAACCATATTCACATTTACAATTTTCCTCTGCCCCTTTCACCAGACGCGATACGATATTATTTATCGACATTATGACTTTCACAGTACTCCTGCTAGGGGCTCCTCCAGTTTACCAAAGTATTTCGCCTGTTGAAGAGGCATTTGGCTACCTTAAGAGAGTCATAGTTACTCCTGTCAGTTGCTCCCCGTTTTACCAAAGTCACATTCTCAATCTTATTCTGGCCAGTTCACCTGAAGCGATACGCTATTATCAGTCAACCTAAAGAATATCACAGTACTCCTGCCGGGAGCTTCTCGAGTTTGCCGATGTATTTCGCCTGTTGACGAGGCATTTGGATACCTTAACAGAGTCATAGTTACCACTTGCTGTTGCTCCCCATTTTACAACAGGCACATCTACAAGCTTTCTCTGGCCAATTCTCCTGAAGCGATACGCTAATATCTGTTGACATAAAGACTTTCTTAGTACTCCTGACGGGAGCTTCTCGACTTTGCCGATGTATTTCGCCTATTGACGAGGCGTTTGGCTACCTTAACAGAGTCATAGTTACTCCTGCCAGTGTCTCTCCGTTAAACCACAGTCACATCTACCATTTTCCTCTGCCCCTTTCACCAGACGCGATACGATATTATTCTTCGACATTATGACTTTCACAGTTCTCCTGCTAGGGGCTCCTCCTGTTTACCAATGTATTTCGCCTGTTGACGAGGCATTTGGCTACCTTAAGAGATTCATAGTTACTCCTGTCAGTTGCTCCCCGTTTTACCAAAGTCACATTTTCAATCTTATTCTGGCCAGTTCACCTGAACCGATACGCCATTTGCAGTCAACCTAAAGTATATAACTGTACTCCTGCCGGGAGCTTCTCGAGTTTGCCGATGTATTTCGCCTGTTGACGAGGCATTTGGATACCTTAAGAGAGTCATAGTTACTCCTTGCTGTTGCTCCCCATTTTACAACAGGGACATCTACAAGCTTACTCTGGCCAGTTCTCCTGAAGCGATACGCTAATATCTGTTGACATAAAGACTTTCACAGTACTCCTGCCGGGAGCTTCTCGACTTTACCGATGTATTTCGCCTGTTGACGAGGCATTTGGCTACCTTAAGAGAGTCATAGTTACTCCTGCCAGTGTCTCTCCGTTAAACCACAGTCACATCTACCATTTTCCTCTGCCCCTTTCACCAGACGCGATACGATATTATTCTTCGACATTATGACTTTCACAGTACTCCTGCTAGGGGCTCCTCCAGTTTACCAAAGTATTTGCCTGTTGAAGAGGCATTTGGCTACCTTAAGAGAGTCATAGTTACTCCTGTCAGTTGCTCCCCGTTTTACCAAAGTCATATTCTCAATCTTATTCTGGCCAGTTCACCTGAAGCGATACGCTATTATCAGTCAACCTAAAGAATATCACAGTACTCCTGCCGGGAGCTTCTCGAGTTTGCCGATGTATTTCGCCTGTTGACGAGGCATTTGGATACCTTAAGAGAGTCATAGTTACCACTTGCTGCTGCTCCCCATTTTACAACAGGCACATCTACAAGCTTACTCTGGCCAATTCTCCTGAAGCGATACGCTAATATCTGTTGACATAAAGACTTTCACAGTACTCCTGCCGGGAGCTTCTCGACTTTGCCGATGTATTTCGCCTATTGACGAGGCATTTGGCTACCTTAAGAGAGTCATAGTTACTCCTGCCAGTGTCTCTCCGTTAAACCACAGTCACATCTACCATTTTCCTCTGCCCCTTTCACCAGACGCGATACGATATTATTCTTCGACATTATGACTTTCACAGTACTCCTGCTAGGGGCTCCTCCAGTTTACCAAAGTATTTCGCCTGTTGAAGAGGCATTTGGCTACCTTAAGGGAGTCATAGTTACTCCTGTCAGTTGCTCCCCGTTTTACCAAAGTCACATTCTCAATCTTATTCTGGCCAGTTCACCTGAAGCGATACGCTATTATCAGTCAACCTAAAGAATATCACAGTACTCCTGCCGGGAGCTTCTCTAGTTTGCCGATGTATTTCGCCTATTGACGAGGCATTTGGCTACCTTAAGAGAGTCATAGTTACTCCTGCCAGTGTCTCTCCGTTAAACCACAGTCACATCTACAATATTCCTCTGCCCCTATCACCAGACGCGATACGCCATTATTTGTCGACATTATGACTTTCACAGTACTGCTGCTAGGGGCTCCTCCAGTTTACAAATGTATTTCGCCTGTTGACAAGGCATTTGGCTACCTTAAGAGAGTCATAGTTACTCCTGTCAGTTGCTCCCCGTTTTACCAAAGTCACATTCTCAATCTTATTCTGGCCAGTTCACCTGAAGCGATACGCTATTATCAGTCAACCTAAAGAATATCACAGTACTCCTGCCGGGAGCTTCACTAGTTTGCCGATGTATTTCGCCTGTTGACGAGGCATTAGGATACCTTAAGAGAGTCATAGTTACCACTTGCTGTTGCTCCCCATTTTACAACAGGCACATCTACAAGCTTACTCTGGCCAGTTCTCCTGAAGCGATACGCTAATATCTGTTGACATAAAGACTTTCACAGTACTCCTGCCGGGAGCTTCTCGACTTTACCGATGTATTTCGCCTATTGACGAGGCATTTGGCTACCTTAAGAGAGTCATAGTTACTCCTGCCAGTGTCTCTCCGTTAAACCACAGTCACATCTACCATTTTCCTCTGCCCCTTTCACCAGACGCGATACGATATTATTCTTCGACATTATGACTTTCACAGTACTCCTGATAGGGGCTCCTCCAGTTTACCAAAGTATTTGCCTGTTGAAGAGGCATTTGGCTACCTTAAGAGAGTCATAGTTACTCCTGTCAGTTGCTCCCCGTTTTACCAAAGTCATATTCTCAATCTTATTCTGGCCAGTTCACCTGAAGCGATACGCTATTATCAGTCAACCTAAAGAATATCACAGTACTCCTGCCGGGAGCTTCTCGAGTTTGCCGATGTATTTCGCCTGTTGACGAGGCATTTGGATACCTTAAGAGAGTCATAGTTACCACTTGCTGTTGCTCCCCATTTTACAACAGGCACATCTACAAGCTTACTCTGGCCAATTCTCCTGAAGCGATACGCTAATATCTGTTGACATAAAGACTTTCACAGTACTCCTGCCGGGAGCTTCTCGACTTTGCCGATGTATTTCGCCTATTGACGAGGCATTTGGCTACCTTAAGAGAGTCATAGTTACTCCTGCCAGTGTCTCTCCGTTAAACCACAGTCACATCTACCATTTTCCTCTGCCCCTTTCACCAGACGCGATACGATATTATTCTTCGACATTATGACTTTCACAGTACTCCTGCTAGGGGCTCCTCCAGTTTACCAAAGTATTTCGCCTGTTGAAGAGGCATTTGGCTACCTTAAGGGAGTCATAGTTACTCCTGTCAGTTGCTCCCCGTTTTACCAAAGTCACATTCTCAATCTTATTCTGGCCAGTTCACCTGAAGCGATACGCTATTATCAGTCAACCTAAAGAATATCACAGTACTCCTGCCGGGAGCTTCTCTAGTTTGCCGATGTATTTCGCCTATTGACGAGGCATTTGGCTACCTTAAGAGAGTCATAGTTACTCCTGCCAGTGTCTCTCCGTTAAACCACAGTCACATCTACAATATTCCTCTGCCCCTATCACCAGACGCGATACGCCATTATTTGTCGACATTATGACTTTCACAGTACTCCTGCTAGGGGCTCCTCCAGTTTACAAATGTATTTCGCCTGTTGACAAGGCATTTGGCTACCTTAAGAGAGTCATAGTTACTCCTGTCAGTTGCTCCCCGTTTTACCAAAGTCACATTCTCAATCTTATTCTGGCCAGTTCACCTGAAGCGATACGCTATTATCAGTCAACCTAAAGAATATCACAGTACTCCTGCCGGGTGCTTCACTAGTTTGCCGATGTATTTCGCCTGTTGACGAGGCATTAGGATACCTTAAGAGAGTCATAGTTACCACTTGCTGTTGCTCCCCATTTTACAATAGGCACATCTACAAGCTTACTCTGGCGAATTCTCCTGATGCGATACGCTAATATCTGTTGACATAAAGACTTTCACAGTACTCCTGCCGGGAGCTTCTCGACTTTGCCGATGTATTTCGCCTATTGATGAGGCGTTTGGCTACCTTAAGAGAGTCATAGTTACTCCTGCCAGTGTCTCTCCGTTAAACCACAGTCACATCTACCATTTTCCTCTGCCCCTTTCACCAGACGCGATACGATACTATTCTTCGACATTATGACTTTCACAGTTCTCCTGCTAGGGGCTCCTCCTGTTTACCAATGTATTTCGCCTGTTGACGAGGCATTTGGCTACCTTAAGAGATTCATAGTTACTCCTGTCAGTTGCTCCCCGTTTTACCAAAGTCACATTTTCAATCTTATTCTGGCCAGTTCACCTGAACCGATACGCCATTTGCAGTCAACCTAAAGTATATAACTGTACTCCTGCCGGGAGCTTCTCGAGTTTGCCGATGTATTTCGCCTGTTGACGAGGCATTTGGATACCTTAAGAGAGTCATAGTTACTCCTTGCTGTTGCTCCCCAGTTTACAACAGGCACATCTACAAGCTTACTCTGGCCAGTTCTCCTGAAGCGATACGCTAATATCTGTTGACATAAAGACTTTCACAGTACTCCTGCCGGGAGCTTCTCGACTTTACCGATGTATTTCGCCTATTGACGAGGCATTTGGCTACCTTAAGAGAGTCATAGTTACTCCTGCCAGTGTCTCTCCGTTAAACCACAGTCACATCTACAATATTCCTCTGCCCCTATCACCAGACGCGATACGCCATTATTTGTCGACATTATGACTTTCACAGTACTCCTGCTAGGGGCTCCCCCAGTTTACAAATGTATTTCGCCTGTTGACAAGGCATTTGGCTACCTTAAGAGAGTCATAGTTACTCCTGTCAGTCGCTCCCCGTTTTACCACAGTCACATTTTCAATCTTATTCTGGCCAGTTCACCTGAAGCGATACGCCATTATCAGTCAACCTAAAGAATTTCACAGTACTCCTGCCGGGAGCTTCTCGAGTATGCCGATGTATTTCGCCTGTTGACGAGGCATTTGGATACCTGAAGAGAGTCATAGTTACTCCTTGCTGTTGCTCCCCATTTTACAACAGGCACATCTACAAGCTTACTCTGGCCAGTTCTCTTGAAGCGATACGCTAGTATCTGTTGACATAAAGACTTTCACAGTACTCCTGCCGGGAGCATCTCGACTTTGCCGATGTATTTCGCACATTGTCGAGGCATTTGGCTACCTTAAGATAGTCATAGTTACTCCTGCCAGTGTCTCTCCGTTAAACCATATTCACATTTACAATTTTCCTCTGCCCCTTTCACCAGACGCGATACGATATTATTTATCGACATTATGACTTTCACAGTACTCCTGCTAGGGGCTCCTCCAGTTTACCAAAGTATTTCGCCTGTTGAAGAGGCATTTGGCTACCTTAAGAGAGTCATAGTTACTCCTGTCAGTTGCTCCCCGTTTTACCAAAGTCACATTCTCAATCTTATTCTGGCCAGTTCACCTGAAGCGATACGCTATTATCAGTCAACCTAAAGAATATCACAGTACTCCTGCCGGGAGCTTCTCGAGTTTGCCGATGTATTTCGCCTGTTGACGAGGCATTTGGATACCTTAACAGAGTCATAGTTACCACTTGCTGTTGCTCCCCATTTTACAACAGGCACATCTACAAGCTTTCTCTGGCCAATTCTCCTGAAGCGATACGCTAATATCTGTTGACATAAAGACTTTCTTAGTACTCCTGACGGGAGCTTCTCGACTTTGCCGATGTATTTCGCCTATTGACGAGGCGTTTGGCTACCTTAACAGAGTCATAGTTACTCCTGCCAGTGTCTCTCCGTTAAACCACAGTCACATCTACCATTTTCCTCTGCCCCTTTCACCAGACGCGATACGATATTATTCTTCGACATTATGACTTTCACAGTTCTCCTGCTAGGGGCTCCTCCTGTTTACCAATGTATTTCGCCTGTTGACGAGGCATTTGGCTACCTTAAGAGATTCATAGTTACTCCTGTCAGTTGCTCCCCGTTTTACCAAAGTCACATTTTCAATCTTATTCTGGCCAGTTCACCTGAACCGATACGCCATTTGCAGTCAACCTAAAGTATATAACTGTACTCCTGCCGGGAGCTTCTCGAGTTTGCCGATGTATTTCGCCTGTTGACGAGGCATTTGGATACCTTAAGAGAGTCATAGTTACTCCTTGCTGTTGCTCCCCATTTTACAACAGGGACATCTACAAGCTTACTCTGGCCAGTTCTCCTGAAGCGATACGCTAATATCTGTTGACATAAAGACTTTCACAGTACTCCTGCCGGGAGCTTCTCGACTTTACCGATGTATTTCGCCTGTTGACGAGGCATTTGGCTACCTTAAGAGAGTCATAGTTACTCCTGCCAGTGTCTCTCCGTTAAACCACAGTCACATCTACCATTTTCCTCTGCCCCTTTCACCAGACGCGATACGATATTATTCTTCGACATTATGACTTTCACAGTACTCCTGCTAGGGGCTCCTCCAGTTTACCAAAGTATTTGCCTGTTGAAGAGGCATTTGGCTACCTTAAGAGAGTCATAGTTACTCCTGTCAGTTGCTCCCCGTTTTACCAAAGTCATATTCTCAATCTTATTCTGGCCAGTTCACCTGAAGCGATACGCTATTATCAGTCAACCTAAAGAATATCACAGTACTCCTGCCGGGAGCTTCTCGAGTTTGCCGATGTATTTCGCCTGTTGACGAGGCATTTGGATACCTTAAGAGAGTCATAGTTACCACTTGCTGCTGCTCCCCATTTTACAACAGGCACATCTACAAGCTTACTCTGGCCAATTCTCCTGAAGCGATACGCTAATATCTGTTGACATAAAGACTTTCACAGTACTCCTGCCGGGAGCTTCTCGACTTTGCCGATGTATTTCGCCTATTGACGAGGCATTTGGCTACCTTAAGAGAGTCATAGTTACTCCTGCCAGTGTCTCTCCGTTAAACCACAGTCACATCTACCATTTTCCTCTGCCCCTTTCACCAGACGCGATACGATATTATTCTTCGACATTATGACTTTCACAGTACTCCTGCTAGGGGCTCCTCCAGTTTACCAAAGTATTTCGCCTGTTGAAGAGGCATTTGGCTACCTTAAGGGAGTCATAGTTACTCCTGTCAGTTGCTCCCCGTTTTACCAAAGTCACATTCTCAATCTTATTCTGGCCAGTTCACCTGAAGCGATACGCTATTATCAGTCAACCTAAAGAATATCACAGTACTCCTGCCGGGAGCTTCTCTAGTTTGCCGATGTATTTCGCCTATTGACGAGGCATTTGGCTACCTTAAGAGAGTCATAGTTACTCCTGCCAGTGTCTCTCCGTTAAACCACAGTCACATCTACAATATTCCTCTGCCCCTATCACCAGACGCGATACGCCATTATTTGTCGACATTATGACTTTCACAGTACTGCTGCTAGGGGCTCCTCCAGTTTACAAATGTATTTCGCCTGTTGACAAGGCATTTGGCTACCTTAAGAGAGTCATAGTTACTCCTGTCAGTTGCTCCCCGTTTTACCAAAGTCACATTCTCAATCTTATTCTGGCCAGTTCACCTGAAGCGATACGCTATTATCAGTCAACCTAAAGAATATCACAGTACTCCTACCGGGAGCTTCACTAGTTTGCCGATGTATTTCGCCTGTTGACGAGGCATTAGGATACCTTAAGAGAGTCATAGTTACCACTTGCTGTTGCTCCCCATTTTACAACAGGCACATCTACAAGCTTACTCTGGCCAGTTCTCCTGAAGCGATACGCTAATATCTGTTGACATAAAGACTTTCACAGTACTCCTGCCGGGAGCTTCTCGACTTTACCGATGTATTTCGCCTATTGACGAGGCATTTGGCTACCTTAAGAGAGTCATAGTTACTCCTGCCAGTGTCTCTCCGTTAAACCACAGTCACATCTACCATTTTCCTCTGCCCCTTTCACCAGACGCGATACGATATTATTCTTCGACATTATGACTTTCACAGTACTCCTGATAGGGGCTCCTCCAGTTTACCAAAGTATTTGCCTGTTGAAGAGGCATTTGGCTACCTTAAGAGAGTCATAGTTACTCCTGTCAGTTGCTCCCCGTTTTACCAAAGTCATATTCTCAATCTTATTCTGGCCAGTTCACCTGAAGCGATACGCTATTATCAGTCAACCTAAAGAATATCACAGTACTCCTGCCGGGAGCTTCTCGAGTTTGCCGATGTATTTCGCCTGTTGACGAGGCATTTGGATACCTTAAGAGAGTCATAGTTACCACTTGCTGTTGCTCCCCATTTTACAACAGGCACATCTACAAGCTTACTCTGGCCAATTCTCCTGAAGCGATACGCTAATATCTGTTGACATAAAGACTTTCACAGTACTCCTGCCGGGAGCTTCTCGACTTTGCCGATGTATTTCGCCTATTGACGAGGCATTTGGCTACCTTAAGAGAGTCATAGTTACTCCTGCCAGTGTCTCTCCGTTAAACCACAGTCACATCTACCATTTTCCTCTGCCCCTTTCACCAGACGCGATACGATATTATTCTTCGACATTATGACTTTCACAGTACTCCTGCTAGGGGCTCCTCCAGTTTACCAAAGTATTTCGCCTGTTGAAGAGGCATTTGGCTACCTTGAGGGAGTCATAGTTACTCCTGTCAGTTGCTCCCCGTTTTACCAAAGTCACATTCTCAATCTTATTCTGGCCAGTTCACCTGAAGCGATACGCTATTATCAGTCAACCTAAAGAATATCACAGTACTCCTGCCGGGAGCTTCTCTAGTTTGCCGATGTATTTCGCCTATTGACGAGGCATTTGGCTACCTTAAGAGAGTCATAGTTACTCCTGCCAGTGTCTCTCCGTTAAACCACAGTCACATCTACAATATTCCTCTGCCCCTATCACCAGACGCGATACGCCATTATTTGTCGACATTATGACTTTCACAGTACTCCTGCTAGGGGCTCCTCCAGTTTACAAATGTATTTCGCCTGTTGACAAGGCATTTGGCTACCTTAAGAGAGTCATAGTTACTCCTGTCAGTTGCTCCCCGTTTTACCAAAGTCACATTCTCAATCTTATTCTGGCCAGTTCACCTGAAGCGATACGCTATTATCAGTCAACCTAAAGAATATCACAGTACTCCTGCCGGGTGCTTCACTAGTTTGCCGATGTATTTCGCCTGTTGACGAGGCATTAGGATACCTTAAGAGAGTCATAGTTACCACTTGCTGTTGCTCCCCATTTTACAATAGGCACATCTACAAGCTTACTCTGGCGAATTCTCCTGATGCGATACGCTAATATCTGTTGACATAAAGACTTTCACAGTACTCCTGCCGGGAGCTTCTCGACTTTGCCGATGTATTTCGCCTATTGATGAGGCGTTTGGCTACCTTAAGAGAGTCATAGTTACTCCTGCCAGTGTCTCTCCGTTAAACCACAGTCACATCTACCATTTTCCTCTGCCCCTTTCACCAGACGCGATACGATACTATTCTTCGACATTATGACTTTCACAGTTCTCCTGCTAGGGGCTCCTCCTGTTTACCAATGTATTTCGCCTGTTGACGAGGCATTTGGCTACCTTAAGAGATTCATAGTTACTCCTGTCAGTTGCTCCCCGTTTTACCAAAGTCACATTTTCAATCTTATTCTGGCCAGTTCACCTGAACCGATACGCCATTATCAGTCAACCTAAAGAATTTCACAGTACTCCTGCCGGGAGCTTCTCGAGTATGCCGATGTATTTCGCCTGTTGACGAGGCATTTGGATGCCTTAAGAGAGTCATAGTTACTCCTTGCTGTTGCTCCCCATTTTACAACAGGGACATCTACAAGCTTACTCTGGCCAGTTCTCCTGAAGCGATACGCTAATATCTGTTGACATAAAGACTTTCACAGTACTCCTGCCGGGAGCTTCTCGACTTCACCGATGTATTTCGCCTATTGACGAGGCATTTGGCTACCTTAAGAGAGTCATAGTTACTCCTGCCAGTGTCTCTCCGTTAAACCACAGTCACATCTACCATTTTCCTCTGCCCCTTTCACCAGACGCGATACGATATTATTCTTCGACATTATGACTTTCACAGTACTCCTGCTAGGGGCTCCTCCAGTTTACCAAAGTATTTCGCCTGATGAAGAGGCATTTGGCTACCTTAAGAGAGTCATAATTACTCCTGTCAGTTGCTCCCCGTTTTACCAAAGTCACATTCTCAATCTTATTCTGGCCAGTTCACCTGAATCGATACGCTATTATCAGTCAACCTAAAGAATATCACAGTACTCCTGCCGGGAGCTTCTCGAGTTTGCCGATGTATTTCGCCTGTTGACGAGGCATTAGGATACCTTAAGAGAGTCATAGTTACCACTTGCTGTTGCTCCCCATTTTACAACAGGCACATCTACGAGCTTTCTCTGGCCAATTCTCCTGAAGCGATACGCTAATATCTGTTGACATAAAGACTTTCTTAGTACTCCTGCCGGGAGCTTCTCGACTTTGCCGATGTATTTCGCCTATTGACGAGGCGTTTGGCTACCTTAACAGAGTCATAGTTACTCCTGCCAGTGTCTCTCCGTTAAACCACAGTCACATCTACCATTTTCCTCTGCCCCTTTCACCAGACGCGATACGATATTATTCTTCGACATTATGACTTTCACAGTACTCCTGCTAGGGGCTCCTCCAGTTTACAAATGTATTTCGCCTGTTGACAAGGCATTTGTCTACCTTAAGAGAGTCATAGTTACTCCTGTCAGTTGCTCCCCGTTTTACCAAAGTCACATTCTCAATCTTATTCTGGCCAGTTCACCTGAAGCGATACGCTATTATCAGTCAACCTAAAGAATATCACAGTACTCCTGCCGGGAGCTTCTCTAGTTTGCCGATGTATTTCGCCTGTTGACGAGGCATTTGGATACCTTAAGAGAGTCATAGTTACCACTTGCTGTTGCTCCCCATTTTACAACAGGCACATCTACAAGCTTACTCTGGCCAATTCTCCTGAAGCGATACGCTAATATCTGTTGACATAAAGACTTTCACAGTACTCCTGCCGGGAGCTTCTCGACTTTGCCGATGTATTTCGCCTATTGATGAGGCGTTTGGCTACCTTAAGAGAGTCATAGTTACTCCTGCCAGTGTCTCTCCGTTAAACCACAGTCACATCTACCATTTTCCTCTGCCCCTTTCACCAGACGCGATACGATACTATTCTTCGACATTGTGACTTTCACAGTTCTCCTGCTAGGGGCTCCTCCTGATTACCAATGTATTTCGCCTGTTGACGAGGCATTTGGCTACCTTAAGAGATTCATAGTTACTCCTGTCAGTTGCTCCCCGTTTTACCAAAGTCACATTTTCAATCTTATTCTGGCCAGTTCACCTGAACCGATACGCCATTATCAGTCAACCTAAAGAATTTCACAGTACTCCTGCCGGGAGCTTCTCGAGTATGCCGATGTATTTCGCCTGTTGACGAGGCATTTGGATGCCTTAAGAGAGTCATAGTTACTCCTTGCTGTTGCTCCCCATTTTACAACAGGCACATCTACAAGCTTACTCTGGCCAGTTTTCTTGAAGCGATACGCTAGTATCTGTTGACATAAAGACTTTCACAGTACTCCTGCCGGGAGCATCTCGACTTTGCCGAAGTATTTCGCACATTGTCGAGGCATTTGGCTACCTTAAGATAGTCATAGTTACTCCTGCCAGTGTCTCTCCGTTAAACCACATTCACATCTACCATTTTCCTCTGCCCCTTTCACCAGACGCGATACGATATTATTAATCGACATTATGACTTTCACAGTACTCCTGCTAGGGGCTCCTCCAGTTTACCAAAGTATTTCGCCTGTTGAAGAGGCATTTGGCTACCTTAAGAGAGTCATAGTTACTCCTGTCAGTTGCTCCCCGTTTTACCAAAGTCACATTCTCAATCTTATTCTGGCCAGTTCACCTGAAGCGATACGCTATTATCAGTCAACCTAAAGAATATCACAGTACTCCTGCCGGGAGCTTCTCGAGTTTGCCGATGTATTTCGCCTGTTGACGAGGCATTTGGATACCTTAAGAGAGTCATAGTTACCACTTGCTGTTGCTCCCCATTTTACAACAGGCACATCTACAAGCTTTCTCTGGCCAATCCTCCTGAAGCGATACGCTAATATCTGTTGACATAAAGACTTTCTTAGTACTTCTGCCGGGAGCTTCTCGACTTTGCCGATGTATTTCGCCTATTGACGAGGCGTTTGGCTACCTTAACAGAGTCATAGTTACTCCTGCCAGTGTCTCTCCGTTAAACCACAGTCACATCTACCATTTTCCTCTGCCCCTTTCACCAGACGCGATACGATATTATTCTCCGACATTATGACTTTCACAGTTCTCCTGCTAGGGGCTCCTCCTGTTTACCAATGTATTTCGCCTGTTGACGAGGCATTTGGCTACCTTAAGAGATTCATAGTTACTCCTGTCAGTTGCTCCCCGTTTTACCAAAGTCACATTTTCAATCTTATTCTGGCTAGTTCACCTGAACCTATACGCCATTATCAGTCAACCTAAAGTATATCACTGTACTCCTGCCGGGAGCTTCTCGAGTTGGCCGATGTATTTCGCCTGTTGACGAGGCATTTGGATACCTTAAGAGAGTCATAGTTACTCCTTGCTGTTGCTCCCCATTTTTCAACAGGGACATCTACAAGCTTACTCTGGCCAGTTCTCCTGAAGCGATACGCTAATATCTGTTGACATAAAGACTTTCACAGTACTCCTGCCGGGAGCTTCTCGACTTTACCGATGTATTTCGCCTATTGACGAGGCATTTGGCTACCTTAAGAGAGTCATAGTTACTCCTGCCAGTGTCTCTCCGTTAAACCACAGTCACATCTACCATTTTCCTCTGCCCCTTTCACCAGACGCGATACGATATTATTCTTCGACATTATGACTTTCACAGTACTCCTGCTAGGGGCTCCTCCAGTTTACCAAAGTATTTCGCCTGTTGAAGAGGCATTTGGCTACCTTAAGAGAGTCATAGTTACTCCTGTCAGTTGCTCCCCGTTTTACCAAAGTCACGTTCTCAATCTTATTCTGGCCAGTTCACCTGAAGCGATACGCTATTATCAGTCAACCTAAAGAATATCACAGTACTCCTGCCGGGAGCTTCTCGAGTTTGCCGATGTATTTCGCCTGTTGACGAGGCATTTGGATACCTTAAGAGAGTCATAGTTACCACTTGCTGTTGCTCCCCATTTTACAACAGGCACATCTACAAGCTTACTCTGGCCAATTCTCCTGAAGCGATACGCTAATATCTGTTGACATAAAGACTTTCACAGTACTCCTGCCGGGAGCTTCTCGACTTTGCCGATGTATTTCGCCTATTGATGAGGCGTTTGGCTACCTTAAGAGAGTCATAGTTACTCCTGCCAGTGTCTCTCCGTTAAACCACATTCACATTTACAATTTTCCTCTGCCCCTTTCACCAGACGCGATACGATATTATTAATCGACATTATGACTTTCACAGTACTCCTGCTAGGGGCTCCTCCAGTTTACCAAAGTATTTCGCCTGTTGAGGAGGCATTTGGCTACCTTAAGAGAGTCATAGTTACTCCTGTCAGTTGCTCCCCGTTTTATCAAAGTCACATTCTCAATCTTATTCTGGCCAGTTCACCTGAAGCGATACGCTATTATCAGTCAACCTAAAGAATATCACAGTACTCCTGCCGGGAGCTTCTCGAGTTTGCCGATGTATTTCGCCTGTTGACGAGGCATTTGGATACCTTAAGAGAGTCATAGTTACCACTTGCTGTTGCTCCCCTTTTACAACAGGCACATCTACAAGCTTTCTCTGGCCAATTCTCCTGAAGCGATACGCTAATATCTGTTGACATAAAGACTTTCTTAGTACTCCTGCCGGGAGCTTCTCGACTTTGCCGATGTATTTCGCCTATTGACGAGGCGTTTGGCTACCTTAACAGAGTCATAGTTACTCCTGCCAGTGTCTCTCCGTTAAACCACAGTCACATCTACCATTTTCCTCTGCCCCTTTCACCAGACGCGATACGATATTATTCTTCGACATTATGACTTTCACAGTACTCCTGCTAGGGGCTCCTCCAGTTTACCAAAGTATTTCGCCTGATGAAGAGGCATTTGGCTACCTTAAGAGAGTCATAGTTACTCCTGTCAGTTGCTCCCCGTTTTACCAAAGTCACATTCTCAATCTTATTCTGGCCAGTTCACCTGAAGCGATACGCTATTATCAGTCAACCTAAAGAATATCACAGTACTCCTGCCGGGAGCTTCTCGAGTTTGCCGATGTATTTCGCCTGTTGACGAGGCATTAGGATACCTTAAGAGAGTCATAGTTACCACTTGCTGTTGCTCCCCATTTTACAACAGGCACATCTACGAGCTTTCTCTGGCCAATTCTCCTGAAGCGATACGCTAATATCTGTTGACATAAAGACTTTCTTAGTACTCCTGCCGGGAGCTTCTCGACTTTGCCGATGTATTTCGCCTATTGACGAGGCGTTTGGCTACCTTAACAGAGTCATAGTTACTCCTGCCAGTGTCTCTCCGTTAAACCACAGTCACATCTACCATTTTCCTCTGCCCCTTTCACCAGACGCGATACGATATTATTCTTCGACATTATGACTTTCACAGTACTCCTGCTAGGGGCTCGTCCAGTTTACAAATGTATTTCGCCTGTTGACAAGGCATTTGTCTACCTTAAGAGAGTCATAGTTACTCCTGTCAGTTGCTCCCCGTTTTACCAAAGTCACATTCTCAATCTTATTCTGGCCAGTTCACCTGAAGCGATACGCTATTATCAGTCAACCTAAAGAATATCACAGTACTCCTGCCGGGAGCTTCTCTAGTTTGCCGATGTATTTCTCCTGTTGACGACGCATTTGGATACCTTAAGAGAGTCATAGTTACCACTTGCTGTTGCTCCCCATTTTACAACAGGCACATCTACAAGCTTACTCTGGCCAATTCTCCTGAAGCGATACGCTAATATCTGTTGACATAAAGACTTTCACAGTACTCCTGCCGGGAGCTTCTCGACTTTGCCGATGTATTTCGCCTATTGATGAGGCGTTTGGCTACCTGAAGAGAGTCATAGTCACTCCTGCCAGTGTCTCTCCGTTAAACCACAGTCACATCTACCATTTTCCTCTGCCCCTTTCACCAGACGCGATACGATATTATTCTTCGACATTATGACTTTCACAGTACTCCTGCTAGGGGCTCCTCCAGTTTACCAAAGTATTTCGCCTGATGAAGAGGCATTTGGCTACCTTAAGAGAGTCATAGTTACTCCTGTCAGTTGCTCCCCGTTTTACCAAAGTCACATTCTCAATCTTATTCTGGCCAGTTCACCTGAAGCGATACGCTATTATCAGTCAACCTAAAGAATATCACAGTACTCCTGCCGGGAGCTTCTCGAGTTTGCCGATGTATTTCGCCTGTTGACGAGGCATTAGGATACCTTAAGAGAGTCATAGTTACCACTTGCTGTTGCTCCCCATTTTACAACAGGCACATCTACGAGCTTTCTCTGGCCAATTCTCCTGAAGCGATACGCTAATATCTGTTGACATAAAGACTTTCTTAGTACTCCTGCCGGGAGCTTCTCGACTTTGCCGATGTATTTCGCCTATTGACGAGGCGTTTGGCTACCTTAACAGAGTCATAGTTACTCCTGCCAGTGTCTCTCCGTTAAACCACAGTCACATCTACCATTTTCCTCTGCCCCTTTCACCAGACGCGATACGATATTATTCTTCGACATTATGACTTTCACAGTACTCCTGCTAGGGGCTCCTCCAGTATACAAATGTATTTCGCCTGTTGACAAGGCATTTGTCTACCTTAAGAGAGTCATAGTTACTCCTGTCAGTTGCTCCCCGTTTTACCAAAGTCACATTCTCAATCTTATTCTGGCCAGTTCACCTGAAGCGATACGCTATTATCAGTCAACCTAAAGAATATCACAGTACTCCTGCCGGGAGCTTCTCTAGTTTGCCGATGTATTTCGCCTGTTGACGAGGCATTTGGATACCTTAAGAGAGTCATAGTTACCACTTGCTGTTGCTCCCCATTTTACAACAGGCACATCTACAAGCTTACTCTGGCCAATTCTCCTGAAGCGATACGCAAATATCTGTTGACATAAAGACTTTCACAGTACTCCTGCCGGGAGCTTCTCGACTTTGCCGATGTATTTCGCCTATTGATGAGGCGTTTGGCTACCTTAAGAGAGTCATAGTTACTCCTGCCAGTGTCTCTCCGTTAAACCACAGTCACATCTACCATTTTCCTCTGCCCCTTTCACCAGACGCGATACGATACTATTCTTCGACATTATGACTTTCACAGTTCTCCTGCTAGGGGCTCCTCCTGTTTACCAATGTATTTCGCCTTTTGACGAGGCATTTGGCTACCTTAAGAGATTCATAGTTACTCCTGTCAGTTGCTCCCCGTTTTACCAAAGTCACATTTTTAATCTTATTCTGGCCAGTTCGACTGAACCGATACGCCATTATCAGTCAACCTAAAGTATATCACAGTACTCCTGCCGGGAGCTTCTCGAGTTGGCCGATGTATTTAGCCTGTTGACGAGGCATTTGGATACCTTAAGAGAGTCATAGTTACTCCTTGCTGTTGCTCCCCATTTTACAGCAGGGACATCTACAAGCTTACTCTGGCCAGTTCTCCTGAAGCGATACGCTAATATCTGTTGACATAAAGACTTTCACAGTACTCCTGCCGGGAGCTTCTCGACTTTACCGATGTATTTCGCCTATTGACGAGGCATTTGGCTACCTTAAGAGAGTCATAGTTACTCCTGCCAGTGTCTCTCCGTTAAACCACAGTCACATCTACCATTTTCCTCTGCCCCTTTCACCAGACGCGATACGATATTATTCTTCGACATTATGACTTTCACAGTACTCCTGCTAGGGGCTCCTCCAGTTTACCAAAGTATTTCGCCTGTTGAAGAGGCATTTGGCTACCTTAAGAGAGTCATAGTTACGTCTGTCAGTTGCTCCCCGTTTTACCAAAGTCACATTCTCAATCTTATTCTGGCCAGTTCACCTGAAGCGATACGCTATTATCAATCAACCTAAAGAATATCACAGTACTCCTGCCGGGAGCTTCTCTAGTTTGCCGATGTATTTCGCCTGTTGACGAGGCATTTGGATACCTTAAGAGAGTCATAGTTACCACTTGCTGTTGCTCCCCATTTTACAACAGGCACATCTACAAGCTTACTCTGGCCAATTCTCCTGAAGCGATACGCTAATATCTGTTGACATAAAGACTTTCACAGTACTCCTGCCGGGAGCTTCTCGACTTTGCCGATGTATTTCGCCTATTGATGAGGCGTTTGGCTACCTTAAGAGAGTCATAGTCACTCCTGCCAGTGTCTCTCCGTTAAACCACAGTCACATCTACCATTTTCCTCTGCCCCTTTCACCAGACGCGATACGATACTATTCTTCGACATTATGACTTTCACAGTTCTCCTGCTAGGGGCTCCTCCTGTTTACCAATGTATTTCGCCTGTTGACGAGGCATTTGGCTACCTTAAGAGATTCATAGTTACTCCTGTCAGTTGCTCCCCGTTTTACCAAAGTCACATTTTCAATCTTATTCTGGCCAGTTTACCTGAACCGATACGCCATTATCAGTCAACCTAAAGTATATCACAGTACTCCTGCCGGGAGCTTCTCGAGTTGGCCGATGTATTTCGCCTGTTGACGAGGCATTTGGATACCTTAAGAGAGTCATAGTTACCACTTGCTGTTGCTCCCCATTTTACAACAGGCACATCTACAAGCTTACTCTGGCCAATTCTCCTGAAGCGATACGCTAATATCTGTTGACATAAAGACTTTCACAGTACTCCTGCCGGGAGCTTCTCGACTTTGCCGATGTATTTCGCCTATTGATGAGGCGTTTGGCTACCTTAAGAGAGTCATAGTTACTCCTGCCAGTGTCTCTCCGTTAAACCACAGTCACATCTACCATTTTCCTCTGCCCCTTTCACCAGACGCGATACGATACTATTCTTCGACATTATGACTTTCACAGTTCTCCTGCTAGGGGCTCCTCCTGTTTACCAATGTATTTCGCCTTTTGACGAGGCATTTGGCTACCTTAAGAGATTCATAGTTACTCCTGTCAGTTGCTCCCCGTTTTACCAAAGTCACATTTTCAATCTTATTCTGGCCAGTTCACCTGAACCGATACGCCATTATCAGTCAACCTAAAGTATATCACAGTACTCCTGCCGGGAGCTTCTCGAGTTGGCCGATGTATTTCGCCTGTTGACGAGGCATTTGGATACCTTAAGAGAGTCATAGTTACTCCTTGCTGTTGCTCCCCATTTTACAGCAGGGACATCTACAAGCTTACTCTGGCCAGTTCTCCTGAAGCGATACGCTAATATCTGTTGACATAAAGACTTTCACAGTACTCCTGCCGGGAGCTTCTCGACTTTACCGATGTATTTCGCCTATTGACGAGGCATTTGGCTACCTTAAGAGAGTCATAGTTACTCCTGCCAGTGTCTCTCCGTTAAACCACAGTCACATCTACCATTTTCCTCTGCCCCTTTCACCAGACGCGATACGATATTATTCTTCGACATTATGACTTTCACAGTACTCCTGCTAGGGGCTCCTCCAGTTTACCGAAGTATTTCGCCTGTTGAAGAGGCATTTGGCTACCTTAAGAGAGTCATAGTTACGCCTGTCAGTTGCTCCCCGTTTTACCAAAGTCACATTCTCAATCTTATTCTGGCCAGTTCACCTGAAGCGATACGCTATTATCAGTCAACCTAAAGAATATCACAGTACTCCTGCCGGGAGCGTCTCTAGTTTGCCGATGTATTTCGCCTGTTGACGAGGCATTTGGATACCTTAAGAGAGTCATAGTTACCACTTGCTGTTGCTCCCCATTTTACAACAGGCACATCTACAAGCTTACTCTGGCCAATTCTCCTGAAGCGATACGCTAATATCTGTTGACATAAAGACTTTCACAGTACTCCTGCCGGGAGCTTCTCGACTTTGCCGATGTATTTCGCCTATTGATGAGGCGTTTGGCTACCTTAAGAGAGTCATAGTCACTCCTGCCAGTGTCTCTCCGTTAAACCACAGTCACATCTACCATTTTCCTCTGCCCCATTCACCAGACGCGATACGATACTATTCTTCGACATTATGACTTTCACAGTTCTCCTGCTAGGGGCTCCTCCTGTTTACCAATGTATTTCGCCTGTTGACGAGGCATTTGGCTACCTTAAGAGATTCATAGTTACTCCTGTCAGTTGCTCCCCGTTTTACCAAAGTCACATTTTCAATCTTATTCAGGCCAGTTTACCTGAACCGATACGCCATTATCAGTCAACCTAAAGTATATCACAGTACTCCTGCCGGGAGCTTCTCTAGTTTGCCGATGTATTTCGCCTGTTGACGAGGCATTTGGATACCTTAAGAGAGTCATAGTTACCACTTGCTGTTGCTCCCCATTTTACAACAGGCACATCTACAAGCTTACTCTCTCCAATTCTCCTGAAGCGATACGCTAATATCTGTTGACATAAAGACTTTCACAGTACTCCTGCCGGGAGCTTCTCGACTTTGCCGATGTATTTCGCCTATTGATGAGGCGTTTGGCTACCTTAAGAGAGTCATAGTCACTCCTGCCAGTGTCTCTCCGTTAAACCACAGTCACATCTACCATTTTCCTCTGCCCCTTTCACCAGACGCGATACGATACTATTCTTCGACATTATGACTTTCACAGTTCTCCTGCTAGGGGCTCCTCCTGTTTACCAATGTATTTCGCCTGTTGACGATGCATTTGGCTACCTTAAGAGATTCATAGTTACTCCTGTCAGTTGCTCCCCGTTTTACCAAAGTCACATTTTCAATCTTATTCTGGCCAGTTTACCTAAACCGATACGCCATTATCAGTCAACCTAAAGTATATCACAGTACTCCTGCCGGGAGCTTCTCGAGTTGGCCGATGTATTTCGCCTGTTGACGAGGCATTTGGATACCTTAAGAGAGTCATAGTTACTCCTTGCTGTTGCTCCCCATTTTACAACAGGGACATCTACAAGCTTACTCTGGCCAGTTCTCCTGAAGCGATACGCTAATATCTGTTGACATAAAGACTTTCACAGTACTCCTGCCGGGAGCTTCTCGACTTTACCGATGTATTTCGCCTATTGACGAGGCATTTGGCTACCTTAAGAGAGTCATAGTTACTCCTGCCAGTGTCTCTCCGTTAAACCACAGTCACATCTACCATTTTCCTCTGCCCCTTTCACAAGACGCGATACGATATTATTCTTCGACATTATGACTTTCACAGTACTCCTGCTAGGGGCTCCTCCAGTTTACAAATGTATTTCGCCTGTTGACAAGGCATTTGGCTACCTTAAGAGAGTCATAGTTACCCCTGTCAGTTGCTCCCCGTTTTACCAAAGTCACATTCTCAATTTTATTCTGGCCAGTTCACCTGAAGCGATACGCTATTATCAGTCAACCTAAAGAATATCACAGTACTCCTGCCGGGAGCTTCTCGAGTTTGCCGATGTATTTCGCCTGTTGACGAGGCATTTGGATACCTTAAGAGAGTCATAGTTACCACTTGCTGTTGCTCCCCATTTTACAACAGGCACATCTACAAGCTTACTCTGGCCAATTCTCCTGAAGCGATACGCTAATATCTGTTGACATAAAGACTTTCACAGTACTCCTGCCGGGAGCTTCTCGACTTTCCCGATGTATTTCGCCTATTGACGAGGCATTTGGCTACCTTAAGAGAGTCATAGTGACTCCTGCCAGTGTCTCTCCGTTAAACCACAGTCACATCTACCATTTTCCTCTGCCCCTTTCACCAGACGCGATACGATATTATTCTTCGACATTATGACTTTCACAGTACTCCTGCTAGGGGCTCCTCCAGTTTACCAAAGTATTTCGCCTGTTGAAGAGGCATTTGGCTACCTTAAGAGAGTCATAGTTACTCCTGTCAGTTGCTCCCCGTTTTACCAAAGTCACATTCTCAATCTTATTCTGGCCAATTCACCTGAAGCGATACGCTATTATCAGTCAACCTAAAGAATATCACAGTACTCCTGCCGGGAGCTTCTCTAGTTTGCCGATGTATTTCGCCTATTGACGAGGCATTTGGCTACCTTAAGAGAGTCATAGTTACTCCTGCCAGTGTCTCTCCGTTAAACCACAGTCACATCTACAATATTCCTCTGCCCCTATCACCAGACGCGATACGCCATTATTTGTCGACATTATGACTTTCACAGTACTCCTGCTAGGGGCTCCTCCAGTTTACAAATGTATTTCGCCTGTTGACAAGGCATTTGGCTACCTTAAGAGAGTCATAGTTACTCCTGTCAGTTGCTCCCCGTTTTACCAAAGTCACATTCTCAATCTTATTCTGGCCAGTTCACCTGAAGCGATACGCTATTATCAGTCAACCTAAAGAATATCACAGTACTCCTGCCGGGAGCTTCTCTAGTTTGCCGATGTATTTCGCCTGTTGACGAGGCATTAGGATACCTTAAGAGAGTCATAGTTACCACTTGCTGTTGCTCCCCATTTTACAACAGGCACATCTACAAGCTTACTCTGGCCAATTCTCCTGAAGCGATACGCTAATATCTGTTGACATAAAGACTTTCACAGTACTCCTGCCGGGAGCTTCTCGACTTTGCCGATGTATTTCGCCTATTGATGAGGCGTTTGGCTACCTTAAGAGAGTCATAGTTACTCCTGCCAGTGTCTCTCCGTTAAACCACAGTCACATCTACCATTTTCCTCTGCCCCTTTCACCAGACGCGATACGATACTATTCTTCGACATTATGACTTTCACAGTTCTCCTGCTAGGGGCTCCTCCTGTTTACCAATGTATTTCGCCTGTTGACGAGGCATTTGGCTACCTTAAGAGATTTATAGTTACTCCTGTCAGTTGCTCCCCGTTTTACCAAAGTCACATTTTCAATCTTATTCTGGCCAGTTCACCTGAACCGATACGCCATTATCAGTCAACCTAAAGAATTTCACAGTACTCCTGCCGGGAGCTTCTCGAGTATGCCGATGTATTTCGCCTGTTGACGAGGCATTTGGATGCCTTAAGAGAGTCATAGTTACTCCTTGCTGTTGCTCCCCATTTTACAACAGGCACATCTACAAGCTTACTCTGGCCAGTTTTCTTGAAGCGATACGCTAGTATCTGTTGACATAAAGACTTTGACAGTACTCCTGCCGGGAGCATCTCGACTTTGCCGATGTATTTCGCACATTGTCGAGGCATTTGGCTACCTTAAGATAGTCATAGTTACTCCTCCCAGTGTCTCTCCGTTAAACCACATTCACATTTACAATTTTCCTCTGCCCCTTTCACCAGACGCGATACGATATTATTAATCGACATTATGACTTTCACAGTACTCCTGCTAGGGGCTCCTCCAGTTTACCAAAGTATTTCGCCTGTTGAAGAGGCATTTGGCTACCTTAAGAGAGTCATAGTTACTCCTGTCAGTTGCTCCCCGTTTTACCAAAGTCACATTCTCAATCTTATTCTGGCCAGTTCACCTGAAGCGATACGCTATTATCAGTCAACCTAAAGAATATCACAGTACTCCTGCCGGGAGCTTCTCGAGTTTGCCGATGTATTTCGCCTGTTGACGAGGCATTTGGATACCTTAAGAGAGTCATAGTTACCACTTGCTGTTGCTCCCCATTTTACAACAGGCACATCTACCAGCTTTCTCTGGCCAATTCTCCTGAAGCGATACGCTAATATCTGTTGACATAAAGACTTTCTTAGTACTCCTGCCGGGAGCTTCTCGACTTTGCCGATGTATTTCGCGTATTGACGAGGCGTTTGGCTACCTTAACAGAGTCATAGTTACTCCTGCCAGTGTCTCTCCGTTAAACCACAGTCACATCTACCATTTTCCTCTGCCCCTTTCACCAGACGCGATACGATATTATTCTTCGACATTATGACTTTCACAGTTCTCCTGCTAGGGGCTCCTCCTGTTTACCAATGTATTTCGCCTGTTGACGAGGCATTTGGCTACCTTAAGAGAGTCATAGTTACTCCTGTCAGTTGCTCCCCGTTTTACCAAAGTCACATTTTCAATCTTATTCTGGCCAGTTCACCTGAACCGATACACCATTATCAGTCAACCTAAAGTATATCACTGTACTCCTGCCGGGAGCTTCTCGAGTTGGCCGATGTATTTCGCCTGTTGACGAGGCATTTGGATACCTTAAGAGAGTCATAGTTACTCCTTGCTGTTGCTCCCCATTTTACAACAGGGACATCTACAAGCTTACTCTGGCCAGTTCTCCTGAAGCGATACGCTAATATCTGTTGACATAAAGACTTTCACAGTACTCCTGCCGGGAGCTTCTCGACTTTGCCGATGTATTTCGCCTATTGATGAGGCGTTTGGCTACCTTAAGAGAGTCATAGTTACTCCTGCCAGTGTCTCTCCGTTAAACCACAGTCACATCTACCGTTTTCCGCTGCCCCTTTCACCAGACGCGATACGATACTATTCTTCGACATTATGACTTTCACAGTTCTCCTGCTAGGGGCTCCTCCTGTTTACCAATGTATTTCGCCTGTTGACGAGGCATTTGGCTACCTTAAGAGATTCATAGTTACTCCTGTCAGTTGCTCCCCGTTTTACCAAAGTCACATTTTCAATCTTATTCTGGCCAGTTCACCTGAACCGATACGCCATTATCAGTCAACCTAAAGAATTTCACAGTACTCCTGCCGGGAGCTTCTCGAGTATGCCGATGTATTTCGCCTGTTGACGAGGCATTTGGATGCCTTAAGAGAGTCATAGTTACTCCTTGCTGTTGCTCCCCATTTTACAACAGGCACATCTACAAGCTTACTCTGGCCAGTTTTCTTGAAGCGATACGCTAGTATCTGTTGACATAAAGACTTTCACAGTACTCCTGCCGGGAGCATCTCGACTTTGCCGATGTATTTCGCACATTGTCGAGGCATTTGGCTACCTTAAGATAGTCATAGTTACTCCTGCCAGTGTCTCTCCGTTAAACCACATTCACATTTACAATTTTCCTCTGCCCCTTTCACCAGACGCGATACGATATTATTAATCGACATTATGACTTTCACAGTACTCCTGCTAGGGGCTCCTCCAGTTTACCAAAGTATTTCGCCTGTTGAAGAGGCATTTGGCTACCTTAAGAGAGTCATAGTTACTCCTGTCAGTTGCTCCCCGTTTTACCAAAGTCACATTCTCAATCTTATTCTGGCCAGTTCACCTGAAGCGATACGCTATTATCAGTCAACCTAAAGAATATCACAGTACTCCTGCCGGGAGCTTCTCGAGTTTGCCGATGTATTTCGCCTGTTGACGAGGCATTTGGATACCTTAAGAGAGTCATAGTTACCACTTGCTGTTGCTCCCCATTTTACAACAGGCACATCTACAAGCTTTCTCTGGCCAATTCTCCTGAAGCGATACGCTAATATCTGTTGACATAAAGACTTTCTTAGTACTCCTGCCGGGAGCTTCTCGACTTTGCCGATGTATTTCGCCTATTGACGAGGCGTTTGGCTACCTTAACAGAGTCATAGTTACTCCTGCCAGTGTCTCTCCGTTAAACCACAGTCACATCTACCATTTTCCTCTGCCCCTTTCACCAGACGCGATACGATATTATTCTTCGACATTATGACTTTCACAGTTCTCCTGCTAGGGGCTCCTCCTGTTTACCAATGTATTTCGCCTGTTGACGAGGCATTTGGCTACCTTAAGAGATTCATAGTTACTCCTGTCAGTTGCTCCCCGTTTTACCAAAGTCACATTCTCAATCTTATTCTGGCCAGTTCACCTGAAGCGATACGCTATTATCAGTCAACCTAAAGAATATCACAGTACTCCTGCCGGGAGCTTCTCGAGTTTGCCGATGTATTTCGCCTGTTGACGAGGCATTAGGATACCTTAAGAGAGTCATAGTTACCACTTGCAGTTGCTCCCCATTTTACAACAGGCACATCTACAAGCTTTCTCTGGCCAATTCTCCTGAAGCGATACGCTAATATCTGTTGACATAAAGACTTTCTTAGTACTCCTGCCGGGAGCTTCTCGACTTTGCCGATGTATTTCGCCTATTGACGAGGCGTTTGGCTACCTTAACATATTCATAGTTACTCCTGCCAGTGTCTCTCCGTTAAACCACAGTCACATCTACCATTTTCCTCTGCCCCTTTCACCAGACGCGATACGATATTATTCTTCGACATTATGACTTTCACAGTACTCCTGCTAGGGGCTCCTCCAGTTTACCAAAGTATTTCGCCTGTTGAAGAGGCATTTGGCTACCTTAAGAGATTCATAGTTACTCCTGTCAGTTGCTCCCCGTTTTACCAAAGTCACATTTTCAATCTTATTCTGGCCAGTTCACCTGAACCGATACGCCATTATCAGTCAACCTAAAGAATTTCACAGTACTCCTGCCGGGAGCTTCTCGAGTATGCCGATGTATTTCGCCTGTTGACGAGGCATTTGGATGCCTTAAGAGAGTCATAGTTACTCCTTGCTGTTGCTCCCCATTTTACAACAGGCACATCTACAAGCTTACTCTGGCCAGTTCTCTTGAAGCGATACGCTAGTATCTGTTGACATAAAGACTTTCACAGTACTCCTGCCGGGAGCATCTCGACTTTGCCGATGTATTTCGCACATTGTCGAGGCATTTGGCTACCTTAAGATAGTCATAGTTACTCCTGCCAGTGCCTCTCCGTTAAACCACATTCACATTTACAATTTTCCTCTGCCCCTTTCACCAGACGCGATACGATATTATTAATCGACATTATGACTTTCACAGTACTCCTGCTAGGGGCTCCTCCAGTTTACCAAAGTATTTCGCCTGTTGAAGAGGCATTTGGCTACCTTAAGAGAGTCATAGTTACTCCTGTCAGTTGCTCCCCGTTTTACCAAAGTCACATTCTCAATCTTATTCTGGCCAGTTCACCTGAAGCGATACGCTATTATCAGTCAACCTAAAGAATATCACAGTACTCCTGCCGGGAGCTTCTCGAGTTTGCCGATGTATTTCGCCTGTTGACGAGGCATTTGGATACCTTAAGAGAGTCATAGTTACCACTTGCTGTTGCTCCCCATTTTACAACAGGCACATCTACAAGCTTTCTCTGGCCAATTCTCCTGAAGCGATACGCTAATATCTGTTGACATAAAGACTTTCTTAGTACTCCTGCCGGGAGCTTCTCGACTTTGCCGATGTATTTCGCCTATTGACGAGGCGTTTGGCTACCTTAACAGAGTCATAGTTACTCCTGCCAGTGTCTCTCCGTTAAACCACAGTCACATCTACCATTTTCCTCTGCCCCTTTCACCAGACGCGATACGATATTATTCTTCGACATTATGACTGTCACAGTTCTCCTGCTAGGGGCTCCTCCTGTTTACCAATGTATTTCGCCTGTTGACAAGGCATTTGGCTACCTTAAGAGATTCATAGTTACTCCTGTCAGTTGCTCCCCGTTTTACCAAAGTCACATTTTCAATCTTATTCTGGCCAGTTCACCTGAACCGATACGCCATTATCAGTCAACCTAAAGAATATCACAGTACTCCTGCCGGGAGCTTCTCGAGTTTGCCGATGTATTTCGCCTGTTGACGAGGCATTAGGATACCTTAAGAGAGTCATAGTTACCACTTGCAGTTGCTCCCCATTTTACAACAGGCACATCTACAAGCTTTCTCTGGCCAATTCTCCTGAAGCGATACGCTAATATCTGTTGACATAAAGACTTTCTTAGTACTCCTGCCGGGAGCTTCTCGACTTTGCCGATGTATTTCGCCTATTGACGATTCGTTTGGCTACCTTAACATATTCATAGTTACTCCTGCCAGTGTCTCTCCGTTAAACCACAGTCACATCTACCATTTTCCTCTGCCCCTTTCACCAGACGCGATACGATATTATTCTTCGACATTATGACTTTCACAGTACTCCTGCTAGGGGCTCCTCCAGTTTACCAAAGTATTTCGCCTGTTGAAGAGGCATTTGGCTACCTTAAGAGAGTCATAGTTACTCCTGTCAGTTGCTCCCCGTTTTACCAAAGTCACATTCTCAATCTTATTCTGGCCAGTTCACCTGAAGCGATACGCTATTATCAGTCAACCTAAAGAATATCACAGTACTCCTGCCGGGAGCTTCTCTAGTTTGCCGATGTATTTCGCCTGTTGACGAGGCATTTGGATACCTTAAGAGAGTCATAGTTACCACTTGCTGTTGCTCCCCATTTTACAACAGGCACACCTACAAGCTTACTCTGGCCAATTCTCCTGAAGCGATACGCTGATATCTGTTGACATAAAGACTTTCACAGTACTCCTGCCGGGAGCTTCTCGACTTTGCCGATGTATTTCGCCTATTGATGAGGCGTTTGGCTACCTTAAGAGAGTCATAGTTACTCCTGCCAGTGTCTCTCCGTTAAACCACAGTCACATCTACCATTTTCCTCTGCCCCTTTCACCAGACGCGATACGATACTATTCTTCGACATTATGACTTTCACAGTTCTCCTGCTAGGGGCTCCTCCTGTTTACCAATGTATTTCGCCTTTTGACGAGGCATTTGGCTACCTTAAGAGATTCATAGTTACTCCTGTCAGTTGCTCCCCGTTTTACCAAAGTCACATTTTCAATCTTATTCTGGCCAGTTCACCGGAACCGATACGCCATTATCAGTCAACCTAAAGTATATCACAGTACTCCTGCCGGGAGCTTCTCGAGTTGGCCGATGTATTTCGCCTGTTGACGAGGCATTTGGATACCTTAAGAGAGTCATAGTTACTCCTTGCTGTTGCTCCCCATTTTACAGCAGGGACATCTACAAGCTTACTCTGGCCAGTTCTCCTGAAGCGATACGCTAATATCTGTTGACATAAAGACTTTCACAGTACTCCTGCCGGGAGCTTCTCGACTTTACCGATGTATTTCGCCTATTGACGAGGCATTTGGCTACCTTAAGAGAGTCATAGTTACTCCTGCAAGTGTCTCTCCGTTCAACCACAGTCACATCTACCATTTTCCTCTGCCCATTTCACCAGACGCGATACGATATTATTCTTCGACATTATGACTTTCACAGTACTCCTGCTAGGGGCTCCTCCAGTTTACCAAAGTATTTCGCCTGTTGAAGAGGCATTTGGCTACCTTAAGAGAGTCATAGTTACGCCTGTCAGTTGCTCCCCGTTTTACCAAAGTCACATTCTCAATCTTATTCTGGCCAGTTCACCTGAAGCGATACGCTATTATCAGTCAACCTAAAGAATATCACAGTACTCCTGCCGGGAGCTTCTCTAGTTTGCCGATGTATTTCGCCTGTTGACGAGGCATTTGGATACCTTAAGAGAGTCATAGTTACCACTTGCTGTTGCTCCCCATTTTACAACAGGCACATCTACAAGCTTACTCTGGCCAATTCTCCTGAAGCGATACGCTAATATCTGTTGACATAAAGACTTTCACAGTACTCCTGCCGGGAGCTTCTCGACTTTGCCGATGTATTTCGCCTATTGATGAGGCGTTTGGCTACCTTAAGAGAGTCATAGTCACTCCTGCCAGTGTCTCTCCGTTAAACCACAGTCACATCTACCATTTTCCTCTGCCCCTTTCACCAGACGCGATACGATACTATTCTTCGACATTATGACTTTCACAGTTCTCCTGCTAGGGGCTCCTCCTGTTTACCAATGTATTTCGCCTGTTGACGAGGCATTTGGCTACCTTAAGAGATTCATAGTTACTCCTGTCAGTTGCTCCCCGTTTTACCAAAGTCACATTTTCAATCTTATTCTGGCCAGTTCACCTGAACCGATACGCCATTATCAGTCAACCTAAAGTATATCACAGTACTCCTGCCGGGAGCTTCTCGAGTTGGCCGATGTATTTCGCCTGTTGACGAGGCATTTGGATACCTTAAGAGAGTCATAGTTACTCCTTGCTGTTGCTCCCCATTTTACAACAGGGACATCTACAAGCTTACTCTGGCCAGTTCTCCTGAAGCGATACGCTAATATCTGTTGACATAAAGACTTTCACAGTACTCCTGCCGGGAGCTTCTCGACTTTACCGATGTATTTCGCCTATTGACGAGGCATTTGGCTACCTTAAGAGAGTCATAGTTACTCCTGCCAGTGTCTCTCCGTTAAACCACAGTCACATCTACCATATTCCTCTGCCCCTTTCACCAGACGCGATACGATATTATTCTTCGACATTATGACTTTCACAGTACTCCTGCTAGGGGCTCCTCCAGTTTACCAAAGTATTTCGCCTGTTGAAGAGGCATTTGGCTACCTTAAGAGAGTCATAGTTACTCCTGTCAGTTGCTCCCCGTTTTACCAAAGTCACATTCTCAATCTTATTCTGGCCAGTTCACCTGAAGCGATACGCTATTATCAGTCAACCTAAAGAATATCACAGTACTCCTGCCGGGAGCTTCTCGAGTTTGCCGATGTATTTCGCCTGTTGACGAGGCATTAGGATACCTTAAGAGAGTCATAGTTACCACTTGCAGTTGCTCCCCATTTTACAACAGGCACATCTACAAGCTTTCTCTGGCCAATTCTCCTGAAGCGATACGCTAATATCTGTTGACATAAAGACTTTCTTAGTACTCCTGCCGGGAGCTTCTCGACTTTGCCGATGTATTTCGCCTATTGACGAGGCGTTTGGCTACCTTAACATATTCATAGTTACTCCTGCCAGTGTCTCTCCGTTAAACCACAGTCACATCTACCATTTTCCTCTGCCCCTTTCACCAGACGCGATACGATATTATTCTTCGACATTATGACTTTCACAGTACTCCTGCTAGGGGCTCCTCCAGTTTACCAAAGTATTTCGCCTGTTGAAGAGGCATTTGGCTACCTTAAGAGAGTCATAGTTACTCCTGTCAGTTGCTCCCCGTTTTACCAAAGTCACATTCTCAATCTTATTCTGGCCAGTTCACCTGAAGCGATACGCTATTATCAGTCAACCTAAAGAATATCACAGTACTCCTGCCGGGAGCTTCTCTAGTTTGCCGATGTATTTCGCCTGTTGACGAGGCATTTGGATACCTTAAGAGAGTCATAGTTACCACTTGCTGTTGCTCCCCATTTTACAACAGGCACACCTACAAGCTTACTCTGGCCAATTCTCCTGAAGCGATACGCTGATATCTGTTGACATAAAGACTTTCACAGTACTCCTGCCGGGAGCTTCTCGACTTTGCCGATGTATTTCGCCTATTGATGAGGCGTTTGGCTACCTTAAGAGAGTCATAGTTACTCCTGCCAGTGTCTCTCCGTTAAACCACAGTCACATCTACCATTTTCCTCTGCCCCTTTCACCAGACGCGATACGATACTATTCTTCGACATTATGACTTTCACAGTTCTCCTGCTAGGGGCTCCTCCTGTTTACCAATGTATTTCGCCTTTTGACGAGGCATTTGGCTACCTTAAGAGATTCATAGTTACTCCTGTCAGTTGCTCCCCGTTTTACCAAAGTCACATTTTCAATCTTATTCTGGCCAGTTCACCGGAACCGATACGCCATTATCAGTCAACCTAAAGTATATCACAGTACTCCTGCCGGGAGCTTCTCGAGTTGGCCGATGTATTTCGCCTGTTGACGAGGCATTTGGATACCTTAAGAGAGTCATAGTTACTCCTTGCTGTTGCTCCCCATTTTACAGCAGGGACATCTACAAGCTTACTCTGGCCAGTTCTCCTGAAGCGATACGCTAATATCTGTTGACATAAAGACTTTCACAGTACTCCTGCCGGGAGCTTCTCGACTTTACCGATGTATTTCGCCTATTGACGAGGCATTTGGCTACCTTAAGAGAGTCATAGTTACTCCTGCAAGTGTCTCTCCGTTAAACCACAGTCACATCTACCATTTTCCTCTGCCCATTTCACCAGACGCGATACGATATTATTCTTCGACATTATGACTTTCACAGTACTCCTGCTAGGGGCTCCTCCAGTTTACCAAAGTATTTCGCCTGTTGAAGAGGCATTTGGCTACCTTAAGAGAGTCATAGTTACGCCTGTCAGTTGCTCCCCGTTTTACCAAAGTCACATTCTCAATCTTATTCTGGCCAGTTCACCTGAAGCGATACGCTATTATCAGTCAACCTAAAGAATATCACAGTACTCCTGCCGGGAGCTTCTCTAGTTTGCCGATGTATTTCGCCTGTTGACGAGGCATTTGGATACCTTAAGAGAGTCATAGTTACCACTTGCTGTTGCTCCCCATTTTACAACAGGCACATCTACAAGCTTACTCTGGCCAATTCTCCTGAAGCGATACGCTAATATCTGTTGACATAAAGACTTTCACAGTACTCCTGCCGGGAGCTTCTCGACTTTGCCGATGTATTTCGCCTATTGATGAGGCGTTTGGCTACCTTAAGAGAGTCATAGTCACTCCTGCCAGTGTCTCTCCGTTAAACCACAGTCACATCTACCATTTTCCTCTGCCCCTTTCACCAGACGCGATACGATACTATTCTTCGACATTATGACTTTCACAGTTCTCCTGCTAGGGGCTCCTCCTGTTTACCAATGTATTTCGCCTGTTGACGAGGCATTTGGCTACCTTAAGAGATTCATAGTTACTCCTGTCAGTTGCTCCCCGTTTTACCAAAGTCACATTTTCAATCTTATTCTGGCCAGTTCACCTGAACCGATACGCCATTATCAGTCAACCTAAAGTATATCACAGTACTCCTGCCGGGAGCTTCTCGAGTTGGCCGATGTATTTCGCCTGTTGACGAGGCATTTGGATACCTTAAGAGAGTCATAGTTACTCCTTGCTGTTGCTCCCCATTTTACAACAGGGACATCTACAAGCTTACTCTGGCCAGTTCTCCTGAAGCGATACGCTAATATCTGTTGACATAAAGACTTTCACAGTACTCCTGCCGGGAGCTTCTCGACTTTACCGATGTATTTCGCCTATTGACGAGGCATTTGGCTACCTTAAGAGAGTCATAGTTACTCCTGCCAGTGTCTCTCCGTTAAACCACAGTCACATCTACCATTTTCCTCTGCCCCTTTCACCAGACGCGATACGATATTATTCTTCGACATTATGACTTTCACAGTACTCCTGCTAGGGGCTCCTCCAGTTTACCAAAGTATTTCGCCTGTTGAATAGGCATTTGGCTACCTTAAGAGAGTCATAGTTACTCCTGTCAGTTGCTCCCCGTTTTACCAAAGTCACATTCTCAATCTTATTCTGGCCAGTTCACCTGAAGCGATACGCTATTATCAGTCAACCTAAAGAATATCACAGTACTCCTGCCGGGAGCTTCTCGAGTTTGCCGATGTATTTCGCTGTTGACGAGGCATTAGGATACCTTAAGAGAGTCATAGTTACCACTTGCAGTTGCTCCCCATTTTACAACAGGCACATCTACAAGCTTTCTCTGGCCAATTCTCCTGAAGCGATACGCTAATATCTGTTGACATAAAGACTTTCTTAGTACTCCTGCCGGGAGCTTCTCGACTTTGCCGATGTATTTCGCCTATTGACGAGGCGTTTGGCTACCTTAACATATTCATAGTTACTCCTGCCAGTGTCTCTCCGTTAAACCACAGTCACATCTACCATTTTCCTCTGCCCCTTTCACCAGACGCGATACGATATTATTCTTCGACATTATGACTTTCACAGTACTCCTGCTAGGGGCTCCTCCAGTTCACCAAAGTATTTCGCCTGTTGAAGAGGCATTTGGCTACCTTAAGAGAGTCATAGTTACTCCTGTCAGTTGCTCCCCGTTTTACCAAAGTCACATTCTCAATCTTATTCTGGCCAGTTCACCTGAAGCATACGCTATTATCAGTCAACCTAAAGAATATCACAGTACTCCTGCCGGGAGCTTCTCGAGTTTGCCGATGTATTTCGCCTGTTGACGAGGCATTAGGATACCTTAAGAGAGTCATAGTTACCACTTGCTGTTGCTCCCCATTTTACAACAGGCACATCTACAAGCTTTCTCTGGCCAATTCTCCTGAAGCGATACGCTAATATCTGTTGACATAAAGACTTTCTTAGTACTCCTGCCGGGAGCTTCTCGACTTTGCCGATGTATTTCGCCTATTGACGAGGCGTTTGGCTACCTTAACAGAGTCATAGTTACTCCTGCCAGTGTCTCTCCGTTAAACCACAGTCACATCTACCATTTTCCTCTGCCCCTTTCACCAGACGCGATACGATATTATTCTTCGACATTATGACTTTCACAGTACTCCTGCTAGGGGCTCCTCCAGTTTACAAATGTATTTCGCCTGTTGACAAGGCATTTGTCTACCTTAAGAGAGTCATAGTTACTCCTGTCAGTTGCTCCCCGTTTTACCAAAGTCACATTCTCAATCTTATTCTGGCCAGTTCACCTGAAGCGATACGCTATTATCAGTCAACCTAAAGAATATCACAGTACTCCTGCCGGGAGCTTCTCTAGTTTGCCGATGTATTTCGCCTGTTGACGAGGCATTTGGATACCTTAAGAGAGTCATAGTTACCACTTGCTGTTGCTCCCCATTTTACAACAGGCACACCTACAAGCTTACTCTGGCCAATTCTCCTGAAGCGATACGCTGATATCTGTTGACATAAAGACTTTCACAGTACTCCTGCCGGGAGCTTCTCGACTTTGCCGATGTATTTCGCCTATTGATGAGGCGTTTGGCTACCTTAAGAGAGTCATAGTTACTCCTGCCAGTGTCTCTCCGTTAAACCACAGTCACATCTACCATTTTCCTCTGCCCCTTTCACCAGACGCGATACGATACTATTCTTCGACATTATGACTTTCACAGTTCTCCTGCTAGGGGCTCCTCCTGTTTACCAATGTATTTCGCCTTTTGACGAGGCATTTGGCTACCTTAAGAGATTCATAGTTACTCCTGTCAGTTGCTCCCCGTTTTACCAAAGTCACATTTTCAATCTTATTCTGGCCAGTTCACCGGAACCGATACGGCATTATCAGTCAACCTAAAGTATATCACAGTACTCCTGCCGGGAGCTTCTCGAGTTGGCCGATGTATTTCGCCTGTTGACGAGGCATTTGGATACCTTAAGAGAGTCATAGTTACTCCTTGCTGTTGCTCCCCATTTTACAGCAGGGACATCTACAAGCTTACTCTGGCCAGTTCTCCTGAAGCGATACGCTAATATCTGTTGACATAAAGACTTTCACAGTACTCCTGCCGGGAGCTTCTCGACTTTACCGATGTATTTCGCCTATTGACGAGGCATTTGGCTACCTTAAGAGAGTCATAGTTACTCCTGCAAGTGTCTCTCCGTTAAACCACAGTCACATCTACCATTTTCCTCTGCCCATTTCACCAGACGCGATACGATATTATTCTTCGACATTATGACTTTCACAGTACTCCTGCTAGGGGCTCCTCCAGTTTACCAAAGTATTTCGCCTGTTGAAGAGGCATTTGGCTACCTTAAGAGAGTCATAGTTACGCCTGTCAGTTGCTCCCCGTTTTACCAAAGTCACATTCTCAATCTTATTCTGGCCAGTTCACCTGAAGCGATACGCTATTATCAGTCAACCTAAAGAATATCACAGTACTCCTGCCGGGAGCTTCTCTAGTTTGCCGATGTATTTCGCCTGTTGACGAGGCATTTGGATACCTTAAGAGAGTCATAGTTACCACTTGCTGTTGCTCCCCATTTTACAACAGGCACATCTACAAGCTTACTCTGGCCAATTCTCCTGAAGCGATACGCTAATATCTGTTGACATAAAGACTTTCACAGTACTCCTGCCGGGAGCTTCTCGACTTTGCCGATGTATTTCGCCTATTGATGAGGCGTTTGGCTACCTTAAGAGAGTCATAGTCACTCCTGCCAGTGTCTCTCCGTTAAACCACAGTCACATCTACCATTTTCCTCTGCCCCTTTCACCAGACGCGATACGATACTATTCTTCGACATTATGACTTTAACAGTTCTCCTGCTAGGGGCTCCTCCTGTTTACCAATGTATTTCGCCTGTTGACGAGGCATTTGGCTACCTTAAGAGATTCATAGTTACTCCTGTCAGTTGCTCCCCGTTTTACCAAAGTCACATTTTCAATCTTATTCTGGCTAGTTCACCTGAACCTATACGCCATTATCAGTCAACCTAAAGTATATCACTGTACTCCTGCCGGGAGCTTCTCGAGTTGGCCGATGTATTTCGCCTGTTGACGAGGCATTTGGATACCTTAAGAGAGTCATAGTTACTCCTTGCTGTTGCTCCCCATTTTTCAACAGGGACATCTACAAGCTTACTCTGGCCAGTTCTCCTGAAGCGATACGCTAATATCTGTTGACATAAAGACTTTCACAGTACTCCTGCCGGGAGCTTCTCGACTTTACCGATGTATTTCGCCTATTGACGAGGCATTTGGCTACCTTAAGAGAGTCATAGTTACTCCTGCCAGTGTCTCTCCGTTAAACCACAGTCACATCTACCATTTTCCTCTGCCCCTTTCACAAGACGCGATACGATATTATTCTTCGACATTATGACTTTCACAGTACTCCTGCTAGGGGCTCCTCCAGTTTACCAAAGTATTTCGCCTGTTGAAGAGGCATTTGGCTACCTTAAGAGAGTCATAGTTACTCCTGTCAGTTGCTCCCCGTTTTACCAAAGTCACATTCTCAATCTTATTCTGGCCAGTTCACCTGAAGCGATACGCTATTATCAGTCAACCTAAAGAATATCACAGTACTCCTGCCGGGAGCTTCTCGAGTTTGCCGATGTATTTCGCCTGTTGACGAGGCATTTGGATACCTGAAGAGAGTCATAGTTACCACTTGCTGTTGCTCCCCATTTTACAACAGGCACATCTACAAGCTTTCTCTGGCCAATTCTCCTGAAGCGATACGCTAATATCTGTTGACATAAAGACTTTCTTAGTACTCCTGCCGGGAGCTTCTCGACTTTGCCGATGTATTTCGCCTATTGACGAGGCGTTTGGCTACCTTAACAGAGTCATAGTTACTCCTGCCAGTGTCTCTCCGTTAAACCACAGTCACATCTACCATTTTCCTCTGCCCCTTTCACCATACGCGATACGATATTATTCTTCGACATTATGACTGTCACAGTACTCCTGCTAGGGGCTCCTCCAGTTTACAAATGTATTTCGCCTGTTGACAAGGCATTTGGCTACCTTAAGAGAGTCATAGTTACTCCTGTCAGTTGCTCCCCGTTTTACCAAAGTCACATTCTCAATCTTATTCTGGCCAGTTCACCTGAAGCGATACGCTATTATCAGTCAACCTAAAGAATATCACAGTACTCCTGCCGGGAGCTTCTCTAGTTTGCCGATGTATTTCGCCTGTTGACGAGGCATTTGGATACCTTAAGAGAGTCATAGTTACTCCTTGCTGTTGCTCCCCATTTTACAACAGGGACATCTACAAGCTTACTCTGGCCAGTTCTCCTGAAGCGATACGCTAATATCTGTTGACATAAAGACTTTCACAGTACTCCTGCCGGGAGCTTCTCGACTTTACCGATGTATTTCGCCTATTGACGAGGCATTTGGCTACCTTAAGAGAGTCATAGTTACTCCTGCCAGTGTCTCTCCGTTAAACCACAGTCACATCTACCATTTTCCTCTGCCCCTTTCACCAGACGCGATACGATATTATTCTTCGACATTATGACTTTCACAGTACTCCTGCTAGGGGCTCCTCCAGTTTACCAAAGTATTTCGCCTGTTGAAGAGGCATTTGGCTACCTTAAGAGAGTCATAGTTACTCCTGTCAGTTGCTCCCCGTTTTACCAAAGTCACATTCTCAATCTTATTCTGGCCAGTTCACCTGAAGCGATACGCTATTATCAGTCAACCTAAAGAATATCACAGTACTCCTGCCGGGAGCTTCTCGAGTTTGCCGATGTATTTCGCCTGTTGACGAGGCATTAGGATACCTTAAGAGAGTCATAGTTACCACTTGCAGTTGCTCCCCATTTTACAACAGGCACATCTACAAGCTTTCTCTGGCCAATTCTCCTGAAGCGATACGCTAATATCTGTTGACATAAAGACTTTCTTAGTACTCCTGCCGGGAGCTTCTCGACTTTGCCGATGTATTTCGCCTATTGACGAGGCGTTTGGCTACCTTAACATATTCATAGTTACTCCTGCCAGTGTCTCTCCGTTAAACCACAGTCACATCTACCATTTTCCTCTGCCCCTTTCACCAGACGCGATACGATATTATTCTTCGACATTATGACTTTCACAGTACTCCTGCTAGGGGCTCCTCCAGTTTACCAAAGTATTTCGCCTGTTGAAGAGGCATTTGGCTACCTTAAGAGAGTCATAGTTACTCCTGTCAGTTGCTCCCCGTTTTACCAAAGTCACATTCTCAATCTTATTCTGGCCAGTTCACCTGAAGCGATACGCTATTATCAGTCAACCTAAAGAATATCACAGTACTCCTGCCGGGAGCTTCTCGAGTTTGCCGATGTATTTCGCCTGTTGACGAGGCATTAGGATACCTTAAGAGAGTCATAGTTACCACTTGCTGTTGCTCCCCATTTTACAACAGGCACATCTACAAGCTTTCTCTGGCCAATTCTCCTGAAGCGATACGCTAATATCTGTTGACATAAAGACTTTCTTAGTACTCCTGCCGGGAGCTTCTCGACTTTGCCGATGTATTTCGCCTATTGACGAGGCGTTTGGCTACCTTAACAGAGTCATAGTTACTCCTGCCAGTGTCTCTCCGTTAAACCACAGTCACATCTACCATTTTCCTCTGCCCCTTTCACCAGACGCGATACGATATTATTCTTCGACATTATGACTTTCACAGTACTCCTGCTAGGGGCTCCTCCAGTTTACAAATGTATTTCGCCTGTTGACAAGGCATTTGTCTACCTTAAGAGAGTCATAGTTACTCCTGTCAGTTGCTCCCCGTTTTACCAAAGTCACATTCTCAATCTTATTCTGGCCAGTTCACCTGAAGCGATACGCTATTATCAGTGAACCTAAAGAATATCACAGTACTCCTGCCGGGAGCTTCTCTAGTTTGCCGATGTATTTCGCCTGTTGACGAGGCATTTGGATACCTTAAGAGAGTCATAGTTACCACTTGCTGTTGCTCCCCATTTTACAACAGGCACACCTACAAGCTTACTCTGGCCAATTCTCCTGAAGCGATACGCTGATATCTGTTGACATAAAGACTTTCACAGTACTCCTGCCGGGAGCTTCTCGACTTTGCCGATGTATTTCGCCTATTGATGAGGCGTTTGGCTACCTTAAGAGAGTCATAGTTACTCCTGCCAGTGTCTCTCCGTTAAACCACAGTCACATCTACCATTTTCCTCTGCCCCTTTCACCAGACGCGATACGATACTATTCTTCGACATTATGACTTTCACAGTTCTCCTGCTAGGGGCTCCTCCTGTTTACCAATGTATTTCGCCTTTTGACGAGGCATTTGGCTACCTTAAGAGATTCATAGTTACTCCTGTCAGTTGCTCCCCGTTTTACCAAAGTCACATTTTCAATCTTATTCTGGCCAGTTCACCGGAACCGATACGCCATTATCAGTCAACCTAAAGTATATCACAGTACTCCTGCCGGGAGCTTCTCGAGTTGGCCGATGTATTTCGCCTGTTGACGAGGCATTTGGATACCTTAAGAGAGTCATAGTTACTCCTTGCTGTTGCTCCCCATTTTACAGCAGGGACATCTACAAGCTTACTCTGGCCAGTTCTCCTGAAGCGATACGCTAATATCTGTTGACATAAAGACTTTCACAGTACTCCTGCCGGGAGCTTCTCGACTTTACCGATGTATTTCGCCTATTGACGAGGCATTTGGCTACCTTAAGAGAGTCATAGTTACTCCTGCAAGTGTCTCTCCGTTAAACCACAGTCACATCTACCATTTTCCTCTGCCCATTTCACCAGACGCGATACGATATTATTCTTCGACATTATGACTTTCACAGTACTCCTGCTAGGGGCTCCTCCAGTTTACCAAAGTATTTCGCCTGTTGAAGAGGCATTTGGCTACCTTAAGAGAGTCATAGTTACGCCTGTCAGTTGCTCCCCGTTTTACCAAAGTCACATTCTCAATCTTATTCTGGCCAGTTCACCTGAAGCGATACGCTATTATCAGTCAACCTAAAGAATATCACAGTACTCCTGCCGGGAGCTTCTCTAGTTTGCCGATGTATTTCGCCTGTTGACGAGGCATTTGGATACCTTAAGAGAGTCATAGTTACCACTTGCTGTTGCTCCCCATTTTACAACAGGCACATCTACAAGCTTACTCTGGCCAATTCTCCTGAAGCGATACGCTAATATCTGTTGACATAAAGACTTTCACAGTACTCCTGCCGGGAGCTTCTCGACTTTGCCGATGTATTTCGCCTATTGATGAGGCGTTTGGCTACCTTAAGAGAGTCATAGTCACTCCTGCCAGTGTCTCTCCGTTAAACCACAGTCACATCTACCATTTTCCTCTGCCCCTTTCACCAGACGCGATACGATACTATTCTTCGACATTATGACTTTCACAGTTCTCCTGCTAGGGGCTCCTCCTGTTTACCAATGTATTTCGCCTGTTGACGAGGCATTTGGCTACCTTAAGAGATTCATAGTTACTCCTGTCAGTTGCTCCCCGTTTTACCAAAGTCACATTTTCAATCTTATTCTGGTCAGTTCACCTGAACCGATACGCCGTTATCAGTCAACCTAAAGTATATCACAGTACTCCTGCCGGGAGCTTCTCGAGTTGGCCGATGTATTTCGCCTGTTGACGAGGCATTTGGATACCTTAAGAGAGTCATAGTTACTCCTTGCTGTTGCTCCCCATTTTACAACAGGGCCATCTACAAGCTTACTCTGGCCAGTTCTCCTGAAGCGATACGCTAATATCTGTTGACATAAAGACTTTCACAGTACTCCTGCCGGGAGCTTCTCGACTTTGCCGATGTATTTCGCCTATTGACGAGGCGTTTGGCTACCTTAACATATTCATAGTTACTCCTGCCAGTGTCTCTCCGTTAAACCACAGTCACATCTACCATTTTCCTCTGCCCCTTTCACCAGACGCGGTACGATATTATTCTTCGACATTATGACTTTCACAGTACTCCTGCTAGGGGCTCCTCCAGTTTACCAAAGTATTTCGCCTGTTGAAGAGGCATTTGGCTACCTTAAGAGAGTCATAGTTACTCCTGTCAGTTGCTCCCCGTTTTACCAAAGTCACATTCTCAATCTTATTCTGGCCAGTTCACCTGAAGCGATACGCTATTATCAGTCAACCTAAAGAATATCACAGTACTCCTGCCGGGAGCTTCTCGAGTTTGCCGATGTATTTCGCCTGTTGACGAGGCATTAGGATACCTTAAGAGAGTCATAGTTACCACTTGCTGTTGCTCCCCATTTTACAACAGGCACATCTACAAGCTTTCTCTGGCCAATTCTCCTGAAGCGATACGCTAATATCTGTTGACATAAAGACTTTCTTAGTACTCCTGCCGGGAGCTTCTCGACTTTGCCGATGTATTTCGCCTATTGACGAGGCGTTTGGCCACCTTAACAGAGTCATAGTTACTCCTTGCTGTTGCTCCCCATTTTACAGCAGGGACATCTACAAGCTTACTCTGGCCAATTCTCCTGAAGCGATACGCTAATATCTGTTGACATAAAGACTTTCACAGTACTCCTGCCGGGAACTTCTCGACTTTACCGATGTATTTCGCCTATTGACGAGGCATTTGGCTACCTTAAGAGAGTCATAGTTACTCCTGCAAGTGTCTCTCCGTTAAACCACAGTCACATCTACCATTTTCCTCTGCCCATTACACCAGACGCGATACGATATTATTCTTCGACATTATGACTTTCACAGTACTCCTGCTAGGGGCTCCTCCAGTTTACCAAAGTATTTCGCCTGTTGAAGAGGCATTTGGCTACCTTAAGAGAGTCATAGTTACGCCTGTCAGTTGCTCCCCGTTTTACCAAAGTCACATTCTCAATCTTATTCTGGCCAGTTCACCTGAAGCGATACGCTATTATCAGTCAACCTAAAGAATATCACAGTACTCCTGCCGGGAGCTTCTCTAGTTTGCCGATGTATTTCGCCTGTTGACGAGGCATTTGGATACCTTAAGAGAGTCATAGTTACCACTTGCTGTTGCTCCCCATTTTACAACAGGCACATCTACAAGCTTACTCTGGCCAATTCTCCTGAAGCGATACGCTAATATCTGTTGACATAAAGACTTTCACAGTACTCCTGCCGGGAGCTTCTCGACTTTGCCGATGTATTTCGCCTATTGATGAGGCGTTTGGCTACCTTAAGAGAGTCATAGTCACTCCTGCCAGTGTCTCTCCGTTAAACCACAGTCACATCTACCATTTTCCTCTGCCCCTTTCACCAGACGCGATACGATACTATTCTTCGACATTACGACTTTCACAGTTCTCCTGCTAGGGGCTCCTCCTGTTTACCAATGTATTTCGCCTGTTGACGAGGCATTTGGCTACCTTAAGAGATTCATAGTTACTCCTGTCAGTTGCTCCCCGTTTTACCAAAGTCACATTTTCAATCTTATTCTGGCCAGTTCACCTGAACCGATACGCCGTTATCAGTCAACCTAAAGTATATCACAGTACTCCTGCCGGGAGCTTCTCGAGTTGGCCGATGTATTTCGCCTGTTGACGAGGCATTTGGATACCTTAAGAGAGTCATAGTTACTCCTTGCTGTTGCTCCCCATTTTACAACAGGGCCATCTACAAGCTTACTCTGGCCAGTTCTCCTGAAGCGATACGCTAATATCTGTTGACATAAAGACTTTCACAGTACTCCTGCCGGGAGCTTCTCGACTTTACCGATGTATTTCGCCTATTGACGAGGCATTTGGCTACCTTAAGAGAGTCATAGTTACTCCTGCCAGTGTCTCTCCGTTAAACCACAGTCACATCTACCATTTTCCTCTGCCCCTTTCACCAGACGCGATACGATATTATTCTTCGACATTATGACTTTCACAGTACTCCTGCTAGGGGCTCCTCCAGTTTACCAAAGTATTTCGCCTGTTGAAGAGGCATTTGGCTACCTTAAGAGAGTCATAGTTACTCCTGTCAGTTGCTCCCCGTTTTACCAAAGTCACATTCTCAATCTTATTCTGGCCAGTTCACCTGAAGCGATACGCTATTATCAGTCAACCTAAAGAATATCACAGTACTCCTGCCGGGAGCTTCTCGAGTTTGCCGATGTATTTCGCCTGTTGACGAGGCATTAGGATACCTTAAGAGAGTCATAGTTACCACTTGCAGTTGCTCCCCATTTTACAACAGGCACATCTACAAGCTTTCTCTGGCCAATTCTCCTGAAGCGATACGCTAATATCTGTTGACATAAAGACTTTCTTAGTACTCCTGCCGGGAGCTTCTCGACTTTGCCGATGTATTTCGCCTATTGACGAGGCGTTTGGCTACCTTAACATATTCATAGTTACTCCTGCCAGTGTCTCTCCGTTAAACCACAGTCACATCTACCAATTTCCTCTGCCCCTTTCACCAGACGCGATACGATATTATTCTTCGACATTATGACTTTCACAGTACTCCTGCTAGGGGCTCCTCCAGTTTACCAAAGTATTTCGCCTGTTGAAGAGGCATTTGGCTACCTTAAGAGAGTCATAGTTACTCCTGTCAGTTGCTCCCCGTTTTACCAAAGTCACATTCTCAATCTTATTCTGGCCAGTTCACCTGAAGCGATACGCTATTATCAGTCAACCTAAAGAATATCACAGTACTCCTGCCGGGAGCTTCTCGAGTTTGCCGATGTATTTCGCCTGTTGACGAGGCATTAGGATACCTTAAGAGAGTCATAGTTACCACTTGCTGTTGCTCCCCATTTTACAACAGGCACATCTACAAGCTTTCTCTGGCCAATTCTCCTGAAGCGATACGCTAATATCTGTTGACATAAAGACTTTCTTAGTACTCCTGCCGGGAGCTTCTCGACTTTGCCGATGTATTTCGCCTATTGACGAGGCGTTTGGCTACCTTAACAGAGTCATAGTTACTCCTGCCAGTGTCTCTCCGTTAAACCACAGTCACATCTACCATTTTCCTCTGCCCCTTTCACCAGACGCGATACGATATTATTCTTCGACATTATGACTTTCACAGTACTCCTGCTAGGGGCTCCTCCAGTTTACAAATGTATTTCGCCTGTTGACAAGGCATTTGTCTACCTTAAGAGAGTCATAGTTACTCCTGTCAGTTGCTCCCCGTTTTACCAAAGTCACATTCTCAATCTTATTCTGGCCAGTTCACCTGAAGCGATACGCTATTATCAGTCAACCTAAAGAATATCACAGTACTCCTGCCGGGAGCTTCTCTAGTTTGCCGATGTATTTCGCCTGTTGACGAGGCATTTGGATACCTTAAGAGAGTCATAGTTACCACTTGCTGTTGCTCCCCATTTTACAACAGGCACACCTACAAGCTTACTCTGGCCAATTCTCCTGAAGCGATACGCTGATATCTGTTGACATAAAGACTTTCACAGTACTCCTGCCGGGAGCTTCTCGACTTTGCCGATGTATTTCGCCTATTGATGAGGCGTTTGGCTACCTTAAGAGAGTCATAGTTACTCCTGCCAGTGTCTCTCCGTTAAACCACAGTCACATCTACCATTTTCCTCTGCCCCTTTCACCAGACGCGATACGATACTATTCTTCGACATTATGACTTTCACAGTTCTCCTGCTAGGGGCTCCTCCTGTTTACCAATGTATTTCGCCTTTTGACGAGGCATTTGGCTACCTTAAGAGATTCATAGTTACTCCTGTCAGTTGCTCCCCGTTTTACCAAAGTCACATTTTCAATCTTATTCTGGCCAGTTCACCGGAACCGATACGCCATTATCAGTCAACCTAAAGTATATCACAGTACTTCTGCCGGGAGCTTCTCGAGTTGGCCGATGTATTTCGCCTGTTGACGAGGCATTTGGATACCTTAAGAGAGTCATAGTTACTCCTTGCTGTTGCTCCCCATTTTACAGCAGGGACATCTACAAGCTTACTCTGGCCAGTTCTCCTGAAGCGATACGCTAATATCTGTTGACATAAAGACTTTCACAGTACTCCTGCCGGGAGCTTCTCGACTTTACCGATGTATTTCGCCTATTGACGAGGCATTTGGCTACCTTAAGAGAGTCATAGTTACTCCTGCAAGTGTCTCTCCGTTAAACCACAGTCACATCTACCATGTTCCTCTGCCCATTTCACCAGACGCGATACGATATTATTCTTCGACATTATGACTTTCACAGTACTCCTGCTAGGGGCTCCTCCAGTTTACCAAAGTATTTCGCCTGTTGAAGAGGCATTTGGCTACCTTAAGAGAGTCATAGTTACGCCTGTCAGTTGCTCCCCGTTTTACCAAAGTCACATTCTCAATCTTATTCTGGCCAGTTCACCTGAAGTGATACGCTATTATCAGTCAACCTAAAGAATATCACAGTACTCCTGCCGGGAGCTTCTCTAGTTTGCCGATGTATTTCGCCTGTTGACGAGGCATTTGGATACCTTAAGAGAGGCATAGTTACCACTTGCTGTTGCTCCCCATTTTACAACAGGCACATCTACAAGCTTACTCTGGCCAATTCTCCTGAAGCGATACGCTAATATCTGTTGACATAAAGACTTTCACAGTACTCCTGCCGGGAGCTTCTCGACTTTGCCGATGTATTTCGCCTATTGATGAGGCGTTTGGCTACCTTAAGAGAGTCATAGTCACTCCTGCCAGTGTCTCTCCGTCAAACCACAGTCACATCTACCATTTTCCTCTGCCCCTTTCACCAGACGCGATACGATACTATTCTTCGACATTATGACTTTCACAGTTCTCCTGCTAGGGGCTCCTCCTGTTTACCAATGTATTTCGCCTGTTGACGAGGCATTTGGCTACCTTAAGAGATTCATAGTTACTCCTGTCAGTTGCTCCCCGTTTTACCAAAGTCACATTTTCAATCTTATTCTGGCCAGTTCACCTGAACCGATACGCCGTTATCAGTCAACCTAAAGTATATCACAGTACTCCTGCCGGGAGCTTCTCGAGTTGGCCGATGTATTTCGCCTGTTGACGAGGCATTTGGATACCTTAAGAGAGTCATAGTTACTCCTTGCTGTTGCTCCCCATTTTACAACAGGGACATCTACAAGCTTACTCTGGCCAGTTCTCCTGAAGCGATACGCTAATATCTGTTGACATAAAAACTTTCACAGTACTCCTGCCGGGAGCTTCTCGACTTTACCGATGTATTTCGCCTATTGACGAGGCATTTGGCTACCTTAAGAGAGTCATAGTTACTCCTGCCAGTGTCTCTCCATTAAACCACAGTCACATCTACCATTTTCCTCTGCCCCTTTCACAAGACGCGATACGATATTATTCTTCGACATTATGACTTTCACAGTACTCCTGCTAGGGGCTCCTCCAGTTTACCAAAGTATTTCGCCTGTTGAAGAGGCATTTGGCTACCTTAAGAGAGTCATAGTTACTCCTGTCAGTTGCTCCCCGTTTTACCAAAGTCACATTCTCAATCTTATTCTGGCCAGTTCACCTGAAGCGATACGCTATTATCAGTCAACCTAAAGAATATCACAGTACTCCTGCCGGGAGCTTCTCGAGTTTGCCGATGTATTTCGCCTGTTGACGAGGCATTTGGATACCTGAAGAGAGTCATAGTTACCACTTGCTGTTGCTCCCCATTTTACAACAGGCACATCTACAAGCTTTCTCTGGCCAATTCTCCTGAAGCGATACGCTAATATCTGTTGACATAAAGACTTTCTTAGTACTCCTGCCGGGAGCTTCTCGACTTTGCCGATGTATTTCGCCTATTGACGAGGCGTTTGGCTACCTTAACAGAGTCATAGTTACTCCTGCCAGTGTCTCTCCGCTAAACCACAGTCACATCTACCATTTTCCTCTGCCCCTTTCACCATACGCGATACGATATTATTCTTCGACATTATGACTGTCACAGTACTCCTGCTAGGGGCTCCTCCAGTTTACAAATGTATTTCGCCTGTTGACAAGGCATTTGGCTACCTTAAGAGAGTCATAGTTACTCCTGTCAGTTGCTCCCCGTTTTACCAAAGTCACATTCTCAATCTTATTCTGGCCAGTTCACCTGAAGCGATACGCTATTATCAGTCAACCTAAAGAATATCACAGTACTCCTGCCGGGAGCTTCTCTAGTTTGCCGATGTATTTCGCCTGTTGACGAGGCATTTGGATACCTTAAGAGAGTCATAGTTACCACTTGCTGTTGCGCCCCATTTTACAACAGGCACATCTACAAGCTTACTCTGGCCAATTCTCCTGAAGCGATACGCTAATATCTGTTGACATAAAGACTTTCTTAGTACTCCTGCCGGGAGCTTCTCGACTTTGCCGATGTATTTCGCCTATTGACGAGGCGTTTGGCTACCTTAACATATTCATAGTTACTCCTGCCAGTGTCTCTCCGTTAAACCACAGTCACATCTACCAATTTCCTCTGCCCCTTTCACCAGACGCGATACGATATTATTCTTCGACATTATGACTTTCACAGTACTCCTGCTAGGGGCTCCTCCAGTTTACCAAAGTATTTCGCCTGTTGAAGACGCATTTGGCTACCTTAAGAGAGTCATAGTTACTCCTGTCAGTTGCTCCCCGTTTTACCAAAGTCACATTCTCAATCTTATTCTGGCCAGTTCACCTGAAGCGATACGCTATTATCAGTCAACCTAAAGAATATCACAGTACTCCTGCCGGGAGCTTCTCGAGTTTGCCGATGTATTTCGCCTGTTGACGAGGCATTAGGATACCTTAAGAGAGTCATAGTTACCACTTGCTGTTGCTCCCCATTTTACAACAGGCACATCTACAAGCTTTCTCTGGCCAATTCTCCTGAAGCGATACGCTAATATCTGTTGACATAAAGACTTTCTTAGTACTCCTGCCGGGAGCTTCTCGACTTTGCCGATGTATTTCGCCTATTGACGAGGCGTTTGGCTACCTTAACAGAGTCATAGTTACTCCTGCCAGTGTCTCTCCGTTAAACCACAGTCACATCTACCATTTTCCTCTGCCCCTTTCACCAGACGCGATACGATATTATTCTTCGACATTATGACTTTCACAGTACTCCTGCTAGGGGCTCCTCCAGTTTACAAATGTATTTCGCCTGTTGACAAGGCATTTGTCTACCTTAAGAGAGTCATAGTTACTCCTGTCAGTTGCTCCCCGTTTTACCAAAGTCACATTCTCAATCTTATTCTTTCCAGTTCACCTGAAGCGATACGCTATTATCAGTCAACCTAAAGAATATCACAGTACTCCTGCCGGGAGCTTCTCTAGTTTGCCGATGTATTTCGCCTGTTGACGAGGCATTTGGATACCTTAAGAGAGTCATAGTTACCACTTGCTGTTGCTCCCCATTTTACAACAGGCACACCTACAAGCTTACTCTGGCCAATTCTCCTGAAGCGATACGCTGATATCTGTTGACATAAAGACTTTCACAGTACTCCTGCCGGGAGCTTCTCGACTTTGCCGATGTATTTCGCCTATTGATGAGGCGTTTGGCTACCTTAAGAGAGTCATAGTTACTCCTGCCAGTGTCTCTCCGTTAAACCACAGTCACATCTAGCATTTTCCTCTGCCCCTTTCACCAGACGCGATACGGTACTATTCTTCGACATTATGACTTTCACAGTTCTCCTGCTAGGGGCTCCTCCTGTTTACCAATGTATTTCGCCTTTTGACGAGGCATTTGGCTACCTTAAGAGATTCATAGTTACTCCTGTCAGTTGCTCCCCGTTTTACCAAAGTCACATTTTCAATCTTATTCTGGCCAGTTCACCGGAACCGATACGCCATTATCAGTCAACCTAAAGTATATCACAGTACTTCTGCCGGGAGCTTCTCGAGTTGGCCGATGTATTTCGCCTGTTGACGAGGCATTTGGATACCTTAAGAGAGTCATAGTTACTCCTTGCTGTTGCTCCCCATTTTACAGCAGGGACATCTACAAGCTTACTCTGGCCAGTTCTCCTGAAGCGATACGCTAATATCTGTTGACATAAAGACTTTCACAGTACTCCTGCCGGGAGCTTCTCGACTTTACCGATGTATTTCGCCTATTGACGAGGCATTTGGCTACCTTAAGAGAGTCATAGTTACTCCTGCAAGTGTCTCTCCGTTAAACCACAGTCACATCTACCATTTTCCTCTGCCCATTTCACCAGACGCGATACGATATTATTCTTCGACATTATGACTTTCACAGTACTCCTGCTAGGGGCTCCTCCAGTTTACCAAAGTATTTCGCCTGTTGAAGAGGCATTTGGCTACCTTAAGAGAGTCATAGTTACGCCTGTCAGTTGCTCCCCGTTTTACCAAAGTCACATTCTCAATCTTATTCTGGCCAGTTCACCTGAAGCGATACGCTATTATCAGTCAACCTAAAGAATATCACAGTACTCCTGCCGGGAGCTTCTCGAGTTTGCCGATGTATTTCGCCTGTTGACGAGGCATTTGGATACCTGAAGAGAGTCATAGTTACCACTTGCTGTTGCTCCCCATTTTACAACAGGCACATCTACAAGCTTTCTCTGGCCAATTCTCCTGAAGCGATACGCTAATATCTGTTGACATAAAGACTTTCTTAGTACTCCTGCCGGGAGCTTCTCGACTTTGCCGATGTATTTCGCCTATTGACGAGGCGTTTGGCTACCTTAACAGAGTCATAGTTACTCCTGCCAGTGTCTCTCCGCTAAACCACAGTCACATCTACCATTTTCCTCTGCCCCTTTCACCATACGCGATACGATATTATTCTTCGACATTATGACTGTCACAGTACTCCTGCTAGGGGCTCCTCCAGTTTACAAATGTATTTCGCCTGTTGACAAGGCATTTGGCTACCTTAAGAGAGTCATAGTTACTCCTGTCAGTTGCTCCCCGTTTTACCAAAGTCACATTCTCAATCTTATTCTGGCCAGTTCACCTGAAGCGATACGCTATTATCAGTCAACCTAAAGAATATCACAGTACTCCTGCCGGGAGCTTCTCTAGTTTGCCGATGTATTTCGCCTGTTGACGAGGCATTTGGATACCTTAAGAGAGTCATAGTTACCACTTGCTGTTGCGCCCCATTTTACAACAGGCACATCTACAAGCTTACTCTGGCCAATTCTCCTGAAGCGATACGCTAATATCTGTTGACATAAAGACTTTCTTAGTACTCCTGCCGGGAGCTTCTCGACTTTGCCGATGTATTTCGCCTATTGACGAGGCGTTTGGCTACCTTAACATATTCATAGTTACTCCTGCCAGTGTCTCTCCGTTAAACCACAGTCACATCTACCAATTTCCTCTGCCCCTTTCACCAGACGCGATACGATATTATTCTTCGACATTATGACTTTCACAGTACTCCTGCTAGGGGCTCCTCCAGTTTACCAAAGTATTTCGCCTGTTGAAGACGCATTTGGCTACCTTAAGAGAGTCATAGTTACTCCTGTCAGTTGCTCCCCGTTTTACCAAAGTCACATTCTCAATCTTATTCTGGCCAGTTCACCTGAAGCGATACGCTATTATCAGTCAACCTAAAGAATATCACAGTACTCCTGCCGGGAGCTTCTCGAGTTTGCCGATGTATTTCGCCTGTTGACGAGGCATTAGGATACCTTAAGAGAGTCATAGTTACCACTTGCTGTTGCTCCCCATTTTACAACAGGCACATCTACAAGCTTTCTCTGGCCAATTCTCCTGAAGCGATACGCTAATATCTGTTGACATAAAGACTTTCTTAGTACTCCTGCCGGGAGCTTCTCGACTTTGCCGATGTATTTCGCCTATTGACGAGGCGTTTGGCTACCTTAACAGAGTCATAGTTACTCCTGCCAGTGTCTCTCCGTTAAACCACAGTCACATCTACCATTTTCCTCTGCCCCTTTCACCAGACGCGATACGATATTATTCTTCGACATTATGACTTTCACAGTACTCCTGCTAGGGGCTCCTCCAGTTTACAAATGTATTTCGCCTGTTGACAAGGCATTTGTCTACCTTAAGAGAGTCATAGTTACTCCTGTCAGTTGCTCCCCGTTTTACCAAAGTCACATTCTCAATCTTATTCTGGCCAGTTCACCTGAAGCGATACGCTATTATCAGTCAACCTAAAGAATATCACAGTACTCCTGCCGGGAGCTTCTCTAGTTTGCCGATGTATTTCGCCTGTTGACGAGGCATTTGGATACCTTAAGAGAGTCATAGTTACCACTTGCTGTTGCTCCCCATTTTACAACAGGCACACCTACAAGCTTACTCTGGCCAATTCTCCTGAAGCGATACGCTGATATCTGTTGACATAAAGACTTTCACAGTACTCCTGCCGGGAGCTTCTCGACTTTGCCGATGTATTTCGCCTATTGATGAGGCGTTTGGCTACCTTAAGAGAGTCATAGTTACTCCTGCCAGTGTCTCTCCGTTAAACCACAGTCACATCTACCATTTTCCTCTGCCCCTTTCACCAGACGCGATACGGTACTATTCTTCGACATTATGACTTTCACAGTTCTCCTGCTAGGGGCTCCTCCTGTTTACCAATGTATTTCGCCTTTTGACGAGGCATTTGGCTACCTTAAGAGATTCATAGTTACTCCTGTCAGTTGCTCCCCGTTTTACCAAAGTCACATTTTCAATCTTATTCTGGCCAGTTCACCGGAACCGATACGCCATTATCAGTCAACCTAAAGTATATCACAGTACTTCTGCCGGGAGCTTCTCGAGTTGGCCGATGTATTTCGCCTGTTGACGAGGCATTTGGATACCTTAAGAGAGTCATAGTTACTCCTTGCTGTTGCTCCCCATTTTACAGCAGGGACATCTACAAGCTTACTCTGGCCAGTTCTCCTGAAGCGATACGCTAATATCTGTTGACATAAAGACTTTCACAGTACTCCTGCCGGGAGCTTCTCGACTTTACCGATGTATTTCGCCTATTGACGAGGCATTTGGCTACCTTAAGAGAGTCATAGTTACTCCTGCAAGTGTCTCTCCGTTAAACCACAGTCACATCTACCATTTTCCTCTGCCCATTTCACCAGACGCGATACGATATTATTCTTCGACATTATGACTTTCACAGTACTCCTGCTAGGGGCTCCTCCAGTTTACCAAAGTATTTCGCCTGTTGAAGAGGCATTTGGCTACCTTAAGAGAGTCATAGTTACGCCTGTCAGTTGCTCCCCGTTTTACCAAAGTCACATTCTCAATCTTATTCTGGCCAGTTCACCTGAAGCGATACGCTATTATCAGTCAACCTAAAGAATATCACAGTACTCCTGCCGGGAGCTTCTCTAGTTTGCCGATGTATTTCGCCTGTTGACGAGGCATTTGGATACCTTAAGAGAGGCATAGTTACCACTTGCTGTTGCTCCCCATTTTACAACAGGCACATCTACAAGCTTACTCTGGCCAATTCTCCTGAAGCGATACGCTAATATCTGTTGACATAAAGACTTTCACAGTACTCCTGCCGGGAGCTTCTCGACTTTGCCGATGTATTTCGCCTATTGATGAGGCGTTTGGCTACCTTAAGAGAGTCATAGTCACTCCTGCCAGTGTCTCTCCGTCAAACCACAGTCACATCTACCATTTTCCTCTGCCCCTTTCACCAGACGCGATACGATACTATTCTTCGACATTATGACTTTCACAGTTCTCCTGCTAGGGGCTCCTCCTGTTTACCAATGTATTTCGCCTGTTGACGAGGCATTTGGCTACCTTAAGAGATTCATACTTACTCCTGTCAGTTGCTCCCCGTTTTACCAAAGTCACATTTTCAATCTTATTCTGGCCAGTTCACCTGAACCGATACGCCGTTATCAGTCAACCTAAAGTATATCACAGTACTCCTGCCGGGAGCTTCTCGAGTTGGCCGATGTATTTCGCCTGTTGACGAGGCATTTGGATACCTTAAGAGAGTCATAGTTACTCCTTGCTGTTGCTCCCCATTTTACAACAGGGACATCTACAAGCTTACTCTGGCCAGTTCTCCTGAAGCGATACGCTAATATCTGTTGACATAAAGACTTTCACAGTACTCCTGCCGGGAGCTTCTCGACTTTACCGATGTATTTCGCCTATTGACGAGGCATTTGGCTACCTTAAGAGAGTCATAGTTACTCCTGCCAGTGTCTCTCCATTAAACCACAGTCACATCTACCATTTTCCTCTGCCCCTTTCACAAGACGCGATACGATATTATTCTTCGACATTATGACTTTCACAGTACTCCTGCTAGGGGCTCCTCCAGTTTACCAAAGTATTTCGCCTGTTGAAGAGGCATTTGGCTACCTTAAGAGAGTCATAGTTACTCCTGTCAGTTGCTCCCCGTTTTACCAAAGTCACATTCTCAATCTTATTCTGGCCAGTTCACCTGAAGCGATACGCTATTATCAGTCAACCTAAAGAATATCACAGTACTCCTGCCGGGAGCTTCTCGAGTTTGCCGATGTATTTCGCCTGTTGACGAGGCATTTGGATACCTGAAGAGAGTCATAGTTACCACTTGCTGTTGCTAACCATTTTACAACAGGCACATCTACAAGCTTTCTCTGGCCAATTCTCCTGAAGCGATACGCTAATATCTGTTGACATAAAGACTTTCTTAGTACTCCTGCCGGGAGCTTCTCGACTTTGCCGATGTATTTCGCCTATTGACGAGGCGTTTGGCTACCTTAACAGAGTCATAGTTACTCCTGCCAGTGTCTCTCCGCTAAACCACAGTCACATCTACCATTTTCCTCTGCCCCTTTCACCATACGCGATACGATATTATTCTTCGACATTATGACTGTCACAGTACTCCTGCTAGGGGCTCCTCCAGTTTACAAATGTATTTCGCCTGTTGACAAGGCATTTGGCTACCTTAAGAGAGTCATAGTTACTCCTGTCAGTTGCTCCCCGTTTTACCAAAGTCACATTCTCAATCTTATTCTGGCCAGTTCACCTGAAGCGATACGCTATTATCAGTCAACCTAAAGAATATCACAGTACTCCTGCCGGGAGCTTCTCTAGTTTGCCGATGTATTTCGCCTGTTGACGAGGCATTTGGATACCTTAAGAGAGTCATAGTTACCACTTGCTGTTGCGCCCCATTTTACAACAGGCACATCTACAAGCTTACTCTGGCCAATTCTCCTGAAGCGATACGCTAATATCTGTTGACATAAAGACTTTCACAGTACTCCTGCCGGGAGCTTCTCGACTTTACCGATGTATTTCGCCTATTGACGAGTCATTTGGCTACCTTAAGAGAGTCATAGTTACTCCTGCAAGTGTCTCTCCGTTAAACCACAGTCACATCTACCATTTTCCTCTGCCCCTTTCACCAGACGCGATACGATATTATTCTTCGACATTATGACTTTCACAGTACTCCTGCTAGGGGCTCCTCCAGTTTACCAAAGTATTTCGCCTGTTGAAGAGGCATTTGGCTACCTTAAGAGAGTCATAGTTACGCCTATCAGTTGCTCCCCGTTTTACCAAAGTCACATTCTCAATCTTATTCTGGCCAGTTCACCTGAAGCGATACGCTATTATCAGTCAACCTAAAGAATATCACAGTACTCCTGCCGGGAGCTTCTCTAGTTTGCCGATGTATTTCGCCTGTTGACGAGGCATTTGGATACCTTAAGAGAGTCATAGTTACCACTTGCTGTTGCTCCCCATTTTACAACAGGCACATCTACAAGCTTACTCTGGCCAATTCTCCTGAAGCGATACGCTAATATCTGTTGACATAAAGACTTTCACAGTACTCCTGCCGGGAGCTTCTCGACTTTGCCGATGTATTTCGCCTATTGATGAGGCGTTTGGCTACCTTAAGAGAGTCATAGTCACTCCTGCCAGTGTCTCTCCGTTAAACCACAGTCACATCTACCATTTTCCTCTGCCCCTTTCACCAGACGCGATACGATACTATTCTTCGACATTATGACTTTCACAGTTCTCCTGCTAGGGGCTCCTCCTGTTTACCAATGTATTTCGCCTGTTGACGAGGCATTTGGCTACCTTAAGAGATTCATAGTTACTCCTGTCAGTTGCTCCCCGTTTTACCAAAGTCACATTTTCAATCTTATTCTGGCCAGTTCACCTGAACCGATACGCCGTTATCAGTCAACCTAAAGTATATCACAGTACTCCTGCCGGGAGCTTCTCGAGTTGGCCGATGTATTTCGCCTGTTGACGAGGCATTTGGATACCTTAAGAGAGTCATAGTTACTCCTTGCTGTTGCTCCCCATTTTACAACAGGGACATCTACAATCTTACTCTGGCCAGTTCTCCTGAAGCGATACGCTAATATCTGTTGACATAAAGACTTTCACAGTACTCCTGCCGGGAGCTTCTCGACTTTACCGATGTATTTCGCCTATTGACGAGGCATTTGGCTACCTTAAGAGAGTCATAGTTACTCCTGCCAGTGTCTCTCCGTTAAACCACAGTCACATCTACCATTTTCCTCTGCCCCTTTCACAAGACGCGATACGATATTATTCTTCGACATTATGACTTTCACAGTACTGCTAGGGGCTCCTCCAGTTTACCAAAGTATTTCGCCTGTTGAAGAGGCATTTGGCTACCTTAAGAGAGTCATAGTTACTCCTGTCAGTTGCTCCCCGTTTTACCAAAGTCACATTCTCAATCTTATTCTGGCCAGTTCACCTGAAGCGATACGCTATTATCAGTCAACCTAAAGAATATCACAGTACTCCTGCCGGGAGCTTCTCGAGTTTGCCGATGTATTTCGCCTGTTGACGAGGCATTTGGATACCTGAAGAGAGTCATAGTTACCACTTGCTGCTGCTCCCCATTTTACAACAGGCACATCTACAAGCTTTCTCTGGCCAATTCTCCTGAAGCGATACGCTAATATCTGTTGACATAAAGACTTTCTTAGTACTCCTGCCGGGAGCTTCTCGACTTTGCCGATGTATTTCGCCTATTGACGAGGCGTTTGGCTACCTTAACAGAGTCATAGTTACTCCTGCCAGTGTCTCTCCGTTAAACCACAGTCACATCTACCATTTTCCTCTGCCCCTTTCACCATACGCGATACGATATTATTCTTCGACATTATGACTGTCACAGTACTCCTGCTAGGGGCTCCTCCAGTTTACAAATTTATTTCGCCTGTTGACAAGGCATTTGGCTACCTTAAGAGAGTCATAGTTACTCCTGTCAGTTGCTCCCCGTTTTACCAAAGTCACATTCTCAATCTTATTCTGGCCAGTTCACCTGAAGCGATACGCTATTATCAGTCAACCTAAAGAATATCACAGTACTCCTGCCGGGAGCTTCTCTAGTTTGCCGATGTATTTCGCCTGTTGACGAGGCATTTGGATACCTTAAGAGAGTCATAGTTACCACTTGCTGTTGCGCCCCATTTTACAACAGGCACATCTACAAGCTTACTCTGGCCAATTCTCCTGAAGCGATACGCTAATATCTGTTGACATAAAGACTTTCACAGTACTCCTGCCGGGAGCTTCTCGGCTTTACCGATGTATTTCGCCTATTGACGAGTCATTTGGCTACCTTAAGAGAGTCATAGTTACTCCTGCAAGTGTCTCTCCGTTAAACCACAGTCACATCTACCATTTTCCTCTGCCCCTTTCACCAGACGCGATACGATATTATTCTTCGACATTATGACTTTCACAGTACTCCTGCTAGGGGCTCCTCCAGTTTACCAAAGTATTTCGCCTGTTGAAGAGGCATTTGGCTACCTTAAGAGAGTCATAGTTACGCCTGTCAGTTGCTCCCCGTTTTACCAAAGTCACATTCTCAATCTTATTCTGGCCAGTTCACCTGAAGCGATACGCTATTATCAGTCAACCTAAAGAATATCACAGTACTCCTGCCGGGAGCTTCTCTAGTTTGCCGATGTATTTCGCCTGTTGACGAGGCATTTGGATACCTTAAGAGAGTCATAGTTACCACTTGCTGTTGCTCCCCATTTTACAACAGGCACATCTACAAGCTTACTCTGGCCTATTCTCCTGAAGCGATACGCTAATATCTGTTGACATAAAGACTTTCTTAGTACTCCTGCCGGGAGCTTCTCGACTTTGCCGATGTATTTCGCCTATTGACGAGGCGTTTGGCTACCTTAAGAGAGTCATAGTCACTCCTGCCAGTGTCTCTCCGTTAAACCACAGTCACATCTACCATTTTCCTCTGCCCCTTTCACCAGACGCGATACGATACTATTCTTCGACATTATGACTTTCACAGTTCTCCTGCTAGGGGCTCCTCCGGTTTACCAATGTATTTCGCCTGTTGACGAGGCATTTGGCTACCTTAAGAGATTCATAGTTACTCCTGTCAGTTGCTCCCCGTTTTACCAAAGTCACATTTTCAATCTTATTCTGGCCAGTTCACCTGAACCGATACGCCATTATCAGTCAACCTAAAGTATATCACAGTACTCCTGCCGGGAGCTTCTCGAGTTGGCCGATGTATTTCGCCTGTTGACGAGGCATTTGGATACCTTAAGAGAGTCATAGTTACTCCTTGCTGTTGCTCCCCATTTTACAACAGGGACATCTACAAGCTTACTCTGGCCAGTTCTCCTGAAGCGATACGCTAATATCTGTTGACATAAAGACTTTCACAGTACTCCTGCCGGGAGCTTCTCGACTTTACCGATGTATTTCGCCTATTGACGAGGCATTTGGCTACCTTAAGAGAGTCATAGTTACTCCTGCCAGTGTCTCTCCGTTAAACCACAGTCACATCTACCATTTTCCTCTGCCCCTTTCACCATACGCGATACGATATTATTCTTCGACATTATGACTGTCACAGTACTCCTGCTAGGGGCTCCTCCTGTTTACCAATGTATTTCGCCTGTTGACGAGGCATTTGGCTACCTTAAGAGATTCATAGTTACTCCTGTCAGTTGCTCCCCGTTTTACCAAAGTCACATTTTCAATCTTATTCTGGCCAGTTCACCTGAACCGATACGCCATTATCAGTCAACCTAAAGTATATCACAGTACTCCTGCCGGGAGCTTCTCGAGTTGGCCGATGTATTTCGCCTGTTGACGAGGCATTTGGATACCTTAAGAGAGTCATAGTTACTCCTTGCTGTTGCTCCCCATTTTACAACAGGGACATCTACAAGCTTACTCTGGCCAGTTCTCCTGAAGCGATACGCTAATATCTGTTGACATGAAGACTTTCACAGTACTCCTGCCGGGAGCTTCTCGACTTTACCGATGTATTTCGCCTATTGACGAGGCATTTGGCTACCTTAAGAGAGTCATAGATACTCCTGCCAGTGTCTCTCCGTTAAACCACAGTCACATCTACCATTTTCCTCTGCCCCTTTCACAAGACGCGATACGATATTATTCTTCGACATTATGACTTTCACAGTACTCCTGCTAGGGGCTCCTCCAGTTTACCAAAGTATTTCGCCTGTTGAAGAGGCATTTGGCTACCTTAAGGGAGTCATAGTTACTCCTGTCAGTTGCTCCCCGTTTTACCAAAGTCACATTCTCAATCTTATTCTGGCCAGTTCACCTGAAGCGATACGCTATTATCAGTCAACCTAAAGAATATCACAGTACTCCTGCCGGGAGCTTCTCGAGTTTGCCGATGTATTTCGCCTGTTGACGAGGCATTTGGATACCTGAAGAGAGTCATAGTTACCACTTGCTGTTGCTCCCCATTTTACAACAGGCACATCTACAAGCTTTCTCTGGCCAATTCTCCTGAAGCGATACGCTAATATCTGTTGACATAAAGACTTTCTTAGTACTCCTGCCGGGAGCTTCTCGACTTTGCCGATGTATTTCGCCTATTGACGAGGCGTTTGGCTACCTTAACAGAGTCATAGTTACTCATGCCAGTGTCTCTCCGTTAAACCACAGTCACATCTACCATTTTCCTCTGCCCCTATCACCATACGCGATACGATATTATTCTTCGACATTATGACTGTCACAGTACTCCTGCTAGGGGCTCCTCCAGTTTACAAATGTATTTCGCCTGTTGACAAGGCATTTGGCTACCTTAAGAGGTCATAGTTACTCCTGTCAGTTGCTCCCCGTTTTACCAAAGTCACATTCTCAATCTTATTCTGGCCAGTTCACCTGAAGCGATACGCTATTATCAGTCAACCTAAAGAATATCACAGTACTCCTGCCGGGAGCTTCTCTAGTTTGCCGATGTATTTCGCCTGTTGACGAGGCATTTGGATACCTTAAGAGAGTCATAGTTACCACTTGCTGTTGCTCCCCATTTTACAACAGGCACATCTACAAGCTTACTCTGGCCTATTCTCCTGAAGCGATACGCTAATATCTGTTGACATAAAGACTTTCTTAGTACTCCTGCCGGGAGCTTCTCGACTTTGCCGATGTATTTCGCCTATTGATGAGGCGTTTGGCTACCTTAAGAGAGTCATAGTCACTCCTGCCAGTGTCTCTCCGTTAAACCACAGTCACATCTACCATTTTCCTCTGCCCCTTTCACCAGACGCGATACGATACTATTCTTCGACATTATGACTTTCACAGTTCTCCTGCTAGGGGCTCCTCCTGTTTACCAATGTATTTCGCCTGTTGACGAGGCATTTGGCTACCTTAAGAGATTCATAGTTACTCCTGTCAGTTGCTCCCCGTTTTACCAAAGTCACATTTTCAATCTTATTCTGGCCAGTTCACCTGAACCGATACGCCATTATCAGTCAACCTAAAGTATATCACAGTACTCCTGCCGGGAGCTTCTCGAGTTGGCCGATGTATTTCGCCTGTTGACGAGGCATTTGGATACCTTAAGAGAGTCATAGTTACTCCTTGCTGTTGCTCCCCATTTTACAACAGGGACATCTACAAGCTTACTCTGGCCAGTTCTCCTGAAGCGATACGCTAATATCTGTTGACATAAAGACTTTCACAGTACTCCTGCCGGGAGCTTCTCGACTTTACCGATGTATTTCGCCTATTGACGAGGCATTTGGCTACCTTAAGAGAGTCATAGTTACTCCTGCCAGTGTCTCTCCGTTAAACCACAGTCACATCTACCATTTTCCTCTGCCCCTTTCACAAGACGCGATACGATATTATTCTTCGACATTATGACTTTCACAGTACTCCTGCTAGGGGCTCCTCCAGTTTACCAAAGTATTTCGCCTGTTGAAGAGGCATTTGGCTACCTTAAGAGAGTCATAGTTACTCCTGTCAGTTGCTCCCCGTTTTACCAAAGTCACATTCTCAATCTTATTCTGGCCAGTTCACCTGAAGCGATACGCTATTATCAGTCAACCTAAAGAATATCACAGTACTCCTGCCGGGAGCTTCTCGAGTTTGCCGATGTATTTCGCCTGTTGACGAGGCATTTGGATACCTGAAGAGAGTCATAGTTACCACTTGCTGCTGCTCCCCATTTTACAACAGGCACATCTACAAGCTTTCTCTGGCCAATTCTCCTGAAGCGATACGCTAATATCTGTTGACATAAAGACTTTCTTAGTACTCCTGCCGGGAGCTTCTCGACTTTGCCGATGTATTTCGCCTATTGACGAGGCGTTTGACTACCTTAACAGAGTCATAGTTACTCCTGCCAGTGTCTCTCCGTTAAACCACAGTCACATCTACCATTTTCCTCTGCCCCTTTCACCATACGCGATACGATATTATTCTTCGACATTATGACTTTCACAGTACTCCTGCTAGGGGCTCCTCCAGTTTACCAAAGTATTTCGCCTGTTGAAGAGGCATTTGGCTACCTTAAGAGAGTCATAGTTACGCCTGTCAGTTGCTCCCCGTTTTACCAAAGTCACATTCTCAATCTTATTCTGGCCAGTTCACCTGAAGCGATGCGCTATTATCAGTCAACCTAAAGAATATCACAGTACTCCTGCCGGGAGCTTCTCTAGTTTGCCGATGTATTTCGCCTGTTGACGAGGCATTTGGATACCTTAAGAGAGTCATAGTTACCACTTGCTGTTGCTCCCCATTTTACAACAGGCACATCTACAAGCTTACTCTGGCCTATTCTCCTGAAGCGATACGCTAATATCTGTTGACATAAAGACTTTCTTAGTACTCCTGCCGGGAGCTTCTCGACTTTGCCGATGTATTTCGCCTATTGACGAGGCGTTTGGCTACCTTAAGAGAGTCATAGTCACTCCTGCCAGTGTCTCTCCGTTAAACCACAGTCACATCTACCATTTTCCTCTGCCCCTTTCACCAGACGCGATACGATACTATTCTTCGACATTATGACTTTCACAGTTCTCCTGCTAGGGGCTCCTCCGGTTTACCAATGTATTTCGCCTGTTGACGAGGCATTTGGCTACCTTAAGAGATTCATAGTTACTCCTGTCAGTTGCTCCCCGTTTTACCAAAGTCACATTTTCAATCTTATTCTGGCCAGTTCACCTGAACCGATACGCCATTATCAGTCAACCTAAAGTATATCACAGTACTCCTGCCGGGAGCTTCTCGAGTTGGCCGATGTATTTCGCCTGTTGACGAGGCATTTGGATACCTTAAGAGAGTCATAGTTACTCCTTGCTGTTGCTCCCCATTTTACAACAGGGACATCTACAAGCTTACTCTGGCCAGTTCTCCTGAAGCGATACGCTAATATCTGTTGACATAAAGACTTTCACAGTACTCCTGCCGGGAGCTTCTCGACTTTACCGATGTATTTCGCCTATTGACGAGGCATTTGGCTACCTTAAGAGAGTCATAGTTACTCCTGCCAGTGTCTCTCCGTTAAACCACAGTCACATCTACCATTTTCCTCTGCCCCTTTCACCATACGCGATACGATATTATTCTTCGACATTATGACTGTCACAGTACTCCTGCTAGGGGCTCCTCCTGTTTACCAATGTATTTCGCCTGTTGACGAGGCATTTGGCTACCTTAAGAGATTCATAGTTACTCCTGTCAGTTGCTCCCCGTTTTACCAAAGTCACATTTTCAATCTTATTCTGGCCAGTTCACCTGAACCGATACGCCATTATCAGTCAACCTAAAGTATATCACAGTACTCCTGCCGGGAGCTTCTCGAGTTGGCCGATGTATTTCGCCTGTTGACGAGGCATTTGGATACCTTAAGAGAGTCATAGTTACTCCTTGCTGTTGCTCCCCATTTTACAACAGGGACATCTACAAGCTTACTCTGGCCAGTTCTCCTGAAGCGATACGCTAATATCTGTTGACATAAAGACTTTCACAGTACTCCTGCCGGGAGCTTCTCGACTTTACCGATGTATTTCGCCTATTGACGAGGCATTTGGCTACCTTAAGAGAGTCATAGATACTCCTGCCAGTGTCTCTCCGTTAAACCACAGTCACATCTACCATTTTCCTCTGCCCCTTTCACAAGACGCGATACGATATTATTCTTCGACATTATGACTTTCACAGTACTCCTGCTAGGGGCTCCTCCAGTTTACCAAAGTATTTCGCCTGTTGAAGAGGCATTTGGCTACCTTAAGGGAGTCATAGTTACTCCTGTCAGTTGCTCCCCGTTTTACCAAAGTCACATTCTCAATCTTATTCTGGCCAGTTCACCTGAAGCGATACGCTATTATCAGTCAACCTAAAGAATATCACAGTACTCCTGCCGGGAGCTTCTCGAGTTTGCCGATGTATTTCGCCTGTTGACGAGGCATTTGGATACCTGAAGAGAGTCATAGTTACCACTTGCTGTTGCTCCCCATTTTACAACAGGCACATCTACAAGCTTTCTCTGGCCAATTCTCCTGAAGCGATACGCTAATATCTGTTGACATAAAGACTTTCTTAGTACTCCTGCCGGGAGCTTCTCGACTTTGCCGATGTATTTCGCCTATTGACGAGGCGTGTGGCTACCTTAACAGAGTCATAGTTACTCATGCCAGTGTCTCTCCGTTAAACCACAGTCACATCTACCATTTTCCTCTGCCCCTATCACCATACGCGATACGATATTATTCTTCGACATTATGACTGTCACAGTACTCCTGCTAGGGGCTCCTCCAGTTTACAAATGTATTTCGCCTGTTGACAAGGCATTTGGCTACCTTAAGAGAGTCATAGTTACTCCTGTCAGTTGCTCCCCGTTTTACCAAAGTCACATTCTCAATCTTATTCTGGCCAGTTCACCTGAAGCGATACGCTATTATCAGTCAACCTAAAGAATATCACAGTACTCCTGCCGGGAGCTTCTCTAGTTTGCCGATGTATTTCGCCTGTTGACGAGGCATTTGGATACCTTAAGAGAGTCATAGTTACCACTTGCTGTTGCTCCCCATTTTACAACAGGCACATCTACAAGCTTACTCTGGCCTATTCTCCTGAAGCGATACGCTAATATCTGTTGACATAAAGACTTTCTTAGTACTCCTGCCGGGAGCTTCTCGACTTTGCCGATGTATTTCGCCTATTGATGAGGCGTTTGGCTACCTTAAGAGAGTCATAGTCACTCCTGCCAGTGTCTCTCCGTTAAACCACAGTCACATCTACCATTTTCCTCTGCCCCTTTCACCAGACGCGATACGATACTATTCTTCGACATTATGACTTTCACAGTTCTCCTGCTAGGGGCTCCTCCTGTTTACCAATGTATTTCGCCTGTTGACGAGGCATTTGGCTACCTTAAGAGATTCATAGTTACTCCTGTCAGTTGCTCCCCGTTTTACCAAAGTCACATTTTCAATCTTATTCTGGCCAGTTCACCTGAACCGATACGCCATTATCAGTCAACCTAAAGTATATCACAGTACTCCTGCCGGGAGCTTCTCGAGTTGGCCGATGTATTTCGCCTGTTGACGAGGCATTTGGATACCTTAAGAGAGTCATAGTTACTCCTTGCTGTTGCTCCCCATTTTACAACAGGGACATCTACAAGCTTACTCTGGCCAGTTCTCCTGAAGCGATACGCTAATATCTGTTGACATAAAGACTTTCACAGTACTCCTGCCGGGAGCTTCTCGACTTTACCGATGTATTTCGCCTATTGACGAGGCATTTGGCTACCTTAAGAGAGTCATAGTTACTCCTGCCAGTGTCTCTCCGTTAAACCACAGTCACATCTACCATTTTCCTCTGCCCCTTTCACAAGACGCGATACGATATTATTCTTCGACATTATGACTTTCACAGTACTCCTGCTAGGGGCTCCTCCAGTTTACCAAAGTATTTCGCCTGTTGAAGAGGCATTTGGCTACCTTAAGAGAGTCATAGTTACTCCTGTCAGTTGCTCCCCGTTTTACCAAAGTCACATTCTCAATCTTATTCTGGCCAGTTCACCTGAAGCGATACGCTATTATCAGTCAACCTAAAGAATATCACAGTACTCCTGCCGGGAGCTTCTCGAGTTTGCCGATGTATTTCGCCTGTTGACGAGGCATTTGGATACCTGAAGAGAGTCATAGTTACCACTTGCTGTTGCTCCCCATTTTACAACAGGCACATCTACAAGCTTTCTCTGGCCAATTCTCCTGAAGCGATACGCTAATATCTGTTGACATAAAGACTTTCTTAGTACTCCTGCCGGGAGCTTCTCGACTTTGCCGATGTATTTCGCCTATTGACGAGGCGTTTGGCTACCTTAACAGAGTCATAGTTACTCCTGCCAGTGTCTCTCCGTTAAACCACAGTCACATCTACCATTTTCCTCTGCCCCTTTCACCATACGCGATACGATATTATTCTTCGACATTATGACTGTCACAGTACTCCTGCTAGGGGCTCCTCCAGTTTACAAATGTATTTCGCCTGTTGACAAGGCATTTGGCTACCTTAAGAGAGTCATAGTTACTCCTGTCAGTTGCTCCCCGTTTTACCAAAGTCACATTCTCAATCTTATTCTGGCCAGTTCACCTGAAGCGATACGCTATTATCAGTCAACCTAAAGAATATCACAGTACTCCTGCCGGGAGCTTCTCTAGTTTGCCGATGTATTTCGCCTGTTGACGAGGCATTTGGATACCTTAAGAGAGTCATAGTTACCACTTGCTGTTGCTCCCCATTTTACAACAGGCACATCTACAAGCTTACTCTGGCCTATTCTCCTGAAGCGATACGCTAATATCTGTTGACATAAAGACTTTCTTAGTACTCCTGCCGGGAGCTTCTAGACATTGCCGATGTATTTCGCCTATTGATGAGGCGTTTGGCTACCTTAAGAGAGTCATAGTCACTCCTGCCAGTGTCTCTCCGTTAAACCACAGTCACATCTACCATTTTCCTCTGCCCCTTTCACCAGACGCGATACGATACTATTCTTCGACATTATGACTTTCACAGTTCTCCTGCTAGGGGCTCCTCCTGTTTACCAATGTATTTCGCCTGTTGACGAGGCATTTGGCTACCTTAAGAGATTCATAGTTACTCCTGTCAGTTGCTCCCCGTTTTACCAAAGTCACATTTTCAATCTTATTCTGGCCAGTTCACCTGAACCGATACGCCATTATCAGTCAACCTAAAGTATATCACAGTACTCCTGCCGGGAGCTTCTCGAGTTGGCCGATGTATTTCGCCTGTTGACGAGGCATTTGGATACCTTAAGAGAGTCATAGTTACTCCTTGCTGTTGCTCCCTATTTTACAACAGGGACATCTACAAGCTTACTCTGGCCAGTTCTCCTGAAGCGATACGCTAATATCTGTTGACATAAAGACTTTCACAGTACTCCTGCCGGGAGCTTCTCGACTTTACCGATGTATTTCGCCTATTGACGAGGCATTTGGCTACCTTATGAGAGCATAGTTACTCCTGCCAGTGTCTCTCCGTTAAACCACAGTCACATCTACCATTTTCCTCTGCCCCTTTCACCATACGCGATACGATATTATTCTTCGACATTATGACTGTCACAGTACTCCTGCTAGGGGCTCCTCCAGTTTACAAATGTATTTCGCCTGTTGACAAGGCATTTGGCTACCTTAAGAGAGTCATAGTTACTCCTGTCAGTTGCTCCCCGTTTTACCAAAGTCACATTCTCAATCTTATTCTGGCCAGTTCACCTGAAGCGATACGCTATTATCAGTCAACCTAAAGAATATCACAGTACTCCTGCCGAGAGCTTCTCTAGTTTGCCGATGTATTTCGCCTGTTGACGAGGCATTTGGATACCTTAAGAGAGTCATAGTTACCACTTGCTGTTGCGCCCAATTTTACAACAGGCACATCTACAAGCTTACTCTGGCCAATTCTCCTGAAGCGATACGCTAATATCTGTTGACATAAAGACTTTCACAGTACTCCTGCCGGAAGCTTCTCGACTTTACCGATGTATTTCGCCTATTGACGAGGCATTTGGCTACCTTAAGAGAGTCATAGTTACTCCTGCAAGTGTCTCTCCGTTAAACCACAGTCACATCTACCATTTTCCTCTGCCCCTTTCACCAGACGCGATACGATATTATTCTTCGACATTATGACTTTCGCAGTACTCCTGCTAGGGGCTCCTCCAGTTTACCAAAGTATTTCGCCTGTTGAAGAGGCATTTGGCTACCTTAAGAGAGTCATAGTTACGCCTGTCAGTTGCTCCCCGTTTTACCAAAGTCACATTCTCAATCTTATTCTGGCCAGTTCACCTGAAGCGATACGCTATTATCAGTCAACCTAAAGAATATCACAGTACTCCTGCCGGGAGCTTCTCTAGTTTGCCGATGTATTTCGCCTGTTGACGAGGCATTTGGATACCTTAAGAGAGTCATAGTTACCACTTGCTGTTGCTCCCCATTTTACAACAGGCACATCTACAAGCTTACTCTGGCCTATTCTCCTGAAGCGATACGCTAATATCTGTTGACATAAAGACTTTCTTAGTACTCCTGCCGGGAGCTTCTCGACTTTGCCGATGTATTTCGCCTATTGATGAGGCGTTTGGCTACCTTAAGAGAGTCATAGTCACTCCTGCCAGTGTCTCTCCGTTAAACCACAGTCACATCTACCATTTTCCTCTGCCCCTTTCACCAGACGCGATACGATACTATTCTTCGACATTATGACTTTCACAGTTCTCCTGCTAGGGGCTCCTCCTGTTTACCAATGTATTTCGCCTGTTGACGAGGCATTTGGCTACCTTAAGAGATTCATAGTTACTCCTGTCAGTTGCTCCCCGTTTTACCAAAGTCACATTTTCAATCTTATTCTGGCCAGTTCACCTGAACCGATACGCCATTATCAGTCAACCTAAAGTATATCACAGTACTCCTGCCGGGAGCTTCTCGAGTTGGCCGATGTATTTCGCCTGTTGACGAGGCATTTGGATACCTTAAGAGAGTCATAGTTACTCCTTGCTGTTGCTCCCCATTTTACAACAGGGACATCTACAAGCTTACTCTGGCCAGTTCTCCTGAAGCGATACGCTAATATCTGTTGACATAAAGACTTTCACAGTACTCCTGCCGGGAGCTTCTCGACTTTACCGATGTATTTCGCCTATTGACGAGGCATTTGGCTACCTTAAGAGAGTCATAGTTACTCCTGCCAGTGTCTCTCCGTTAAACCACAGTCACATCTACCATTTTCCTCTGCCCCTTTCACAAGACGCGATACGATATTATTCTTCGACATTATGACTTTCACAGTACTCCTGCTAGGGGCTCCTCCAGTTTACCAAAGTATTTCGCCTGTTGAAGAGGCATTTGGCTACCTTAAGAGAGTCATAGTTACTCCTGTCAGTTGCTCCCCGTTTTACCAAAGTCACATTCTCAATCTTATTCTGGCCAGTTCACCTGAAGCGATACACTATTATCAGTCAACCTAAAGAATATCACAGTACTCCTGCCGGGAGCTTCTCGAGTTTGCCGATGTATTTCGCCTGTTGACGAGGCATTTGGATACCTGAAGAGAGTCATAGTTACCACTTGCTGTTGCTCCCCATTTTACAACAGGCACATCTACAAGCTTTCTCTGGCCAATTCTCCTGAAGCGATACGCTAATATCTGTTGACATAAAGACTTTCTTAGTACTCCTGCCGGGAGCTTCTCGACTTTGCCGATGTATTTCGCCTATTGACGAGGCGTTTGGCTACCTTAACAGAGTCATAGTTACTCCTGCCAGTGTCTCTCCGTTAAACCACAGTCAAATCTACCATTTTCCTCTGCCCCTTTCACCATACGCGATACGATATTATTCTTCGACATTATGACTGTCACAGTACTCCTGCTAGGGGCTCCTCCAGTTTACAAATGTATTTCGCCTGTTGACAAGGCATTTGGCTACCTTAAGAGAGTCATAGTTACTCCTGTCAGTTGCTCCCCGTTTTACCAAAGTCACATTCTCAATCTTATTCTGGCCAGTTCACCTGAAGCGATACGCTATTATCAGTCAACCTAAAGAATATCACAGTACTCCTGCCGGGAGCTTCTCTAGTTTGCCGATGTATTTCGCCTGTTGACGAGGCATTTGGATACCTTAAGAGAGTCATAGTTACCACTTGCTGTTGCGCCCCATTTTACAACAGGCACATCTACAAGCTTACTCTGGCCAATTCTCCTGAAGCGATACGCTAATATCTGTTGACATAAAGACTTTCACAGTACTCCTGCCGGGAGCTTCTCGACTTTACCGATGTATTTCGCCTATTGACGAGGCATTTGGCTACCTTAAGAGAGTCATAGTTACTCCTGCAAGTGTCTCTCCGTTAAACCACAGTCACATCTACCATTTTCCTCTGCCCCTTTCACCAGACGCGATACGATATTATTCTTCGACATTATGACTTTCACAGTACTCCTGCTAGGGGCTCCTCCAGTTTACCAAAGTATTTCGCCTGTTGAAGAGGCATTTGGCTACCTTAAGAGAGTCATAGTTACGCCTGTCAGTTGCTCCCCGTTTTACCAAAGTCACATTCTCAATCTTATTCTGGCCAGTTCACCTGAAGCGATACGCTATTATCAGTCAACCTAAAGAATATCACAGTACTCCTGCCGGGAGCTTCTCTAGTTTGCCGATGTATTTCGCCTGTTGACGAGGCATTTGGATACCTTAAGAGAGTCATAGTTACCACTTGCTGTTGCTCCCCATTTTACAACAGGCACATCTACAAGCTTACTCTGGCCTATTCTCCTGAAGCGATACGCTAATATCTGTTGACATAAAGACTTTCACAGTACTCCTGCCGGGAGCTTCTCGACTTTGCCGATGTATTTCGCCTATTGATGAGGCGTTTGGCTACCTTAAGAGAGTCATAGTCACTCCTGCCAGTGTCTCTCCGTTAAACCACAGTCACATCTACCATTTTCCTCTGCCCCTATCACCAGACGCGATACGATACAATTCTTCGACATTATGACTTTCACAGTTCTCCTGCTAGGGGCTCCTCCTGTTTACCAATGTATTTCGCCTGTTGACGAGGCATTTGGCTACCTTAAGAGATTCATTGTTACTCCTGTCAGTTGCTCCCCGTTTTACCAAAGTCACATTTTCAATCTTATTCTGGCCAGTTCACCTGAACCGATACGCCATTATCAGTCAACCTAAAGTATATCACAGTACTCCTGCCGGGAGCTTCTCGAGTTGGCCGATGTATTTCGCCTGTTGACGAGGCATTTGGATACCTTAAGAGAGTCATAGTTACTCCTTGCTGTTGCTCCCCATTTTACAACAGGGACATCTACAAGCTTACTCTGGCCAGTTCTCCTGAAGCGATACGCTAATATCTGTTGACATAAAGACTTTCACAGTACTCCTGCCGGGAGCTTCTCGACTTTACCGATGTATTTCGCCTATTGACGAGGCATTTGGCTACCTTAAGAGAGTCATAGTTACTCCTGCCAGTGTCTCTCCGGTAAACCACAGTCACATCTACCATTTTCCTCTGCCCCTTTCACAAGACGCGATACGATATTATTCTTCGACATTATGACTTTCACAGTACTCCTGCTAGGGGCTCCTCCAGTTTACCAAAGTATTTCGCCTGTTGAAGAGGCATTTGGCTACCTTAAGAGAGTCATAGTTACTCCTGTCAGTTGCTCCCCGTTTTACCAAAGTCACATTCTCAATCTTATTCTGGCCAGTTCACCTGAAGCGATACGCTATTATCAGTCAACCTAAAGAATATCACAGTACTCCTGCCGGGAGCTTCTCGAGTTTGCCGATGTATTTCGCCTGTTGTCGAGGCATTTGGATACCTGAAGAGAGTCATAGTTACCACTTGCTGTTGCTCCCCATTTTACAACAGGCACATCTACAAGCTTTCTCTGGCCAATTCTCCTGAAGCGATACGCTAATATCTGTTGACATAAAGACTTTCTTAGTACTCCTGCCGGGAGCTTCTCGACTTTGCCGATGTATTTCGCCTATTGACGAGGCGTTTGGCTACCTTAACAGAGTCATAGTTACTCCTGCCAGTGTCTCTCCGTTAAACCACAGTCACATCTACCATTTTCCTCTGCCCCTTTCACCATACGCGATACGATATTATTCTTCGACATTATGACTGTAACAGTACTCCTGCTAGGGGCTCCTCCAGTTTACAAATGTATTTCGCCTGTTGACAAGGCATTTGGCTACCTTAAGAGAGTCATAGTTACTCCTGTCAGTTGCTCCCCGTTTTACCAAAGTCACATTCTCAATCATATTCTGGCCAGTTCACCTGAAGCGATACGCTATTATCAGTCAACCTAAAGAATATCACAGTACTCCTGCCGGGAGCTTCTCTAGTTTGCCGATGTATTTCGCCTGTTGACGAGGCATTTGGATACCTTAAGAGAGTCATAGTTACCACTTGCTGTTGCTCCCCATTTTACAACAGGCACATCTACAAGCTTACTCTGGCCAATTCTCCTGAAGCGATACGCTAATATCTGTTGACATAAAGACTTTCACAGTACTCCTGCCGGGAGCTTCTCGACTTTGCCGATGTATTTCGCCTATTGATGAGGCGTTTGGCTACCTTAAGAGAGTCATAGTTACTCCTGCCAGTGTCTCTCCGTTAAACCACAGTCACATCTACCATTTTCCTCTGCCCCTTTCACCAGACGCGATACGATACTATTCCTCGACATTATGACTTTCACAGTTCTCCTGCTAGGGGCTCCTCCTGTTTACCAATGTATTTCCCCTGTTGACGAGGCATTTGACTACCTTAAGAGATTCATAGTTACTCCTGTCTGTTGCTCCCCGTTTTACCAAAGTCACATTTTCAATCTTATTCTGGCCACTTCACCTGAACCGGTACGTTATTATCAGTCAACCTAAAGTATATCACAGTACTCCTGCCGGGAGCTTCTCGAGTTGGCCGATGTATTTCGCCTGTTGACGAGGCATTTGGATACCTTAAGAGAGTCATAGTTACTCCTTGCTGTTGCTCCCCATTTTACAACAGGGACATCTACAAGCTTACTCTGGCCAGTTCTCCTGAAGCGATACGCTAATATCTGTTGACATAAAGACTTTCACAGTACTCCTGCCGGGAGCTTCTCGACTTTACCGATGTATTTCGCCTATTCACGAGGCATTTGGCTACCTTAAGAGAGTCATAGTTACTCCTGCCAGTGTCTCTCCGTTAAACCACAGTCACATCTACCATTTTCCTCTGTCCCTTTCACCAGACGCGATACGATATTATTCTTCGACATTATGACTTTCACAGTACTCCTGCTAGGGGCTCCTCCAGTTTACCAAAGTATTTCGCCTGTTGAAGAGGCATTTGGCTACCTTAAGAGAGTCATAGTTACTCCTGTCAGTTGCTCCCCGTTTTACGAAAGTCATATTCTCAATCTTATTCTGGCCAGTTCACCTGAAGCGATACGCTATTATCAGTCAACCTAAAGAATATCACAGTACTCCTGCCGGGAGCTTCTCTAGTTTGCCGATGTATTTCGCCTGTTGACGAGGCATTTGGATACCTTAAGAGAGTCATAGTTACCACTTGCTGTTGCTCCCCAGTTTACAACAGGCACATCTACAAGCTTACTCTGGCCAATTCTCCTGAAACGATACGCTAATAACTGTTGACATAAAGACTTTCACAGTACTCCTGCCGGGAGCTTCTCGACTTTGCCGATGTATTTCGCATATTGATGAGGCGTTTGGCTACCTTAAGAGAGTCATAGTTACTCCTGCCAGTGTCTCTCCGTTAAGCCACAGTCACATCTACCATTTTCCTCTGCCCCTTTCACCAGACGCGATACGATACTATTCTTCGACATTATGACTTTCACAGTTCTCCTGCTAGGGGCTCCTCCAGTTTACCAATGTATTTCGCCTGTTGACGAGGCATTTGGCTACCTTAAGAGATTCATAGTTACTCCTGTCAGTTGCTCCCCGTTTTACCAAAGTCACATTTTCAATCTTATTCTGGCCAGTTCACCTGAACCGATACGCCATTATCAGTTCTCCTAAAGTATATCACAGTACTCCTGCCGGGAGCTTCTCGAGTTGGCCGATGTATTTCGCCTGTTGACGAGGCATTTGGATACCTTAAGAGAGTCATAGTTACTCCTTGCTGTTGCTCCCCAGTTTACAACAGGGACATCTACAAGCTTACTCTGGCCAGTTCTCCTGAAGCGATACGCTAATATCTGTTGACATAAAGACTTTCACAGTACTCCTGCCGGGAGCTTCTCGACTTTACCGATGTATTTCGCCTATTGACGAGGCATTTGGCTACCTTAAGAGAGTCATAGTTACTCCTGCCAGTGTCTCTCCGTTAAACCACAGTCACATCTACAATATTCCTCTGCCCCTATCACCAGACGCGATACGCCATTATTTGTCGACATTATGACTTTCACAGTACTCCTGCTAGGGGCTCCGCCAGTTTACCAAAGTATTTCGCCTGTTGAAGAGGCATTTGGCTACCTTAAGAGAGTCATAGTTACTCCTGTCAGTTGCTCCCCGTTTTATCAAAGTCACATTCTCAATCTTATTCTGGCCAGTACACCTGAAGCGATACGCTATTATCAGTCAACCTAAAGAATATCACAGTACTCCTGCCGGGAGCTTCTCTAGTTTGCCGATGTATTTCGCCTATTGACGAGGCATTTGGCTACCTTGAGAGAGTCATAGTTACTCCTGCCAGTGTCTCTCCGTTAAACCACAGTCACATCTACAATATTCCTCTGCCCCTATCACCAGACGCGATACGCCATTATTTGTCGACATTATGACTTTCACAGTACTCCTGCTAGGGGCTCCTCCAGTTTACCAAAGTATTTCGCCTGTTGAAGAGGCATTTGGCTACCTTAAGAGAGTCATAGTTACTCCTGTCAGTTGCTCCCCGTTTTACCAAAGTCACATTCTCAATCTTATTGTGGCCAGTACACCTGAAGCGATACGCTATTATCAGTCAACCTAAAGAATATCACAGTACTCCTGCCGGGAGCTTCTCTAGTTTGCCGATGTATTTCGCCTGTTGACGAGGCATTAGGATACCTTAAGAGAGTCATAGTTACCACTTGCTGTTGCTCCCCATTTTACAACAGTCACATCTACAAGCTTACTCTGGCCAATTCTCCTGAAGCGATACGCTAATATCTGTTGACATAAAGACTTTCACAGTACTCCTGCCGGGAGCTTCTCGACTTTGCCGATGTATTTCGCCTATTGATGAGGCGTTTGGCTACCTTAAGAGAGTCATAGTTACTCCTGCCAGTGTCTCTCCGTTAAACCACAGTCACATCTACCATTTTCCTCTGCCCCTTTCACCAGACGCGATACGATACTATTCTTCGACATTATGACTTTCACAGTTCTCCTGCTAGGGGCTCCTCCTGTTTACCAATGTATGTCGCCTGTTGACGAGGCATTTGGCTACCTTAAGAGATTCATAGTTACTCCTGTCAGTTGCTCCCCGTTTTACCAATGTCACATTTTCAATCTTATTCTGGCCAGTTCACCTGAACCGATACGCCATTATCAGTCAACCTAAAGTATATCACAGTACTCCTGCCGGGAGCTTCTCGAGTTGGCCGATGTATTTCGCCTGTTGACGAGGCATTTGGATACCTTAAGAGAGTCATAGTTACTCCTTGCTGTTGCTCCCCATTTTACAACAGGCACATCTACAAGCTTACTCTGGCCAGTTCTCCTGAAGCGATACGCTAATATCTGTTGACATAAAGACTTTCACAGTACTCCTGCCGGGAGCTTCTCGACTTTACCGATGTATTTCGCCTATTGACGAGGCATTTGGCTACCTTAAGAGAGTCATAGTTACTCCTGCCAGTGTCTCTCCGTTAAACCACAGTCACATCTACGATATTCCTCTGCCCCTATCACCAGACGCGATACGCCATTATTTGTCGACATTATGACTTTCACAGTACTCCTGCTAGGGGCTCCTCCAGTTTACAAATGTATTTCGCCTGTTGACAAGGCATTTGGCTACCTTAAGAGAGTCATAGTTACTCCTGTCAGTTGCTCCCCGTTTTACCAAAGTCACATTCTCAATCTTATTCTGGCCAGTTCACCTGAAGCGATACGCTATTATCAGTCAACCTAAAGAATATCACAGTACTCCTGCCGGGAGCTTCTCTAGTTTGCCGATGTATTTCGCCTGTTGACGAGGCATTAGGATACCTTAAGAGAGTCATAGCTACCACTTGCTGTTGCTCCCCATTTTACAACAGGCACATCTACAAGCTTACTCTGGCCAATTCTCCTGAAGCGATACGCTAATATCTGTTGACATAAAGACTTTCACAGTACTCCTGCCGGGAGCTTCTCGACTTTGCCGATGTATTTCGCCTATTGATGAGGCGTTTGGCTACCTTAAGAGAGTCATAGTTACTCCTGCCAGTGTCTCTCCGTTAAACCACAGTCACATCTACCATTTTCCTCTGCCCCTTTCACCAGACGCGATACGATACTATTCTTCGACATTATGACTTTCACAGTTCTCCTGCTAGGGGCTCCTCCTGTTTACCAATGTATTTCGCCTGTTGACGAGGCATTTGGCTACCTTAAGAGATTCATAGTTACTACTGTCAGTTGCTCCCCGTTTTACCAAAGTCACATTTTCAATCTTATTCTGGCCAGTTCACCTGAACCGATACGCCATTATCAGTCAACCTAAAGAATTTCACAGTACTCCTGCCGGGAGCTTCTCGAGTATGCCGATGTATTTCGCCTGTTGACGAGGCATTTGGATGCCTTAAGAGAGTCATAGTTACTCCTTGCTGTTGCTCCCCATTTTACAACAGGCACATCTACAAGCTTACTCTGGCCAGTTCTCTTGAAGCGATACGCTAGTATCTGTTGACATAAAGACTTTCACAGTACTCCTGCCGGGAGCATCTCGACTTTGCCGATGTATTTCGCACATTGTCGAGGCATTTGGCTACCTTAAGATAGTCATAGTTACTCCTGCCAGTGTCTCTCCGTTAAACCACATTCACATTTACAATTTTCCTGTGCCCCTTTCACCAGACGCGATACGATATTATTAATCGACATTATGACTTTCACAGTACTCCTGCTAGGGGCTCCTCCAGTTTACCAAAGTATTTCGCCTGTTGAAGAGGCATTTGGCTACCTTAAGAGAGTCATAGTTACTCCTGTCAGTTGCTCCCCGTTTTACCAAAGTCACATTCTCAATCTTATTCTGGCCAGTTCACCTGAAGCGATACGCTATTATCAGTCAACCTAAAGAATATCACAGTACTCCTGCCGGGAGCTTCTCGAGTTGGCCGATGTATTTCGCCTGTTGACGAGGCATTTGGATACCTTAAGAGAGTCATAGTTACTCCTTGCTGTTGCTCCCCATTTTACAACAGGGACATCTACAAGCTCACTCTGGCCAGTTCTCCTGAAGCGATACGCTAATATCTGTTGACATAAAGACTTTCACAGTACTCCTGCCGGGAGCTTCTCGACTTTACCGATGTATTTCGCCTATTGACGAGGCATTTGGCTACCTTAAGAGAGTCATAGTTACTCCTGCCAGTGTCTCTCCGTTAAACCACAGTCACATCTACCATTTTCCTCTGCCCCTTTCACAAGACGCGATACGATATTATTCTTCGACATTATGACTTTCACAGTACTCCTGCTAGGGGCTCCTCCAGTTTACCAAAGTATTTCGCCTGTTGAAGAGGCATTTGGCTACCTTAAGAGAGTCATAGTTACTCCTGTCAGTTGCTCCCCGTTTTACCAAAGTCACATTCTCAATCTTATTCTGGCCAGTTCACCTGAAGCGATACGCTATTATCAGTCAACCTAAAGAATATCACAGTACTCCTGCCGGGAGCTTCTCGAGTTTGCCGATGTATTTCGCCTGTTGACGAGGCATTTGGATACCTGAAGAGAGTCATAGTTACCACTTGCTGTTGCTCCCCATTTTACAACAGGCACATCTACAAGCTTTCTCTGGCCAATTCTCCTGAAGCGATACGCTAATATCTGTTGACATAAAGACTTTCTTAGTACTCCTGCCGGGAGCTTCTCGACTTTGCCGATGTATTTCGCCTATTGACGAGGCGTTTGGCTACCTTAACAGAGTCATAGTTGCTCCTGCCAGTGTCTCTCCGTTAAACCACAGTCACATCTACCATTTTCCTCTGCCCCTTTCACCATACGCGATACGATATTATTCTTCGACATTATGACTGTCACAGTACTCCTGCTAGGGGCTCCTCCAGTTTACAAATGTATTTCGCCTGTTGACAAGGCATTTGGCTACCTTAAGAGAGTCATAGTTACTCCTGTCAGTTGCTCCCCGTTTTACCAAAGTCACATTCTCAATCTTATTCTGGCCAGTTCACCTGAAGCGATACGCTATTATCAGTCAACCTAAAGAATATCACAGTACTCCTGCCGGGAGCTTCTCTAGTTTGCCGATGTATTTCGCCTGTTGACGAGGCATTTGGATACCTTAAGAGAGTCATAGTTACCACTTGCTGTTGCTCCCCATTTTACAACAGGCACATCTACAAGCTTACTCTGGCCAATTCTCCTGAAGCGATACGCTAATATCTGTTGACATAAAGACTTTCACAGTACTCCTGCCGGGAGCTTCTCGACTTTACCGATGTATTTCGCCTATTGACGAGGCATTTGGCTACCTTAAGAGAGTCATAGTTACTCCTGCAAGTGTCTCTCCGTTAAACCACAGTCACATCTACCATTTTCCTCTGCCCCTTTCACCAGACGCGATACGATATTATTCTTCGACATTATGACTTTCACAGTACTCCTGCTAGGGGCTCCTCCAGTTTACCAAAGTATTTCGCCTGTTGAAGAGGCATTTGGCTACCTTAAGAGAGTCATAGTTACGCCTGTCAGTTGCTCCCCGTTTTACCAAAGTCACATTCTCAATCTTATTCTGGCCAGTTCACCTGAAGCGATACGCTATTATCAGTCAACCTAAAGAATATCACAGTACTCCTGCCGGGAGCTTCTCTAGTTTGCCGATGTATTTCGCCTGTTGACGAGGCATTTGGATACCTTAAGAGAGTCATAGTTACCACTTGCTGTTGCTCCCCATTTTACAACAGGCACATCTACAAGCTTACTCTGGCCAATTCTCCTGAACCGATACGCTAATATCTGTTGACATAAAGACTTTCACAGTACTCCTGCCGGGAGCTTCTCGACTTTGCCGATGTATTTCGCCTATTGATGAGGCGTTTGGCTACCTTAAGAGAGTCATAGTCACTCCTGCCAGTGTCTCTCCGTTAAACCACAGTCACATCTACCATTTTCCTCTGCCCCTTTCACCAGACGCGATACGATACTATTCTTCGACATTATGACTTTCACAGTTCTCCTGCTAGGGGCTCCTCCTGTTTACCAATGTATTTCGCCTGTTGACGAGGCATTTGGCTACCTTAAGAGATTCATAGTTACTCCTGTCAGTTGCTCCCCGTTTTACCAAAGTCACATTTTCAATCTTATTCTGGCCAGTTCACCTGAACCGATACGCCATTATCAGTCAACCTAAAGTATATCACAGTACTCCTGCCGGGAGCTTCTCGAGTTGGCCGATGTATTTCGCCTGTTGACGAGGCATTTGGATACCTTAAGAGAGTCATAGTTACTCCTTGCTGTTGCTCCCCATTTACAACAGGGACATCTACAAGCTTACTCTGGCCAGTTCTCCTGAAGCGATACGCTAATATCTGTTGACATAAAGACTTTCACAGTACTCCTGCCGGGAGCTTCTCGACTTTACCGATGTATTTCGCCTATTGACGAGGCATTTGGCTACCTTAAGAGAGTCATAGTTACTCCTGCCAGTGTCTCTCCGTTAAACCACAGTCACATCTACCATTTTCCTCTGCCCCTTTCACAAGACGCGATACGATATTATTCTTCGACATTATGACTTTCACAGTACTCCTGCTAGGGGCTCCTCCAGTTTACCAAAGTATTTCGCCTGTTGAAGAGGCATTTGGCTACCTTAAGAGAGGCATAGTTACTCCTGTCAGTTGCTCCCCGTTTTACCAAAGTCACATTCTCAATCTTATTCTGGCCAGTTCACCTGAAGCGATACGCTATTATCAGTCAACCTAAAGAATATCACAGTACTCCTGCCGGGAGCTTCTCTAGTTTGCCGATGTATTTCGCCTGTTGACGAGGCATTTGGATACCTTAAGAGAGTCATAGTTACCACTTGCTGTTGCTCCCCATTTTACAACAGGCACATCTACAAGCTTACTCTGGCCAATTCTCCTGAAGCGATACGCTAATATCTGTTGACATAAAGACTTTCACAGTACTCCTGCCGGGAGCTTCTCGACTTTACCGATGTATTTCGCCTATTGACGAGGCATTTGGCTACCTTAAGAGAGTCATAGTTACTCCTGCAAGTGTCTCTCCGTTAAACCACAGTCACATCTACCATTTTCCTCTGCCCCTTTCACCAGACGCGATACGATATTATTCTTCGACATTATGACTTTCACAGTACTCCTGCTAGGGGCTCCTCCAGTTTACCAAAGTATTTCGCCTGTTGAAGAGGCATTTGGCTACCTTAAGAGAGTCATAGTTACGCCTGTCAGTTGCTCCCCGTTTTACCAAAGTCACATTCTCAATCTTATTCTGGCCAGTTCACCTGAAGCGATACGCTATTATCAGTCAACCTAAAGAATATCACAGTACTCCTGCCGGGAGCTTCTCTAGTTTGCCGATGTATTTCGCCTGTTGACGAGGCATTTGGATACCTTAAGAGAGTCATAGTTACCACTTGCTGTTGCTCCCCATTTTACAACAGGCACATCTACAAGCTTACTCTGGCCAATTCTCCTGAAGCGATACGCTAATATCTGTTGACATAAAGACTTTCACAGTACTCCTGCCGGGAGCTTCTCGACTTTGCCGATGTATTTCGCCTATTGATGAGGCGTTTGGCTACCTTAAGAGAGTCATAGTCACTCCTGCCAGTGTCTCTCCGTTAAACCACAGTCACATCTACCATTTTCCTCTGCCCCTTTCACCAGACGCGATACGATACAATTCTTCGACATTATGACTTTCACAGTTCTCCTGCTAGGGGCTCCTCCTGTTTACCAATGTAATTCGCCTGTTGACGAGGCATTTGGCTACCTTAAGAGATTCATAGTTACTCCTGTCAGTTGCTCCCCGTTTTACCAAAGTCACATTTTCAATCTTATTCTGGCCAGTTCACCTGAACCGATACGCCATTATCAGTCAACCTAAAGTATATCACAGTACTCCTGCCGGGAGCTTCTCGAGTTGGCCGATGTATTTCGCCTGTTGACGAGGCATTTGGATACCTTAAGAGAGTCATAGTTACTCCTTGCTGTTGCTCCCCATTTTACAACAGGGACATCTACAAGCTTACTCTGGCCAGTTCTCCTGAAGCGATACGCTAATATCTGTTGACATAAAGACTTTCACAGTACTCCTGCCGGGAGCTTCTCGACTTTACCGATGTATTTCGCCTATTGACGAGGCATTTGGCTACCTTAAGAGAGTCATAGTTACTCCTGCCAGTGTCTCTCCGTTAAACCACAGTGACATCTACCATTTTCCTCTGCCCCTTTCACAAGACGCGATACGATATTATTCTTCGACATTATGACTTTCACAGTACTCCTGCTAGGGGCTCCTCCAGTTTACCAAAGTATTTCGCCTGTTGAAGAGGCATTTGGCTACCTTAAGAGAGTCATAGTTACTCCTGTCAGTTGCTCCCCGTTTTACCAAAGTCACATTCTCAATCTTATTCTGGCCAGTTCACCTGAAGCGATACGCTATTATCAGTCAACCTAAAGAATATCACAGTACTCCTGCCGGGAGCTTCTCGAGTTGGCCGATGTATTTCGCCTGTTGACGAGGCATTTGGATACCTTAAGAGAGTCATAGTTACTCCTTGCTGTTGCTCCCCATTTTACAACAGGGACATCTACAAGCTTACTCTGGCCAGTTCTCCTGAAGCGATACGCTAATATCTGTTGACATAAAGACTTTCACAGTACTCCTGCCGGGAGCTTCTCGACTTTACCGATGTATTTCGCCTATTGACGAGGCATTTGGCTACCTTAAGAGAGTCATAGTTACTCCTGCCAGTGTCTCTCCGTTAAACCACAGTGACATCTACCATTTTCCTCTGCCCCTTTCACAAGACGCGATACGATATTATTCTTCGACATTATGACTTTCACAGTACTCCTGCTAGGGGCTCCTCCAGTTTACCAAAGTATTTCGCCTGTTGAAGAGGCATTTGGCTACCTTAAGAGAGTCATAGTTACTCCTGTCAGTTGCTCCCCGTTTTACCAAAGTCACATTCTCAATCTTATTCTGGCCAGTTCACCTGAAGCGATACGCTATTATCAGTCAACCTAAAGAATATCACAGTACTCCTGCCGGGAGCTTCTCGAGTTGGCCGATGTATTTCGCCTGTTGACGAGGCATTTGGATACCTTAAGAGAGTCATAGTTACTCCTTGCTGTTGCTCCCCATTTTACAACAGGGACATCTACAAGCTTACTCTGGCGAGTTCTCCTGAAGCGATACGCTAATATCTGTTGACATAAAGACTTTCACAGTACTCCTGCCGGGAGCTTCTCGACTTTACCGATGTATTTCGCCTATTGACGAGGCATTTGGCTACCTTAAGAGAGTCATAGTTACTCCTGCCAGTGTCTCTCCGTTAAACCACAGTCACATCTACCATTTTCCTCTGCCCCTTTCACAAGACGCGATACGATATTATTCTTCGACATTATGACTTTCACAGTACTCCTGCTAGGGGCTCCTCCAGTTTACCAAAGTATTTCGCCTGTTGAAGAGGCATTTGGCTACCTTAAGAGAGTCATAGTTACTCCTGTCAGTTGCTCCCCGTTTTACCAAAGTCACATTCTCAATCTTATTCTGGCCAGTTCACCTGAAGCGATACGCTATTATCAGTCAACCTAAAGAATATCACAGTACTCCTGCCGGGAGCTTCTCGAGTTTGCCGATGTATTTCGCCTGTTGACGAGGCATTTGGATACCTGAAGAGAGTCATAGTTACCACTTGCTGTTGCTCCCCATTTTACAACAGGCACATCTACAAGCTTTCTCTGGCCAATTCTCCTGAAGCGATACGCTAATATCTGTTGACATAAAGACTTTCTTAGTACTCCTGCCGGGAGCTTCTCGACTTTGCCGATGTATTTCGCCTATTGACGAGGCGTTTGGCTACCTTAACAGAGTCATAGTTACTCCTGCCAGTGTCTCTCCGTTAAACCACAGTCACATCTACCATTTTCCTCTGCCCCTTTCACCATACGCGATACGATATTATTCTTCGACATTATGACTGTCACAGTACTCCTGCTAGGGGCTCCTCCAGTTTACAAATGTATTTCGCCTGTTGACAAGGCATTTGGCTACCTTAAGAGAGTCATAGTTACTCCTGTCAGTTGCTCCCCGTTTTACCAAAGTCACATTCTCAATCTTATTCTGGCCAGTTCACCTGAAGCGATACGCTATTATCAGTCAACCTAAAGAATATCACAGTACTCCTGCCGGGAGCTTCTCTAGTTTGCCGATGTATTTCGCCTGTTGACGAGGCATTTGGATACCTTAAGAGAGTCATAGTTACCACTTGCTGTTGCTCCCCATTTTACAACAGGCACATCTACAAGCTTACTCTGGCCAATTCTCCTGAAGCGATACGCTAATATCTGTTGACATAAAGACTTTCACAGTACTCCTGCCGGGAGCTTCTCGACTTTACCGATGTATTTCGCCTATTGACGAGGCATTTGGCTACCTTAAGAGAGTCATAGTTACTCCTGCAAGTGTCTCTCCGTTAAACCACAGTCACATCTACCATTTTCCTCTGCCCCTTTCACCAGACGCGATACGATATTATTCTTCGACATTATGACTTTCACAGTACTCCTGCTAGGGGCTCCTCCAGTTTACCAAAGTATTTCGCCTGTTGAAGAGGCATTTGGCTACCTTAAGAGAGTCATAGTTACGCCTGTCAGTTGCTCCCCGTTTTACCAAAGTCACATTCTCAATCTTATTCTGGCCAGTTCACCTGAAGCGATACGCTATTATCAGTCAACCTAAAGAATATCACAGTACTCCTGCCGGGAGCTTCTCTAGTTTGCCGATGTATTTCGCCTGTTGACGAGGCATTTGGATACCTTAAGAGAGTCATAGTTACCACTTGCTGTTGCTCCCCATTTTACAACAGGCACATCTACAAGCTTACTCTGGCCAATTCTCCTGAAGCGATACGCTAATATCTGTTGACATAAAGACTTTCACAGTACTCCTGCCGGGAGCTTCTCGACTTTGCCGATGTATTTCGCCTATTGATGAGGCGTTTGGCTACCTTAAGAGAGTCATAGTCACTCCTGCCAGTGTCTCTCCGTTAAACCACAGTCACATCTACCATTTTCCTCTGCCCCTTTCACCAGACGCGATACGATACAATTCTTCGACATTATGACTTTCACAGTTCTCCTGCTAGGGGCTCCTCCTGTTTACCAATGTATTTCGCCTGTTGACGAGGCATTTGGCTACCTTAAGAGATTCATAGTTACTCCTGTCAGTTGCTCCCCGTTTTACCAAAGTCACATTTTCAATCTTATTCTGGCCAGTTCACCTGAACCGATACGTCATTATCAGTCAACCTAAAGTATATCACAGTACTCCTGCCGGGAGCTTCTCGAGTTGGCCGATGTATTTCGCCTGTTGACGAGGCATTTGGATACCTTAAGAGAGTCATAGTTACTCCTTGCTGTTGCTCCCCATTTACAACAGGGACATCTACAAGCTTACTCTGGCCAGTTCTCCTGAAGCGATACGCTAATATCTGTTGACATAAAGACTTTCACAGTACTCCTGCCGGGAGCTTCTCGACTTTACCGATGTATTTCGCCTATTGACGAGGCATTTGGCTACCTTAAGAGAGTCATAGTTACTCCTGCCAGTGTCTCTCCGTTAAACCACAGTCACATCTACCATTTTCCTCTGCCCCTTTCACAAGACGCGATACGATATTATTCTTCGACATTATGACTTTCACAGTACTCCTGCTAGGGGCTCCTCCAGTTTACCAAAGTATTTCGCCTGTTGAAGAGGCATTTGGCTACCTTAAGAGAGGCATAGTTACTCCTGTCAGTTGCTCCCCGTTTTACCAAAGTCACATTCTCAATCTTATTCTGGCCAGTTCACCTGAAGCGATACGCTATTATCAGTCAACCTAAAGAATATCACAGTACTCCTGCCGGGAGCTTCTCTAGTTTGCCGATGTATTTCGCCTGTTGACGAGGCATTTGGATACCTTAAGAGAGTCATAGTTACTCCTTGCTGTTGCTCCCCATTTTACAACAGGCACATCTACAAGCTTACTCTGGCCAATTCTCCTGAAGCGATACGCTAATATCTGTTCACATAAAGACTTTCACAGTACTCCTGCCGGGAGCTTCTCGACTTTACCGATGTATTTCGCCTATTGACGAGGCATTTGGCTACCTTAAGAGAGTCATAGTTACTCCTGCAAGTGTCTCTCCGTTAAACCACAGTCACATCTACCATTTTCCTCTGCCCCTTTCACCAGACGCGATACGATATTATTCTTCGACATTATGACTTTCACAGTACTCCTGCTAGGGGCTCCTCCAGTTTACCAAAGTATTTCGCCTGTTGAAGAGGCATTTGGCTACCTTAAGAGAGTCATAGTTACGCCTGTCAGTTGCTCCCCGTTTTACCAAAGTCACATTCTCAATCTTATTCTGGCCAGTTCACCTGAAGCGATACGCTATTATCAGTCAACCTAAAGAATATCACAGTACTCCTGCCGGGAGCTTCTCTAGTTTGCCGATGTATTTCGCCTGTTGACGAGGCATTTGGATACCTTAAGAGAGTCATAGTTACCACTTGCTGTTGCTCCCCATTTTACAACAGGCACATCTACAAGCTTACTCTGGCCAATTCTCCTGAAGCGATACGCTAATATCTGTTGACATAAAGACTTTCACAGTACTCCTGCCGGGAGCTTCTCGACTTTGCCGATGTATTTCGCCTATTGATGAGGCGTTTGGCTACCTTAAGAGAGTCATAGTCACTCCTGCCAGTGTCTCTCCGTTAAACCACAGTCACATCTACCATTTTCCTCTGCCCCTTTCACCAGACGCGATACGATACAATTCTTCGACATTATGACTTTCACAGTTCTCCTGCTAGGGGCTCCTCCTGTTTACCAATGTATTTCGCCTGTTGACGAGGCATTTGGCTACCTTAAGAGAGTCATAGTTACGCCTGTCAGTTGCTCCCCGTTTTACCAAAGTCACATTCTCAATCTTATTCTGGCCAGTTCACCTGAAGCGATACGCTATTATCAGTCAACCTAAAGAATATCACAGTACTCCTGCCGGGAGCTTCTCGAGTTTGCCGATGTATTTCGCCTGTTGACGAGGCATTTGGATACCTGAAGAGAGTCATAGTTACCACTTGCTGTTGCTCCCCATTTTACAACAGGCACATCTACAAGCTTTCTCTGGCCAATTCTCCTGAAGCGATACGCTAATATCTGTTGACATAAAGACTTTCTTAGTACTCCTGCCGGGAGCTTCTCGACTTTGCCGATGTATTTCGCCTATTGACGAGGCGTTTGGCTACCTTAACAGAGTCATAGTTACTCCTGCCAGTGTCTCTCCGTTAAACCACAGTCACATCTACCATTTTCCTCTGCCCCTTTCACCATACGCGATTCGATATTATTCTTCGACATTATGACTGTCACAGTACTCCTGCTAGGGGCTCCTCCAGTTTACAAATGTATTTCGCCTGTTGACAAGGCATTTGGCTACCTTAAGAGAGTCATAGTTACTCCTGTCAGTTGCTCCCCGTTTTACCAAAGTCACATTCTCAATCTTATTCTGGCCAGTTCACCTGAAGCGATACGCTATTATCAGTCAACCTAAAGAATATCACAGTACTCCTGCCGGGAGCTTCTCTAGTTTGCCGATGTATTTCGCCTGTTGACGAGGCATTTGGATACCTTAAGAGAGTCATAGTTACCACTTGCTGTTGCTCCCCATTTTACAACAGGCACATCTACAAGCTTACTCTGGCCAATTCTCCTGAAGCGATACGCTAATATCTGTTGACATAAAGACTTTCACAGTACTCCTGCCGGGAGCTTCTCGACTTTGCCGATGTATTTCGCCTATTGATGAGGCGTTTGGCTACCTTAAGAGAGTCATAGTCACTCCTGCCAGTGTCTCTCCGTTAAACCACAGTCACATCTACCATTTTCCTCTGCCCCTTTCACCAGACGCGACACGATACAATTCTTCGACATTATGACTTTCACAGTTCTCCTGCTAGGGGCTCCTCCTGTTTACCAATGTATTTCGCCTGTTGACGAGGCATTTGGCTACCTTAAGAGATTCATAGTTACTCCTGTCAGTTGCTCCCCGTTTTACCAAAGTCACATTTTCAATCTTATTCTGGCCAGTTCACCTGAACCGATACGTCATTATCAGTCAACCTAAAGTATATCACAGTACTCCTGCCGGGAGCTTCTCGAGTTGGCCGATGTATTTCGCCTGTTGACGAGGCATTTGGATACCTTAAGAGAGTCATAGTTACTCCTTGCTGTTGCTCCCCATTTACAACAGGGACATCTACAAGCTTACTCTGGCCAGTTCTCCTGAAGCGATACGCTAATATCTGTTGACATAAAGACTTTCACAGTACTCCTGCCGGGAGCTTCTCGACTTTACCGATGTATTTCGCCTATTGACGAGGCATTTGGCTACCTTAAGAGAGTCATAGTTACTCCTGCCAGTGTCTCTCCGTTAAACCACAGTCACATCTACCATTTTCCTCTGCCCCTTTCACAAGACGCGATACGATATTATTCTTCGACATTATGACTTTCACAGTACTCCTGCTAGGGGCTCCTCCAGTTTACCAAAGTATTTCGCCTGTTGAAGAGGCATTTGGCTACCTTAAGAGAGGCATAGTTACTCCTGTCAGTTGCTCCCCGTTTTACCAAAGTCACATTCTCAATCTTATTCTGGCCAGTTCACCTGAAGCGATACGCTATTATCAGTCAACCTAAAGAATATCACAGTACTCCTGCCGGGAGCTTCTCTAGTTTGCCGATGTATTTCGCCTGTTGACGAGGCATTTGGATACCTTAAGAGAGTCATAGTTACCACTTGCTGTTGCTCCCCATTTTACAACAGGCACATCTACAAGCTTACTCTGGCCAATTCTCCTGAAGCGATACGCTAATATCTGTTCACATAAAGACTTTCACAGTACTCCTGCCGGGAGCTTCTCGACTTTACCGATGTATTTCGCCTATTGACGAGGCATTTGGCTACCTTAAGAGAGTCATAGTTACTCCTGCAAGTGTCTCTCCGTTAAACCACAGTCACATCTACCATTTTCCTCTGCCCCTTTCACCAGACGCGATACGATATTATTCTTCGACATTATGACTTTCACAGTACTCCTGCTAGGGGCTCCTCCAGTTTACCAAAGTATTTCGCCTGTTGAAGAGGCATTTGGCTACCTTAAGAGAGTCATAGTTACGCCTGTCAGTTGCTCCCCGTTTTACCAAAGTCACATTCTCAATCTTATTCTGGCCAGTTCACCTGAAGCGATACGCTATTATCAGTCAACCTAAAGAATATCACAGTACTCCTGCCGGGAGCTTCTCTAGTTTGCCGATGTATTTCGCCTGTTGACGAGGCATTTGGATACCTTAAGAGAGTCATAGTTACCACTTGCTGTTGCTCCCCATTTTACAACAGGCACATCTACAAGCTTACTCTGGCCAATTCTCCTGAAGCGATACGCTAATATCTGTTGACATAAAGACTTTCACAGTACTCCTGCCGGGAGCTTCTCGACTTTGCCGATGTATTTCGCCTATTGATGAGGCGTTTGGCTACCTTAAGAGAGTCATAGTCACTCCTGCCAGTGTCTCTCCGTTAAACCACAGTCACATCTACCATTTTCCTCTGCCCCTTTCACCAGACGCGATACGATACAATTCTTCGACATTATGACTTTCACAGTTCTCCTGCTAGGGGCTCCTCCTGTTTACCAATGTATTTCGCCTGTTGACGAGGCATTTGGCTACCTTAAGAGATTCATAGTTACTCCTGTCAGTTGCTCCCCGTTTTACCAAAGTCACATTTTCAATCTTATTCTGGCCAGTTCACCTGAACCGATACGCCATTATCAGTCAACCTAAAGTATATCACAGTACTCCTGCCGGGAGCTTCTCGAGTTGGCCGATGTATTTCGCCTGTTGACGAGGCATTTGGATACCTTAAGAGAGTCATAGTTACTCCTTGCTGTTGCTCCCCATTTTACAACAGGGACATCTACAAGCTTACTCTGGCCAGTTCTCTTGAAGCGATACGCTAATATCTGTTGACATAAAGACTTTCACAGTACTCCTGCCGGGAGCTTCTCGACTTTACCGATGTATTTCGCCTATTGAAGAGGCATTTGGCTACCTTAAGAGAGTCATAGTTACTCCTGCCAGTGTCTCTCCGTTAAACCACAGTCACATCTACCATTTTCCTCTGCCCCTTTCACAAGACGCGATACGATATTATTCTTCGACATTATGACTTTCACAGTACTCCTGCTAGGGGCTCCTCCAGTTTACCAAAGTATTTCGCCTGTTGAAGAGGCATTTGGCTACCTTAAGAGAGTCATAGTTACTCCTGTCAGTTGCTCCCCGTTTTACCAAAGTCACATTCTCAATCTTATTCTGGCCAGTTCACCTGAAGCGATACGCTATTATCAGTCAACCTAAAGAATATCACAGTACTCCTGCCGGGAGCCTCTCGAGTTTGCCGATGTATTTCGCCTGTTGACGAGGCATTTGGATACCTGAAGAGAGTCATAGTTACCACTTGCTGTTGCTCCCCATTTTACAACAGGCACATCTACAAGCTTTCTCTGGCCAATTCTCCTGAAGCGATACGCTAATATCTGTTGACATAAAGACTTTCTTAGTACTCCTGCCGGGAGCTTCTCGACTTTGCCGATGTATTTCGCCTAATGACGAGGCGTTTGGCTACCTTAACAGAGTCATAGTTACTCCTGCCAGTGTCTCTCCGTTAAACCACAGTCACATCTACCATTTTCCTCTGCCCCTTTCACCATACGCGATACGATATTATTCTTCGACATTATGACTGTCACAGTACCCCTGCTAGGGGCTCCACCAGTTTACAAATGTATTTCGCCTGTTGACAAGGCATTTGGCTACCTTAAGAGAGTCATAGTTACTCCTGTCAGTTGCTCCCCGTTTTACCAAAGTCACATTCTCAATCTTATTCTGGCCAGTTCACCTGAAGCGATACGCTATTATCAGTCAACCTAAAGAATATCACAGTACTCCTGCCGGGAGCTTCTCTAGTTTGCCGATGTATTTCGCCTGTTGACGAGGCATTTGGATACCTTAAGAGAGTCATAGTTACCACTTGCTGTTGCTCCCCATTTTACAACAGGCACATCTACAAGCTTACTCTGGCCAATTCTCCTGAAGCGATACGCTAATATCTGTTGACATAAAGACTTTCACAGTACTCCTGCCGGGAGCTTCTCGACTTTACCGATGTATTTCGCCTATTCACGAGGCATTTGGCTACCTTAAGAGAGTCATAGTTACTCCTGCCAGTGTCTCTCCGTTAAACCACAGTCACATCTACCATTTTCCTCTGCCCCTTTCACCAGACGCGATACGATATTATTCTTCGACATTATGACTTTCACAGTACTCCTGCTAGGGGCTCCTCCAGTTTACCAAAGTATTTCGCCTGTTGAAGAGGCATTTGGCTACCTTAAGAGAGTCATAGTTACTCCTGTCAGTTGCTCCCCGTTTTACGAAAGTCATATTCTCAATCTTATTCTGGCCAGTTCACCTGAAGCGATACGCTATTATCAGTCAACCTAAAGAATATCACAGTACTCCTGCCGGGAGCTTCTCTAGTTTGCCGATGTATTTCGCCTGTTGACGAGGCATTTGGATACCTTAAGAGAGTCATAGTTACCACTTGCTGTTGCTCCCCATTTTACAACAGGCACATCTACAAGCTTACTCTGGCCAATTCTCCTGAAGCGATACGCTAATATCTGTTGACATAAAGACTTTCACAGTACTCCTGCCGGGAGCTTCTCGACTTTGCCGATGTATTTCGCCTATTGATGAGGCGTTTGGCTACCTTAAGAGAGTCATAGTTACTCCTGCCAGTGTCTCTCCGTTAAGCCACAGTCACATCTACCATTTTCCTCTGCCCCTTTCACCAGACGCGATACGATACTATTCTTCGACATTATGACTTTCACAGTTCTCCTGCTAGGGGCTCCTCCAGTTTACCAAAGTATTTCGCCTGTTGAAGAGGCATTTGGCTACCTTAAGAGAGTCATAGTTACTCCTGTCAGTTGCTCCCCGTTTTACCAAAGTCATATTCTCAATCTTATTCTGGCCAGTTCACCTGAAGCGATACGCTATTATCAGTCAACCTAAAGAATATCACAGTACTCCTGCCGGGAGCTTCTCTAGTTTGCCGATGTATTTCGCCTGTTGACGAGGCATTTGGATACCTTAAGAGAGTCATAGTTACCACTTGCTGTTGCTCCCCATTTTACAACAGGCACATCTACAAGCTTACTCTGGCCAATTCTCCTGAAGCGATACGCTAATATCTGTTGACATAAAGACTTTCACAGTACTCCTGCCGGGAGCTTCTCGACTTTGCCGATGTATTTCGCCTATTGATGAGGCGTTTGGCTACCTTAAGAGAGTCATAGTTACTCCTGCCAGTGTCTCTCCGTTAAGCCACAGTCACATCTACCATTTTCCTCTGCCCCTTTCACCAGACGCGATACGATACTATTCTTCGACATTATGACTTTCACAGTTCTCCTGCTAGGGGCTCCTCCTGTTTACCAATGTATTTCGCCTGTTGACGAGGCATTTGGCTACCTTAAGAGATTCATAGTTACTCCTGTCAGTTGCTCCCCGTTTTACCAAAGTCACATTTTCAATCTTATTCTGGCCAGTTCACCTGAACCGATACGCCATTATCAGTTCTCCTAAAGTATATCACAGTACTCCTGCCGGGAGCTTCTCGAGTTGGCCGATGTATTTCGCCTGTTGACGAGACATTTGGATACCTTAAGAGAGTCATAGTTACTCCTTGCTGTTGCTCCCCAGTTTACAACAGGGACATCTACAAGCTTACTCTGGCCAGTTCTCCTGAAGCGATACGCTAATATCTGTTGACATAAAGACTTTCACAGTACTCCTGCCGGGAGCTTCTCGACTTTACCGATGTATTTCGCCTATTGACGAGGCATTTGGCTACCTTAAGAGAGTCATAGTTACTCCTGCCAGTGTCTCTCCGTTAAACCACAGTCACATCTACAATATTCCTCTGCCCCTATCACCAGACGCGATACGCCATTATTTGTCGACATTATGACTTTCACAGTACTCCTGCTAGGGGCTCCGCCAGTTTACCAAAGTATTTCGCCTGTTGAAGAGGCATTTGGCTACCTTAAGAGAGTCATAGTTACTCCTGTCAGTTGCTCCCCGTTTTACCAAAGTCACATTCTCAATCTTATTCTGGCCAGTACACCTGAAGCGATACGCTATTATCAGTCAACCTAAAGAATATCACAGTACTCCTGCCGGGAGCTTCTCTAGTTTGCCGATGTATTTCGCCTATTGACGAGGCATTTGGCTACCTTAAGAGAGTCATAGTTACTCCTGCCAGTGTCTCTCCGTTAAACCACAGTCACATCTACAATATTCCTCTGCCCCTATCACCAGACGCGATACGCCATTATTTGTCGACATTATGACTTTCACAGTACTCCTGCTAGGGGCTCCTCCAGTTTACCAAAGTATTTCGCCTGTTGAAGAGGCATTTGGCTACCTTAAGAGAGTCATAGTTACTCCTGTCAGTTGCTCCCCGTTTTACCAAAGTCACGTTCTCAATCTTATTCTGGCCAGTTCACCTGAAGCGATACGCTATTATCAGTCAACCTAAAGAATATCACAGTACTCCTGCCGGGAGCTTCTCTAGTTTGCCGATGTATTTCGCCTGTTGACGAGGCATTAGGATACCTTAAGAGAGTCATAGTTACCACTTGCTGTTGCTCCCCATTTTACAACAGGCACATCTACAAGCTTACTCTGGCCAATTCTCCTGAAGCGATACGCTAATATCTGTTGACATAAAGACTTTCACAGTACTCCTGCCGGGAGCTTCTCGACTTTGCCGATGTATTTCGCCTATTGATGAGGCGTTTGGCTACCTTAAGAGAGTCATAGTTACTCCTGCCAGTGTCTCTCCGTTAAACCACAGTCACATCTACCATTTTCCTCTGCCCCTTTCACCAGACGCGATACGATACTATTCTTCGACATTATGACTTTCACAGTTCTCCTGCTAGGGGCTCCTCCTGTTTACCAATGTATTTCGCCTGTTGACGAGGCATTTGGCTACCTTAAGAGATTCATAGTTACTCCTGTCAGTTGCTCCCCGTTTTACCAAAGTCACATTTTCAATCTTATTCTGGCCAGTTCACCTGAACCGATACGCCATTATCAGTCAACCTAAAGTATATCACAGTACTCCTGCCGGGAGCTTCTCGAGTTGGCCGATGTATTTCGCCTGTTGACGAGGCATTTGGATACCTTAAGAGAGTCATAGTTACTCCTTGCTGTTGCTCCCCATTTTACAACAGGGACATCTACAAGCTTACTCTGGCCAGTTCTCTTGAAGCGATACGCTAATATCTGTTGACATAAAGACTTTCACAGTACTCCTGCCGGGAGCTTCTCGACTTTACCGATGTATTTCGCCTATTGAAGAGGCATTTGGCTACCTTAAGAGAGTCATAGTTACTCCTGCCAGTGTCTCTCCGTTAAACCACAGTCACATCTACCATTTTCCTCTGCCCCTTTCACAAGACGCGATACGATATTATTCTTCGACATTATGACTTTCACAGTACTCCTGCTAGGGGCTCCTCCAGTTTACCAAAGTATTTCGCCTGTTGAAGAGGCATTTGGCTACCTTAAGAGAGTCATAGTTACTCCTGTCAGTTGCTCCCCGTTTTACCAAAGTCACATTCTCAATCTTATTCTGGCCAGTTCACCTGAAGCGATACGCTATTATCAGTCAACCTAAAGAATATCACAGTACTCCTGCCGGGAGCCTCTCGAGTTTGCCGATGTATTTCGCCTGTTGACGAGGCATTTGGATACCTGAAGAGAGTCATAGTTACCACTTGCTGTTGCTCCCCATTTTACAACAGGCACATCTACAAGCTTTCTCTGGCCAATTCTCCTGAAGCGATACGCTAATATCTGTTGACATAAAGACTTTCTTAGTACTCCTGCCGGGAGCTTCTCGACTTTGCCGATGTATTTCGCCTAATGACGAGGCGTTTGGCTACCTTAACAGAGTCATAGTTACTCCTGCCAGTGTCTCTCCGTTAAACCACAGTCACATCTACCATTTTCCTCTGCCCCTTTCACCATACGCGATACGATATTATTCTTCGACATTATGACTGTCACAGTACCCCTGCTAGGGGCTCCACCAGTTTACAAATGTATTTCGCCTGTTGACAAGGCATTTGGCTACCTTAAGAGAGTCATAGTTACTCCTGTCAGTTGCTCCCCGTTTTACCAAAGTCACATTCTCAATCTTATTCTGGCCAGTTCACCTGAAGCGATACGCTATTATCAGTCAACCTAAAGAATATCACAGTACTCCTGCCGGGAGCTTCTCTAGTTTGCCGATGTATTTCGCCTGTTGACGAGGCATTTGGATACCTTAAGAGAGTCATAGTTACCACTTGCTGTTGCTCCCCATTTTACAACAGGCACATCTACAAGCTTACTCTGGCCAATTCTCCTGAAGCGATACGCTAATATCTGTTGACATAAAGACTTTCACAGTACTCCTGCCGGGAGCTTCTCGACTTTACCGATGTATTTCGCCTATTCACGAGGCATTTGGCTACCTTAAGAGAGTCATAGTTACTCCTGCCAGTGTCTCTCCGTTAAACCACAGTCACATCTACCATTTTCCTCTGCCCCTTTCACCAGACGCGATACGATATTATTCTTCGACATTATGACTTTCACAGTACTCCTGCTAGGGGCTCCTCCAGTTTACCAAAGTATTTCGCCTGTTGAAGAGGCATTTGGCTACCTTAAGAGAGTCATAGTTACTCCTGTCAGTTGCTCCCCGTTTTACGAAAGTCATATTCTCAATCTTATTCTGGCCAGTTCACCTGAAGCGATACGCTATTATCAGTCAACCTAAAGAATATCACAGTACTCCTGCCGGGAGCTTCTCTAGTTTGCCGATGTATTTCGCCTGTTGACGAGGCATTTGGATACCTTAAGAGAGTCATAGTTACCACTTGCTGTTGCTCCCCATTTTACAACAGGCACATCTACAAGCTTACTCTGGCCAATTCTCCTGAAGCGATACGCTAATATCTGTTGACATAAAGACTTTCACAGTACTCCTGCCGGGAGCTTCTCGACTTTGCCGATGTATTTCGCCTATTGATGAGGCGTTTGGCTACCTTAAGAGAGTCATAGTTACTCCTGCCAGTGTCTCTCCGTTAAGCCACAGTCACATCTACCATTTTCCTCTGCCCCTTTCACCAGACGCGATACGATACTATTCTTCGACATTATGACTTTCACAGTTCTCCTGCTAGGGGCTCCTCCAGTTTACCAAAGTATTTCGCCTGTTGAAGAGGCATTTGGCTACCTTAAGAGAGTCATAGTTACTCCTGTCAGTTGCTCCCCGTTTTACCAAAGTCATATTCTCAATCTTATTCTGGCCAGTTCACCTGAAGCGATACGCTATTATCAGTCAACCTAAAGAATATCACAGTACTCCTGCCGGGAGCTTCTCTAGTTTGCCGATGTATTTCGCCTGTTGACGAGGCATTTGGATACCTTAAGAGAGTCATAGTTACCACTTGCTGTTGCTCCCCATTTTACAACAGGCACATCTACAAGCTTACTCTGGCCAATTCTCCTGAAGCGATACGCTAATATCTGTTGACATAAAGACTTTCACAGTACTCCTGCCGGGAGCTTCTCGACTTTGCCGATGTATTTCGCCTATTGATGAGGCGTTTGGCTACCTTAAGAGAGTCATAGTTACTCCTGCCAGTGTCTCTCCGTTAAGCCACAGTCACATCTACCATTTTCCTCTGCCCCTTTCACCAGACGCGATACGATACTATTCTTCGACATTATGACTTTCACAGTTCTCCTGCTAGGGGCTCCTCCTGTTTACCAATGTATTTCGCCTGTTGACGAGGCATTTGGCTACCTTAAGAGATTCATAGTTACTCCTGTCAGTTGCTCCCCGTTTTACCAAAGTCACATTTTCAATCTTATTCTGGCCAGTTCACCTGAACCGATACGCCATTATCAGTTCTCCTAAAGTATATCACAGTACTCCTGCCGGGAGCTTCTCGAGTTGGCCGATGTATTTCGCCTGTTGACGAGACATTTGGATACCTTAAGAGAGTCATAGTTACTCCTTGCTGTTGCTCCCCAGTTTACAACAGGGACATCTACAAGCTTACTCTGGCCAGTTCTCCTGAAGCGATACGCTAATATCTGTTGACATAAAGACTTTCACAGTACTCCTGCCGGGAGCTTCTCGACTTTACCGATGTATTTCGCCTATTGACGAGGCATTTGGCTACCTTAAGAGAGTCATAGTTACTCCTGCCAGTGTCTCTCCGTTAAACCACAGTCACATCTACAATATTCCTCTGCCACTATCACCAGACGCGATACGCCATTATTTGTCGACATTATGACTTTCACAGTACTCCTGCTAGGGGCTCCGCCAGTTTACCAAAGTATTTCGCCTGTTGAAGAGGCATTTGGCTACCTTAAGAGAGTCATAGTTACTCCTGTCAGTTGCTCCCCGTTTTACCAAAGTCACATTCTCAATCTTATTCTGGCCAGTACACCTGAAGCGATACGCTATTATCAGTCAACCTAAAGAATATCACAGTACTCCTGCCGGGAGCTTCTCTAGTTTGCCGATGTATTTCGCCTATTGACGAGGCATTTGGCTACCTTAAGAGAGTCATAGTTACTCCTGCCAGTGTCTCTCCGTTAAACCACAGTCACATCTACAATATTCCTCTGCCCCTATCACCAGACGCGATACGCCATTATTTGTCGACATTATGACTTTCACAGTACTCCTGCTAGGGGCTCCTCCAGTTTACCAAAGTATTTCGCCTGTTGAAGAGGCATTTGGCTACCTTAAGAGAGTCATAGTTACTCCTGTCAGTTGCTCCCCGTTTTACCAAAGTCACGTTCTCAATCTTATTCTGGCCAGTTCACCTGAAGCGATACGCTATTATCAGTCAACCTAAAGAATATCACAGTACTCCTGCCGGGAGCTTCTCTAGTTTGCCGATGTATTTCGCCTGTTGACGAGGCATTAGGATACCTTAAGAGAGTCATAGTTACCACTTGCTGTTGCTCCCCATTTTACAACAGGCACATCTACAAGCTTACTCTGGCCAATTCTCCTGAAGCGATACGCTAATATCTGTTGACATAAAGACTTTCACAGTACTCCTGCCGGGAGCTTCTCGACTTTGCCGATGTATTTCGCCTATTGATGAGGCGTTTGGCTACCTTAAGAGAGTCATAGTTACTCCTGCCAGTGTCTCTCCGTTAAACCACAGTCACATCTACCATTTTCCTCTGCCCCTTTCACCAGACGCGATACGATACTATTCTTCGACATTATGACTTTCACAGTTCTCCTGCTAGGGGCTCCTCCTGTTTACCAATGTATTTCGCCTGTTGACGAGGCATTTGGCTACCTTAAGAGATTCATAGTTACTCCTGTCAGTTGCTCCCCGTTTTACCAATGTCACATTTTCAATCTTATTCTGGCCAGTTCACCTGAACCGATACGCCATTATCAGTCAACCTAAAGTATATCACAGTACTCCTGCCGGGAGCTTCTCGAGTTGGCCGATGTATTTCGCCTGTTGACGAGGCATTTGGATACCTTAAGAGAGTCATAGTTACTCCTTGCTGTTGCTCCCCATTTTACAACAGGCACATCTACAAGCTTACTCTGGCCAGTTCTCCTGAAGCGATACGCTAATATCTGTTGACATAAAGACTTTCACAGTACTCCTGCCGGGAGCTTCTCGACTTTACCGATGTATTTCGCCTATTGACGAGGCATTTGGCTACCTTAAGAGAGTCATAGTTACTCCTGCCAGTGTCTCTCCGTTATACCACAGTCACATCTACAATATTCCTCTGCCCCTATCACCAGACGCGATACGCCATTATTTGTCGACATTATGACTTTCACAGTACTCCTGCTAGGGGCTCCTCCAGTTTACAAATGTATTTCGCCTGTTGACAAGGCATTTGGCTACCTTAAGAGAGTCATAGTTACTCCTGTCAGTTGCTCCCCGTTTTACCAAAGTCACATTCTCAATCTTATTCTGGCCAGTTCACCTGAAGCGATACGCTATTATCAGTCAACCTAAAGAATATCACAGTACTCCTGCCGGGAGCTTCTCTAGTTTGCCGATGTATTTCGCCTGTTGACGAGGCATTAGGATACCTTAAGAGAGTCATAGTTACCACTTGCTGTTGCTCCCCATTTTACAACAGGCACATCTACAAGCTTACTCTGGCCAATTCTCCTGAAGCGATACGCTAATATCTGTTGACATAAAGACTTTCACAGTACTCCTGCCGGGAGCTTCTCGACTTTGCCGATGTATTTCGCCTATTGATGAGGCGTTTGGCTACCTTAAGAGAGTCATAGTTACTCCTGCCAGTGTCTCTCCGTTAAACCACAGTCACATCTACCATTTTCCTCTGCCCCTTTCACCAGACGCGATACGATACTATTCTTCGACATTATGACTTTCACAGTTCTCCTGCTAGGGGCTCCTCCTGTTTACCAATGTATTTCGCCTGTTGACGAGGCATTTGGCTACCTTAAGAGATTCATAGTTACTCCTGTCAGTTGCTCCCCGTTTTACCAAAGTCACATTTTCAATCTTATTCTAGCCAGTTCACCTGAACCGATACGCCATTATCAGTCAACCTAAAGAATTTCACAGTACTCCTGCCGGGAGCTTCTCGAGTATGCCGATGTATTTCGCCTGTTGACGAGGCATTTGGATGCCTTAAGAGAGTCATAGTTACTCCTTGCTGTTGCTCCCCATTTTACAACAGGCACATCTACAAGCTTACTCTGGCCAGTTCTCTTGAAGCGATACGCTAGTATCTGTTGACATAAAGACTTTCACAGTACTCCTGCCGGGAGCATCTCGACTTTGCCGATGTATTTCGCACATTGTCGAGGCATTTGGCTACCTTAAGATAGTCATAGTTACTCCTGCCAGTGTCTCTCCGTTAAACCACATTCACATTTACAATTTTCCTCTGCCCCTTTCACCAGACGCGATACGATATTATTAATCGACATTATGACTTTCACAGTACTCCTGCTAGGGGCTCCTCCAGTTTCCCAAAGTATTTCGCCTGGTGAAGAGGCATTTGGCTACCTTAAGAGAGTCATAGTTACTCCTGTCAGTTGCTCCCCGTTTTACCAAAGTCACATTCTCAATCTTATTCTGGCCAGTTCACCTGAAGCGATACGCTATTATCAGTCAACCTAAAGAATATCACAGTACTCCTGCCGGGAGCTTCTCGAGTTTGCCGATGTATTTCGCCTGTTGACGAGGCATTTGGATACCTTAAGAGAGTCATAGTTACCACTTGCTGTTGCTCCCCATTTTACAACAGGCACATCTACAAGCTTTCTCTGGCCAATTCTCCTGAAGCGATACGCTAATATCTGTTGACATAAAGACTTTCTTAGTACTCCTGCCGGGAGCTTCTCGACTTTACCGATGTATTTCGCCGATTGACGAGGCATTTGGCTACCTTAAGAGAGTCATAGTTACTCCTGCCAGTGTCTCTCCGTTAAACCACAGTCACATCTACAATATTCCTCTGCCCCTATCACCAGACGCGATACGCCATTATTTGTCGACATTATGACTTTCACAGTACTCCTGCTAGGGGCTCCTCCAGTTTACAAATGTATTTCGCCTGTTGACAAGGCATTTGGCTACCTTAAGAGAGTCATAGTTACTCCTGTCAGTTGCTCCCCGTTTTACCAAAGTCACATTCTCAATCTTATTCTGGCCAGTTCACCTGAAGCGATACGCTATTATCAGTCAACCTAAAGAATATCACAGTACTCCTGCCGGGAGCTTCTCTAGTTTGCCGATGTATTTCGCCTGTTGACGAGGCATTAGGATACCTTAAGAGAGTCATAGTTACCACTTGCTGTTGCTCCCCATTTTACAACAGGCACATCTACAAGCTTACTCTGGCCAATTCTCCTGAAGCGATACGCTAATATCTGTTGACATAAAGACTTTCACAGTACTCCTGATGGGAGCTTCTCGACTTTACCGATGTATTTCGCCTATTGACGAGGCATTTGGCTACCTTAAGAGAGTCATAGTTACTCCTGCCAGTGTCTCTCCGTTAAACCACATTCACATTTACAATTTTCCTCTGCCCCTTTCACCAGACGCGATACGATATTATTAATCGACATTATGACTTTCACAGTACTCCTGCTAGGGGCTCCTCCAGTTTACCAAAGTATTTCGCCTGTTGAAGAGGCATTTGGCTACCTTAAGAGAGTCATAGTTACTCCTGTCAGTTGCTCCCCGTTTTACCAAAGTCACATTCTCAATCTTATTCTGGCCAGTTCACCTGAAGCGATACGCTATTATCAGTCAACCTAAAGAATATCACAGTACTCCTGCCGGGAGCTTCTCTAGTTTGCCGATGTATTTCGCCTGTTGACGAGGCATTAGGATACATTAAGAGAGTCATAGTTACTCCTTGCTGTTGCTCCCCATTTTACAACAGGGGCATCTACAAGCTTACTCTGGCCAGTTCTCCTGAAGCGATACGCTAATATCTGTTGACATAAAGACTTTCACAGTACTCCTGCCGGGAGCTTCTCGACCTTACCGATGTATTTCGCCTATTGACGAGGCATTTGGCTACCTTAAGAGAGTCATAGTTACTCCTGCCAGTGTCTCTCCGTTAAACCACAGTCACATCTACCATTTTCCTCTGCCCCTTTCACCAGACGCGATACGATATTATTCTTCGACATTATGACTTTCACAGTACTCCTGCTAGGGGCTCCTCCAGTTTACCAAAGTATTTCGCCTGTTGAAGAGGCATTTGGCTACCTTAAGAGAGTCATAGTTACTCCTGTCAGTTGCTCCCCGTTTTACCAAAGTCACATTCTCAATCTTATTCTGGCCAGTACATCTGAAGCGATACGCTATTATCAGTCAACCTAAAGAATATCACAGTACTCCTGCCGGGAGCTTCTCTAGTTTGCCGATGTATTTCCCTATTGACGAGGCATTTGGCTACCTTAAGAGAGTCATAGTTACTCCTGCCAGTGTCTCTCCGTTAAACCACAGTCACATCTACAATATTCCTCTGCCCCTATCACCAGACGCGATACGCCATTATTTGTCGACATTATGACTTTCACAGTACTCCTGCTAGGGGCTCCTCCAGTTTACAAATGTATTTCGCCTGTTGACAAGGCATTTGGCTACCTTAAGAGAGTCATAGTTACTCCTGTCAGTTGCTCCCCGTTTTACCAAAGTCACATTCTCAATCTTATTCTGGCCAGTTCACCTGAAGCGATACGCTATTATCAGTCAACCTAAAGAATATCACAGTACTCCTGCCGGGAGCTTCTCTAGTTTGCCGATGTATTTCGCCTGTTGACGAGGCATTAGGATACCTTAAGAGAGTCATAGTTACCACTTGCTGTTGCTCCCCATTTTACAACAGGCACATCTACAAGCTTACTCTGGCCAATTCTCCTGAAGCGATACGCTAATATCTGTTGACATAAAGACTTTCACAGTACTCCTGCCGGGAGCTTCTCGACTTTGCCGATGTATTTCGCCTATTGATGAGGCGTTTGGCTACCTTAAGAGAGTCATAGTTACTCCTGCCAGTGTCTCTCCGTTAAACCACAGTCACATCTACCATTTTCCTCTGCCCCTTTCACCAGACGCGATACGATACTATTCTTCGACATTATGACTTTCACAGTTCTCCTGCTAGGGGCTCCTCCTGTTTACCAATGTATTTCGCCTGTTGACGAGGCATTTGGCTACCTTAAGAGATTCATAGTTACTCCTGTCAGTTGCTCCCCGTTTTACCAAAGTCACATTTTCAATCTTATTCTGGCCAGTTCACCTGAACCGATACGCCATTATCAGTCAACCTAAAGTATATCACAGTACTCCTGCCGGGAGCTTCTCGAGTATGCCGATGTATTTCGCCTGTTGACGAGGCATTTGGATGCCTTAAGAGAGTCATAGTTACTCCTTGCTGTTGCTCCCCATTTTACAACAGGCACATCTACAAGCTTACTCTGGCCAGTTCTCTTGAAGCGATACGCTAGTATCTGTTGACATAAAGACTTTCACAGTACTCCTGCCGGGAGCATCTCGACTTTGCCGATGTATTTCGCACATTGTCGAGGCATTTGGCTACCTTAAGATAGTCATAGTTACTCCTGCCAGTGTCTCTCCGTTAAACCACATTCACATTTACAATTTTCCTCTGCCCCTTTCACCAGACGCGATACGATATTATTAATCGACATTATGACTTTCACAGTACTCCTGCTAGGGGCTCCTCCAGTTTACCAAAGTATTTCGCCTGTTGAAGAGGCATTTGGCTACCTTAAGAGAGTCATAGTTACTCCTGTCAGTTGCTACCCGTTTTACCAAAGTCACATTCTCAATCTTATTCTGGCCAGTTCACCTGAAGCGATACGCTATTATCAGTCAACCTAAAGAATATCACAGTACTCCTGCCGGGAGCTTCTCGAGTTTGCCGATGTATTTCGCCTGTTGACGAGGCATTTGGGTACCTTAAGAGAGTCATAGTTACCACTTGCTGTTGCTCCCCATTTTACAACAGGCACATCTACAAGCTTTCTCTGGCCAATTCTCCTGAAGCGATACGCTAATATCTGTTGACATAAAGACTTTCTTAGTACTCCTGCCGGGAGCTTCTCGACTTTACCGATGTATTTCGCCTATTGACGAGGCATTTGGCTACCTTAAGAGAGTCATAGTTACTCCTGCCAGTGTCTCTCCGTTAAACCACAGTCACATCTACAATATTCCTCTGCCCCTATCACCAGACGCGATACGCCATTATTTGTCGACATTATGACTTTCACAGTACTCCTGCTAGGGGCTCCTCCAGTTTACAAATGTATTTCGCCTGTTGACAAGGCATTTGGCTACCTTAAGAGAGTCATAGTTACTCCTGTCAGTTGCTCCCCGTTTTACCAAAGTCACATTCTCAATCTTATTCTGGCCAGTTCACCTGAAGCGATACGCTATTATCAGTCAACCTAAAGAATATCACAGTACTCCTGCCGGGAGCTTCTCTAGTTTGCCGATGTATTTCGCCTGTTGACGAGGCATTAGGATACCTTAAGAGAGTCATAGTTACCACTTGCTGTTGCTCCCCATTTTACAACAGGCACATCTACAAGCTTACTCTGGCCAATTCTCCTGAAGCGATACGCTAATATCTGTTGACATAAAGACTTTCACAGTACTCCTGCCGGGAGCTTCTCGACTTTACCGATGTATTTCGCCTATTGACGAGGCATTTGGCTACCTTAAGAGAGTCATAGTTACTCCTGCCAGTGTCTCTCCGTTAAACCACATTCACATTTACAATTTTCCTCTGCCCCTTTCACCAGACGCGATACGATATTATTAATCGACATTATGACTTTCACAGTACTCCTGCTAGGGGCTCCTCCAGTTTACCAAAGTATTTCGCCTGTTGAAGAGGCATTTGGCTACCTTAAGAGAGTCATAGTTACTCCTGTCAGTTGCTCCCCGTTTTACCAAAGTCACATTCTCAATCTTATTCTGGCCAGTTCACCTGAAGCGATACGCTATTATCAGTCAACCTAAAGAATATCACAGTACTCCTGCCGGGAGCTTCTCTAGTTTGCCGATGTATTTCGCCTGTTGACGAGGCATTAGGATACCTTAAGAGAGTCATAGTTACCACTTGCTGTTGCTCCCCATTTTACAACAGGCACATCTACAAGCTTACTCTGGCCAATTCTCCTGAAGCGATACGCTAATATCTGTTGACATAAAGACTTTCACAGTACTCCTGCCGGGAGCTTCTCGACTTTGCCGATGTATTTCGCCTATTGATGAGGCGTTTGGCTACCTTAAGAGAGTCATAGTTACTCCTGCCAGTGTCTCTCCGTTAAACCACAGTCACATCTACCATTTTCCTCTGCCCCTTTCACCAGACGCGATACGATATTATTCTTCAACATTATGACTTTCACAGTACTCCTGCTAGGGGCTCCTCCAGTTTACCAAAGTATTTCGCCTGTTGAAGAGGCATTTGGCTACCTTAAGAGAGTCATAGTTACTCCTGTCAGTTGCTCCCCGTTTTACCAAAGTCATATTCTCAATCTTATTCTGGCCAGTTCACCTGAAGCGATACGCTATTATCAGTCAACCTAAGGAATATCACAGTACCCCTGCCGGGAGCTTCTCGAGTTTGCCGATGTATTTCGCCTGTTGACGAGGCATTTGGATACCTTAAGAGAGTCATAGTTACCACTTGCTGTTGCTCCCCATTTTACAACAGGCACATCTACAAGCTTACTCTGGCCAATTCTCCTGAAGCGATACGCTAATATCTGTTGACATAAAGACTTTCACAGTACTCCTGCCGGGAGCTTCTCGACTTTGCCGATGTATTTCGCCTATTGACGAGGCATTTGGCTACCTTAAGAGAGTCATAGTTACTCCTGCCAGTGTCTCTCCGTTAAACCACAGTCACATCTACCATTTTCCTCTGCCCCTTTCACCAGACGCGATACGATATTATTCTTCGACATTATGACTTTCACAGTACTCCTGCTAGGGGCTCCTCCAGTTTACCAAAGTATTTCGCCTGTTGAAGAGGCATTTGGCTACCTTAAGAGAGTCATAGTTACTCCTGTCAGTTGCTCCCCGTTTTACCAAAGTCACATTCTCAATCTTATTCTGGCCAGTTCACCTGAAGCGATACGCTATTATCAGTCAACCTAAAGAATATCACAGTACTCCTGCCGGGAGCTTCTCTAGTTTGCCGATGTATTTCCCTATTGACGAGGCATTTGGCTACCTTAAGAGAGTCATAGTTACTCCTGCCAGTGTCTCTCCGTTAAACCACAGTCACATCTACCATTTTCCTCTGCCCCTTTCACCAGACGCGATACGATATTATTCTTCGACATTATGACTTTCACAGTACTCCTGCTAGGGGCTCCTCCAGTTTACCAAAGTATTTCGCCTGTTGAAGAGGCATTTGGCTACCTTAAGAGAGTCATAGTTACTCCTGTCAGTTGCTCCCCGTTTTACCAAAGTCACATTCTCAATCTTATTCTGGCCAGTACATCTGAAGCGATACGCTATTATCAGTCAACCTAAAGAATATCACAGTACTCCTGCCGGGAGCTTCTCTAGTTTGCCGATGTATTTCCCTATTGACGAGGCATTTGGCTACCTTAAGAGAGTCATAGTTACTCCTGCCAGTGTCTCTCCGTTAAACCACAGTCACATCTACAATATTCCTCTGCCCCTATCACCAGACGCGATACGCCATTATTTGTCGACATTATGACTTTCACAGTACTCCTGCTAGGGGCTCCTCCAGTTTACAAATGTATTTCGCCTGTTGACAAGGCATTTGGCTACCTTAAGAGAGTCATAGTTACTCCTGTCAGTTGCTCCCCGTTTTACCAAAGTCACATTCTCAATCTTATTCTGGCCAGTTCACCTGAAGCGATACGCTATTATCAGTCAACCTAAAGAATATCACAGTACTCCTGCCGGGAGCTTCTCTAGTTTGCCGATGTATTTCGCCTGTTGACGAGGCATTAGGATACCTTAAGAGAGTCATAGTTACCACTTGCTGTTGCTCCCCATTTTACAACAGGCACATCTACAAGCTTACTCTGGCCAATTCTCCTGAAGCGATACGCTAATATCTGTTGACATAAAGACTTTCACAGTACTCCTGCCGGGAGCTTCTCGACTTTGCCGATGTATTTCGCCTATTGATGAGGCGTTTGGCTACCTTAAGAGAGTCATAGTTACTCCTGCCAGTGTCTCTCCGTTAAACCACAGTCACATCTACCATTTTCCTCTGCCCCTTTCACCAGACGCGATACGATACTATTCTTCGACATTATGACTTTCACAGTTCTCCTGCTAGGGGCTCCTCCTGTTTACCAATGTATTTCGCCTGTTGACGAGGCATTTGGCTACCTTAAGAGATTCATAGTTACTCCTGTCAGTTGCTCCCCGTTTTACCAAAGTCACATTTTCAATCTTATTCTGGCCAGTTCACCTGAACCGATACGCCATTATCAGTCAACCTAAAGTATATCACAGTACTCCTGCCGGGAGCTTCTCGAGTATGCCGATGTATTTCGCCTGTTGACGAGGCATTTGGATGCCTTAAGAGAGTCATAGTTACTCCTTGCTGTTGCTCCCCATTTTACAACAGGCACATCTACAAGCTTACTCTGGCCAGTTCTCTTGAAGCGATACGCTAGTATCTGTTGACATAAAGACTTTCACAGTACTCCTGCCGGGAGCATCTCGACTTTGCCGATGTATTTCGCACATTGTCGAGGCATTTGGCTACCTTAAGATAGTCATAGTTACTCCTGCCAGTGTCTCTCCGTTAAACCACATTCACATTTACAATTTTCCTCTGCCCCTTTCACCAGACGCGATACGATATTATTAATCGACATTATGACTTTCACAGTACTCCTGCTAGGGGCTCCTCCAGTTTACCAAAGTATTTCGCCTGTTGAAGAGGCATTTGGCTACCTTAAGAGAGTCATAGTTACTCCTGTCAGTTGCTACCCGTTTTACCAAAGTCACATTCTCAATCTTATTCTGGCCAGTTCACCTGAAGCGATACGCTATTATCAGTCAACCTAAAGAATATCACAGTACTCCTGCCGGGAGCTTCTCGAGTTTGCCGATGTATTTCGCCTGTTGACGAGGCATTTGGGTACCTTAAGAGAGTCATAGTTACCACTTGCTGTTGCTCCCCATTTTACAACAGGCACATCTACAAGCTTTCTCTGGCCAATTCTCCTGAAGCGATACGCTAATATCTGTTGACATAAAGACTTTCTTAGTACTCCTGCCGGGAGCTTCTCGACTTTACCGATGTATTTCGCCTATTGACGAGGCATTTGGCTACCTTAAGAGAGTCATAGTTACTCCTGCCAGTGTCTCTCCGTTAAACCACAGTCACATCTACAATATTCCTCTGCCCCTATCACCAGACGCGATACGCCATTATTTGTCGACATTATGACTTTCACAGTACTCCTGCTAGGGGCTCCTCCAGTTTACAAATGTATTTCGCCTGTTGACAAGGCATTTGGCTACCTTAAGAGAGTCATAGTTACTCCTGTCAGTTGCTCCCCGTTTTACCAAAGTCACATTCTCAATCTTATTCTGGCCAGTTCACCTGAAGCGATACGCTATTATCAGTCAACCTAAAGAATATCACAGTACTCCTGCCGGGAGCTTCTCTAGTTTGCCGATGTATTTCGCCTGTTGACGAGGCATTAGGATACCTTAAGAGAGTCATAGTTACCACTTGCTGTTGCTCCCCATTTTACAACAGGCACATCTACAAGCTTACTCTGGCCAATTCTCCTTAAGCGATACGCTAATATCTGTTGACATAAAGACTTTCACAGTACTCCTGCCGGGAGCTTCTCGACTTTACCGATGTATTTCGCCTATTGACGAGGCATTTGGCTACCTTAAGAGAGTCATAGTTACTCCTGCCAGTGTCTCTCCGTTAAACCACATTCACATTTACAATTTTCCTCTGCCCCTTTCACCAGACGCGATACGATATTATTAATCGACATTATGACTTTCACAGTACTCCTGCTAGGGGCTCCTCCAGTTTACCAAAGTATTTCGCCTGTTGAAGAGGCATTTGGCTACCTTAAGAGAGTCATAGTTACTCCTGTCAGTTGCTCCCCGTTTTACCAAAGTCACATTCTCAATCTTATTCTGGCCAGTTCACCTGAAGCGATACGCTATTATCAGTCAACCTAAAGAATATCACAGTACTCCTGCCGGGAGCTTCTCTAGTTTGCCGATGTATTTCGCCTGTTGACGAGGCATTAGGATACCTTAAGAGAGTCATAGTTACCACTTGCTGTTGCTCCCCATTTTACAACAGGCACATCTACAAGCTTACTCTGGCCAATTCTCCTGAAGCGATACGCTAATATCTGTTGACATAAAGACTTTCACAGTACTCCTGCCGGGAGCTTCTCGACTTTGCCGATGTATTTCGCCTATTGATGAGGCGTTTGGCTACCTTAAGAGAGTCATAGTTACTCCTGCCAGTGTCTCTCCGTTAAACCACAGTCACATCTACCATTTTCCTCTGCCCCTTTCACCAGACGCGATACGATATTATTCTTCAACATTATGACTTTCACAGTACTCCTGCTAGGGGCTCCTCCAGTTTACCAAAGTATTTCGCCTGTTGAAGAGGCATTTGGCTACCTTAAGAGAGTCATAGTTACTCCTGTCAGTTGCTCCCCGTTTTACCAAAGTCATATTCTCAATCTTATTCTGGCCAGTTCACCTGAAGCGATACGCTATTATCAGTCAACCTAAGGAATATCACAGTACCCCTGCCGGGAGCTTCTCGAGTTTGCCGATGTATTTCGCCTGTTGACGAGGCATTTGGATACCTTAAGAGAGTCATAGTTACCACTTGCTGTTGCTCCCCATTTTACAACAGGCACATCTACAAGCTTACTCTGGCCAATTCTCCTGAAGCGATACGCTAATATCTGTTGACATAAAGACTTTCACAGTACTCCTGCCGGGAGCTTCTCGACTTTGCCGATGTATTTCGCCTATTGACGAGGCATTTGGCTACCTTAAGAGAGTCATAGTTACTCCTGCCAGTGTCTCTCCGTTAAACCACAGTCACATCTACCATTTTCCTCTGCCCCTTTCACCAGACGCGATACGATATTATTCTTCGACATTATGACTTTCACAGTACTCCTGCTAGGGGCTCCTCCAGTTTACCAAAGTATTTCGCCTGTTGAAGAGGCATTTGGCTACCTTAAGAGAGTCATAGTTACTCCTGTCAGTTGCTCCCCGTTTTACCAAAGTCACATTCTCAATCTTATTCTGGCCAGTTCACCTGAAGCGATACGCTATTATCAGTCAACCTAAAGAATATCACAGTACTCCTGCCGGGAGCTTCTCTAGTTTGCCGATGTATTTCGCCTATTGACGAGGCATTTGGCTACCTTAAGAGAGTCATAGTTACTCCTGCCAGTGTCTCTCCGTTAAACCACAGTCACATCTACAATATTCCTCTGCCCCTATCACCAGACGCGATACGCCATTATTTGTCGACATTATGACTTTCACAGTACTCCTGCTAGGGGCTCCTCCAGTTTACAAATGTATTTCGCCTGTTGACAAGGCATTTGGCTACCTTAAGAGAGTCATAGTTACTCCTGTCAGTTGCTCCCCGTTTTACGAAAGTCACATTCTCAATCTTATTCTGGCCAGTTCACCTGAAGCGATACGCTATTATCAGTCAATCTAAAGAATATCACAGTACTCCTGCCGGGAGCTTCTCTAGTTTGCCGATGTATTTCGCCTGTTGACGAGGCATTAGGATACCTTAAGAGAGTCATAGTTACCACTTGCTGTTGCTCCCCATTTTACAACAGGCACATCTACAAGCTTACTGTGGCCAATTCTCCTGAAGCGATACGCTAATATCTGTTGACATAAAGACTTTCACAGTACTCCTGCCGGGAGCTTCTCGACTTTGCCGATGTATTTCGCCTATTGATGAGGCGTTTGGCTACCTTAAGAGAGTCATAGTTACTCCTGCCAGTGTCTCTCCGTTAAACCACAGTCACATCTACCATTTTCCTCTGCCCCTTTCACCAGACGCGATACGATACTATTCTTCGACATTATGACTTTCACAGTTCTCCTGCTAGGGGCTCCTCCTGTTTACCAATGTATTTCGCCTGTTGACGAGGCATTTGGCTACCTTAAGAGATTCATAGTTACTCCTGTCAGTTGCTCCCCGTTTTACCAAAGTCACATTTTCAATCTTATTCTGGCCAGTTCAACTGAACCGATACGCCATTATCAGTCAACCTAAAGTATATCACAGTACTCCTGCCGGGAGCTTCTCGAGTTGGCCGATGTATTTCGCCTGTTGACGAGGCATTTGGATACCTTAAGAGAGTCATAGTTACCACTTGCTGTTGCTCCCCATTTTACAACAGGCACATCTACAAGCTTACTCTGGCCAATTCTCCTGAAGCGATACGCTAATATCTGTTGACATAAAGACTTTCACAGTACTCCTGCCAGGAGCTTCTCGACTTTGCCGATGTATTTCGCCTATTGACGAGGCATTTGGCTACCTTAAGAGAGTCATAGTTACTCCTGCCAGTGTCTCTCCGTTAAACCACAGTCACATCTACCATTTTCCTCTGCCCCTTTCACCAGACGCGATACGATATTATTCTTCGACATTATGACTTTCACAGTACTCCTGCTAGGGGCTCCTCCAGTTTACCAAAGTATTTCGCCTGTTGAAGAGGCATTTGGCTACCTTAAGAGAGTCATAGTTACTCCTGTCAGTTGCTCCCCGTTTTACCAAAGTCACATTCTCAATCTTATTCTGGCCAGTTCACCTGAAGCGATACGCTATTATCAGTCAACCTAAAGAATATCACAGTACTCCTGCCGGGAGCTTCTCTAGTTTGCCGATGTATTTCGCCTGTTGACGAGGCATTTGGCTACCTTAAGAGAGTCATAGTTACTCCTGCCAGTGTCTCTCCGTTAAACCACAGTCACATCTACAATATTCCTCTGCCCCTATCACCAGACGCGATACGCCATTATTTGTCGACATTATGACTTTCACAGTACTCCTGCTAGGGGCTCCTCCAGTTTACAAATGTATTTCGCCTGTTGACAAGGCATTTGGCTACCTTAAGAGAGTCATAGTTACTCCTGTCAGTTGCTCCCCGTTTTACCAAAGTCACATTCTCAATCTTATTCTGGCCAGTTCACCTGAACCGATACGCCATTATCAGTCAACCTAAAGTATATCACAGTACTCCTGCCGGGAGCTTCTCGAGTTGGCCGATGTATTTCGCCTGTTGACGAGGCATTTGGATACCTTAAGAGAGTCATAGTTACCACTTGCTGTTGCTCCCCATTTTACAACAGGCACATCTACAAGCTTACTCTGGCCAATTCTCCTGAAGCGATACGCTAATATCTGTTGACATAAAGACTTTCACAGTACTCCTGCCGGGAGCTTCTCGACTTTGCCGATGTATTTCGCCTATTGACGAGGCATTTGGCTACCTTAAGAGAGTCATAGTTACTCCTGCCAGTGTCTCTCCGTTAAACCACAGTCACATCTACCATTTTCCTCTGCCCCTTTCACCAGACGCGATACGATATTATTCTTCGACATTATGACTTTCACAGTACTCCTGCTAGGGGCTCCTCCAGTTTACCAAAGTATTTCGCCTGTTGAAGAGGCATTTGGCTACCTTAAGAGAGTCATAGTTACTCCTGTCAGTTGCTCCCCGTTTTACCAAAGTCACATTCTCAATCTTATTCTGGCCAGTTCACCTGAAGCGATACGCTATTATCAGTCAACCTAAAGAATATCACAGTACTCCTGCCGGGAGCTTCTCTAGTTTGCCGATGTATTTCGCCTATTGACGAGGCATTTGGCTACCTTAAGAGAGTCATAGTTACTCCTGCCAGTGTCTCTCCGTTAAACCACAGTCACATCTACAATATTCCTCTGCCCCTATCACCAGACGCGATACGCCATTATTTGTCGACATTATGACTTTCACAGTACTCCTGCTAGGGGCTCCTCCAGTTTACAAATGTATTTCGCCTGTTGACAAGGCATTTGGCTACCTTAAGAGAGTCATAGTTACTCCTGTCAGTTGCTCCCCGTTTTACGAAAGTCACATTCTCAATCTTATTCTGGCCAGTTCACCTGAAGCGATACGCTATTATCAGTCAATCTAAAGAATATCACAGTACTCCTGCCGGGAGCTTCTCTAGTTTGCCGATGTATTTCGCCTGTTGACGAGGCATTAGGATACCTTAAGAGAGTCATAGTTACCACTTGCTGTTGCTCCCCATTTTACAACAGGCACATCTACAAGCTTACTGTGGCCAATTCTCCTGAAGCGATACGCTAATATCTGTTGACATAAAGACTTTCACAGTACTCCTGCCGGGAGCTTCTCGACTTTGCCGATGTATTTCGCCTATTGATGAGGCGTTTGGCTACCTTAAGAGAGTCATAGTTACTCCTGCCAGTGTCTCTCCGTTAAACCACAGTCACATCTACCATTTTCCTCTGCCCCTTTCACCAGACGCGATACGATACTATTCTTCGACATTATGACTTTCACAGTTCTCCTGCTAGGGGCTCCTCCAGTTTACCAAAGTATTTCGCCTGTTGAAGAGGCATTTGGCTACCTTAAGAGAGTCATAGTTACTCCTGTCAGTTGCTCCCCGTTTTACCAAAGTCATATTCTCAATCTTATTCTGGCCAGTTCACCTGAAGCGATACGCTATTATCAGTCAACCTAAGGAATATCACAGTACCCCTGCCGGGAGCTTCTCGAGTTTGCCGATGTATTTCGCCTGTTGACGAGGCATTTGGATACCTTAAGAGAGTCATAGTTACCACTTGCTGTTGCTCCCCATTTTACAACAGGCACATCTACAAGCTTACTCTGGCCAATTCTCCTGAAGCGATACGCTAATATCTGTTGACATAAAGACTTTCTCAGTACTCCTGCCGGGAGCTTCTCGACTTTGCCGATGTATTTCGCCTATTGACGAGGCATTTGGCTACCTTAAGAGAGTCATAGTTACTCCTGCCAGTGTCTCTCCGTTAAACCACAGTCACATCTACCATTTTCCTCTGCCCCTTTCACCAGACGCGATACGATATTATTCTTCGACATTATGACTTTCACAGTACTCCTGCTAGGGGCTCCTCCAGTTTACCAAAGTATTTCGCCTGTTGAAGAGGCATTTGGCTACCTTAAGAGAGTCATAGTTACTCCTGTCAGTTGCTCCCCGTTTTACCAAAGTCACATTCTCAATCTTATTCTGGCCAGTTCACCTGAAGCGATACGCTATTATCAGTCAACCTAAAGAATATCACAGTACTCCTGCCGGGAGCTTCTCTAGTTTGCCGATGTATTTCGCCTATTGACGAGGCATTTGGCTACCTTAAGAGAGTCATAGTTACTCCTGCCAGTGTCTCTCCGTTAAACCACAGTCACATCTACAATATTCCTCTGCCCCTATCACCAGACGCGATACGCCATTATTTGTCGACATTATGACTTTCACAGTACTCCTGCTAGGGGCTCCTCCAGTTTACAAATGTATTTCGCCTGTTGACAAGGCATTTGGCTACCTTAAGAGAGTCATAGTTACTCCTGTCAGTTGCTCCCCGTTTTACGAAAGTCACATTCTCAATCTTATTCTGGCCAGTTCACCTGAAGCGATACGCTATTATCAGTCAATCTAAAGAATATCACAGTACTCCTGCCGGGAGCTTCTCTAGTTTGCCGATGTATTTCGCCTGTTGACGAGGCATTAGGATACCTTAAGAGAGTCATAGTTACCACTTGCTGTTGCTCCCCATTTTACAACAGGCACATCTACAAGCTTACTGTGGCCAATTCTCCTGAAGCGATACGCTAATATCTGTTGACATAAAGACTTTCACAGTACTCCTGCCGGGAGCTTCTCGACTTTGCCGATGTATTTCGCCTATTGATGAGGCGTTTGGCTACCTTAAGAGAGTCATAGTTACTCCTGCCAGTGTCTCTCCGTTAAACCACAGTCACATCTACCATTTTCCTCTGCCCCTTTCACCAGACGCGATACGATACTATTCTTCGACATTATGACTTTCACAGTTCTCCTGCTAGGGGCTCCTCCTGTTTACCAATGTATTTCGCCTGTTGACGAGGCATTTGGCTACCTTAAGAGATTCATAGTTACTCCTGTCAGTTGCTCCCCGTTTTACCAAAGTCACATTTCCAATCTTATTCTGGCCAGTTCACCTGAACCGATACGCCATTATCAGTCAACCTAAAGTATATCACAGTACTCCTGCCGGGAGCTTCTCGAGTTGGCCGATGTATTTCGCCTGTTGACGAGGCATTTGGATACCTTAAGAGAGTCATCGTTACCACTTGCTGTTGCTCCCCATTTTACAACAGGCACATCTACAAGCTTACTCTGGCCAATTCTCCTGAAGCGATACGCTAATATCTGTTGACATAAAGACTTTCACAGTACTCCTGCCGGGAGCTTCTCGACTTTGCCGATGTATTTCGCCTATTGATGAGGCGTTTGGCTACCTTAAGAGAGTCATAGTTACTCCTGCCAGTGTCTCTCCGTTAAACCACAGTCACATCTACCATTTTCCTCTGCCCCTTTCACCAGACGCGATACGATACTAATCTTAGACATTATGACTTTCACAGTTCTCCTGCTAGGGGCTCCTCCTGTTTACCAAAGTATTTCGCCTGTTGAAGAGGCATTTGGCTACCTTAAGAGATTCATAGTTACTCCTGTCAGTTGCTCCCCGTTTTACCAAAGTCACATTTTCAATCTTATTCTGGCCAGTTCACCTGAACCGATACGCCATTATCAGTCAACCTAAAGTATATCACTGTACTCCTGCCGGGAGCTTCGCGAGTTTGCCGATGTATTTCGTCTGTTGACGAGGCATTTGGATACCTTAAGAGAGTCATAGTTACTCCTTGCTGTTGCTCCCCATTTTACAACAGGGACATCTACAAGCTTACTCTGGCCAGTTCTCCTGAAGCGATACGCTAATATCTGTTGACATAAAGACTTTCACAGTACTCCTGCCGGGAGCTTCTCGACTTTACCGATGTATTTCGCCTATTGACGAGGAATTTGGCTACCTTAAGAGAGTCATAGTTACTCCTGCCAGTGTCTCTCCGTTAAACCACAGTCACATCTACCATTTTCCTCTGCCCCTTTCACCAGACGCGATACGATACTATTCTTCGACATTATGACTTTCACAGTTCTCCTGCTAGGGGCTCCTCCTGTTTACCAATGTATTTCGCCTGTTGACGAGGCATTTGGCTACCTTAAGAGATTCATAGTTACTCCTGTCAGTTGCTCCCCGTTTTACCAAAGTCATATTCTCAATCTTATTCTGGCCAGTTCACCAGAAGCGATACGCTATTATCAGTCAACCTAAAGAATATCACAGTACTCCTGCCGGGAGCTTCTCGAGTTTGCCGATGTATTTCGCCTGTTGACGAGGCATTTGGATACCTTAAGAGAGTCATAGTTACCACTTGCTGTTGCTCCCCATTTTACAACAGGCACATCTACAAGCTTACTCTGGCCAATTCTCCTGAAGCGATACGCTAATATCTGTTGACATAAAGACTTTCACAGTACTCCTGCCGGGAGCTTCTCGACTTTGCCGATGTATTTCGCCTATTGACGAGGCATTTGGCTACCTTAAGAGAGTCATAGTTACTCCTGCCAGTGTCTCTCCGTTAAACCACAGTCACATCTACCATTTTCCTCTGCCCCTTTCACCAGACGCGATACGATATTATTCTTCGACATTATGACTTTTACAGTACTCCTGCTAGGGGCTCCTCCAGTTTACCAAAGTATTTCGCCTGTTGAAGAGGCATTTGGCTACCTTAAGAGAGTCATAGTTACTCCAGTCAGTTGCTCCCCGTTTTACCAAAGTCACATTCTCAATCTTATTCTGGCCAGTTCACCTGAAGCGATACGCTATTATCAGTCAACCTAAAGAATATCACAGTACTCCTGCCGGGAGCTTCTCTAGTTTGCCGATGTATTTCGCCTATTGACGAGGCATTTGGCTACCTTAAGAGAGTCATAGTTACTCCTGCCAGTGTCTCTCCGTTAAACCACAGTCACATCTACAATATTCCTCTGCCCCTATCACCAGACGCGATACGCCATTATTTGTCGACATTATGACTTTCACAGTACTCCTGCTAGGGGCTCCTCCAGTTTACAAATGTATTTCGCCTGTTGACAAGGCATTTGGCTACCTTAAGAGAGTCATAGTTACTCCTGTCAGTTGCTCCCCGTTTTACCAAAGTCACATTCTCAATCTTATTCTGGCCAGTTCACCTGAAGCGATACGCTATTATCAGTCAACCTAAAGAATATCACAGTACTCCTGCCGGGAGCTTCTCTAGTTTGCCGATGTATTTCGCCTGTTGACGAGGCATTAGGATACCTCAAGAGAGTCATAGTTACCACTTGCTGTTGCTCCCCATTTTACAACAGGCACATCTACAAGCTTACTCTGGCCAATTCTCCTGAAGCGATACGCTAATATCTGTTGACATAAAGACTTTCACAGTACTCCTGCCGAGAGCTTCTCGACTTTGCCGATGTATTTCGCCTATTGACGAGGCATTTGGCTACCTTAAGAGAGTCATAGTTACTCCTGCCAGTGTCTCTCCGTTAAACCACAGTCACATCTACCATTTTCCTCTGCCCCTTTCACCAGACGCGATACGATACTATTCTTCGACATTATGACTTTCACAGTTCTCCTGCTAGGGGCTCCTCCTGTTTACCAATGTATTTCGCCTGTTGACGAGGCATTTGGCTACCTTAAGAGATTCATAGTTACTCCTGTCAGTTGCTCCCCGTTTTACCAAAGTCATATTCTCAATCTTATTCTGGCCAGTTCACCTGAAGCGATACGCTATTATCAGTCAACCTAAAGAATATCACAGTACTCCTGCCGGGAGCTTCTCGAGTTTGCCGATGTATTTCGCCTGTTGACGAGGCATTTGGATACCTTAAGAGAGTCATAGTTACCACTTGCTGTTGCTCCCCATTTTACAACAGGCACATCTACAAGCTTACTCTGGCCAATTCTCCTGAAGCGATACGCTAATATCTGTTGACATAAAGACTTTCACAGTACTCCTGCCGGGAGCTTCTCGACTTTGCCGATGTATTTCGCCTATTGACGAGGCATTTGGCTACCTTAAGAGAGTCATAGTTACTCCTGCCAGTGTCTCTCCGTTAAACCACAGTCACATCTACCATTTTCCTCTGCCCCTTTCACCAGACGCGATACGATATTATTCTTCGACATTATGACTTTCACAGTACTCCTGCTAGGGGCTCCTCCAGTTTACCAAAGTATTTCGCCTGTTGAAGAGGCATTTGGCTACCTTAAGAGAGTCATAGTTACTCCAGTCAGTTGCTCCCCGTTTTACCAAAGTCACATTCTCAATCTTATTCTGGCCAGTTCACCTGAAGCGATACGCTATTATCAGTCAACCTAAAGAATATCACAGTACTCCTGCCGGGAGCTTCTCTAGTTTGCCGATGTATTTCGCCTATTGACGAGGCATTTGGCTACCTTAAGAGAGTCATAGTTACTCCTGCCAGTGTCTCTCCGTTAAACCACAGTCACATCTACCATTTTCCTCTGCCCCTTTCACCAGACGCGATACGATACTATTCTTCGACATTATGACTTTCACAGTTCTCCTGCTAGGGGCTCCTCCTGTTTACCAATGTATTTCGCCTGTTGACGAGGCATTTGGCTACCTTAAGAGATTCATAGTTACTCCTGTCAGTTGCTCCCCGTTTTACCAAATCACATTTTCAATCTTATTCTGGCCAGTTCACCTGAACCGATACGCCATTATCAGTCAACCTAAAGTATATCACAGTACTCCTGCCGGGAGCTTCTCGAGTTGGCCGATGTATTTCGCCTGTTGACGAGGCATTTGGATACCTTAAGAGAGTCATAGTTACTCCTTGCTGTTGCTCCCCATTTTACAACAGGCACATCTACAAGCTTACTCTGGCCAGTTCTCCTGAAGCGATACGCTAATATCTGTTGACATAAAGACTTTCACAGTACTCCTGAAGGGAGCTTCTCGACTTTACCGATGTATTTCGCCTATTGACGAGGCATTTGGCTACCTTAAGAGAGTCATAGTTACTCCTGCCAGTGTCTCTCCGTTAAACCACAGTCACATCTACCATTTTCCTCTGCCCCTTTCACCAGACGCGATACGATACTATTCTTCGACATTATGACTTTCACAGTTCTCCTGCTAGGGGCTCCTCGTGTTTACCAATGTATTTCGCCTGTTGACGAGGCATTTGGCTACCTTAAGAGATTCATAGTTACTCCTGTCAGTTGCTCCCCGTTTTACCAAAGTCACATTTTCAATCTTATTCTGGCCAGTTCACCTGAACCGATACGCCATTATCAGTCAACCTAAAGTATATCACTGTACTCCTGCCGGGAGCTTCGCGAGTTTGCCGATGTATTTCGCCTGTTGACGAGGCATTTGGATACCTTAAGAGAGTCATAGTTACTCCTTGCTGTTGCTCCCCATTTTACAACAGGGACATCTACAAGCTTACTCTGGCCAGTTCTCCTGAAGCGATACGCTAATATCTGTTGACATAAAGACTTTCACAGTACTCCTGCCGGGAGCTTCTCGACTTTACCGATGTATTTCGCCTATTGATGAGGCATTTGGCTACCTTAAGAGAGTCATAGTTACTCCTGCCAGTGTCTCTCCGTTAAACCACAGTCACATCTACCATTTTCCTCTGCCCCTTTCACCAGACGCGATACGATATTATTCTTCGACATTATGACTTTCACAGTACTCCTGCTAGGGGCTCCTCCAGTTTACCAAAGTATTTCGCCTGTTGAAGAGGCATTTGGCTACCTTAAGAGAGTCATAGTTACTCCTGTCAGTTGCTCCCCGTTTTACCAAAGTCACATTCTCAATCTTATTCTGGCCAGTACATCTGAAGCGATACGCTATTATCAGTCAACCTAAAGAATATCACAGTACTCCTGCCGGGAGCTTCTCTAGTTTGCCGATGTATTTCGCCTATTGACGAGGCATTTGGCTACCTTAAGAGAGTCATAGTTACTCCTGCCAGTGTCTCTCCGTTAAACCACAGTCACATCTACAATATTCCTCTGCCCCTATCACCAGACGCGATACGCCATTATTTGTCGACATTATGACTTTCACAGTACTCCTGCTAGGGGCTCCTCCAGTTTACAAATGTATTTCGCCTGTTGACAAGGCTTTTGGCTACCTTAATAGAGTCATAGTTACTCCTGTCAGTTGCTCCCCGTTTTACCAAAGTCACATTCTCAATCTTATTCTGGCCAGTTCACCTGAAGCGATACGCTATTATCAGTCAACCTAAAGAATATCACAGTACTCCTGCCGGGAGCTTCTCTAGTTTGCCGATGTATTTCGCCTGTTGACGAGGCATTAGGATACCTTAAGAGAGTCATAGTTACCACTTGCTGTTGCTCCCCATTTTACAACAGGCACATCTACAAGCTTACTCGGGCCAATTCTCCTGAAGCGATACGCTAATATCTGTTGACATAAAGACTTTCACAGTACTCCTGCCGGGAGCTTCTCGACTTTGCCGATGTATTTCGCCTATTGATGAGGCGTTTGGCTACCTTAAGAGAGTCATAGTTACTCCTGCCAGTGTCTCTCCGTTAAACCACAGTCACATCTACCATTTTCCTCTGCCCCTTTCACCAGACGCGATACGATACTATTCTTCGACATTATGACTTTCACAGTTCTCCTGCTAGGGGCTCCTCCTGTTTACCAATGTATTTCGCCTGTTGACGAGGCATTTGGCTACCTTAAGAGATTCATAGTTACTCCTGTCAGTTGCTCCCCGTTTTACCAAAGTCACATTTTCAATCTTATTCTGGCCAGTTCACCTGAACCGATACGCCATTAACAGTCAACCTAAAGAATATCACAGTACTCCTGCCGGGAGCTTCTCGAGTTGGCCGATGTATTTCGCCTGTTGACGAGGCATTTGGATACCTTAAGAGAGTCATAGTTACCACTTGCTGTTGCTCCCCATTTTACAACAGGCACATCTACAAGCTTACTCTGGCCAGTTCTCCTGAAGCGATACGCTAATATCTGTTGACATAAAGACTTTCACAGTACTCCTGCCGGGAGCTTCTCGACTTTACCGATGTATTTCGCCTATTGACGAGGCATTTGGCTACCTTAAGAGAGTCATAGTTACTCCTGCCAGTGTCTCTCCGTTAAACCACAGTCACATCTACCATTTTCCTCTGCCCCTTTCACCAGACGCGATACGATACTATTCCTCGACATTATGACTTTCACAGTTCTCCTGCTAGGGGCTCCTCCTGTTTACCAATGTATTTCGCCTGTTGACGAGGCATTTGGCTACCTTAAGAGATTCATAGTTACTCCTGTCAGTTGCTCCCCGTTTTACCAAAGTCACATTTTCAATCTTATTCTGGCCAGTTCACCTGAACCGATACGCCATTATCAGTCAACCTAAAGTATATCACTGTACTCCTGCCGGGAGCTTCGCGAGTTTGCCGATGTATTTCGCCTGTTGACGAGGCATTTGGATACCTTAAGAGAGTCATAGTTACTCCTTGCTGTTGCTCCCCATTTTACAACAGGGACATCTACAAGCTTACTCTGGCCAGTTCTCCTGAAGCGATACGCTAATATCTGTTGACATAAAGACTTTCACAGTACTCCTGCCGGGAGCTTCTCGACTTTACCGATGTATTTCGCCTATTGACGAGGCATTTGGCTACCTTAAGAGAGTCATAGTTACTCCTGCCAGTGTCTCTCCGTTAAACCACAGTCACATCTACCACTTTCCTCTGCCCCTTTCACCAGACGCGATACGATATTATTCTTCGACATTATGACTTTCACAGTACTCCTGCTAGGGGCTCCTCCAGTTTACCAAAGTATTTCGCCTGTTGAAGAGGCATTTGGCTACCTTAAGAGAGTCATAGTTACTCCTGTCAGTTGCTCCCCGTTTTACCAAAGTCACATTCTCAATCTTATTCTGGCCAGTTCACCTGAAGCGATACGCTATTATCAGTCAACCTAAAGAATATCACAGTACTCCTGCCGGGAGCTTCTCTAGTTTGCCGATGTATTTCGCCTGTTGACGAGGCATTAGGATACCTTAAGAGAGTCATAGTTACCACTTGCTGTTGCTCCCCATTTTACAACAGGCACATCTACAAGCTTACTCTGGCCAATTCTCCTGAAGCGATACGCTAATATCTGTTGACATAAAGACTTTCACAGTATTCCTGCCGGGAGCTTCTCGACTTTGCCGATGTATTTCGCCTATTGATGAGGCGTTTGGCTACCTTAAGAGAGTCATAGTTACTCCTGCCAGTGTCTCTCCGTTAAACCACAGTCACATCTACCATTTTCCTCTGCCCCTTTCACCAGACGCGATACGATACTATTCTTCGACATTATGACTTTCACAGTTCTCCTGCTAGGGGCTCCTCCTGTTTACCAATGTATTTCGCCTGTTGACGAGGCATTTGGCTACCTTAAGAGATTCATAGTTACTCCTGTCAGTTGCTCCCCGTTTTACCAAAGTCACATTTTCAATCTTATTCTGGCCAGTTCACCTGAACCGATACGCCATTATCAGTCAACCTAAAGAATTTCACAGTACTCCTGCCGGGAGCTTCTCGAGTATGCCGATGTATTTCGCCTGTTGACGAGGCATTTGGATACCTTAAGAGAGTCATAGTTACTCCTTGCTGTTGCTCCCCATTTTACAACAGGGACATCTACAAGCTTACTCTGGCCAGTTCTCCTGAAGCGATACGCTAATATCTGTTGACATAAAGACTTTCACAGTACTCCTGCCGGGAGCTTCTCGACCTTACCGATGTATTTCGCCTATTGACGAGGCATTTGGCTACCTTAAGAGAGTCATAGTTACTCCTGCCAGTGTCTCTCCGTTAAACCACAGTCACATCTACCATTTTCCTCTGCCCCTTTCACCAGACGCGATACGATATTATTCTTCGACATTATGACTTTCACAGTACTCCTGCTAGGGGCTCCTCCAGTTTACCAAAGTATTTCGCCTGTTGAAGAGGCATTTGGCTACCTTAAGAGAGTCATAGTTACTCCTGTCAGTTGCTCCCCGTTTTACCAAAGTCACATTCTCAATCTTATTCTGGCCAGTACATCTGAAGCGATACGCTATTATCAGTCAACCTAAAGAATATCACAGTACTCCTGCCGGGAGCTTCTCTAGTTTGCCGATGTATTTCGCCTATTGACGAGGCATTTGGCTACCTTAAGAGAGTCATAGTTACTCCTGCCAGTGTCTCTCCGTTAAACCACAGTCACATCTACAATATTCCTCTGCCCCTATCACCAGACGCGATACGCCATTATTTGTCGACATTATGACTTTCACAGTACTCCTGCTAGGGGCTCCTCCAGTTTACAAATGTATTTCGCCTGTTGACAAGGCATTTGGCTACCTTAAGAGAGTCATAGTTACTCCTGTCAGTTGCTCCCCGTTTTACCAAAGTCACATTCTCAATCTTATTCTGGCCAGTTCACCTGAAGCGATACGCTATTATCAGTCAACCTAAAGAATATCACAGTACTCCTGCCGGGAGCTTCTCTAGTTTGCCGATGTATTTCGCCTATTGATGAGGCGTTTGGCTACCTTAAGAGAGTCATAGTTACTCCTGCCAGTGTCTCTCCGTTAAACCACAGTCACATCTACCATTTTCCTCTGCCCCTTTCACCAGACGCGATACGATACTATTCTTCGACATTATGACTTTCACAGTTCTCCTGCTAGGGGCTCCTCCTGTTTACCAATGTATTTCGCCTGTTGACGAGGCATTTGGCTACCTTAAAAGATTCATAGTTACTCCTGTCAGTTGCTCCCCGTTTTACCAAAGTCACATTTTCAATCTTATTCTGGCCAGTTCACCTGAAACGATACGCCATTATCAGTCAACCTAAAGTATATCACAGTACTCCTGCCGGGAGCTTCTCGAGTTGGCCGATGTATTTCGCCTGTTGACGAGGCATTTGGATACCTTAAGAGAGTCATAGTTACTCCTTGCTGTTGCTCCCCATTTTACAACAGGCACATCTACAAGCTTACTCTGGCCAGTTCTCCTGAAGCGATACGCTAATATCTGTTGACATAAAGACTTTCACAGTACTCCTGCCGGGAGCTTCTCGACTTTACCGATGTATTTCGCCTATTGACGAGGCATTTGGCTACCTTAAGAGAGTCATAGTTACTCCTGCCAGTGTCTCTCCGTTAAACCACAGTCACATCTACCATTTTCCTCTGCCCCTTTCACCAGACGCGATACGATATTATTCTTCAACATTATGACTTTCACAGTACTCCTGCTAGGGGCTCCTCCAGTTTACCAAAGTATTTCGCCTGTTGAAGAGGCATTTGGCTACCTTAAGAGAGTCATAGTTACTCCTGTCAGTTGCTCCCCGTTTTACCAAAGTCATATTCTCAATCTTATTCTGGCCAGTTCACCTGAAGCGATACGCTATTATCAGTCAACCTAAAGAATATCACAGTACCCCTGCCGGGAGCTTCTCGAGTTTGCCGATGTATTTCGCCTGTTGACGAGGCATTTGGATACCTTAAGAGAGTCATAGTTACCACTTGCTGTTGCTCCCCATTTTACAACAGGCACATCTACAAGCTTACTCTGGCCAATTCTCCTGAAGCGATACGCTAATATCTGTTGACATAAAGACTTTCACAGTACTCCTGCCGGGAGCTTCTCGACTTTGCCGATGTATTTCGCCTATTGACGAGGCATTTGGCTACCTTAAGAGAGTCATAGTTACTCCTGCCAGTGTCTCTCCGTTAAACCACAGTCACATCTACCATTTTCCTCTGCCCCTTTCAGCAGACGCGATACGATATTATTCTTCGACATTATGACTTTCACAGTACTCCTGCTAGGGGCTCCTCCAGTTTACCAAAGTATTTCGCCTGTTGAAGAGGCATTTGGCTACCTTAAGAGAGTCATAGTTACTCCTGTCAGTTGCTCCCCGTTTTACCAAAGTCACATTCTCAATCTTATTCTGGCCAGTTCACCTGAAGCGATACGCTATTATCAGTCAACCTAAAGAATATCACAGTACTCCTGCCGGGAGCTTCTCTAGTTTGCCGATGTATTTCGCCTATTGACGAGGCATTTGGCTACCTTAAGAGAGTCATAGTTACTCCTGCCAGTGTCTCTCCGTTAAACCACAGTCACATCTACAATATTCCTCTGCCCCTATCACCAGACGCGATACGCCACTATTTGTCGACATTATGACTTTCACAGTACTCCTGCTAGGGGCTCCTCCAGTTTACAAATGTATTTCGCCTGTTGACAAGGCATTTGGCTACCTTAAGAGAGTCATAGTTACTCCTGTCAGTTGCTCCCCGTTTTACCAAAGTCACATTCTCAATCTTATTCTGGCCAGTTCACCTGAAGCGATACGCTATTATCAGTCAACCTAAAGAATATCACAGTACTCCTGCCGGGAGCTTCTCTAGTTTGCCGATGTATTTCGCCTGTTGACGAGGCATTAGGATACCTTAAGAGAGTCATAGTTACCACTTGCTGTTGCTCCCCATTTTACAACAGGCACATCTACAAGCTTACTGTGGCCAATTCTCCTGAAGCGATACGCTAATATCCGTTCACATAAAGACTTTCACAGTACTCCAGCCGGGAGCTTCTCGACTTTGCCGATGTATTTCGCCTATTGATGAGGCGTTTGGCTACCTTAAGAGAGTCATAGTTACTCCTGCCAGTGTCTCTCCGTTAAACCACAGTCACATCTACCATTTTCCTCTGCCCCTTTCACCAGACGCGATACGATACTATTCTTCGACATTATGACTTTCACAGTTCTCCTGCTAGGGGCTCCTCCAGTTTACCAAAGTATTTCGGCTGTTGAAGAGGCATTTGGCTACCTTAAGAGAGTCATAGTTACTCCTGTCAGTTGCTCCCCGTTTTACCAAAGTCATATTCTCAATCTTATTCTCGCCAGTTCACCTGAAGCGATACGCTATTATCAGTCAACCTAAAGAATATCACAGTACTCCTGCCGGGAGCTTCTCGAGTTTGCCGATGTATTTCGCCTGTTGACGAGGCATTTGGATACCTTAAGAGAGTCATAGTTACCACTTGCTGTTGCTCCCCATTTTACAACAGGCACAACTACAAGCTTACTCTGGCCAATTCTCCTGAAGCGATACGCTAATATCTGTTGACATAAAGACTTTCACAGTACTCCTGCCGGAAGCTTCTCGACTTTGCCGATGTATTTCGCCTATTGATGAGGCGTTTGGCTACCTTAAGAGAGTCATAGTTACTCCTGCCAGTGTCTCTCCGTTAAACCACAGTCACATCTACCATTTTCCTCTGCCCCTTTCACCAGACGCGATACGATACTAATCTTAGACATTATGACTTTCACAGTTCTCCTGCTAGGGGCTCCTCCTGTTTACCAAAGTATTTCGCCTGTTGACGAGGCATTTGGCTACCTTAAGAGATTCATAGTTACTCCTGTCAGTTGCTCCCCGTTTTACCAAAGTCACATTTTCAATCTTATTCTGGCCAGTTCACCTGAACCGATACGCCATTATCAGTCAACCTAAAGTATATCACTGTACTCCTGCCGGGAGCTTCGCGAGTTTGCCGATGTATTTCGCCTGTTGACGAGGCATTTGGATACCTTAAAAGAGTCATAGTTACTCCTTGCTGTTGCTCCCCATTTTACAACGTGGACATCTACAAGCTTACTCTGGCCAGTTCTCCTGAAGCGATACGCTAATATCTGTTGACATAAAGACTTTCACAGTACTCCTGCCGGGAGCTTCTCGACTTTACCGATGTATTTCGCCTATTGACGAGGAATTTGGCTACCTTAAGAGAGTCATAGTTACTCCTGCCAGTGTCTCTCCGTTAAACCACAGTCACATCTACCATTTTCCTCTGCCCCTTTCACCAGACGCGATACGATACTATTCTTCGACATTATGACTTTCACAGTTCTCCTGCTAGGGGCTCCTCCTGTTTACCAATGTATTTCGCCTGTTGACGAGGCATTTGGCTACCTTAAGAGATTCATAGTTACTCCTGTCAGTTGCTCCCCGTTTTACCAAAGTCATATTCTCAATCTTATTCTGGCCAGTTCACCTGAAGCGATACGCTATTATCAGTCAACCTAAAGAATATCACAGTACTCCTGCCGGGAGCTTCTCGAGTTTGCCGATGTATTTCGCCTGTTGACGAGGCATTTGGATACCTTAAGAGAGTCATAGTTACCACTTGCTGTTGCTCCCCATTTTACAACAGGCACATCTACAAGCTTACTCTGGCCAATTCTCCTGAAGCGATACGCTAATATCTGTTGACATAAAGACTTTCACAGTACTCCTGCCGGGAGCTTCTCGGCTTTGCCGATGTATTTCGCCTATTGACGAGGCATTTGGCTACCTTAAGAGAGTCATAGTTACTCCTGCCAGTGTCTCTCCGTTAAACCACAGTCACATCTACCATTTTCCTCTGCCCCTTTCACCAGACGCGATACGATATTATTCTTCGACATTATGACTTTCACAGTACTCCTGCTAGGGGCTCCTCCAGTTTACCAAAGTATTTCGCCTGTTGAAGAGGCATTTGGCTACCTTAAGAGAGTCATAGTTACTCCTGTCAGTTGCTCCCCGTTTTACCAAAGTCACATTCTCAATCTTATTCTGGCCAGTTCACCTGAAGCGATACGCTATTATCAGTCAACCTAAAGAATATCACAGTACTCCTGCCGGGAGCTTCTCTAGTTTGCCGATGTATTTCGCCTATTGACGAGGCATTTGGCTACCTTAAGAGAGTCATAGTTACTCCTGCCAGTGTCTCTCCGTTAAACCACAGTCACATCTACAATATTCCTCTGCCCCTATCACCAGACGCGATACGCCATTATTTGTCGACATTATGACTTTCACAGTACTCCTGCTAGGGGCTCCTCCAGTTTACAAATGTATTTCGCCTGTTGACAAGGCATTTGGCTACCTTAAGAGAGTCATAGTTACTCCTGTCAGTTGCTCCCCGTTTTACCAAAGTCACATTCTCAATCTTATTCTGGCCAGTTCACCTGAAGCGATACGCTATTATCAGTCAACCTAAAGAATATCACAGTACTCCTGCCGGGAGCTTCTCTAGTTTGCCGATGTATTTCGCCTATTGATGAGGCGTTTGGCTACCTTAAGAGAGTCATAGTTACTCCTGCCAGTGTCTCTCCGTTAAACCACAGTCACATCTACCATTTTCCTCTGCCCCTTTCACCAGACGCGATACGATACTATTCTTCGACATTATGACTTTCACAGTTCTCCTGCTAGGGGCTCCTCCTGTTTACCAATGTATTTCGCCTGTTGACGAGGCATTTGGCTACCTTAAGAGATTCATAGTTACTCCTGTCAGTTGCTCCCCGTTTTACCAAAGTCACATTTTCAATCTTATTCTGGCCAGTTCACCTGAAACGATACGCCATTATCAGTCAACCTAAAGTATATCACAGTACTCCTGCCGGGAGCTTCTCGAGTTGGCCGATGTATTTCGCCTGTTGACGAGGCATTTGGATACCTTAAGAGAGTCATAGTTACTCCTTGCTGTTGCTCCCCATTTTACAACAGGCACATCTACAAGCTTACTCTGGCCAGTTCTCCTGAAGCGATACGCTAATATCTGTTGACATAAAGACTTTCACAGTACTCCTGCCATGAGCTTCTCGACTTTACCGATGTATTTCGCCTATTGACGAGGCATTTGGCTACCTTAAGAGAGTCATAGTTACTCCTGCCAGTGTCTCTCCGTTAAACCACAGTCACATCTACCATTTTCCTCTGCCCCTTTCACCAGACGCGATACGATATTATTCTTCAACATTATGACTTTCACAGTACTCCTGCTAGGGGCTCCTCCAGTTTACCAAAGTATTTCGCCTGTTAAAGAGGCATTTGGCTACCTTAAGAGAGTCATAGTTACTCCTGTCAGTTGCTCCCCGTTTTACCAAAGTCATATTCTCAATCTTATTCTGGCCAGTTCACCTGAAGCGATACGCTATTATCAGTCAACCTAAAGAATATCACAGTACCCCTGCCGGGAGCTTCTCGAGTTTGCCGATGTATTTCGCCTGTTGACGAGGCATTTGGATACCTTAAGAGAGTCATAGTTACCACTTGCTGTTGCTCCCCATTTTACAACAGGCACATCTACAAGCTTACTCTGGCCAATTCTCCTGAAGCGATACGCTAATATCTGTTGACATAAAGACTTTCACAGTACTCCTGCCGGGAGCTTCTCGACTTTGCCGATGTATTTCGCCTATTGACGAGGCATTTGGCTACCTTAAGAGAGTCATAGTTACTCCTGCCAGTGTCTCTCCGTTAAACCACAGTCACATCTACCATTTTCCTCTGCCCCTTTCAGCAGACGCGATACGATATTATTCTTCGACATTATGACTTTCACAGTACTCCTGCTAGGGGCTCCTCCAGTTTACCAAAGTATTTCGCCTGTTGAAGAGGCATTTGGCTACCTTAAGAGAGTCATAGTTACTCCTGTCAGTTGCTCCCCGTTTTACCAAAGTCACATTCTCAATCTTATTCTGGCCAGTTCACCTGAAGCGATACGCTATTATCAGTCAACCTAAAGAATATCACAGTACTCCTGCCGGGAGCTTCTCTAGTTTGCCGATGTATTTCGCCTATTGACGAGGCATTTGGCTACCTTAAGAGAGTCATAGTTACTCCTGCCAGTGTCTCTCCGTTAAACCACAGTCACATCTACAATATTCCTCTGCCCCTATCACCAGACGCGATACGCCATTATTTGTCGACATTATGACTTTCACAGTACTCCTGCTAGGGGCTCCTCCAGTTTACAAATGTATTTCGCCTGTTGACAAGGCATTTGGCTACCTTAAGAGAGTCATAGTTACTCCTGTCAGTTGCTCCCCGTTTTACCAAAGTCACATTCTCAATCTTATTCTGGCCAGTTCACCTGAAGCGATACGCTATTATCAGTCAACCTAAAGAATATCACAGTACTCCTGCCGGGAGCTTCTCTAGTTTGCCGATGTATTTCGCCTGTTGACGAGGCATTAGGATACCTTAAGAGAGTCATAGTTACCACTTGCTGTTGCTCCCCATTTTACAACAGGCACATCTACAAGCTTACTGTGGCCAATTCTCCTGAAGCGATACGCTAATATCCGTTCACATAAAGACTTTCACAGTACTCCAGCCGGGAGCTTCTCGACTTTGCCGATGTATTTCGCCTATTGATGAGGCGTTTGGCTACCTTAAGAGAGTCATAGTTACTCCTGCCAATGTCTCTCCGTTAAACCACAGTCACATCTACCATTTTCCTCTGCCCCTTTCACCAGACGCGATACGATACTATTCTTCGACATTATGACTTTCACAGTTCTCCTGCTAGGGGCTCCTCCAGTTTACCAAAGTATTTCGGCTGTTGAAGAGGCATTTGGCTACCTTAAGAGAGTCATAGTTACTCCTGTCAGTTGCTCCCCGTTTTACCAAAGTCATATTCTCAATCTTATTCTGGCCAGTTCACCTGAAGCGATACGCTATTATCAGTCAACCTAAAGAATATCACAGTACTCCTGCCGGGAGCTTCTCGAGTTTGCCGATGTATTTCGCCTGTTGACGAGGCATTTGGATACCTTAAGAGAGTCATAGTTACCACTTGCTGTTGCTCCCCATTTTACAACAGGCACATCTACAAGCTTACTCTGGCCAATTCTCCTGAAGCGATACGCTAATATCTGTTGACATAAAGACTTTCACAGTACTCCTGCCGGAAGCTTCTCGACTTTGCCGATGTATTTCGCCTATTGATGAGGCGTTTGGCTACCTTAAGAGAGTCATAGTTACTCCTGCCAGTGTCTCTCCGTTAAACCACAGTCACATCTACCATTTTCCTCTGCCCCTTTCACCAGACGCGATACGATACTAATCTTAGACATTATGACTTTCACAGTTCTCCTGCTAGGGGCTCCTCCTGTTTACCAAAGTATTTCGCCTGTTGACGAGGCATTTGGCTACCTTAAGAGATTCATAGTTACTCCTGTCAGTTGCTCCCCGTTTTACCAAAGTCACATTTTCAATCTTATTCTGGCCAGCTCACCTGAACCGATACGCCATTATCAGTCAACCTAAAGTATATCACTGTACTCCTGCCGGGAGCTTCGCGAGTTTGCCGATGTATTTCGCCTGTTGACGAGGCATTTGGATACCTTAAAAGAGTCATAGTTACTCCTTGCTGTTGCTCCCCATTTTACAACATGGACATCTACAAGCTTACTCTGGCCAGTTCTCCTGAAGCTATACGCTAATATCTGTTGACATAAAGACTTTCACAGTACTCCTGCCGGGAGCTTCTCGACTTTACCGATGTATTTCGCCTATTGACGAGGAATTTGGCTACCTTAAGAGAGTCATAGTTACTCCTGCCAGTGTCTCTCCGTTAAACCACAGTCACATCTACCATTTTCCTCTGCCCCTTTCACCAGACGCGATACGATACTATTCTTCGACATTATGACTTTCACAGTTCTCCTGCTAGGGGCTCCTCCTGTTTACCAATGTATTTCGCCTGTTGACGAGGCATTTGGCTACCTTAAGAGATTCATAGTTACTCCTGTCAGTTGCTCCCCGTTTTACCAAAGTCATATTCTCAATCTTATTCTGGCCAGTTCACCTGAAGCGATACGCTATTATCAGTCAACCTAAAGAATATCACAGTACTCCTGCCGGGAGCTTCTCGAGTTTGCCGATGTATTTCGCCTGTTGACGAGGCATTTGGATACCTTAAGAGAGTCATAGTTACCACTTGCTGTTGCTCCCCATTTTACAACAGGCACATCTACAAGCTTACTCTGGCCAATTCTCCTGAAGCGATACGCTAATATCTGTTGACATAAAGACTTTCACAGTACTCCTGCCGGGAGCTTCTCGGCTTTGCCGATGTATTTCGCCTATTGACGAGGCATTTGGCTACCTTAAGAGAGTCATAGTTACTCCTGCCAGTGTCTCTCCGTTAAACCACAGTCACATCTACCATTTTCCTCTGCCCCTTTCACCAGACGCGATACGATATTATTCTTCGACATTATGACTTTCACAGTACTCCTGCTAGGGGCTCCTCCAGTTTACCAAAGTATTTCGCCTGTTGAAGAGGCATTTGGCTACCTTAAGAGAGTCATAGTTACTCCTGTCAGTTGCTCCCCGTTTTACCAAAGTCACATTCTCAATCTTATTCTGGCCAGTTCACCTGAAGCGATACGCTATTATCAGTCAACCTAAAGAATATCACAGTACTCCTGCCGGGAGCTTCTCTAGTTTGCCGATGTATTTCGCCTATTGACGAGGCATTTGGCTACCTTAAGAGAGTCATAGTTACTCATGCCAGTGTCTCTCCGTTAAACCACAGTCACATCTACAATATTCCTCTGCCCCTATCACCAGACGCGATACGCCACTATTTGTCGACATTATGACTTTCACAGTACTCCTGCTAGGGGCTCCTCCAGTTTACAAATGTATTTCGCCTGTTGACAAGGCATTTGGCTACCTTAAGAGAGTCATAGTTACTCCTGTCAGTTGCTCCCCGTTTTACCAAAGTCACATTCTCAATCTTATTCTGGCCAGTTCACCTGAAGCGATACGCTATTATCAGTCATCCTAAAGAATATCACAGTACTCCTGCCGGGAGCTTCTCTAGTTTGCCGATGTATTTCGCCTGTTGACGAGGCATTAGGATACCTTAAGAGAGTCATAGTTACCACTTGCTGTTGCTCCCCATTTTACAACAGGCACACCTACAAGCTTACTCTGGCCAATTCTCCTGAAGCGATACGCTAATATCTGTTGACATAAAGACTTTCACAGTACTCCTGCGGGGAGCTTCTTGACTTTACCGATGTATTTCGCCTATTGACGAGGCATTTGGCTACCTTAAGAGAGTCATAGTTACTCCTGCCAGTGTCTCTCCGTTAAACCACAGTCACATCTACCATTTTCCTCTGCCCCTTTCACCAGACGCGATACGATATTATTCTTCGACATTATGACTTTCACAGTACTCCTGCTAGGGGCTCCTCCAGTTTACCAAAGTATTTCGGCTGTTGAAGAGGCATTTGGCTACCTTAAGAGAGTCATAGTTACTCCTGTCAGTTGCTCCCCGTTTTACCAAAGTCATATTCTCAATCTTATTCTGGCCAGTTCACCTGAAGCGATACGCTATTATCAGTCAACCTAAAGAATATCACAGTACTCCTGCCGGGAGCTTCTCGAGTTTGCCGATGTATTTCGCCTGTTGACGAGGCATTTTGATACCTTAAGAGAGTCATAGTTACCACTTGCTGTTGCTCACCATTTTACAACAGGCACATCTACAAGCTTACTCTGGCCAATTCTCCTGAAGCGATACGCTAATATCTGTTGACATAAAGACTTTCACAGTACTCCTGCCGGGAGCTTCTCGACTTTGCCGATGTATTTCGCCTATTGATGAGGCGTTTGGCTACCTTAAGAGAGTCATAGTTACTCCTGCCAGTGTCTCTCCGTTAAACCACAGTCACATCTACCATTTTCCTCTGCCCCTTTCACCAGACGCGATACGATACTATTCTTCGACATTATGACTTTCACAGTTCTCCTGCTAGGGGCTCCTCCAGTTTACCAAAGTATTTCGCCTGTTGAAGAGGTATTTGGCTACCTTAAGAGAGTCATAGTTACTCCTGTCAGTTGCTCCCCGTTTTACCAAAGTCATATTCTCAATCTTATTCTGGCCAGTTCACCTGAAGCGATACGCTATTATCAGTCAACCTAAAGAATATCACAGTACTCCTGCCGGGAGCTTCTCGAGTTTGCCGATGTATTTCGCCTGTTGACGAGGCATTTGGATACCTTAAGAGAGTCATAGTTACCACTTGCTGTTGCTCCCCATTTTACAACAGGCACATCTACAAGCTTACTCTGGCCAATTCTCCTGAAGCGATACGCTAATATCTTTTGACATAAAGACTTTCACAGTACTCCTGCCGGGAGCTTCTCGACATTGCCGATGTATTTCGCCTATTGACGAGGCATTTGGCTACCTTAAGAGAGTCATAGTTACTCCTGCCAGTGTCTCTCCGTTAAACCACTGTCACATCTACCATTTTCCTCTGCCCCTTTCACCAGACGCGATACGATATTATTCTTCGACATTATGACTTTCACAGTACTCCTGCTAGGGGCTATTCAAGTTTACCAAAGTATTTCGCCTGTTGAAGAGGCATTTGGCTACCTTAAGAGAGTCATAGTTACTCCTGTCAGTTGCTCCCCGTTTTACCAAAGTCACATTCTCAATCTTATTCTGGCCAGTTCACCTGAAGCGATACGCTATTATCAGTCAACCTAAAGAATATCACAGTACTCCTGCCGGGAGCTTCTCGAGTTTGCCGATGTATTTCGCCTGTTGACGAGGCATTTGGATACCTTAAGAGAGTCATAGTTACCACTTGCTGTTGCTCCCCATTTTACAACAGGCACATCTACAAGCTTACTCTGGCCAACTCTCCTGAAGCGATACGCTAATATCTGTTGACATAAAGACTTTCACAGTACTCCTGCCGGGAGCTTCTCGACTTTGCCGATGTATTTCGCCTATTGACGAGGCATTTGGCTACCTTAAGAGAGTCATAGTTACTCCTGCCAGTGTCTCTCCGTTAAACCACAGTCACATCTACCATTTTCCTCTGCCCCTTTCACCAGACGCGATACGATATTATTCTTCGACATTATGACTTTCACAGTACTCCTGCTAGGGGCTCCTCCAGTTTACCAAAGTATTTCGCCTGTTGAAGAGGCATTTGGCTACCTTAAGAGAGTCATAGTTACTCCTGTCAGTTGCTCCCCGTTTTACCAAAGTCACATTCTCAATCTTATTCTGGCCAGTTCACCTGAAGCGATACGCTATTATCAGTCAACCTAAAGAATATCACAGTACTCCTGCCGGGAGCTTCTCTAGTTTGCCGATGTATTTCGCCTATTGACGAGGCATTTGGCTACCTTAAGAGAGTCATAGTTACTCCTGCCAGTGTCTCTCCGTTAAACCACAGTCACATCTACAATATTCCTCTGCCCCTATCACCAGACGCGATACGCCATTATTTGTCGACATTATGACTTTCACAGTACTCCTGCTAGGGGCTCCTCCAGTTTACAAATGTATTTCGCCTGTTGACAAGGCATTTGGCTACCTTAAGAGAGTCATAGTTACTCCTGTCAGTTGCTCCCCGTTTTACCAAAGTCACATTTTCAATCTTATTCTGGCCAGTTCACCTGAACCGATACGCCATTATCAGTCAACCTAAAGTATATCACTGTACTCCTGCCGGGAGCTTCGCGAGTTTGCCGATGTATTTCGCCTGTTGACGAGGCATTTGGATACCTTAAGAGAGTCATAGTTACTCCTTGCTGTTGCTCCCCATTTTACAACAGGGACATCTACAAGCTTACTCTGGCCAGTTCTCCTGAAGCGATACGCTAATATCTGTTGACATAATGACTTTCACAGTACTCCTGCCGGGAGCTTCTCGACTTTACCGATGTATTTCGCCTATTGATGAGGCGTTTGGCTACCTTAAGAGAGTCATAGTTACTCCTGCCAGTGTCTCTCCGTTAAACCACAGTCACATCTACCATTTTCCTCTGCCCCTTTCACCAGACGCGATACGATACTATTCTTCGACATTATGACTTTCACAGTTCTCCTGCTAGGGGCTCCTCCAGTTTACCAAAGTATTTCGCCTGTTGAAGAGGCATTTGGCTACCTTAAGAGAGTCATAGTTACTCCTGTCATTTGCTCCCCGTTTTACCAAAGTCATATTCTCAATCTTATTCTGGGCAGTTCACCTGAAGCGATACGCTATTATCAGTCAACCTAAAGAATATCACAGTACTCCTGCCGGGAGCTTCTCGAGTTTGCCGATGTATTTCGCCTGTTGACGAGGCATTTGGATACCTTAAGAGGGTCATAGTTACCACTTGCTGTTGCTCCCCATTTTACAACAGGCACATCTACAAGCTTACTCTGGCCAATTCTCCTGAAGCGATACGCTAATATCTGTTGACATAAAGACTTTCACAGTACTCCTGCCGGGAGCTTCTCGACATTGCCGATGTATTTCGCCTATTGACGAGGCATTTGGCTACCTTAAGAGAGTCATAGTTACTCCTGCCAGTGTCTCTCCGTTAAACCACAGTCACATCTACCATTTTCCTCTGCCCCTTTCACCAGACGCGATACGATATTATTCTTCGACATTATGACTTTCACAGTACTCCTGCTAGGGGCTCCTCCAGTTTACCAAAGTATTTCGCCTGTTGAAGAGGCATTTGGCTACCTTAAGAGAGTCATAGTTACTCCTGTCAGTTGCTCCCCGTTTTACCAAAGTCACATTCTCAATCTTATTCTGGCCAGTTCACCTGAACCGATACACCATTATCAGTCAACCTAAAGTATATCACTGTACTCCTGCCGGGAGCTTCGCGAGTTTGCCGATGTATTTCGCCTGTTGACGAGGCATTTGCATACCTTAAGAGAGTCATAGTTACTCCTTGCTGTTGCTCCCCATTTTACAACAGGGACATCTACAAGCTTACTCTGGCCAGTTCTCCTGAAGCGATACGCTAATATCTGTTGACATAAAGACTTTCACAGTACTCCTGCCGGGAGCTTCTCGACTTTACCGATGTATTTCGCCTATTGACGAGGCATTTGGCTACCTTAAGAGAGTCATAGTTACTCCTGCCAGTGTCTCTCCGTTAAACCACAGTCACATCTACCATTTTCCTCTGCCCCTTTCACCAGACGCGATACGATATTATTCTTCGACATTATGACTTTCACAGTACTCCTGCTAGGGGCTCCTCCAGTTTACCAAAGTATTTCGCCTGTTGAAGAGGCATTTGGCTACCTTAAGAGAGTCATAGTTACTCCTGTCAGTTGCTCCCCGTTTTACCAAAGTCATATTCCCAATCTTATTCTGGCCAGTTCACCTGAAGCGATACGCTATTATCAGTCAACCTAAAGAATATCACAGTACTCCTGCCGGGAGCTTCTCGAGTTTGCCGATGTATTTCGCCTGTTGACGAGGCATTTGGATTTCTTAAGAGAGTCATAGTTACCACTTGCTGTTGCTCCCCATTTTACAACAGGCACATCTACAAGCTTACTCTTTCCAATTCTCCTGAAGCGATACGCTAATATCTGTTGACATAAAGACTTTCACAGTACTCCTGCCGGGAGCTTCTCGACTTTGCCGATGTATTTCGCCTATTGACGAGGCATTTGGCTACCTTAAGAGAGTCATAGTTACTCCTGCCAGTGTCTCTCCGTTAAACCACAGTCACATCTACCATTTTCCTCTGCCCCTTTCACCAGACGCGATACGATATTATTCTTCGACATTATGACTTTCACAGTACTCCTGCTAGGGGCTCCTCCAGTTTACCAAAGTATTTCGCCTGTTGAAGAGGCATTTGGCTACCTTAAGAGAGTCATAGTTACTCCTGTCAGTTGCTCCCCGTTTTACCAAAGTCATATTCTCAATCTTATTCTGGCCAGTTCACCTGAAGCGATACGCTATTATCAGTCAACCTAAAGTATATCACTGTACTCCTGCCGGGAGCTTCGCGAGTTTGCCGATGTATTTCGCCTGTTGACGAGGCATTTGCATACCTTAAGAGAGTCATAGTTACTCCTTGCTGTTGCTCCCCATTTTACAACAGGGACATCTACAAGCTTACTCTGGCCAGTTCTCCTGAAGCGATACGCTAATATCTGTTGACATAAAGACTTTCACAGTACTCCTGCCGGGAGCTTCTCGACTTTACCGATGTATTTCGCCTATTGACGAGGCATTTGGCTACCTTAAGAGAGTCATAGTTACTCCTGCCAGTGTCTCTCCGTTAAACCACTGTCACATCTACCATTTTCCTCTGCCCCTTTCACCAGACGCGATACGATATTATTCTTCGACATTATGACTTTCACAGTACTCCTGCTAGGGGCTCCTCCAGTTTACCAAAGTATTTCGCCTGTTGAAGAGGCATTTGGCTACCTTAAGAGAGTCATAGTTACTTCTGTCAGTTGCTCCCCGTTTTACCAAAGTCACATTCTCAATCTTATTCTGGCCAGTTCACCTGAAGCGATACGCTATTATCAGTCAACCTAAAGAATATCACAGTACTCCTGCCGGGAGCTTCTCGAGTTTGCCGATGTATTTCGCCTGTTGACGAGGCATTTGGATACCTTAAGAGAGTCATAGTTACCACTTGCTGTTGCTCCCCATTTTACAACAGGCACATCTACAAGCTTACTCTGGCCAACTCTCCTGAAGCGATACGCTAATATCTGTTGACATAAAGACTTTCACAGTACTCCTGCCGGGAGCTTCTCGACTTTGCCGATGTATTTCGCCTATTGACGAGGCATTTGGCTACCTTAAGAGAGTCATAGTTACTCCTGCCAGTGTCTCTCCGTTAAACCACAGTCACATCTACCATTTTCCTCTGCCCCTTTCACCAGACGCGATACGATATTATTCTTCGACATTATGACTTTCACAGTACTCCTGCTAGGGGCTCCTCCAGTTTACCAAAGTATTTCGCCTGTTGAAGAGGCATTTGGCTACCTTAAGAGAGTCATAGTTACTCCTGTCAGTTGCTCCCCGTTTTACCAAAGTCACATTCTCAATCTTATTCTGGCCAGTTCACCTGAAGCGATACGCTATTATCAGTCAACCTAAAGAATATCACAGTACTCCTGCCGGGAGCTTCTCTAGTTTGCCGATGTATTTCGCCTATTGACGAGGCATTTGGCTACCTTAAGAGAGTCATAGTTACTCCTGCCAGTGTCTCTCCGTTAAACCACAGTCACATCTACAATATTCCTCTGCCCCTATCACCAGACGCGATACGCCATTATTTGTCAACATTATGACTTTCACAGTACTCCAGCTAGGGGCTCCTCCAGTTTACAAATGTATTTCGCCTGTTGACAAGGCATTTGGCTACCTTAAGAGAGTCATAGTTACTCCTGTCAGTTGCTCCCCGTTTTACCAAAGTCACATTTTCAATCTTATTCTGGCCAGTTCACCTGAACCGATACGCCATTATCAGTCAACCTAAAGTATGTCACTGTACTCCTGCCGGGAGCTTCGCGAGTTTGCCGATGTATTTCGCCTGTTGACGAGGCATTTGGATACCTTAAGAGAGTCATAGTTACTCCTTGCTGTTGCTCCCCATTTTACAACAGGGACATCTACAAGCTTACTCTGGCCAGTTCTCCTGAAGCGATACGCTAATATCTGTTGACATAATGACTTTAACAGTACTCCTGCCGGGAGCTTCTCGACTTTACCGATGTATTTCGCCTATTGATGAGGCGTTTGGCTACCTTAAGAGAGTCATAGTTACTCCTGCCAGTGTCTCTCCGTTAAACCACAGTCACATCTACCATTTTCCTCTGCCCCTTTCACCAGACGCGATACGATACTATTCTTCGACATTATGACTTTCACAGTTCTCCTGCTAGGGGCTCCTCCAGTTTACCACAGTATTTCGCCTGTTGAAGAGGCATTTGGCTACCTTAAGAGAGTCATAGTTACTCCTGTCAGTTGCTCCCCGTTTTACCAAAGTCATATTCTCAATCTTATTCTGGGCAGTTCACCTGAAGCGATACGCTATTATCAGTCAACCTAAAGAATATCACAGTACTCCTGCCGGGAGCTTCTCGAGTTTGCCGATGTATTTCGCCTGTTGACGAGGCATTTGGATACCTTAAGAGAGTCATAGTTACCACTTGCTGTTGCTCCCCATTTTACAACAGGCACATCTACAAGCTTACTCTGGCCAATTCTCCTGAAGCGATACGCTAATATCTGTTGACATAAAGACTTTCACAGTACTCCTGCCGGGAGCTTCTCGACATTGCCGATGTATTTCGCCTATTGACGAGGCATTTGGCTACCTTAAGAGAGTCATAGTTACTCCTGCCAGTGTCTCTCCGTTAAACCACAGTCACATCTACCATTTTCCTCTGCCCCTTTCACCAGACGCGATACGATATTATTCTTCGACATTATGACTTTCACAGTACTCCTGCTAGGGGCTCCTCCAATTTACCAAAGTATTTCGCCTGTTGAAGAGGCATTTGGCTACCTTAAGAGAGTCATAGTTACTCCTGTCAGTTGCTCCCCGTTTTACCAAAGTCACATTCTCAATCTTATTCTGGCCAGTTCACCTGAACCGATACGCCATTATCAGTCAACCTAAAGTATATCACTGTACTCCTGCCGGGAGCTTCGCGAGTTTGCCGATGTATTTCGCCTGTTGACGAGGCATTTGCATACCTTAAGAGAGTCATAGTTACTCCTTGCTGTTGCTCCCCATTTTACAACAGGGACATCTACAAGCTTACTCTGGCCAGTTCTCCTGAAGCGATACGCTAATATCTGTTGACATAAAGACTTTCACAGTACTCCTGCCGGGAGCTTCTCGACTTTACCGATGTATTTCGCCTATTGACGAGGCATTTGGCTACCTTAAGAGAGTCATAGTTACTCCTGCCAGTGTCTCTCCGTTAAACCACAGACACATCTACCATTTTCCTCTGCCCCTTTCACCAGACGCGATACGATATTATTCTTCGACATTATGACTTTCACAGTAATCCTGCTAGGGGCTCCTCCAGTTTACCAAAGTATTTCGCCTGTTGAAGAGGCATTTGGCTACCTTAAGAGAGTCATAGTTACTCCTGTCAGTTGCTCCCCGTTTTACCAAAGTCATATTCTCAATCTTATTCTGGCCAGTTCACCTGAAGCGATACGCTATTATCAGTCAACCTAAAGAATATCACAGTACTCCTGCCGGGAGCTTCTCGAGTTTGCCGATGTATTTCGCCTGTTGACGAGGCATTTGGATACCTTAAGAGAGTCATAGTTACCACTTGCTGTTGCTCCCCATTTTACAACAGGCACATCTACAAGCTTACTCTTTCCAATTCTCCTGAAGCGATACGCTAATATCTGTTGACATAAAGACTTTCACAGTACTCCTGCCGGGAGCTTCTCGACTTTGCCGATGTATTTCGCCTATTGACGAGGCATTTGGCTACCTTAAGAGAGTCATAGTTACTCCTGCCAGTGTCTCTCCGTTAAACCACAGTCACATCTACCATTTTCCTCTGCCCCTTTCACCAGACGCGATACGATATTATTCTTCGACATTATGACTTTCACAGTACTCCTGCTAGGGGCTCCTCCAGTTTACCAAAGTATTTCGCCTGTTGAAGAGGCATTTGGCTACCTTAAGAGAGTCATAGTTACTCCTGTCAGTTGCTCCCCGTTTTACCAAAGTCACATTCTCAATCTTATTCTGGCCAGTTCACCTGAAGCGATACGCTATTATCAGTCAACCTAAAGAATATCACAGTACTCCTGCCGGGAGCTTCTCTAGTTTGCCGATGTATTTCGCCTATTGACGAGGCATTTGGCTATCTTAAGAGAGTCATAGTTACTCCTGCCAGTGTCTCTCCGTTAAACCACAGTCACATCTACAATATTCCTCTGCCCCTATCACCAGACGCGATACGCCATTATTTGTCGACATTATGACTTTCACAGTACTCCTGCTAGGGGCTCCTCCAGTTTACCAAAGTATTTCGCCTGTTGAAGAGGCATTTGGCTACCTTAAGAGAGTCATAGTTACTCCTGTCAGTTGCTCCCCGTTTTACCAAAGTCATATTCTCAATCTTATTCTGGCCAGTTCACCTGAAGCGATACGCTATTATCAGTCAACCTAAAGAATATCACAGTACTCCTGCCGGGAGCTTCTCGAGTTTGCCGATGTATTTCGCCTGTTGACGAGGCATTTGGATACCTTAAGAGAGTCATAGTTACCACTTGCTGTTGCTCCCCATTTTACAACAGGCACATCTACAAGCTTACTCTGGCCAACTCTCCTGAAGCGATACGCTAATATCTGTTGACATAAAGACTTTCACAGTACTCCTGCCGGGAGCTTCTCGACTTTGCCGATGTATTTCGCCTATTGACGAGGCATTTGGCTACCTTAAGAGAGTCATAGTTACTCCTGCCAGTGTCTCTCCGTTAAACCACAGTCACATCTACCATTTTCCTCTGCCCCTTTCACCAGACGCGATACGATATTATTCTTCGACATTATGACTATCACAGTACTCCTGCTAGGGGCTCCTCCAGTTTACCAAAGTATTTCGCCTGTTGAAGAGGCATTTGGCTACCTTAAGAGAGTCATAGTTACTCCTGTCAGTTGCTCCCCGTTTTACCAAAGTCACATTCTCAATCTTATTCTGGCCAGTTCACCTGAAGCGATACGCTATTATCAGTCAACCTAAAGAATATCACAGTACTCCTGCCGGGAGCTTCTCGAGTTTGCCGATGTATTTCGCCTGTTGACGAGGCATTTGGATACCTTAAGAGAGTCATAGTTACCACTTGATGTTGCTCCCCATTTTACAACAGGCACATCTACAAGCTTACTCTTTCCAATTCTCCTGAAGCGATACGCTAATATCTGTTGACATAAAGACTTTCACAGTACTCCTGCCGGGAGCTTCTCGACTTTGCCGATGTATTTCGCCTATTGACGAGGCATTTGGCTACCTTAAGAGAGTCATAGCTACTCCTGCCAGTGTCTCTCCGTTAAACCACAGTCACATCTACCATTTTCCTCTGCCCCTTTCACCAGACGCGATACGATATTATTCTTCGACATTATGACTTTCACAGTACTCCTGCTAGGGGCTCCTCCAGTTTACCAAAGTATTTCGCCTGTTGAAGAGGCATTTGGCTACCTTAAGAGAGTCATAGTTACTCCTGTCAGTTGCTCCCCGTTTTACCAAAGTCACATTCTCAATCTTATTCTGGCCAGTTCACCTGAAGCGATACGCTATTATCAGTCAACCTAAAGAATATCACAGTACTCCTGCCGGGAGCTTCTCTAGTTTGCCGATGTATTTCGCCTATTGACGAGGCATTTGGCTATCTTAAGAGAGTCATAGTTACTCCTGCCAGTGTCTCTCCGTTAAACCACAGTCACATCTACAATATTCCTCTGCCCCTATCACCAGACGCGATACGCCATTATTTGTCGACATTATGACTTTCACAGTACTCCTGCTAGGGGCTCCTCCAGTTTACAAATGTATTTCGCCTGTTGACAAGGCATTTGGCTACCTTAAGAGAGTCATAGTTACTCCTGTCAGTTGCTCCCCGTTTTACCAAAGTCACATTTTCAATCTTATTCTGGCCAGTTCACCTGAACCGATACGCCATTATCAGTCAACCTAAAGTATATCACTGTACTCCTGCCGGGAGCTTCGCGAGTTTGCCGATGTATTTCGCCTGTTGACGAGGTATTTGGATACCTTAAGAGAGTCATAGTTACTCCTTGCTGTTGCTCCCCATTTTACAACAGGGACATCTACAAGCTTATTCTGGCCAGTTCTCCTGAAGCGATACGCTAATATCTGTTGACATAAAGACTTTCACAGTACTCCTGCCGGGAGCTTCTCGACTTTACCGATGTATTTCGCCTATTGATGAGGCGTTTGGCTACCTTAAGAGAGTCATAGTTACTCCTGCCAGTGTCTCTCCGTTAAACCACAGTCACATCTACCATTTTCCTCTGCCCCTTTCACCAGACGCGATACGATACTATTCCTCGACATTATGACTTTCACAGTTCTCCTGCTAGGGGCTCCTCCAGTTTACCAAAGTATTTCGCCTGTTGAAGAGGCATTTGGCTACCTTAAGAGAGTCATAGTTACTCCTGTCAGTTGCTCCCCGTTTTACCAAAGTCATATTCTCAATCTTATTCTGGCCAGTTCACCTGAAGCGATACGCAATTATCAGTCAACCTAAAGAATATCACAGTACTCCTGCCGGGAGCTTCTCGAGTTTGCCGATGTATTTCGCCTGTTGACGAGGCATTTGGATACCTTAAGAGAGTCATAGTTACCACTTGCTGTTGCTCCCCATTTTACAACAGGCACATCTACAAGCTTACTCTGGCCAATTCTCCTGAAGCGATACGCTAATATCTGTTGACATAAAGACTTTCACAGTACTCCTGCCGGGAGCTTCTCGACATTGCCGATGTATTTCGCCTATTGACGAGGCATTTGGCTACCTTAAGAGAGTCATAGTTACTCCGGCCAGTGTCTCTCCGTTAAACCACAGTAACATCTACCATTTTCCTCTGCCCCTTTCACCAGACGCGATACGATATTATTCTACGACATTATGACTTTCACAGTACTCCTGCTAGGGGCTCCTCCAGTTTACCAAAGTATTTCGCCTGTTGAAGAGGCATTTGGCTACCTTAAGAGAGTCATAGTTACTCCTGTCAGTTGCTCCCCGTTTTACCAAAGTCACATTCTCAATCTTATTCTGGCCAGTTCACCTGAAGCGATACGCTATTATCAGTCAACCTAAAGAATATCACAGTACTCCTGCCGGGAGCTTCTCTAGTTTGCCGATGTATTTCGCCTATTGACGAGGCATTTGGCTACCTTGAGAGAGTCATAGTTACTCCTGCCAGTGTCTCTCCGTTAAACCACAGTCACATCTACAATATTCCTCTGCCCCTATCACCAGACGCGATACGCCATTATTTGTCGACATTATGACTTTCACAGTACTCCTGCTAGGGGCTCCTCCAGTTTACCAAAGTATTTCGCCTGTTGAAGAGGCATTTGGCTACCTTAAGAGAGTCATAGTTACTCCTGTCAGTTGCTCCCCGTTTTACCAAAGTCATATTCTCAATCTTATTCTGGCCAGTTCACCTGAAGCGATACGCTATTATCAGTCAACCTAAAGAATATCACAGTACTCCTGCCGGGAGCTTCTCGAGTTTGCCGATGTATTTCGCCTGTTGACGAGGCATTTGGATACCTTAAGAGAGTCATAGTTACTCCTTGCTGTTGCTCCCCATTTTACAACAGGCACATCTACAAGCTTACTCTGGCCAACTCTCCTGAAGCGATACGCTAATATCTGTTGACATAAAGACTTTCACAGTACTCCTGCCGGGAGCTTCTCGACTTTGCCGATGTATTTCGCCTATTGACGAGGCATTTGGCTACCTTAAGAGAGTCATAGTTACTCCTGCCAGTGTCTCTCCGTTAAACCACAGTCACATCTACCATTTTCCTCTGCCCCTTTCACCAGACGCGATACGATATTATTCTTCGACATTATGACTTTCACAGTACTCCTGCTAGGGGCTCCTCCAGTTTACCAAAGTATTTCGCCTGTTGAAGAGGCATTTGGCTACCTTAAGAGAGTCATAGTTACTCCTGTCAGTTGCTCCCCGTTTTACCAAAGTCACATTCTCAATCTTATTCTGGCCAGTTCACCTGAAGCGATACGCTATTATCAGTCAACCTAAAGAATATCACAGTACTCCTGCCGGGAGCTTCTCGAGTTTGCCGATGTATTTCGCCTGTTGACGAGGCATTTGGATACCTTAAGAGAGTCATAGTTACCACTTGCTGTTGCTCCCCATTTTACAACAGGCACATCTACAAGCTTACTCTGGCCATTTCTCCTGAAGCGATACGCTAATATCTGTTGACATAAAGACTTTCACAGTACTCCTGCCGGGAGCTTCTCGACATTGCCGATGTATTTCGCCTATTGACGAGGCATTTGGCTACCTTAAGAGAGTCATAGTTACTCCTGCCAGTGTCTCTCCGTTAAACCACAGTCACATCTACCATTTTCCTCTGCCCCTTTCACCAGACGCGATACGATATTATTCTTCGACATTATGACTTTCACAGTACTCCTGCTAGGGGCTCCTCCAGTTTACCAAAGTATTACGCCTGCTGAAGAGGCATTTGGCTACCTTAAGAGAGTCATAGTTACTCCTGTCAGTTGCTCCCCGTTTTACCAAAGTCACATTCTCAATCTTATTCTGGCCAGTTCACCTGAACCGATACGCCATTATCAGTCAACCTAAAGTATATCACTGTACTCCTGCCGGGAGCTTCGCGAGTTTGCCGATGTATTTCGCCTGTTGACGAGGCATTTGCATACCTTAAGAGAGTCATAGTTACTCCTTGCTGTTGCTCCCCATTTTACAACAGGGACATCTACAAGCTTACTCTGGCCAGTTCTCCTGAAGCGATACGCTAATATCTGTTGACATAAAGACTTTCACAGTACTCCTGCCGGGAGCTTCTCGACTTTACCGATGTATTTCGCCTATTGACGAGGCATTTGGCTACCTTAAGAGAGTCATAGTTACTCCTGCCAGTGTCTCTCCGTTAAACCACAGACACATCTACCATTTTCCTCTGCCCCTTTCACCAGACGCGATACGATATTATTCTTCGACATTATGACTTTCACAGTACTCCTGCTAGGGGCTCCTCCAGTTTACCAAAGTATTTCGCCTGTTGAAGAGGCATTTGGCTACCTTAAGAGAGTCATAGTTACTCCTGTCAGTTGCTCCCCGTTTTACCAAAGTCATATTCTCAATCTTATTCTGGCCAGTTCACCTGAAGCGATACGCTATTATCAGTCAACCTAAAGAATATCACAGTACTCCTGCCGGGAGCTTCTCGAGTTTGCCGATGTATTTCGCCTGTTGACGAGGCATTTGGATACCTTAAGAGAGTCATAGTTACCACTTGCTGTTGCTCCCCATTTTACAACAGGCACATCTACAAGCTTACTCTTTCCAATTCTCCTGAAGCGATACGCTAATATCTGTTGACATAAAGACTTTCACAGTACTCCTGCCGGGAGCTTCTCGACTTTGCCGATGTATTTCGCCTATTGACGAGGCATTTGGCTACCTTAAGAGAGTCATAGTTACTCCTGCCAGTGTCTCTCCGTTAAACCACAGTCACATCTACAATATTCCTCTGCCCCTATCACCAGACGCGATACGCCATTATTTGTCGACATTATGACTTTCACAGTACTCCTGCTAGGGGCTCCTCCAGTTTACAAATGTATTTCGCCTGTTGACAAGGCATTTGGCTACCTTAAGAGAGTCATAGTTACTCCTGTCAGTTGCTCCCCGTTTTACCAAAGTCACATTTTCAATCTTATTCTGGCCAGTTCACCTGAACCGATACGCCATTATCAGTCAACCTAAAGTATATCACTGTACTCCTGCCGGGAGCTTCGCGAGTTTGCCGATGTATTTCGCCTGTTGACGAGGTATTTGGATACCTTAAGAGAGTCATAGTTACTCCTTGCTGTTGCTCCCCATTTTACAACATGGACATCTACAAGCTTATTCTGGCCAGTTCTCCTGAAGCGATACGCTAATATCTGTTGACATAAAGACTTTCACAGTACTCCTGCCGGGAGCTTCTCGACTTTACCGATGTATTTCGCCTATTGATGAGGCGTTTGGCTACCTTAAGAGAGTCATAGTTACTCCTGCCAGTGTCTCTCCGTTAAACCACAGTCACATCTACCATTTTCCTCTGCCCCTTTCACCAGACGCGATACGATACTATTCCTCGACATTATGACTTTCACAGTTCTCCTGCTAGGGGCTCCTCCAGTTTACCAAAGTATTTCGCCTGTTGAAGAGGCATTTGGCTACCTTAAGAGAGTCATAGTTACTCCTGTCAGTTGCTCCCCGTTTTACCAAAGTCATAATCTCAATCTTATTCTGGCCAGTTCACCTGAAGCGATACGCTATTATCAGTCAACCTAAAGAATATCACAGTACTCCTGCCGGGAGCTTCTCGAGTTTGCCGATGTATTTCGCCTGTTGACGAGGCATTTGGATACCTTAAGAGAGTCATAGTTACCACTTGCTGTTGCTCCGGATTTTACAACAGGCACATCTACAAGCTTACTCTGGCCAATTCTCCTGAAGCGATACGCTAATATCTGTTGACATAAAGACTTTCACAGTACTCCTGCCGGGAGCTTCTCGACATTGCCGATGTATTTCGCCTATTGACGAGGCATTTGGCTACCTTAAGAGAGTCATAGTTACTCCTGCCAGTGTCTCTCCGTTAAACCACAGTAACATCTACCATATTCCTCTGCCCCTTTCACCAGACGCGATACGATATTATTCTACGACATTATGACTTTCACAGTACTCCTGCTAGGGGCTCCTCCAGTTTACCAAAGTATTTCGCCTGTTGAAGAGGCATTTGGCTACCTTAAGAGAGTCATAGTTACTCCTGTCAGTTGCTCCCCGTTTTACCAAAGTCACATTCTCAATCTTATTCTGGCCAGTTCACCTGAAGCGATACGCTATTATCAGTCAACCTAAAGAATATCACAGTACTCCTGCCGGGAGCTTCTCTAGTTTGCCGATGTATTTCGCCTATTGACGAGGCATTTGGCTACCTTGAGAGAGTCATAGTTACTCCTGCCAGTGTCTCTCCGTTAAACCACAGTCACATCTACAATATTCCTCTGCCCCTATCACCAGACGCGATACGCCATTATTTGTCGACATTATGACTTTCACAGTACTCCTGCTAGGGGCTCCTCCAGTTTACCAAAGTATTTCGCCTGTTGAAGAGGCATTTGGCTACCTTAAGAGAGTCATAGTTACTCCTGTCAGTTGCTCCCCGTTTTACCAAAGTCACATTCTCAATCTTATTCTGGCCAGTTCACCTGAAGCGATACGCTATTATCAGTCAACCTAAAGAATATCACAGTACTCCTGCCGGGAGCTTCTCGAGTTTGCCGATGTATTTCGCCTGTTGACGAGGCATTTGGATACCTTAAGAGAGTCATAGTTACCACTTGCTGTTGCTCCCCATTTTACAACAGGCACATCTACAAGCTTTCTCTGGCCAATTCTCCTGAAGCGATACGCTAATATCTGTTGACATAAAGACTTTCTTAGTACTCCTGCCGGGAGCTTCTCGACATTGCCGATGTATTTCGCCTATTGACGAGGCGTTTGGCTACCTTAACAGAGTCATAGTTACTCCTGCCAGTGTCTCTCCGTTAAACCACAGTCACATCTACCATTTTCCTCTGCCCCTTTCACCAGACGCGATACGATATTATTCTACGACATTATGACTTTCACAGTACTCCTGCTAGGGGCTCCTCCAGTTTACCAAAGTATTTCGCCTGTTGAAGAGGCATTTGGCTACCTTAAGAGAGTCATAGTTACTCCTGTCAGTTGCTCCCCGTTTTACCAAAGTCACATTCTCAATCTTATTCTGGCCAGTTCACCTGAAGCGATACGCTATTATCAGTCAACCTAAAGAATATCACAGTACTCCTGCCGGGAGCTTCTCTAGTTTGCCGATGTATTTCGCCTATTGACGAGGCATTTGGCTACCTTGAGAGAGTCATAGTTACTCCTGCCAGTGTCTCTCCGTTAAACCACAGTCACATCTACAATATTCCTCTGCCCCTATCACCAGACGCGATACGCCATTATTTGTCGACATTATGACTTTCACAGTACTCCTGCTAGGGGCTCCTCCAGTTTACCAAAGTATTTCGCCTGTTGAAGAGGCATTTGGCTACCTTAAGAGAGTCATAGTTACTCCTGTCAGTTGCTCCCCGTTTTACCAAAGTCACATTCTCAATCTTATTCTGGCCAGTTCACCTGAAGCGATACGCTATTATCAGTCAACCTAAAGAATATCACAGTACTCCTGCCGGGAGCTTCTCGAGTTTGCCGATGTATTTCGCCTGTTGACGAGGCATTTGGATACCTTAAGAGAGTCATAGTTACCACTTGCTGTTGCTCCCCATTTTACAACAGGCACATCTACAAGCTTTCTCTGGCCAATTCTCCTGAAGCGATACGCTAATATCTGTTGACATAAAGACTTTCTTAGTACTCCTGCCGGGAGCTTCTCGACATTGCCGATGTATTTCGCCTATTGACGAGGCGTTTGGCTACCTTAACAGAGTCATAGTTACTCCTGCCAGTGTCTCTCCGTTAAACCACAGTCACATCTACCATTTTCCTCTGCCCCTTTCACCAGACGCGATACGATATTATTCTACGACATTATGACTTTCACAGTACTCCTGCTAGGGGCTCCTCCAGTTTACCAAAGTATTTCGCCTGTTGAAGAGGCATTTGGCTACCTTAAGAGAGTCATAGTTACTCCTGTCAGTTGCTCCCCGTTTTACCAAAGTCACATTCTCAATCTTATTCTGGCCAGTTCACCTGAAGCGATACGCTATTATCAGTCAACCTAAAGAATATCACAGTACTCCTGCCGGGAGCTTCTCTAGTTTGCCGATGTATTTCGCCTATTGACGAGGCATTTGGCTACCTTGAGAGAGTCATAGTTACTCCTGCCAGTGTCTCTCCGTTAAACCACAATTCACATCTACAATATTCCTCTGCCCCTATCACCAGACGCGATACGCCATTATTTGTCGACATTATGACTTTCACAGTACTCCTGCTAGGGGCTCCTCCAGTTTACCAAAGTATTTCGCCTGTTGAAGAGGCATTTGGCTACCTTAAGAGAGTCATAGTTACTCCTGTCAGTTGCTCCCCGTTTTACCAAAGTCACATTCTCAATCTTATTCTGGCCAGTTCACCTGAAGCGATACGCTATTATCAGTCAACCTAAAGAATATCACAGTACTCCTGCCGGGAGCTTCTCGAGTTTGCCGATGTATTTCGCCTGTTGACGAGGCATTTGGATACCTTAAGAGAGTCATAGTTACCACTTGCTGTTGCTCCCCATTTTACAACAGGCACATCTACAAGCTTTCTCTGGCCAATTCTCCTGAAGCGATACGCTAATATCTGTTGACATAAAGACTTTCTTAGTACTCCTGCCGGGAGCTTCTCGACTTTGCCGATGTATTTCGCCTATTGACGAGGCGTTTGGCTACCTTAACAGAGTCATAGTTACTCCTGCCAGTGTCTCTCCGTTAAACCACAGTCACATCTACCATTTTCCTCTGCCCCTTTCACCAGACGCGATACGATATTACTCTTCGACATTATGACTTTCACAGTTCTCCTGGTAGGGGCTCCTCCTGTTTACCAATGTATTTCGCCTGTTGACGAGGCATTTGGCTACCTTAAGAGATTCATAGTTACTCCTGTCAGTTGCTCCCCGTTTTACCAAAGTCACATTTTCAATCTTATTCTGGCCAGTTCACCTGAAGCGATACGCCATTATCAGTCAACCTAAAGTATATCACTGTACTCCTGCCGGGAGCTTCGCGAGTTTGCCGATGTATTTCGCCTGTTGACGAGGCATTTGCATACCTTAAGAGAGTCATAGTTACTCCTTGCTGTTGCTCCCCATTTTACAACAGGGACATCTACAAGCTTACTCTGGCCAGTTCTCCTGAAGCGATACGCTAATATCTGTTGACATAAAGACTTTCACAGTACTCCTGCCGGGAGCTTCTCGACTTTACCGATGTATTTCGCCTATTGACGGGGCATTTGGCTACCTTAAGAGAGTCATAGTTACTCCTGCCAGTGTCTCTCCGTTAAACCACAGTCACATCTACCATTTTCCTCTGCCCCTTTCACCAGACGCGATACGATATTATTCTTCGACATTATGACTTTCACAGTACTCCTGCTAGGGGCTCCTCCAGTTTACGAAAGTATTTCGCCTGTTGAAGAGGCATTTGGCTACCTTAAGAGATTCATAGTTACTCCTGTCAGTTGCTCCCCGTTTTACCAATGTCACATTTTCAATCTTATTCTGGCCAGTTCACCTGAACCGATACGCCATTATCAGTCAACCTAAAGTATATCACTGTACTCCTGCCGGGAGCTTCGCGAGTTTGCCGATGTATTTCGCCTGTTGACGAGGCATTTGCATACCTTAAGAGAGTCATAGTTACTCCTTGCTGTTGCTCCCCATTTTACAACAGGGACATCTACAAGCTTACTCTGGCCAGTTCTCCTGAAGCGATACGCTAATATCTGTTGACATAAAGACTTTCACAGTACTCCTGCCGGGAGCTTCTCGACTTTACCGATGTATTTCGCCTATTGACGGGGCATTTGGCTACCTTAAGAGAGTCATAGTTACTCCTGCCAGTGTCTCTCCGTTAAACCACAGTCACATCTACCATTTTCCTCTGCCCCTTTCACCAGACGCGATACGATATTATTCTTCGACATTATGACTTTCACAGTACTCCTGCTAGGGGCTCCTCCAGTTTACCAAAGTATTTCGCCTGTTGAAGAGGCATTTGGCTACCTTAAGAGAGTCATAGTTACTACTGTCAGTTGCTCCCCGTTTTACCAAAGTCACATTCTCAATCTTATTCTGGCCAGTTCACCTGAAGCGATACGCTATTATCAGTCAACCTAAAGAATATCACAGTACTCCTGCCGGGAGCTTCTCTAGTTTGCCGATGTATTTCGCCTATTGACGAGGCATTTGGCTACCTTAAGAGAGTCATAGTTACTCCTGCCAGTGTCTCTCCGTTAAACCACAGTCACATCTACAATATTCCTCTGCCCCTATCACCAGACGCGATACGCCATTATTTGTCGACATTATGACTTTCACAGTACTCCTGCTCGGGGCTCCTCCAGTTTACCAAAGTATTTCGCCTGTTGAAGAGGCATTTGGCTACCTTAAGAGAGTCATAGTTACTCCTGCCAGTTGCTCCCCGTTTTACCAAAGTCACATTCTCAATCTTATTCTGGCCAGTTCACCTGAAGCGATACGCTATTATCAGTCAACCTAAAGAATATCACAGTACTCCTGCCGGGAGCTTCTCGAGTTTGCCGATGTATTTCGCCTGTTGACGAGGCATTTGGATACCTTAAGAGAGTCATAGTTACCACTTGCTGTTGCTCCCCATTTTACAACAGGCACATCTACAAGCTTTCTCTGTCCAATTCTCCTGAAGCGATACGCTAATATCTGTTGACATAAAGACTTTCTTAGTACTCCTGCCGGGAGCTTCTCGACTTTGCCGATGTATTTCGCCTATTGACGAGGCGTTTGGCTACCTTAACAGAGTCATAGTTACTCCTGCCAGTGTCTCTCCGTTAAACCACAGTCACATCTACCATTTTCCTCTGCCCCTTTCACCAGACGCGATACGATATTATTCTTCGACATTATGACTTTCACAGTTCTCCTGCTAGGGGCTCCTCCTGTTTACCAATGTATTTCGCCTGTTGACGAGGCATTTGGCTACCTTAAGAGATTCATAGTTACTCCTGTCAGTTGCTCCCCGTTTTACCAAAGTCACATTTTCAATCTTATTCTGGCCAGTTCACCTGAACCGATACGCCATTATCAGTCAACCTAAAGTATATCACTGTACTCCTGCCGGGAGCTTCGCGAGTTTGCCGATGTATTTCGCCTGTTGACGAGGCATTTGCATACCTTAAGAGAGTCATGGTTACTCCTTGCTGTTGCTCCCCATTTTACAACAGGGACATCTACAAGCTTACTCTGGCCAGTTCTCCTGAAGCGATACGCTAATATCTGTTGACATAAAGACTTTCACAGTACTCCTGCCGGGAGCTTCTCGACTTTACCGATGTATTTCGCCTATTGACGGGGCATTTGGCTACCTTAAGAGAGTCATAGTTACTCCTGCCAGTGTCTCTCCGTTAAACCACAGTCACATCTACCATTTTCCTCTGCCCCTTTCACCAGACGCGATACGATATTATTCTTCGACATTATGACTTTCACAGTACTCCTGCTAGGGGCTCCTCCAGTTTACCAAAGTATTTCGCCTGTTGAAGAGGCATTTGGCTACCTTAAGAGATTCATAGTTACTCCTGTCAGTTGCTCCCCGTTTTACCAAAGTCACATTTTCAATCTTATTCTGGCCAGTTCACCTGAACCGATACGCCATTATCAGTCAACCTAAAGTATATCACTGTACTCCTGCCGGGAGCTTCGCGAGTTTGCCGATGTATTTCGCCTGTTGACGAGGCATTTGCATACCTTAAGAGAGTCATAGTTACTCCTTGCTGTTGCTCCCCATTTTACAACAGGGACATCTACAAGCTTACTCTGGCCAGTTCTCCTGAAGCGATACGCTAATATCTGTTGACATAAAGACTTTCACAGTACTCCTGCCGGGAGCTTCTCGACTTTACCGATGTATTTCGCCTATTGACGGGGCATTTGGCTACCTTAAGAGAGTCATAGTTACTCCTGCCAGTGTCTCTCCGTTAAACCACAGTCACATCTACCATTTTCCTCTGCCCCTTTCACCAGACGCGATACGATATTATTCTTCGACATTATGACTTTCACAGTACTCCTGCTAGGGGCTCCTCCAGTTTACCAAAGTATTTCGCCTGTTGAAGAGGCATTTGGCTACCATAAGAGAGTCATAGTTACTACTGTCAGTTGCTCCCCGTTTTACCAAAGTCACATTCTCAATCTTATTCTGGCCAGTTCACCTGAAGCGATACGCTATTATCAGTCAACCTAAAGAATATCACAGTACTCCTGCCGGGAGCTTCTCTAGTTTGCCGGTGTATTTCGCCTATTGACGAGGCATTTGGCTACCTTAAGAGAGTCATAGTTACTCCTGCCAGTGTCTCTCCGTTAAACCACAGTCACATCTACAATATTCCTCTGCCCCTATCACCAGACGCGATACGCCATTATTTGTCGACATTATGACTTTCACAGTACTCCTGCTCGGGGCTCCTCCAGTTTACCAAAGTATTTCGCCTGTTGAAGAGGCATTTGGCTACCTTAAGAGAGACATAGTTACTCCTGTCAGTTGCTCCCCGTTTTACCAAAGTCACATTCTCAATCTTATTCTGGCCAGTTCACCTGAAGCGATACGCTATTATCAGTCAACCTAAAGAATATCACAGTACTCCTGCCGGGAGCTTCGCGAGTTTGCCGATGTATTTCGCCTGTTGACGAGGCATTTGCATACCTTAAGAGAGTCATAGTTACTCCTTGCTGTTGCTCCCCATTTTACAACAGGGACATCTACAAGCTTACTCTGGCCAGTTCTCCTGAAGCGATACGCTAATATCTGTTGACATAAAGACTTTCACAGTACTCCTGCCGGGAGCTTCTCGACTTTACCGATGTATTTCGCCTATTGACGAGGCATTTGGCTACCTTAAGAGAGTCATAGTTACTTCTGCCAGTGTCTCTCCGTTGAACCACAGTCACATCTACCATTTTCCTCTGCCCCTTTCACCAGACGCGATACGATATTATTCTTCGACATTATGACTTTCACAGTACTCCTACTAGGGGCTCCTCCAGTTTACCAAAGTATTTCGCCTGTTGAAGAGGCATTTGGCTACTTTAAGAGAGTCATAGTTACTCCTGTCAGTTGCTCCCCGTTTTACCAAAGTCATATTCTCAATCTTATTCTGGCCAGTTCACCTGAAGCGATACGCTATTATCAGTCAACCTAAAGAATATCACAGTACTCCTGCCGGGAGCTTCTCGAGTTTGCCGATGTATTTCGCCTGTTGACGAGGCATTTGGATACCTTAAGAGAGTCATAGTTACCACTTGCTGTTGCTCCCCATTTTACAACAGGCACATCTACAAGCTTACTCTGGCCAATTCTCCTGAAGCGATACGCTAATATCTGTTGACATAAAGACTTTCACAGTACTCCTGCCGGGAGCTTCTCGACATTGCCGATGTATTTCGCCTATTGACGAGGCATTTGGCTACCTTAAGAGAGTCATAGTTACTCCTGCCAGTGTCTCTCCGCTAAACCACAGTCACATCTACCATTTTCCTCTGCCCCTTTCACCAGACGCGATACGATAATATTCTTCGACATTATGACTTTCACAGTACTCCTGCTAGGGGCTCCTCCAGTTTACCAAAGTATTTCGCCTGTTGAAGAGGCATTTGGCTACCTTAAGAGAGTCATAGTTACTCCTGTCAGTTGCTCCCCGTTTTACCAAAGTCACATTCTCAATCTTATTCTGGCCAGTTCACCTGAAGCGATACGCTATTATCAGTCAACCTAAAGAATATCACAGTACTCCTGAAGGGAGCTTCTCTAGTTTGCCGATGTATTTCGCCTATTGACGAGGCATTTGGCTACCTTGAGAGAGTCATAGTTACTCCTGCCAGTGTCTCTCCGTTAAACCACAGTCACATCTACAATGTTCCTCTGCCCCTATCACCAGACGCGATACGCCATTATTTGTCGACATTATGATTTTCACAGTACTCCTGCTAGGGGCTCCTCCAGTTTACCAAAGTATTTCGCCTGTTGAAGAGGCATTTGGCTACCTTAAGAGAGTCATAGTTACTCCTGTCAGTTGCTCCCCGTTTTACCAAAGTCACATTCTCAATCTTATTCTGGCCAGTTCACCTGAAGCGATACGCTATTATCAGTCAACCTAAAGAATATCACAGTACTCCTGCCGGGAGCTTCTCGAGTTTGCTGATGTATTTCGCCTGTTGACGAGGCATTTGGATACCTTAGGAGAGTCATAGTTACCACTTGCTGTTGCTCCCCATTTTACAACAGGCACATCTACAAGCTTTCTCTGGCCAATTCTCCTGAAGCGATACGCTAATATCTGTTGACATAAAGACTTTCTTAGTACTCCAGCCGGGAGCTTCTCGACTTTGCCGATGTATTTCGCCTATTGACGAGGCGTTTAGCTACCTTAACAGAGTCATAGTTACTCCTGCCAGTGTCTCTCCGTTAAACCACGGTCACATCTACCATTTTCCTCTGCCCCTTTCACCAGACGCGATACGATATTATTCTTCGACATTATGACTTTCACAGTTCTCCTGCTAGGGGCTCCTCCTGTTTATCAATGTATTTCGCCTGTTGACGAGGCATTTGGCTACCTTAAGAGATTCATAGTTACTCCTGTCAGTTGCTCCCCGTTTTACCAAAGTCACATTTTCAATCTTATTCTGGCCAGTTCACCTGAACCGATACGCCATTATCAGTCAACCTAAAGTATATCACTGTACTCCTGCCGGGAGCTTCGCGAGTTTGCCGATGTATTTCGCCTGTTGACGAGGCATTTGGATACCTTAAGAGAGTCATAGTTACCACTTGCTGTTGCTCCCCATTTTACAACAGGCACATCTACAAGCTTACTCTGGCCAATTCTCCTGAAGCGATACGCTAATATCTGTTGACATAAAGACTTTCACAGTACTCCTGCCGGGAGCTTCTCGACATTGCCGATGTATTTCGCCTATTGACGAGGAATTTGGCTACCTTAAGAGAGTCATAGTTACTCCTGCCAGTGTCTCTCGGTTAAACCACAGTCACATCTACCATTTTCCTCTGCCCCTTTCACCAGACGCGATACGATATTATTCTTCGACATTATGACTTTCACAGTACTCCTGCTAGGGGCTCCTCCAGTTTACCAAAGTATTTCGCCTGTTGAAGAGGCATTTGGCTACCTTAAGAGAGTCATAGTTACTCCTGTCAGTTGCTCCCCGTTTTACCAAAGTCACATTCTCAATCTTATTCTGGCCAGTTCACCTGAAGCGATACGCTATTATCAGTCAACCTAAAGAATATCACAGTACTCCTGCCGGGAGCTTCTCTAGTTTGCCGATGTATTTCGCCTATTGACGAGGCATTTGGCTACCTTGAGAGAGTCATAGTTACTCCTGCCAGTGTCTCTCCGTTAAACCACAGTCACATCTACAATATTCCTCTGCCCCTATCACCAGACGCGATACGCCATTATTTGTCGACAATATGACTTTCACAGTACTCCTGCTAGGGGCTCCTCCAGTTTACCAAAGTATTTCGCCTGTTGAAGAGGCATTTGGCTACCTTAAGAGAGTCATAGTTACTCCTGTCAGTTGCTCCCCGTTTTACCAAAGTCACATTCTCAATCTTATTCTGGCCAGTTCACCTGAAGCGATACGCTATTATCAGTCAACCTAAAGAATATCACAGTACTCCTGCCGGGAGCTTCTCGAGTTTGCCGATGTATTTCGCCTGTTGACGAGGCATTTGGATTCCTTAAGAGAGTCATAGTTACCACTTGCTGTTGCTCCCCATTTTACAACAGGCACATCTACAAGCTTTCTCTGGCCAATTCTCCTGAAGCGATACGCTAATATCTGTTGACATAAAGACTTTCTTAGTACTCCTGCCGGGAGCTTCTCGACTTTGCCGATGTATTTCGCCTATTGACGAGGCGTTTGGCTACCTTAAGAGAGTCATAGTTACTTCTGCCAGTGTCTCTCCGTTGAACCACAGTCACATCTACCATTTTCCTCTGCCCCTTTCACCAGACGCGATACGATATTATTCTTCGACATTATGACTTTCACAGTACTCCTACTAGGGGCTCCTCCAGTTTACCAAAGTATTTCGCTTGTTGAAGAGGCATTTGGCTACCTTAAGAGAGTCATAGTTACTGCTGTCAGTTGCTCCCCGTTTTACCAAAGTCATATTCTCAATCTTATTCTGGCCAGTTCACCTGAAGCGATACGCTATTAACAGTCAACCTAAAGAATATCACAGTACTCCTGCCGGGAGCTTCTCGAGTTTGCCGATGTATTTCGCCTGTTGACGAGGCATTTGGATACCTTAAGAGAGTCATAGTTACCACTTGCTGTTGCTCCCCATTTTACAACAGGCACATCTACAAGCTTACTCCGGCCAATTCTCCTGAAGCGATACGCTAATATCTGTTGACATAAAGACTTTCACAGTGCTCCTGCCGGGAGCTTCTCGACATTGCCGATGTATTTCGCCTATTGACGAGGCATTTGGCTACCTTAAGAGAGTCATAGTTACTCCTGCCAGTGTCTCTCCGTTAAACCACAGTCACATCTACCATTTTCCTCTGCCCCTTTCACCAGACGCGATACGATATTATTCTTCGACATTATGACTTTCACAGTACTCCTGCTAGGGGCTCCTCCAGTTTACCAAAGTATTTCGCCTGTTGAAGAGGCATTTGGCTATCTTAAGAGAGTCATAGTTACTCCTGTCAGTTGCTCCCCGTTTTACCAAAGTCACATTCTCAATCTTATTCTGGCCAGTTCACCTGAAGCGATACGCTATTATCAGTCAACCTAAAGAATATCACAGTACTCCTGCCGGGAGCTTCTCTAGTTTGCCGATGTATTTCGCCTATTGACGAGGCATTTGGCTACCTTGAGAGAGTCATAGTTACTCCTGCCAGTGTCTCTCCGTTAAACCACAGTCACATCTACAATATTCCTCTGCCCCTATCACCAGACGCGATACGCCATTATTTGTCGACATTATGACTTTCACAGTACTCCTGCTAGGGGCTCCTCCAGTTTACCAAAGTATTTCGCCTGTTGAAGAGGCATTTGGCTACCTTAAGAGAGTCATAGTTACTCCTGTCAGTTGCTCCCCGTTTTACCAAAGTCACATTCTCAATCTTATTCTGGCCAGTTCACCTGAAGCGATACGCTATTATCAGTCAACCTAAAGAATATCACAGTACTCCTGCCGGGAGCTTCTCGAGTTTGCCGATGTATTTCGCCTGTTGACGAGGCATTTGGATTCCTTAAGAGAGTCATAGTTACCACTTGCTGTTGCTCCCCATTTTACAACAGGCACATCTACAAGCTTTCTCTGGCCAATTCTCCTGAAGCGATACGCTAATATCTGTTGACATAAAGACTTTCTTAGTACTCCTGCCGGGAGCTTCTCGACTTTGCCGATGTATTTCGCCTATTGACGAGGCGTTTGGCTACCTTAAGAGAGTCATAGTTACTTCTGCCAGTGTCTCTCCGTTGAACCACAGTCACATCTACCATTTTCCTCTGCCCCTTTCACCAGACGCGATACGATATTATTCTTCGACATTATGACTTTCACAGTACTCCTACTAGGGGCTCCTCCAGTTTACCAAAGTATTTCGCTTGTTGAAGAGGCATTTGGCTACCTTAAGAGAGTCATAGTTACTGCTGTCAGTTGCTCCCCGTTTTACCAAAGTCATATTCTCAATCTTATTCTGGCCAGTTCACCTGAAGCGATACGCTATTATCAGTCAACCTAAAGAATATCACAGTACTCCTGCCGGGAGCTTCTCGAGTTTGCCGATGTATTTCGCCTGTTGACGAGGCATTTGGATACCTTAAGAGAGTCATAGTTACCACTTGCTGTTGCTCCCCATTTTACAACAGGCACATCTACAAGCTTACTCCGGCCAATTCTCCTGAAGCGATACGCTAATATCTGTTGACATAAAGACTTTCACAGTACTCCTGCCGGGAGCTTCTCGACATTGCCGATGTATTTCGCCTATTGACGAGGCATTTGGCTACCTTAAGAGAGTCATAGTTACTCCTGCCAGTGTCTCTCCGTTAAACCACAGTCACATCTACCATTTTCCTCTGCCCCTTTCACCAGACGCGATACGATATTATTCTTCGACATTATGACTTTCACAGTACTCCTGCTAGGGGCTCCTCCAGTTTACCAAAGTATTTCGCCTGTTGAAGAGGCATTTGGCTATCTTAAGAGAGTCATAGTTACTCCTGTCAGTTGCTCCCCGTTTTACCAAAGTCACATTCTCAATCTTATTCTGGCCAGTTCACCTGAAGCGATACGCTATTATCAGTCAACCTAAAGAATATCACAGTACTCCTGCCGGGAGCTTCTCTAGTTTGCCGATGTATTTCGCCTATTGACGAGGCATTTGGCTACCTTGAGAGAGTCATAGTTACTCCTGCCAGTGTCTCTCCGTTAAACCACAGTCACATCTACAATATTCCTCTGCCCCTATCACCAGACGCGATACGCCATTATTTGTCGACATTATGACTTTCACAGTACTCCTGCTAGGGGCTCCTCCAGTTTACCAAAGTATTTCGCCTGTTGAAGAGGCATTTGGCTACCTTAAGAGAGTCATAGTTACTCCTGTCAGTTGCTCCCCGTTTTACCAAAGTCACATTCTCAATCTTATTCTGGCCAGTTCACCTGAAGCGATACGCTATTATCAGTCAACCTAAAGAATATCACAGTACTCCTGCCGGGAGCTTCTCGAGTTTGCCGATGTATTTCGCCTGTTGACGAGGCATTTGGATACCTTAAGAGAGTCATAGTTACCACTTGCTGTTGCTCCCCATTTTACAACAGGCACATCTACAAGCTTTCTCTGGCCAATTCTCCTGAAGCGATACGCTAATATCTGTTGACATAAAGACTTTCTTAGTACTCCTGCCGGGAGCTTCTCGACTTTGCCGATGTATTTCGCCTATTGACGAGGCGTTTGGCTACCTTAACAGAGTCATAGTTACTCCTGCCAGTGTCTCTCCGTTAAACCACAGTCACATCTACCATTTTCCTCTGCCCCTTTCACCAGACGCGATACGATATTATTCTTCGACATTATGACTTTCACAGTTCTCCTGCTAGGGGCTCCTCCTGTTTACCAATGTATTTCGCCTGTTGACGAGGCATTTGGCTACCTTAAGAGATTCATAGTTACTCCTGTCAGTTGCTCCCCGTTTTACCAAAGTCACATTTTCAATCTTATTCTGGCCAGTTCACCTGAACCGATACGCCATTATCAGTCAACCTAAAGTATATCACTGTACTCCTGCCGGGAGCTTCGCGAGTTTGCCGATGTATTTCGCCTGTTGACGAGGCATTTGGATACCTTAAGAGAGTCATAGTTACCACTTGCTGTTGCTCCCCATTTTACAACAGGCACATCTACAAGCTTACTCTGGCCAATTCTCCTGAAGCGATACGCTAATATCTGTTGACATAAAGACTTTCACAGTACTCCTGCCGGGAGCTTCTCGACATTGCCGATGTATTTCGCCTATTGACGAGGCATTTGGCTACCTTAAGAGAGTCATAGTTACTCCTGCCAGTGTCTCTCCGTTAAACCACAGTCACATCTACCATTTTCCTCTGCCCCTTTCACCAGACGCGATACGATATTATTCTTCGACATTATGACTTTCACAGTACTCCTGCTAGGGGCTCCTCCAGTTTACCAAAGTATTTCGCCTGTTGAAGAGGCATTTGGCTACCTTAAGAGAGTCATAGTTACTCCTGTCAGTTGCTCCCCGTTTTACCAAAGTCACATTCTCAATCTTATTCTGGCCAGTTCACCTGAAGCGATACGCTATTATCAGTCAACCTAAAGAATATCACAGTACTCCTGCCGGGAGCTTCTCTAGTTTGCCGATGTATTTCGCCTATTGACGAGGCATTTGGCTACCTTGAGAGAGTCATAGTTACTCCTGCCAGTGTCTCTCCGTTAAACCACAGTCACATCTACAATATTCCTCTGCCCCTATCACCAGACGCGATACGCCATTATTTGTCGACAGTATGACTTTCACAGTACTCCTGCTAGGGGCTCCTCCAGTTTACCAAAGTATTTCGCCTGTTGAAGAGGCATTTGGCTACCTTAAGAGAGTCATAGTTACTCCTGTCAGTTGCTCCCCGTTTTACCAAAGTCACATTCTCAATCTTATTCTGGCCAGTTCACCTGAAGCGATACGCTATTATCAGTCAACCTAAAGAATATCACAGTACTCCTGCCGGGAGCTTCTCGAGTTTGCCGATGTATTTCGCCTGTTGACGAGGCATTTGGATTCCTTAAGAGAGTCATAGTTACCACTTGCTGTTGCTCCCCATTTTACAACAGGCACATCTACAAGCTTTCTCTGGCCAATTCTCCTGAAGCGATACGCTAATATCTGTTGACATAAAGACTTTCTTAGTACTCCTGCCGGGAGCTTCTCGACTTTGCCGATGTATTTCGCCTATTGACGAGGCGTTTGGCTACCTTAAGAGAGTCATAGTTACTCCTGCCAGTGTCTCTCCGTTAAACCACAGTCACATCTACCATTTTCCTCTGCCCCTTTCACCAGACGCGATACGATATTATTCTTCGACATTATGACTTTCACAGTTCTCCTGCTAGGGGCTCCTCCTGTTTACCAATGTATTTCGCCTGTTGACGAGGCATTTGGCTACCTTAAGAGATTTATAGTTACTCCTGTCAGTTGCTCCCCGTTTTACCAAAGTCACATTTTCAATCTTATTCTGGCCAGTTCACCTGAACCGATACGCCATTATCAGTCAACCTAAAGTATATCACTGTACTCCTGCCGGGAGCTTCGCGAGTTTGCCGAATTATTTCGCCTGTTGACGAGGCATTTGCATACCTTAAGAGAGTCATAGTTACTCCTTGCTGTTGCTCCCCATTTTACAACAGGGACATCTACAAGCTTACTCTGGCCAGTTCTCCTGAAGCGATACGCTAATATCTGTTGACATAAAGACTTTCACAGTACTCCTGCCGGGAGCTTCTCGACTTTACCGATGTATTTCGCCTATTGACGGGGCATTTGGCTACCTTAAGAGAGTCATAGTTACTCCTGCCAGTGTCTCTCCGTTAAACCACAGTCACATCTACCATTTTCCTCTGCCCCTTTCACCAGACGCGATACGATATTATTCTTCGACATTATGACTTTCACAGTACTCCTGCTAGGGGCTCCTCCAGTTTACCAAAGTATTTCGCCTGTTGAAGAGGCATTTGGCTACCTTAAGAGAGTCATAGTTACTACTGTCAGTTGCTCCCCGTTTTACCAAAGTCACATTCTCAATCTTATTCTGGCCAGTTCACCTGAAGCGATACGCTATTATCAGTCAACCTAAAGAATATCACAGTACTCCTGCCGGGAGCTTCTCTAGTTTGCCGATGTATTTCGCCTATTGACGAGGCATTTGGCTACCTTAAGAGAGTCATAGTTACTCCTGCCAGTGTCTCTCCGTTAAACCACAGTCACATCTACAATATTCCTCTGCCCCTATCACAAGACGCGATACGCCATTATTTGTCGACATTATGACTTTCACAGTACTCCTGCTCGGGGCTCCTCCAGTTTACCAAAGTATTTCGCTTGTTGAAGAGGCATTTGGCTACCTTAAGAGAGTCATAGTTACTCCTGTCAGTTGCTCCCCGTTTTACCAAAGTCACATTCTCAATCTTATTCTGGCCAGTTCACCTGAAGCGATACGCTATTATCAGTCAACCTAAAGAATATCACAGTACTCCTGCCGGGAGGTTCTCGAGTATGCCGATGTATTTCGCCTGTTGACGAGGCATTTGGATACCTTAAGAGAGTCATAGTTACCACTTGCTGTTGCTCCCCATTTTACAACAGGCACATCTACAAGCTTTCTCTGGCCAATTCTCCTGAAGCGATACGCTAATATCTGTTGACATAAAGACTTTCTTAGTACTCCTGCCGGGAGCTTCTCGACTTTGCCGATGTATTTCGCCTATTGACGAGGCGTTTGGCTACCTTAACAGAGTCACAGTTACTCCTGCCAGTGTCTCTCCGTTAAACCACAGTCACATCTACCATTTTCCTCTGCCCCTTTCACCAGACGCGATACGATATTATTCTTCGACATTATGACTTTCACAGTTCTCCTGCTAGGGGCTCCTCCTGTTTACCAATGTATTTCGCCTGTTGACGAGGCATTTGGCTACCTTAAGAGATTCATAGTTACTCCTGTCAGTTGCTCCCCGTTTTACCAAAGTCACATTTTCAATCTTATTCTGGCCAGTTCACCTGAACCGATACGCCATTATCAGTCAACCTAAAGTATATCACTGTACTCCTGCCGGGAGCTTCGCGAGTTTGCCGATGTATTTCGCCTGTTGACGAGGCATTTGCATACCTTAAGAGAGTCATAGTTACTCCTTGCTGTTGCTCCCCATTTTACAACAGGGACATCTACAAGCTTACTCTGGCCAGTTCTCCTGAAGCGATACGCTAATATCTGTTGACATAAAGACTTTCACAGTACTCCTGCCGGGAGCTTCTCGACTTTACCGATGTATTTCGCCTATTGACGAGGCATTTGGCTACCTTAAGAGAGTCATAGTTACTTCTGCCAGTGTCTCTCCGTTAAACCACAGTCACATCTACCATTTTCCTCTGCCCCTTTCACCAGACGCGATACGATATTATTCTTCGACATTATGACTTTCACAGTACTCCTACTAGGGGCTCCTCCAGTTTACCAAAGTATTTCGCCTGTTGAAGAGGCATTTGGCTACCTTAAGAGAGTCATAGTTACTCCTGTCAGTTGCTCCCCGTTTTACCAAAGTCATATTCTCAATCTTATTCTGGCCAGTTCACCTGAAGCGATACGCTATTATCAGTCAACCTAAAGAATATCACAGTACTCCTGCCGGGAGCTTCTCGAGTTTGCCGATGTATTTCGCCTGTTGACGAGGCATTTGGATACCTTAAGAGAATCATAGTTACCACTTGCTGTTGCTCCCCATTTTACAACAGGCACATCTACAAGCTTACTCTGGCCAATTCTCCTGAAGCGATACGCTAATATCTGTTGACATAAAGACTTTCACAGTACTCCTGCCGGGAGCTTCTCGACATTGCCGATGTATTTCGCCTATTGACGAGGCATTTGGCTACCTTAAGAGAGTCATAGTTACTCCTGCCAGTGTCTCTCCGTTAAACCACAGTCACATCTACCATTTTCCTCTGCCCCTTTCACCAGACGCGATACGATATTATTCTTCGACATTATGACTTTCACAGTACTCCTGCTAATGGCTCCTCCAGTTTACCAAAGTATTTCGCCTGTTGAAGAGGCATTTGGCTACCTTAAGAGAGTCATAGTTACTCCTGTCAGTTGCTCCCCGTTTTACCAAAGTCACATTCTCAATCTTATTCTGGCCAGTTCACCTGAAGCGATACGCTATTATCAGTCAACCTAAAGAATATCACAGTACTCCTGCCGGGAGGTTCTCGAGTATGCCGATGTATTTCGCCTGTTGACGAGGCATTTGGATACCTTAAGAGAGTCATAGTTACCACTTGCTGTTGCTCCCCATTTTACAACAGGCACATCTACAAGCTTTCTCTGGCCAATTCTCCTGAAGCGATACGCTAATATCTGTTGACATAAAGACTTTCTTAGTACTCCTGCCGGGAGCTTCTCGACTTTGCCGATGTATTTCGCCTATTGACGGGCGTTTGGCTACCTTAACAGAGTCATAGTTACTCCTGCCAGTGTCTCTCCGTTAAACCACAGTCACATCTACCATTTTCCTCTGCCCCTTTCACCAGACGCGATACGATATTATTCTTCGACATTATGACTTTCACAGTTCTCCTGCTAGGGGCTCCTCCTGTTTACCAATGTATTTCGCCTGTTGACGAGGCATTTGGCTACCTTAAGAGATTCATAGTTACTCCTGTCAGTTGCTCCCCGTTTTACCAAAGTCACATTTTCAATCTTATTCTGGCCAGTTCACCTGAACCGATACGCCATTGTCAGTCAACCTAAAGTATATCACTGTACTCCTGCCGGGAGCTTCGCGAGTTTGCCGATGTATTTCGCCTGTTGACGAGGCATTTGCATACCTTAAGAGAGTCATAGTTACTCCTTGCTGTTGCTCCCCATTTTACAACAGGGACATCTACAAGCTTACTCTGGCCAGTTCTCCTGAAGCGATACGCTAATATCTGTTGACATAAAGACTTTCACAGTACTCCTGCCGGGAGCTTCTCGACTTTACCGATGTATTTCGCCTATTGACGAGGCATTTGGCTACCTTAAGAGAGTCATAGTTACTTCTGCCAGTGTCTCTCCGTTAAACCACAGTCACATCTACCATTTTCCTCTGCCCCTTTCACCAGACGCGATACGATATTATTCTTCGACATTATGACTTTCACAGTACTCCTACTAGGGGCTCCTCCAGTTTACCAAAGTATTTCGCCTGTTGAAGAGGCATTTGGCTACCTTAAGAGAGTCATAGTTACTCCTGTCAGTTGCTCCCCGTTTTACCAAAGTCATATTCTCAATCTTATTCTGGCCAGTTCACCTGAAGCGATACGCTATTATCAGTCAACCTAAAGAATATCACAGTACTCCTGCCGGGAGCTTCTCGAGTTTGCCGATGTATTTCGCCTGTTGACGAGGCATTTGGATACCTTAAGAGAATCATAGTTACCACTTGCTGTTGCTCCCCATTTTACAACAGGCACATCTACAAGCTTACTCTGGCCAATTCTCCTGAAGCGATACGCTAATATCTGTTGACATAAAGACTTTCACAGTACTCCTGCCGGGAGCTTCTCGACATTGCCGATGTATTTCGCCTATTGACGAGCCATTTGGCTACCTTAAGAGAGTCATAGTTACTCCTGCCAGTGTCTCTCCGTTAAACCACAGTCACATCTACCATTTTCCTCTGCCCCTTTCACCAGACGCGATACGATATTATTCTTCGACATTATGACTTTCACAGTACTCCTGCTAATGGCTCCTCCAGTTTACCAAAGTATTTCGCCTGTTGAAGAGGCATTTGGCTACCTTAAGAGAGTCATAGTTACTCCTGTCAGTTGCTCCCCGTTTTACCAAAGTCACATTCTCAATCTTATTCTGGCCAGTTCACCTGAAGCGATACGCTATTATCAGTCAACCTAAAGAATATCACAGTACTCCTGCCGGGAGCTTCTCTAGTTTGCCGATGTATTTCGCCTATTGACGAGGCATTTGGCTACCTTGAGAGAGTCATAGTTACTCCTGCCAGTGTCTCTCCGTTAAACCACAGTCACATCTACAATATTCCTCTGCCCCTTTCACCAGACGCGATACGCCATTATTTGTCGACATTATGACTTTCACAGTACTCCTGCTAGTTGCTCCTCCAGTTTACCAAAGTATTTCGCCTGTTGAAGAGGCATTTGGCTACCTTAAGAGAGTCATAGTTACTCCTGTCAGTTGCTCCCCGTTTTACCAAAGTCACATTCTCAATCTTATTCTGGCCAGTTCACCTGAAGCGATACGCTATTATCAGTCAACCTAAAGAATATCTCAGTACTCCTTCCGGGAGCTTCTCGAGTTTGCCGATGTATTTCGCCTGTTGACGAGGCATTTGGATACCTTAAGAGAGTCATAGTTACCACTTGCTGTTGCTCCCCATTTTACAACAGGCACATCTACAAGCTTTCTCTGGCCAATTCTCCTGAAGCGATACGCTAATATCTGTTTACATAAAGACTTTCTTAGTACTCCTGCCGGGAGCTTCTCGACTTTGCCGATGTATTTCGCCTATTGACGAGGCGTTTGGCTACCTTAACAGAGTCATAGTTACTCCTGCCAGTGTCTCTCCGCTAAACCACAGTCACATCTACCATTTTCCTCTGCCCCTTTCACCAGACGCGATACGATATTATTCTTCGACATTATGACTTTCACAGTTCTCCTGCTAGGGGCTCCTCCTGTTTACCAATGTATTTCGGCTGTTGACGAGGCATTTGGCTACCTTAAGAGATTCATAGTTACTCCTGTCAGTTGCTCCCCGTTTTACCAAAGTCACATTTTCAATCTTATTCTGGCCAGTTCACCTGAACCGATACGCCATTATCAGTCAACCTAAAGTATATCACTGTACTCCTGCCGGGAGCTTCGCGAGTTTGCCGATGTATTTCGCCTGTTGACGAGGCATTTGCATACCTTAAGAGAGTCATAGTTACTCCTGTCAGTTGCTCCCCGTTTTGCCAAAGTCATATTCTCAATCTTATTCTGGCCAGTTCACCTGAAGCGATACGCTATTATCAGTCAACCTAAAGAATATCACAGTACTCCTGCCGGGAGCTTCTCGAGTCTGCCGATGTATTTCGCCTGTTGACGAGGCATTTGGATACCTTAAGAGAGTCATAGTTACCACTTGCTGTTGCTCCCCATTTTACAACAGGCACATCTACAAGCTTACTCTGGCCAATTCTCCTGAAGCGATACGCTAATATCTGTTGCCATTAAGACTTTCACAGTACTCCTGCCGGGAGCTTCTCGACATTGCCGATGTATTTCGCCTATTGACGAGGCATTTGGCTACCTTAAGAGAGTCATAGTTACTCCTGCCAGTGTCTCTCCGTTAAACCACAGTCACATCTACCATTTTCCTCTGCCCCTTTCACCAGACGCGATACGATATTATTCTTCGACATTATGACTTTCACAGTACTCCTGCTAGGGGCTCCTCCAGTTTACCAAAGTATTTCGCCTGTCGAAGAGGCATTTGGCTACCTTAAGAGAGTCATAGTTACTACTGTCAGTTGCTCCCCGTTTTACCAAAGTCACATTCTCAATCTTATTCTGGCCAGTTCACCTGAAGCGATACGCTATTATCAGTCAACCTAATGAATATCACAGTACTCCTGCCGGGAGCTTCTCTAGTTTGCCGATGTATTTCGCCTATTGACGAGGCATTTGGCTACCTTAAGAGAGTCATAGTTACTCCTGCCAGTGTCTCTCCGTTAAACCACAGTCACATCTACAATATTCCTCTGCCCCTATCACCAGACGCGATACGCCATTATTTGTCTACATTATGACTTTCACAGTACTCCTGCTCGGGGCTCCTCCAGTTTACCAAAGTATTTCGCCTGTTGAAGAGGCATTTGGCTACCTTAAGAGAGTCATAGTTACTCCTGTCAGTTGCTCCCCGTTTTACCAAAGTCACATTCTCAATCTTATTCTGGCCAGTTCACCTGAAGCGATACGCTATTATCAGTCAACCTAAAGAATATCACAGTACTCCTGCCGGGAGCGGTTCGAGTTTGCCGATGTATTTCGCCTGTTGACGAGGCATTTGGATACCTTAAGAGAGTCATAGTTACCACTTGCTGTTGCTCCCCATTTTACAACAGGCACATCTACAAGCTTTCTCTGGCCAATTCTCCTGAAGCGATACGCTAATATCTGTTGACATAAAGACTTTCTTAGTACTCCTGCCGGGAGCTTCTCGACTTTGCCGATGTATTTCGCCTATTGACGAGGCGTTTGGCTACCTTAACAGAGTCATAGTTACTCCTGCCAGTGTCTCTCCGTTAAACCACAGTCACATCTACCATTTTCCTCTGCCCCTTTCACCAGACGCGATACGATATTATTCTTCGACATTATGACTTTCACAGTTCTCCTGCTAGGGGCTCCTCCTGTTTACCAATGTATTTCGCCTGTTGACGAGGCATTTGGCTACCTTAAGAGATTCATAGTTACTCCTGTCAGTTGCTCCCCGATTTACCAAAGTCACATTTTCAATCTTATTCTGGCCAGTTCACCTGAACCGATACGCCATTATCAGTCAACCTAAAGTATATCACTGTACTCCTGCCGGGAGCTTCGCGAGTTTGCCGATGTATTTCGCCTGTTGACGAGGCATTTGGCTACCTTAACAGAGTCATAGTTACTCCTGCCAGTGTCTCTCCGTTAAACCACAGTCACATCTACCATTTTCCTCTGCCCCTTTCACCAGACGCGATACGATATTATTCTTCGACATTATGACTTTCACAGTTCTCCTGCTAGGGGCTCCTCCTGTTTACCAATGTATTTCGCCTGTTGACGAGGCATTTGGCTACCTTAAGAGATTCATAGTTAGTCCTGTCAGTTGCTCCCCGTTTTACCAAAGTCACATTTTCAATCTTATTCTGGCCAGTTCACCTGAACCGATACGCCATTATCAGTCAACCTAAAGTATATCACTGTACTCCTGCCGGGAGCTTCGCGAGTTTGCCGATGTATTTCGCCTGTTGACGAGGCATTTGGCTACCTTAACAGAGTCATAGTTACTCCTGCCAGTGTCTCTCCGTTAAACCACAGTCACATCTACCATTTTCCTCTGCCCCTTTCACCAGACGCGATACGATATTATTCTTCGACATTATGACTTTCACAGTACTCCTGCCGGGAGCTTCTCCAGTTTGCCGATGTATTTCGCCTGTTGACGAGGCATTTGGATACCTTAAGAGAGTCATAGTTACCACTTGCTGTTGCTCCCCATTTTACAACAGGCACATCTACAAGCTTTCTCTGGCCAATTCTCCTGAAGCGATACGCTAATATCTGTTGACATAAAGACTTTCTTAGTACTCCTGCCGGGAGCTTCTCGACTTTGCCGATGTATTTCGCCTATTGACGAGGCGTTTGGCTACCTTAACAGAGTCATAGTTGCTCCTGCCAGTGTCTCTCCGTTAAACCACAGTCACATCTACCATTTTCCTCTGCCCCTTTCGCCAGACGCGATACGATATTATTCTTCGTCATTATGACTTTCACAGTACTCCTACTAGGGGCTCCTCCAGTTTACCAAAGTATTTCGCCTGTTGAAGAGGCATTTGGCTACCTTAAGAGAGTCATAGTTACTCCTGTCAGTTGCTCCCCGTTTTACCAAAGTCATATTCTCAATCTTATTCTGGCCAGTTCACCTGAAGCGATACGCTATTATCAGTCAACCTAAAGAATATCACAGTACTCCTGCCGGGAGCTTCTCGAGTTTGCCGATGTATTTCGCCTGTTGACGAGGCATTTGGATACCTTAAGAGAGTCATAGTTACCACTTGCTGTTGCTCCCCATTTTACAACAGGCACATCTACAAGCTTACTCTGGCCAATTCTCCTGAAGCGATACGCTAATATCTGTTGACATAAAGACTTTCACAGTACTCCTGCCGGGAGCTTCTTGACATTGCCGATGTATTTCGCCTATTGACGAGGCATTTGGCTACCTTAAGAGAGTCATAGTTACTCCTGCCAGTGTCTCTCCGTTAAACCACAGTCACATCTACCATTTTCCTCTGCCCCTTTCACCAGGCGCGATACGATATTATTCTTCGACATTATGACTTTCACAGTACTCCTGCTAGGGGCTCCTCCAGTTTACCAAAGTATTTCGCCTGTTGAAGAGGCATTTGGCTACCTTAAGAGAGTCATAGTTACTCCTGTCAGTTGCTCCCCGTTTTACCAAAGTCACATTCTCAGTCTTATTCTGGCCAGTTCACCTGAAGCGATACGCTATTATCAGTCAACCTAAAGAATATCACAGTACTCCTGCCGGGAGCTTCTCTAGTTTGCCGATGTATTTCGCCTATTGACGAGGCATTTGGCTACCTTAAGAGAGTCATAGTTACTCCTGCCAGTGTCTCTCCGTTAAACCACAGTCACATCTACAATATTCCTCTGCCCCTATCACCAGACGCGATACGCCATTATTTGTCGACATTATGACTTTCACAGTACTCCTGCTAGGGGCTCCTCCAGTTTACCAAAGTATTTCGCCTGTTGAAGAGGCATTTGGCTACCTTAAGAGAGTCATAGTTACTCCTGTCAGTTGCTCCCCGCTTTACCAAAGTCACATTCTCAATCTTATTCTGGCCAGTTCACCTGAACCGATACGCAATTATCAGTCAACCTAAAGAATATCACAGTACTCCTGCCGGGAGCTTCTCGAGTTTGCCGATGTATTTCGCCTGTTGACGAGGCATTTGGATACCTTAAGAGAGTCATAATTACCACTTGCTGTTGCTCCCCATTTTACAACAGGCACATCTACAAGCTTTCTCTGGCCAATTCTCCTGAAGCGATACGCTAATATCTGTTGACATAAAGACTTTCTTAGTACTCCTGCCGGGAGCTTCTCGACTTTGCCGATGTATTTCGCCTATTGACGAGGCGTTTGGCTACCTTAACAGAGTCATAGTTACTCCTGCCAGTGTCTCTCCGTTAAACCACAGTCACATCTACCATTTTCCTCTGCCCCTTTCACCAGACGCGATACGATATTATTCTTCGACATTATGACTTTCACAGTTCTCCTGCTAGGGGCTCCTCCTGTTTACCAATGTATTTCGCCTGTTGACGAGGCATTTGGCTACCTTAAGAGAGTCATAGTTACTCCTGTCAGTTGCTCCCCGTTTTACCAAAGTCATATTCTCAATCTTATTCTGGCCAGTTCACCTGAAGCGATACGCTATTATCAGTCAACCTAAAGAATATCACAGTACTCCTGCCGGGAGCTTCTCGAGTTTGCCGATGTATTTCGCCTGTTGACGAGGCATTTGGATACCTTAAGAGAGTCATAGTTACCATTTGCTGTTGCTCCCCATTTTACAACAGGCACATCTACAAGCTTACTCTGGCCAATTCTCCTGAAGCGATACGCTAATATCTGTTGACATAAAGACTTTCACAGTACTCCTGCCGGGAGCTTCTCGACATTGCCGATGTATTTCGCCTATTGACGAGGCATTTGGCTACCTTAAGAGAGTCATAGTTACTCCTGCCAGTGTCCCTCCGTTAAACCACAGTCACATCTACCATTTTCCTCTGCCCCTTTCACCAGACGCGATACGATATTATTCTTCGACATTATGACTTTCACAGTACTCCTGCTAGGGGCTCCTCCAGTTTACCAAAGTATTTCGCCTGTTGAAGAGGCATTTGGCTACCTTAAGAGAGTCATAGTTACTCCTGTCAGTTGCTCCCCGTTTTACCAAAGTCACATTCTCAATCTTATTCTGGCCAGTTCACCTGAAGCGATACGCTATTATCAGTCAACCTAAAGAATATCACAGTACTCCTGCCGGGAGCTTCTCTAGTTTGCCGATGTATTTCGCCTATTGACGAGGCATTTGGCTACCTTAAGAGAGTCATAGTTACTCCTGCCAGTGTCTCTCCGTTAAACCACAGTCACATCTACAATATTCCTCTGCCCCTATCACCAGACGCGATACGCCATTATTTGTCGACATTATGACTTTCACAGTACTCCTGCTAGGGGCTCCTCCAGTTTACCAAAGTATTTCGCCTGTTGAAGAGGCATTTGGCTACCTTAAGAGAGTCATAGTTACTCCTGTCAGTTGCTCCCCGTTTTACCAAAGTCACATTCTCAATCTTATTCTGGCCAGTTCACCTGAAGCGATACGCTATTATCAGTCAACCTAAAGAATATCACAGTACTCCTGCCGGGAGCTTCTCGAGTTTGCCGATGTATTTCGCCTGTTGACGAGGCATTTGGATACCTTAAGAGAGTCATAGTTACCACTTGCTGTTGCTCCCCATTTTACAACAGGCACATCTACAAGCTTTCTCTGGCCAATTCTCCTGAAGCGATACGCTAATATCTGTTGACATAAAGACTTTCTTAGTACTCCTGCCGGGAGCTTCTCGACTTTGCCGATGTATTTCGCCTATTGACGAGGCGTTTGGCTACCTTAACAGAGTCATAGTTGCTCCTGCCAGTGTCTCTCCGTTAAACCACAGTCACATCTACCATTTTCCTCTGCCCCTTTCACCAGACGCGATACGATATTATTCTTCGACATTATGACTTTCACAGTACTCCTACTAGGGGCTCCTCCAGTTTACCAAAGTATTTCGCCTGTTGAAGAGGCATTTGGCTACCTTAAGAGAGTCATAGTTACTCCTGTCAGTTGCTCCCCGTTTTACCAAAGTCACATTCTCAGTCTTATTCTGGCCAGTTCACCTGAAGCGATACGCTATTATCAGTCAACCTAAAGAATATCACAGTACTCCTGCCGGGAGCTTCTCTAGTTTGCCGATGTATTTCGCCTATTGACGAGGCATTTGGCTACCTTAAGAGAGTCATAGTTACTCCTGCCAGTGTCTCTCCGTTAAACCACAGTCACATCTACAATATTCCTCTGCCCCTATCACCAGACGCGATACGCCATTATTTGTCGACATTATGACTTTCACAGTACTCCTGCTAGGGGCTCCTCCAGTTTACCAAAGTATTTCGCCTGTTGAAGAGGCATTTGGCTACCTTAAGAGAGTCATAGTTACTCCTGTCAGTTGCTCCCCGCTATACCAAAGTCACATTCTCAATCTTATTCTGGCCAGTTCACCTGAACCGATACGCAATTATCAGTCAACCTAAAGTATATCACTGTACTCCTGCCGGGAGCTTCGCGAGTTTGCCGATGTATTTCGCCTGTTGACGAGGCATTTGCATACCTTAAGAGAGTCATAGTTACTCCTTGCTGTTGCTCCCCATTTTACAACAGGGACATCTACAAGCTTACTCTGGCCAGTTCTCCTGAAGCGATACGCTAATATCTGTTGACATAAAGACTTTCACAGTACTCCTGCCGGGAGCTTCTCGACTTTAACGATGTATTTCGCCTATTGACGAGGCATTTGGCTACCTTAAGAGAGTCATAGTTATTCCTGCCAGTGTCGCTCCGTTAAACCACAGTCACATCTACCATTTTCCTCTGCCCCTTTCACCAGACGCGATACGATATTATTCTTCGACATTATGACTTTCACAGTACTCCTACTAGGGGCTCCTCCAGTTTACCAAAGTATTTCGCCTGTTGAAGAGGCATTTGGCTACCTTAAGAGAGTCATAGTTACTCCTGTCAGTTGCTCCCCGTTTTACCAAAGTCATATTCTCAATCTTATTCTGGCCAGTTCACCTGAAGCGATACGCTATTATCAGTCAACCTAAAGAATATCACAGTACTCCTGCCGGGAGCTTCTCGAGTTTGCCGATGTATTTCGCCTGTTGACGAGGCATTTGGATACCTTAAGAGAGTCATAGTTACCACTTGCTGTTGCTCCCCATTTTACAACAGGCACATCTACAAGCTTACTCTGGCCAATTCTCCTGAAGCGATACGCTAATATCTGTTGACATAAAGACTTTCACAGTACTCCTGCCGGGAGCTTCTCGACATTGCCGATGTATTTCGCCTATTGACGAGGCATTTGGCTACCTTAAGAGAGTCATAGTTACTCCTGCCAGTGTCTCTCCGTTAAACCACAGTCACATCTACCATTTTCCTCTGCCCCTTTCACCAGACGCGATACGATATTATTCTTCGACATTATGACTTTCACAGTACTCCTGCTAGGGGCTCCTCCAGTTTACCAAAGTATTTCGCCTGTTGAAGAGGCATTTGGCTACCTTAAGAGAGTCATAGTTACTCCTGTCAGTTGCTCCCCGTTTTACCAAAGTCACAATCTCAATCTTATTCTGGCCAGTTCACCTGAAGCGATACGCTATTATCAGTCAACCTAAAGAATATCACAGTACTCCTGTCGGGAGCTTCTCTAGTTTGCCGATGTATTTCGCCTATTGACGAGGCATTTGGCTACCTTAAGAGAGTCATAGTTACTCCTGCCAGTGTCTCTCCGTTAAACCACAGTCACATCTACAATATTCCTCTGCCCCTATCACCAGACGTGATACGCCATTATTTGTCGACATTATGACTTTCACAGTACTCCTGCTAGGGGCTCCTCCAGTTTACCAAAGTATTTCGCCTGTTGAAGAGGCATTTGGCTACCTTAAGAGAGTCATAGTTACTCCTGTCAGTTGCTCCCCGTTTTACCAAAGTCATATTCTCAATCTTATTCTGGCCAGTTCACCTGAAGCGATACGCTATTATCAGTCAACCTAAAGAATATCACAGTACTCCTGCCGGGAGCTTCTCGAGTTTGCCGATGTATTTCGCCTGTTGACGAGGCATTTGGATACCTTAAGAGAGTCATAGTTACCACTTGCTGTTGCTCCCCATTTTACAACAGGCACATCTACAAGCTTACTCTGGCCAATTCTCCTGAAGCGATACGCTAATATCTGTTGACATAAAGACTTTCACAGTACTCCTGCCGGGAGCTTCTCGACATTGCCGATGTATTTCGCCTATTGACGAGGCATTTGACTACCTTAAGAGAGTCATAGTTACTCCTGCCAGTGTCTCTCCGTTAAACCACAGTCACATCTACCATTTTCCTCTGCCCCTTTCACCAGACGCGATACGATATTATTCTTCGACATTATGACTTTCACAGTATTCCTGCTAGGGGCTCCTCCAGTTTACCAAAGTATTTCGCCTGTTGAAGAGGCATTTGGCTACCTTAAGAGAGTCATAGTTACTCCTGTCAGTTGCTCCCCGTTTTACCAAAGTCACAATCTCAATCTTATTCTGGCCAGTTCACCTGAAGCGATACGCTATTATCAGTCAACCTAAAGAATATCACAGTACTCCTGTCGGGAGCTTCTCTAGTTTGCCGATGTATTTCGCCTATTGACGAGGCATTTGGCTACCTTAAGAGAGTCATAGTTACTCCTGCCAGTGTCTCTCCGTTAAACCACAGTCACATCTACAATATTCCTCTGCCCCTATCACCAGACGCGATACGCCATTATTTGTCGACATTATGACTTTCACAGTACTCCTGCTAGGGGCTCCTCCAGTTTACCAAAGTATTTCGCCTGTTGAAGAGGCATTTGGCTACCTTAAGAGAGTCATAGTTACTCCTGTCAGTTGCTCCCCGTTTTACCAAAGTCACACTCTCAATCTTATTCTGGCCAGTTCACCTGAAGCGATACGCTATTATCAGTCAACCTAAAGAATATCACAGTACTCCTGCCGGGAGCTTCTCGAGTTTGCCGATGTATTTCGCCTGTTGACGAGGCATTTGGATACCTTAAGAGAGTCATAGTTACCACTTGCTCTTGCTCCCCATTTTACAACAGGCACATCTACATGCTTTCTCTGGCCAATTCTCCTGAAGCGATACGCTAATATCTGTTGACATAAAGACTTTCTTAGTACTCCTGCCGGGAGCTTCTCGACTTTGCCGATGTATTTCGCCTATTGACGAGGCGTTTGGCTACCTTAACAGAGTCATAGTTGCTCCTGCCAGTGTCTCTCCGTTAAACCACAGTCACATCTACCATTTTCCTCTGCCCCTTTCACCAGACGCGATACGATATTATTCTTCGACATTATGACTTTCACAGTTCTCCTGCTAGGGGCTCCTCCTGTTTACCAATGTATTTCGCCTGTTGACGAGGCATTTGGCTACCTTAAGAGATTCATAGTTACTCCTGTCAGTTGCTCCCCGTTTTACCAAAGTCACATTTTCAATCTTATTCTGGCCAGTTCACCTGAACCGATACGCCATTATCAGTCAACCTAAAGTATATCACTGTACTCCTGCCGGGAGCTTCGCGAGTTTGCCGATGTATTTCGCCTGTTTACGAGGCATTTGCATACCTTAAGAGAGTCATAGTTACTCCTTGCTGTTGCTCCCCATTTTACAACAGGGACATCTACAAGCTTACTCTGGCCAGTTCTCCTGAAGCGATACGCTAATATCTGTTGACATAAAGACTTTCACAGTACTCCTGCTGGGAGCTTCTCGACTTTACCGATGTATTTCGCCTATTGACGAGGCATTTGGCTACCTTAAGAGAGTCATAGTTACTCCTGCCAGTGTCTCTCCGTTAAACCACAGTCACATCTACCATTGTCCTCTGCCCCTTTCACCAGACGCGATACGATATTATTCTTCGACATTATGACTTTCACAGTACTCCTACTAGGGGCTCCTCCAGTTTACCAAAGTATTTCGCCTGTTGAAGAGGCATTTGGCTACCTTAAGAGAGTCATAGTTACTCCTGTCAGTTGCACCCCGTTTTACCAAAGTCATATTCTCAATCATATTCTGGCCAGTTCACCTGAAGCGATACGCTATTATCAGTCAACCTAAAGAATATCACAGTACTCCTGCCGGGAGCTTCTCGAGTTTGCCGATGTATTTCGCCTGTTGACGAGGCATTTGGATACCTTAAGAGAGTCATAGTTACCACTTGCTGTTGCTCCCCATTTTACAACAGGCACATCTACAAGCTTACTCTGGCCAATTCTCCTGAAGCGATACGCTAATATCTGTTGACATAAAGACTTTCACAGTACTCCTGCCGGGAGCTTCTCGACATTGCCGATGTATTTCGCCTATTGACGAGGCATTTGCTTCCTTAAGAGAGTCAAAGTTACTCCTGCCAGTGTCTCTCCGTTAAACCACAGTCACATCTACCATTTTCCTCTGCCCCTTTCACCAGACGCGATACGATATTATTCTTCGACATTATGACTTTCACAGTACTCCTGCTAGGGGCTCCTCCAGTTTACCAAAGTATTTCGCCTGTTGAAGAGACATTTGGCTACCTTAAGAGAGTCATAGTTACTCCTGTCAGTTGCTCCCCGTTTTACCAAAGTCACAATCTCAATCTTATTCTGGCCAGTTCACCTGAAGCGATACGCTATTATCAGTCAACCTAAAGAATATCACAGTACTCCTGTCGGGAGCTTCTCTAGTTTGCCGATGTATTTCGCCTATTGACGAGGCAGTTGGCTACCTTAAGAGAGTCATAGTTACTCCTGCCAGTGTCTCTCCGTTAAACCACAGTCACATCTACAATATTCCTCTGCCCCTATCACCAGACGCGATACGCCATTATTTGTCGACATTATGACTTTCACAGTACTCCTGCTAGGGGCTCCTCCAGTTTACCAAAGTATTTCGCCTGTTGAAGAGGCATTTGGCTACCTTAAGAGAGTCATAGTTACTCCTGTCAGTTGCTCCCCGTTTTACCAAAGTCACACTCTCAATCTTATTCTGGCCAGTTCACCTGAAGCGATACGCTATTATCAGTCAACCTAAAGAATATCACAGTACTCCTGCCGGGAGCTTCTCGAGTTTGCCGATGTATTTCGCCTGTTGACGAGGCATTTGGATACCTTAAGAGAGTCATAGTTACCACTTGCTCTTGCTCCCCATTTTACAACAGGCACATCTACATGCTTTCTCTGGCCAATTCTCCTGAAGCGATACGCTAATATCTGTTGACATAAAGACTTTCTTAGTACTCCTGCCGGGAGCTTCTCGACTTTGCCGATGTATTTCGCCTATTGACGAGGCGTTTGGCTACCTTAACAGAGTCATAGTTGCTCCTGCCAGTGTCTCTCCGTTAAACCACAGTCACATCTACCATTTTCCTCTGCCCCTTTCACCAGACGCGATACGATATTATTCTTCGACATTATGACTTTCACAGTTCTCCTGCTAGGGGCTCCTCCTGTTTACCAATGTATTTCGCCTGTTGACGAGGCATTTGGCTACCTTAAGAGATTCATAGTTACTCCTGTCAGTTGCTCCCCGTTTTACCAAAGTCACATTTTCAATCTTATTCTGGCCAGTTCACCTGAACCGATACGCCATTATCAGTCAACCTAAAGTATATCACTGTACTCCTGCCGGGAGCTTCGCGAGTTTGCCGATGTATTTCGCCTGTTTACGAGGCATTTGCATACCTTAAGAGAGTCATAGTTACTCCTTGCTGTTGCTCCCCATTTTACAACAGGGACATCTACAAGCTTACTCTGGCCAGTTCTCCTGAAGCGATACGCTAATATCTGTTGACATAAAGACTTTCACAGTACTCCTGCTGGGAGCTTCTCGACTTTACCGATGTATTTCGCCTATTGACGAGGCATTTGGCTACCTTAAGAGAGTCATAGTTACTCCTGCCAGTGTCTCTCCGTTAAACCACAGTCACATCTACCATTGTCCTCTGCCCCTTTCACCAGACGCGATACGATATTATTCTTCGACATTATGACTTTCACAGTACTCCTACTAGGGGCTCCTCCAGTTTACCAAAGTATTTCGCCTGTTGAAGAGGCATTTGGCTACCTTAAGAGAGTCATAGTTACTCCTGTCAGTTGCACCCCGTTTTACCAAAGTCATATTCTCAATCATATTCTGGCCAGTTCACCTGAAGCGATACGCTATTATCAGTCAACCTAAAGAATATCACAGTACTCCTGCCGGGAGCTTCTCGAGTTTGCCGATGTATTTCGCCTGTTGACGAGGCATTTGGATACCTTAAGAGAGTCATAGTTACCACTTGCTGTTGCTCCCCATTTTACAACAGGCACATCTACAAGCTTACTCTGGCCAATTCTCCTGAAGCGATACGCTAATATCTGTTGACATAAAGACTTTCACAGTACTCCTGCCGGGAGCTTCTCGACATTGCCGATGTATTTCGCCTATTGACGAGGCATTTGCTTCCTTAAGAGAGTCAAAGTTACTCCTGCCAGTGTCTCTCCGTTAAACCACAGTCACATCTACCATTTTCCTCTGCCCCTTTCACCAGACGCGATACGATATTATTCTTCGACATTATGACTTTCACAGTACTCCTGCTAGGGGCTCCTCCAGTTTACCAAAGTATTTCGCCTGTTGAAGAGACATTTGGCTACCTTAAGAGAGTCATAGTTACTCCTGTCAGTTGCTCCCCGTTTTACCAAAGTCACAATCTCAATCTTATTCTGGCCAGTTCACCTGAAGCGATACGCTATTATCAGTCAACCTAAAGAATATCACAGTACTCCTGTCGGGAGCTTCTCTAGTTTGCCGATGTATTTCGCCTATTGACGAGGCAGTTGGCTACCTTAAGAGAGTCATAGTTACTCCTGCCAGTGTCTCTCCGTTAAACCACAGTCACATCTACAATATTCCTCTGCCCCTATCACCAGACGCGATACGCCATTATTTGTCGACATTATGACTTTCACAGTACTCCTGCTTGGGGCTCCTCCAGTTTTCCAAAGTATTTCGCCTGTTGAAGAGGCATTTGGCTACCTTAAGAGAGTCATAGTTACTCCTGTCAGTTGCTCCCCGTTTTACCAAAGTCACATTCTCAATCTTATTCTGGCCAGTTCACCTGAAGCGATACGCTATTATCAGTCAACCTAAAGAATATCACAGTACTCCTGCCGGGAGCTTCTCGAGTTTGCCGATGTATTTCGCCTGTTGACGAGGCATTTGGATACCTTAAGAGAGTCATAGTTACCACTTGCTGTTGCTCCCCATTTTACAACAGGCACATCTACAAGCTTTCTCTGGCCAATTCTCCTGAAGCGATACGCTAATATCTGTTGACATAAAGACTTTCACAATACTCCTGCCGGGAGCTCCTCGACTTTACCGATGTATTTCGCCTATTGACGAGGCATTTGGCTACCTTAAGAGAGTCATAGTTACTCCTGCCAGTGTCTCTCCGTTAAACCACAGTCACATCTACCATTTTCCTCTGCCCCTTTCACCAGACGCGATACGATATTATTCTTCGACATTATGACTTTCACAGTACTCCTACTAGGGGCTCCTCCAGTTTACCAAAGTATTTCGCCTGTTGAAGAGGCATTTGGCTACCTTAAGAGAGTCATAGTTACTCCTGTCAGTTGCTCCCCGTTTTACCAAAGTCATATTCTCAATCTTATTCTGGCCAGTTCACCTGAAGCGATACGCTATTATCAGTCAACCTAAAGAATATCACAGTACTCCTGCCGGGAGCTTCTCGAGTTTGCCGATGTATTTCGCCTGTTGACGAGGCATTTGGATACCTTAAGAGAGTCATAGTTACCACTTGCTGTTGCTCCCCATTTTACAACAGGCACATCTACAAGCTTACTCTGGCCAATTCTCCTGAAGCGATACGCTAATATCTGTTGACATAAAGACTTTCACAGTACTCCTGCCGGGAGCTTCTCGACATTGCCGATGTATTTCGCCTATTGACGAGGCATTTGGCTACCTTAAGAGAGTCATAGTTACTCCTGCCAGTGTCTCTCCGTTAAACCACAGTCACATCTACCATTTTCCTCTGCCCCTTTCACCAGACGCGATACGATATTATTCTTCGACATTATGACTTTCACAGTACTCCTGCTAGGGGCTCCTCCAGTTTACCAAAGTATTTCGCCTGTTGAAGAGGCATTTGGCTACCTTAAGAGAGTCATAGTTACTCCTGTCAGTTGCTCCCCGTTTTACCAAAGTCACAATCTCAATCTTATTCTGGCCAGTTCACCTGAAGCGATACGCTATTATCAGTCAACCTAAAGAATATCACAGTACTCCTGTCGGGAGCTTCTCTAGTTTGCCGATGTATTTCGCCTATTGACGAGGCATTTGGCTACCTTAAGAGAGTCATAGCTACTCCTGCCAGTGTCTCTCCGTTAAACCACAGTCACATCTACAATATTCCTCTGCCCCTATCACCAGACGCGATACGCCATTATTTGTCGACATTATGACTTTCACAGTACTCCTGCTAGGGGCTCCTCCAGTTTACCAAAGTATTTCGCCTGTTGAAGAGGCATTTGGCTACCTTAAGAGAGTCATAGTTACTCCTGTCAGTTGCTCCCCGTTTTACCAAAGTCACATTCTCAATCTTATTCTGGCCAGTTCACCTGAAGCGATACGCTATTATCAGTCAACCTAAAGAATATCACAGTACTCCTGCCGGGAGCTTCTCGAGTTTGCCGATGTATTTCGCCTGTTGACGAGGCATTTGGATACCTTAAGAGAGTCATAGTTACCACTTGCTGTTGCTCCCCATTTTACAACAGGCACATCTACAAGCTTACTCCGGCCAATTCTCCTGAAGCGATACGCTAATATCTGTTGACATAAAGACTTTCACAGTACTCCTGCCGGGAGCTTCTCGACATTGCCGATGTATTTCGCCTATTGACGAGGCATTTGGCTACCTTAAGAGAGTCATAGTTACTCCTGCCAGTGTCTCTCCGTTAAACCACAGTCACATCTACCATTTTCCTCTGCCCCTTTCACCAGACGCGATACGATATTATTCTTCGACATTATGACTTTCACAGTACTCCTGCTAGGGGCTCCTCCAGTTTACCAAAGTATTTCGCCTGTTGAAGAGGCATTTGGCTATCTTAAGAGAGTCATAGTTACTCCTGTCAGTTGCTCCCCGTTTTACCAAAGTCACATTCTCAATCTTATTCTGGCCAGTTCACCTGAAGCGATACGCTATTATCAGTCAACCTAAAGAATATCACAGTACTCCTGCCGGGAGCTTCTCTAGTTTGCCGATGTATTTCGCCTATTGACGAGGCATTTGGCTACCTTGAGAGAGTCATAGTTACTCCTGCCAGTGTCTCTCCGTTAAACCACAGTCACATCTACAATATTCCTCTGCCCCTATCACCAGACGCGATACGCCATTATTTGTCGACATTATGACTTTCACAGTACTCCTGCTAGGGGCTCCTCCAGTTTACCAAAGTATTTCGCCTGTTGAAGAGGCATTTGGCTACCTTAAGAGAGTCATAGTTACTCCTGTCAGTTGCTCCCCGTTTTACCAAAGTCACATTCTCAATCTTATTCTGGCCAGTTCACCTGAAGCGATACGCTATTATCAGTCAACCTAAAGAATATCACAGTACTCCTGCCGGGAGCTTCTCGAGTTTGCCGATGTATTTCGCCTGTTGACGAGGCATTTGGATACCTTAAGAGAGTCATAGTTACCACTTGCTGTTGCTCCCCATTTTACAACAGGCACATCTACAAGCTTTCTCTGGCCAATTCTCCTGAAGCGATACGCTAATATCTGTTGACATAAAGACTTTCACAATACTCCTGCCGGGAGCTCCTCGACTTTACCGATGTATTTCGCCTATTGACGAGGCATTTGGCTACCTTAAGAGAGTCATAGTTACTCCTGCCAGTGTCTCTCCGTTAAACCACAGTCACATCTACCATTTTCCTCTGCCCCTTTCACCAGACGCGATACGATATTATTCTTCGACATTATGACTTTCACAGTACTCCTACTAGGGGCTCCTCCAGTTTACCAAAGTATTTCGCCTGTTGAAGAGGCATTTGGCTACCTTAAGAGAGTCATAGTTACTCCTGTCAGTTGCTCCCCGTTTTACCAAAGTCATATTCTCAATCTTATTCTGGCCAGTTCACCTGAAGCGATACGCTATTATCAGTCAACCTAAAGAATATCACAGTACTCCTGCCGGGAGCTTCTCGAGTTTGCCGATGTATTTCGCCTGTTGACGAGGCATTTGGATACCTTAAGAGAGTCATAGTTACCACTTGCTGTTGCTCCCCATTTTACAACAGGCACATCTACAAGCTTACTCTGGCCAATTCTCCTGAAGCGATACGCTAATATCTGTTGACATAAAGACTTTCACAGTACTCCTGCCGGGAGCTTCTCGACATTGCCGATGTATTTCGCCTATTGACGAGGCATTTGGCTACCTTAAGAGAGTCATAGTTACTCCTGCCAGTGTCTCTCCGTTAAACCACAGTCACATCTACCATTTTCCTCTGCCCCTTTCACCAGACGCGATACGATATTATTCTTCGACATTATGACTTTCACAGTACTCCTGCTAGGGGCTCCTCCAGTTTACCAAAGTATTTCGCCTGTTGAAGAGGCATTTGGCTACCTTAAGAGAGTCATAGTTACTCCTGTCAGTTGCTCCCCGTTTTACCAAAGTCACAATCTCAATCTTATTCTGGCCAGTTCACCTGAAGCGATACGCTATTATCAGTCAACCTAAAGAATATCACAGTACTCCTGTCGGGAGCTTCTCTAGTTTGCCGATGTATTTCGCCTATTGACGAGGCATTTGGCTACCTTAAGAGAGTCATAGTTACTCCTGCCAGTGTCTCTCCGTTAAACCACAGTCACATCTACAATATTCCTCTGCCCCTATCACCAGACGCGATACGCCATTATTTGTCGACATTATGACTTTCACAGTACTCCTGCTAGGGGCTCCTCCAGTTTACCAAAGTATTTCGCCTGTTGAAGAGGCATTTGGCTACCTTAAGAGAGTCATAGTTACTCCTGTCAGTTGCTCCCCGTTTTACCAAAGTCACATTCTCAATCTTATTCTGGCCAGTTCACCTGAAGCGATACGCTATTATCAGTCAACCTAAAGAATATCACAGTACTCCTGCCGGGAGCTTCTCGAGTTTGCCGATGTATTTCGCCTGTTGACGAGGCATTTGGATACCTTAAGAGAGTCATAGTTACCACTTGCTGTTGCTCCCCATTTTACAACAGGCACATCTACAAGCTTACTCCGGCCAATTCTCCTGAAGCGATACGCTAATATCTGTTGACATAAAGACTTTCACAGTACTCCTGCCGGGAGCTTCTCGACATTGCCGATGTATTTCGCCTATTGACGAGGCATTTGGCTACCTTAAGAGAGTCATAGTTACTCCTGCCAGTGTCTCTCCGTTAAACCACAGTCACATCTACCATTTTCCTCTGCCCCTTTCACCAGACGCGATACGATATTATTCTTCGACATTATGACTTTCACAGTACTCCTGCTAGGGGCTCCTCCAGTTTACCAAAGTATTTCGCCTGTTGAAGAGGCATTTGGCTATCTTAAGAGAGTCATAGTTACTCCTGTCAGTTGCTCCCCGTTTTACCAAAGTCACATTCTCAATCTTATTCTGGCCAGTTCACCTGAAGCGATACGCTATTATCAGTCAACCTAAAGAATATCACAGTACTCCTGCCGGGAGCTTCTCTAGTTTGCCGATGTATTTCGCCTATTGACGAGGCATTTGGCTACCTTGAGAGAGTCATAGTTACTCCTGCCAGTGTCTCTCCGTTAAACCACAGTCACATCTACAATATTCCTCTGCCCCTATCACCAGACGCGATACGCCATTATTTGTCGACATTATGACTTTCACAGTACTCCTGCTAGGGGCTCCTCCAGTTTACCAAAGTATTTCGCCTGTTGAAGAGGCATTTGGCTACCTTAAGAGAGTCATAGTTACTCCTGTCAGTGCCTCTCCGTTAAACCACAGTCACATCTACCATTTTCCTCTGCCCCTTTCACCAGACGCGATACGATATTATTCTTCGACATTATGACTTTCACAGTACTCCTGCTAGGGGCTCCTCCAGTTTACCAAAGTATTTCGCCTGTTGAAGATACATTTGGCTACCTTAAGAGAGTCATAGTTACTCCTGTCAGTTGCTCCCCGTTTTACCAAAGTCACAATCTCAATCTTATTCTGGCCAGTTCACCTGAACCGATACGCCATTATCAGTCAACCTAAAGTATATCACTGTACTCCTGCCGGGAGCTTCGCGAGTTTGCCGATGTATTTCGCCTGTTGACGAGGCATTTGCATACCTTAAGAGAGTCATAGTTACTCCTTGCTGTTGCTCCCCATTTTACAACAGGGACATCTACAAGCTTACTCTGGCCAATTCTCCTGAAGCGATACGCTAATATCTGTTGACATAAAGACTTTCACAGTACTCCTGCCGGGAGCTTCTCGACATTGCCGATGTATTTCGCCTATTGACGAGGCATTTGGCTACCTTAAGAGAGTCATAGTTACTCCTGCCAGTGTCTCTCCGTTAAACCACAGTCACATCTACCATTTTCCTCTGCCCCTTTCACCAGACGCGATACGATATTATTCTTCGACATTATGACTTTCACAGTACTCCTGCTAGGGGCTCCTCCAGTTTACCAAAGTATTTCGCCTGTTGAAGAGGCATTTGGCTACCTTAAGAGAGTCATAGTTACTCCTGTCAGTTGCTCCCCGTTTTACCAAAGTCACAATCTCAATCTTATTCTGGCCAGTTCACCTGAAGCGATACGCTATTATCAGTCAACCTAAAGAATATCACAGTACTCCTGTCGGGAGCTTCTCTAGTTTGCCGATGTATTTCGCCTATTGACGAGGCATTTGGCTACCTTAAGAGAGTCATAGTTACTCCTGCCAGTGTCTCTCCGTTAAACCACAGTCACATCTACAATATTCCTCTGCCCCTATCACCAGACGCGATACGCCATTATTTGTCGACATTATGACTTTCACAGTACTCCTGCTAGGGGCTCCTCCAGTTTACCAAAGTATTTCGCCTGTTGAAGAGGCATTTGGCTACCTTAAGAGAGTCATAGTTACTCCTGTCAGTTGCTCCCCGTTTTACCAAAGTCACATTCTCAATCTTATTCTGGCCAGTTCACCTGAAGCGATACGCTATTATCAGTCAACCTAAAGAATATCACAGTACTCCTGCCGGGAGCTTCTCGAGTTTGCCGATGTATTTCGCCTGTTGACGAGGCATTTGGATACCTTAAGAGAGTCATAGTTACCACTTGCTGTTGCTCCCCATTTTACAACAGGCACATCTACAAGCTTTCTCTGGCCAATTCTCCTGAAGCGATACGCTAATATCTGTTGACATAAAGACTTTCTTAGTACTCCTGCCGGGAGCTTCTCGACTTTGCCGATGTATTTCGCCTATTGACGAGGCGTTTGGCTACCTTAACAGAGTCATAGTTGCTCCTGCCAGTGTCTCTCCGTTAAACCACAGTCACATCTACCATTTTCCTCTGCCCCTTTCACCAGACGCGATACGATATTATTCTTCGACATTATGACTTTCACAGTTCTCCTGCTAGGGGCTCCTCCTGTTTACCAATGTATTTCGCCTGTTGACGAGGCATTTGGCTACCTTAAGAGATTCATAGTTACTCCTGTCAGTTGCTCCCCGTTTTACCAAAGTCACATTTTCAATCTTATTCTGGCCAGTTCACCTGAACCGATACGCCATTATCAGTCAACCTAAAGTATATCACTGTACTCCTGCCGGGAGCTTCGCGAGTTTGCCGATGTATTTCGCCTGTTGACGAGGCATTTGCATACCTTAAGAGAGTCATAGTTACTCCTTGCTGTTGCTCCCCATTTTACAACAGGGACATCTACAAGCTTACTCTGGCCAGTTCTCCTGAAGCGATACGCTAATATCTGTTGACATAAAGACTTTCACAGTACTCCTGCCGGGAGCTTCTCGACTTTACCGATGTATTTCGCCTATTGACGAGGCATTTGGCTACCTTAAGAGAGTCATAGTTACTCCTGCCAGTGTCTCTCCGTTAAACCACAGTCACATCTACCATTGTCCTCTGCCCCTTTCACCAGACGCGATACGATATTATTCTTCGACATTATGACTTTCACAGTACTCCTACTAGGGGCTCCTCCAGTTTACCAAAGTATTTCGCCTGTTGAAGAGGCATTTGGCTACCTTAAGAGAGTCATAGTTACTCCTGTCAGTTGCTCCCCGTTTTACCAAAGTCATATTCTCAATCTTATTCTGGCCAGTTCACCTGAAGCGATACGCTATTATCAGTCAACCTAAAGAATATCACAGTACTCCTGCCGGGAGCTTCTCGAGTTTGCCGATGTATTTCGCCTGTTGACGAGGCATTTGGATACCTTAAGAGAGTCATAATTACCACTTGCTGTTGCTCCCCATTTTACAACAGGCACATCTACAAGCTTTCTCTGGCCAATTCTCCTGAAGCGATACGCTAATATCTGTTGACATAAAGACTTTCTTAGTACTCCTGCCGGGAGCTTCTCGACTTTGCCGATGTATTTCGCCTATTGACGAGGCGTTTGGCTACCTTAACAGAGTCATAGTTACTCCTGCCAGTGTCTCTCCGTTAAACCACAGTCACATCTACCATTTTCCTCTGCCCCTTTCACCAGACGCGATACGATATTATTCTTCGACATTATGACTTTCACAGTTCTCCTGCTAGGGGCTCCTCCTGTTTACCAATGTATTTCGCCTGTTGACGAGGCATTTGGCTACCTTAAGAGATTCATAGTTACTCCTGTTAGTTGCTCCCCGTTTTACCAAAGTCACATTTTCAATCTTATTCTGGCCAGTTCACCTGAACCGATACGCCATTATCAGTCAACCTAAAGTATATCACTGTACTCCTGCCGGGAGCTTCGCGAGTTTGCCGATGTATTTCGCCTGTTGACGAGGCATTTGCATACCTTAAGAGAGTCATAGTTACTCCTTGCTGTTGCTCCCCATTTTACAACAGGGACATCTACAAGCTTACTCTGGCCAGTTCTCCTGAAGCGATACGCTAATATCTGTTGACATAAAGACTTTCACAGTACTCCTGCCGGGAGCTTCTCGACTTTACCGATGTATTTCGCCTATTGACGAGGCATTTGGCTACCTTAAGAGAGTCATAGTTACTCCTGCCAGTGTCTCTCCGTTAAACCACAGTCACATCTACCATTTTCCTCTGCCCCTTTCACCAGACGCGATACGATATTATTCTTCGACATTATGACTTTCACAGTACTCCTACTAGGGGCTCCTCCAGTTTACCAAAGTATTTCGCCTGTTGAAGAGGCTTTTGGCTACCTTAAGAGAGTCATAGTTACTCCTGTCAGTTGCTCCCCGTTTTACCAAAGTCATATTCTCAATCTTATTCTGGCCAGTTCACCTGAAGCGATACGCTATTATCAGTCAACCTAAAGAATATCACAGTACTCCTGCCGGGAGCTTCTCGAGTTTGCCGATGTATTTCGCCTGTTGACGAGGCATTTGGATACCTTAAGAGAGTCATAGTTACCACTTGCTGTTGCTCCCCATTTTACAACAGGCACATCTACAAGCTTACTCTGGCCAATTCTCCTGAAGCGATACGCTAATATCTGTTGACATAAAGACTTTCACAGTACTCCTGCCGGGAGCTTCTCGACATTGCCGATGTATTTCGCCTATTGACGAGGCATTTGGCTACCTTAAGAGAGTCATAGTTACTCCTGCCAGTGTCTCTCCGTTAAACCACAGTCACATCTACCATTTTCCTCTGCCCCTTTCACCAGACGCGATACGATATTATTCTTCGACATTATGACTTTCACAGTACTCCTGCTAGGGGCTCCTCCAGTTTACCGAAGTATTTCGCCTGTTGAAGAGGCATTTGGCTACCTTAAGAGAGTCATAGTTACTCCTGTCAGTTGCTCCCCGTTTTACCAAAGTCACAATCTCAATCTTATTCTGGCCAGTTCACCTGAAGCGATACGCTATTATCAGTCAACCTAAAGTATATCACTGTACTCCTGCCGGGAGCTTCGCGAGTTTGCCGATGTATTTCGCCTATTGACGAGGCGTTTGGCTACCTTAACAGAGTCATAGTTACTCCTGCCAGTGTCTCTCCGTTAAACCACAGTCACATCTACCATTGTCCTCTGCCCCTTTCACCAGACGCGATACGATATTATTCTTCGACATTATGACTTTCACAGTACTCCTACTAGGGGCTCCTCCAGTTTACCAAAGTATTTCGCCTGTTGAAGAGGCATTTGGCTACCTTAAGAGAGTCATAGTTACTCCTGTCAGTTGCTCCCCGTTTTACCAAAGTCACATTCTCAATCTTATTCTGGCCAGTTCACCTGAAGCGATACGCTATTATCAGTCAACCTAAAGAATATCACAGTACTCCTGCCGGGAGCTTCTCGAGTTTGCCGATGTATTTCGGCTGTTGACGAGGCATTTGGATACCTTAAGAGAGTCATAGTTACCACTTGCTGTTGCTCCCCATTTTACAACAGGCACATCTACAAGCTTACTCTGGCCAATTCTCCTGAAGCGATACGCTAATATCTGTTGACATAAAGACTTTCACAGTACTCCTGCCGGGAGCTTCTCGACATTGCCGATGTATTTCGCCTATTGACGAGGCATTTGGCTACCTTAAGAGAGTCATAGTTACTCCTGCCAGTGTCTCTCCGTTAAACCACAGTCACATCTACCATTTTCCACTGCCCCTTTCACCAGACGCGATACGATATTATTCTTCGACATTATGACTTTCACAGTACTCCTGCTAGGGACTCCTCCAGTTTACCAAAGTATTTCGCCTGTTGAAGAGGCATTTGGCTACCTTAAGAGAGTCATAGTTACTCCTGTCAGTTGCTCCCCGTTTTACCAAAGTCACAATCTCAATCTTATTCTGGCCAGTTCACCTGAAGCGATACGCTATTATCAGTCAACCTAAAGAATATCACAGTACTCCTGTCGGGAGCTTCTCTAGTTTGCCGATGTATTTCGCCTATTGACGAGGCATTTGGCTACCTTAAGAGAGTCATAGTTACTCCTGCCAGTGTCTCTCCGTTAAACCACAGTCACATCTACAATATTCCTCTGCCCCTATCACCAGACGCGATACGCCATTATTTGTCGACATTATGACTTTCACAGTACTCCTGCTAGGGGCTCCTCCAGTTTACCAAAGTATTTCGCCTGTTGAAGAGGCATTTGGCTACCTTAAGAGAGTCATAGTTACTCCTGTCAGTTGCTCCCCGTTTTACCAAAGTCACATTCTCAATCTTATTCTGGCCAGTTCACCTGAAGCGATACGCTATTATCAGTCAACCTAAAGAATATCACAGTACTCCTGCCGGGAGCTTCTCGAGTTTGCCGATGTATTTCGCCTGTTGACGAGGCATTTGGATACCTTAAGAGAGTCATAGTTACCACTTGCTGTTCCTCCCCATTTTACAACAGGCACATCTACAAGCTTTCTCTGGCCAATTCTCCTGAAGCGATACGCTAATATCTGTTGACATAAAGACTTTCTTAGTACTCCTGCCGGGAGCTTCTCGACTTTGCCGATGTATTTCGCCTATTGACGAGGCGTTTGGCTACCTTAACAGAGTCATAGTTGCTCCTGCCAGTGTCTCTCCGTTAAACCACAGTCACATCTACCATTTTCCTCTGCCCCTTTCACCAGACGCGATACGATATTATTCTTCGACATTATGACTTTCACAGTTCTCCTGCTAGGGGCTCCTCCTGTTTACCAATGTATTTCGCCTGTTGACGAGGCATTTGGCTACCTTAAGAGAGTCATAGTTACTCCTGTCAGTTGCTCCCCGTTTTACCAAAGTCACATTTTCAATCTTATTCTGGCCAGTTCACCTGAACCGATACGCCATTATCAGTCAACCTAAAGTATATCACTGTACTCCTGCCGGGAGCTTCGCGAGTTTGCCGATGTATTTCGCCTATTGACGAGGCGTTTGGCTACCTTAACAGAGTCATAGTTACTCCTGCCAGTGTCTCTCCGTTAAACCACAGTCACATCTACCATTGTCCTCTGCCCCTTTCACCAGACGCGATACGATATTATTCTTCGACATTATGACTTTCACAGTACTCCTACTAGGGGCTCCTCCAGTTTACCAAAGTATTTCGCCTGTTGAAGAGGCATTTGGCTACCTTAAGAGAGTCATAGTTACTCCTGTCAGTTGCTCCCCGTTTTACCAAAGTCATATTCTCAATCTTATTCTGGCCAGTTCACCTGAAGCGATACGCTATTACCAGTCAACCTAAAGAATATCACAGTACTCCTGCCGGGAGCTTCTCGAGTTTGCCGATGTATTTCGCCTGTTGACGAGGCATTTGGATACCTTAAGAGAGTCATAGTTACCACTTGCTGTTGCTCCCCATTTTACAACAGGCACATCTACAAGCTTACTCTGGCCAATTCTCCTGAAGCGATACGCTAATATCTGTTGACATAAAGACTTTCACAGTACTCCTGCCGGGAGCTTCTCGACATTGCCGATGTATTTCGCCTATTGACGAGGCATTTGGCTACCTTAAGAGAGTCATAGTTACTCCTGCCAGTGTCTCTCCGTTAAACCACAGTCACATCTACCATTTTCCTCTGCCCCTTTCACCAGACGCGATACGATATTATTCTTCGACATTATGACTTTCACAGTACTCCTGCTAGGGGCTCCTCCAGTTTACCAAAGTATTTCGCCTGTTGAAGAGGCATTTGGCTACCTTAAGAGAGTCATAGTTACTCCTGCCAGTGTCTCTCCGTTAAACCACAGTCACAACTACCATTTTCCTCTGCCCCTTTCACCAGACGCGATACGCCATTATTTGTCGACATTATGACTTTCACAGTACTCCTGCTCGGGGCTCCTCCAGTTTACCAAAGTATTTCGCCTGTTGAAGAGGCATTTGGCTACCTTAAGAGAGTCATAGTTACTCCTGTCAGTTGCTCCCCGCTTTACCAAAGTCACATTCTCAATCTTATTCTGGCCAGTTCACCTGAAGCGATACGCTATTATCAGTCAACCTAAAGAATATCACAGTACTCCTGCCGGGAGCTTCTCGAGTTTGCCGATGTATTTCGCCTGTTGACGAGGCATTTGGATACCTTAAGAGAGTCATAATTACCACTTGCTGTTGCTCCCCATTTTACAACAGGCACATCTACAAGCTTACTCTGGCCAGTTCTCCTGAAGCGATACGCTAATATCTGTTGACATAAAGACTTTCACAGTACTCCTGCCGGGAGCTTCTCGACTTTACCGATGTATTTCGCCTATTGACGAGGCATTTGGCTACCTTAAGAGAGTCATAGTTACTCCTGCCAGTGTCTCTCCGTTAAACCACAGTCACATCTACCATTTTCCTCTGCCCCTTTCACCAGACGCGATACGATATTATTCTTCGACATTATGACTTTCACAGTACTCCTACTAGGGGCTCCTCCAGTTTACCAAAGTATTTCGCCTGTTGAAGAGGCATTTGGCTACCTTAAGAGAGTCATAGTTACTCCTGTCAGTTGCTCCCCGTTTTACCAAAGTCATATTCTCAATCTTATTCTGGCCAGTTCACCTGAAGCGATACGCTATTATCAGTCAACCTAAAGAATATCACAGTACTCCTGCCGGGAGCTTCTCGAGTTTGCCGATGTATTTCGCCTGTTGACGAGGCATTTGGATACCTTAAGAGAGTCATAATTACCACTTGCTGTTGCTCCCCATTTTACAACAGGCACATCTACAAGCTTTCTCTGGCCAATTCTCCTGAAGCGATACGCTAATATCTGTTGACATAAAGACTTTCTTAGTACTCCTGCCGGGAGCTTCTCGACTTTGCCGATGTATTTCGCCTATTGACGAGGCGTTTGGCTACCTTAACAGAGTCATAGTTACTCCTGCCAGTGTCTCTCCGTTAAACCACAGTCACATCTACCATTTTCCTCTGCCCCTTTCACCAGACGCGATACGATATTATTCTTCGACATTATGACTTTCACAGTTCTCCTGCTAGGGGCTCCTCCTGTTTACCAATGTATTTCGCCTGTTGACGAGGCATTTGGCTACCTTAAGAGATTCATAGTTACTCCTGTCAGTTGCTCCCCGTTTTACCAAAGTCACATTTTCAATCTTATTCTGGCCAGTTCACCTGAACCGATACGCCATTATCAGTCAACCTAAAGTATATCACTGTACTCCTGCCGGGAGCTTCGCGAGTTTGCCGATGTATTTCGCCTGTTGACGAGGCATTTGCATACCTTAAGAGAGTCATAGTTACTCCTTGCTGTTGCTCCCCATTTTACAACAGGGACATCTACAAGCTTACTCTGGCCAGTTCCCCTGAAGCGATACGCTAATATCTGTTGACATAAAGACTTTCACAGTACTCCTGCCGGGAGCTTCTCGACTTTACCGATGTATTTCGCCTATTGACGAGGCATTTGGCTACCTTAAGAGAGTCATAGTTACTCCTGCCAGTGTCTCTCCGTTAAACCACAGTCACATCTACAATATTCTACTGCCCCTATCACCAGACGCGATACGCCATTATTTGTCGACATTATGACTTTCACAGTACTCCTGCTAGGGGCTCCTCCAGTTTACCAAAGTATTTCGCCTGTTGAAGAGGCATTTGGCTACCTTAAGAGAGTCATAGTTACTCCTGTCAGTTGCTCCCCGTTTTACCAAAGTCACATTCTCAATCTTATTCTGGCCAGTTCACCTGAAGCGATACGCTATTATCAGTCAACCTAAAGAATATCACAGTACTCCTGCCGGGAGCTTCTCGAGTTTGCCGATGTATTTCGCCTGTTGACGAGGCATTTGGCTACCTTAAGAGAGTCATAGTTACTCCTGTCAGTTGCTCCCCGTTTTACCAAAGTCACATTTTCAATCTTATTCTGGCCAGTTCACCTGAACCGATACGCCATTATCAGTCAACCTAAAGTATATCACTGTACTCCTGCCGGGAGCTTCGCGAGTTTGCCGATGTATTTCGCCTATTGACGAGGCGTTTGGCTACCTTAACAGAGTCATAGTTATTCCTGCCAGTGTCTCTCCGTTAAACCACAGTCACATCTACCATTGTCCTCTGCCCCTTTCACCAGACGCGATACGATATTATTCTTCGACATTATGACTTTCACAGTACTCCTACTAGGGGCTCCTCCAGTTTACCAAAGTATTTCGCCTGTTGAAGAGGCATTTGGCTACCTTAAGAGAGTCATAGTTACTCCTGTCAGTTGCTCCCCGTTTTACCAAAGTCATATTCTCAATCTTATTCTGGCCAGTTCACCTGAAGCGATACGCTATTACCAGTCAACCTAAAGAATATCACAGTACTCCTGCCGGGAGCTTCTCGAGTTTGCCGATGTATTTCGCCTGTTGACGAGGCATTTGGATACCTTAAGAGAGTCATAGTTACCACTTGCTGTTGCTCCCCATTTTACAACAGGCACATCTACAAGCTTACTCTGGCCAATTCTCCTGAAGCGATACGCTAATATCTGTTGACATAAAGACTTTCACAGTACTCCTGCCGGGAGCTTCTCGACATTGCCGATGTATTTCGCCTATTGACGAGGCATTTGGCTACCTTAACAGAGTCATAGTTACTCCTGCCAGTGTCTCTCCGTTAAACCACAGTCACATCTACCATTTTCCTCTGCCCCTTTCACCAGACGCGATACGATATTATTCTTCGACATTATGACTTTCACAGTACTCCTGCTAGGGGCTCCTCCAGTTTACCAAAGTATTTCGCCTGTTGAAGAGGCATTTGGCTACCTTAAGAGAGTCATAGTTACTCCTGTCAGTTGCTCCCCGTTTTACCAAAGTCATATTCTCAATCTTATTCTGGCCAGTTCACCTGAAGCGATACGCTATTACCAGTCAACCTAAAGAATATCACAGTACTCCTGCCGGGAGCTTCTCGAGTTTGCCTATGTATTTCGCCTGTTGACGAGGCATTTGGATACCTTAAGAGAGTCATAATTACCACTTGCTGTTGCTCCCCATTTTACAACAGGCACATCTACAAGCTTTCTCTGGCCAATTCTCCTGAAGCGATACGCTAATATCTGTTGACATAAAGACTTTCTTAGTACTCCTGCCGGGAGCTTCTCGACTTTGCCGATGTATTTCGCCTATTGACGAGGCGTTTGGCTACCTTAACAGAGTCATAGTTACTCCTGCCAGTGTCTCTCCGTTAAACCACAGTCACATCTACCATTTTCCTCTGCCCCTTTCACCAGACGCGATACGATATTATTCTTCGACATTATGACTTTCACAGTTCTCCTGCTAGGGGCTCCTCCTGTTTACCAATGTATTTCGCCTGTTGACGAGGCATTTGGCTACCTTAAGAGATTCATAGTTACTCCTGTCAGTTGCTCCCCGTTTTACCAAAGTCCCATTTTCAATCTTATTCTGGCCAGTTCACCTGAACCGATACGCCATTATCAGTCAACCTAAAGTATATCACTGTACTCCTGCCGGGAGCTTCGCGAGTTTGCCGATGTATTTCGCCTGTTGACGAGGCATTTGCATACCTTAAGAGAGTCATAGTTACTCCTTGCTGTTGCTCCCCATTTTACAACAGGGACATCTACAAGCTTACTCTGGCCAGTTCTCCTGAAGCGATACGCTAATATCTGTTGACATAAAGACTTTCACAGTACTCCTGCCGGGAGCTTCTCGACTTTACCGATGTATTTCGCCTATTGACGAGGCATTTGGCTACCTTAAGAGAGTCATAGTTACTCCTGCCAGTGTCTCTCCGTTAAACCACAGTCACATCTACCATTTTCCTCTGCCCCTTTCACCAGACGCGATACGATATTATTCTTCGACATTATGACTTTCACAGTACTCCTACTAGGGGCTCCTCCAGTTTACCAAAGTATTTCGCCTGTTGAAGAGGCATTTGGCTACCTTAAGAGAGTCATAGTTACTCCTGTCAGTTGCTCCCCGTTTTACCAAAGTCATATTCTCAATCTTATTCTGGCCAGTTCACCTGAAGCGATACGCTATTATCAGTCAACCTAAAGAATATCACAGTACTCCTGCCGGGAGCTTCTCGAGTTTGCCGATGTATTTCGCCTGTTGACGAGGCATTTGGATACCTTAAGAGAGTCATAGTTACCACTTGCTGTTGCTCCCCATTTTACAACAGGCACATCTACAAGCTTACTCTGGCCAATTCTCCTGAAGCGATACGCTAATATCTGTTGACATAAAGACTTTCACAGTACTCCTGCCGGGAGCTTCTCGACATTGCCGATGTATTTCGCCTATTGACGAGGCATTTGGCTACCTTAAGAGAGTCATAGTTACTCCTGCCAGTGTCTCTCCGTTAAACCACAGTCACATCTACCATTTTCCTCTGCCCCTTTCACCAGACGCGATACGATATTATTCTTCGACATTATGACTTTCACAGTACTCCTGCTAGGGGCTCCTCCAGTTTACCAAAGTATTTCGCCTGTTGAAGAGGCATTTGGCTACCTTAAGAGAGTCATAGTTACTCCTGTCAGTTGCTCCCCGTTTTACCAAAGTCACATTCTCAATCTTATTCTGGCCAGTTCACCTGAAGCGATACGCTATTATCAGTCAACCTAAAGAATATCACAGTACTCCTGCCGGGAGCTTCTCTAGTTTGCCGATGTATTTCGCCTATTGACGAGGCATTTGGCTACCTTAAGAGAGTCATAGTTACTCCTGCCAGTGTCTCTCCGTTAAACCACAGTCACATCTACAATATTCCTCTGCCCCTATCACCAGACGCGATACGCCATTATATGTCGACATTATGACTTTCACAGTACTCCTGCTAGGGGCTCCTCCAGTTTACCAAAGTATTTCGCCTGTTGAAGAGGCATTTGGCTACCTTAAGAGAGTCATAGTTACTCCTGTCAGTTGCTCCCCGTTTTACCAAAGTCACATTCTCAATCTTATTCTGGCCAGTTCACCTGAAGCGATACGCTATTATCAGTCAACCTAAAGAATATCACAGTACTCCTGCCGGGAGCTTCTCGAGTTTGCCGATGTATTTCGCCTGTTGACGAGGCATTTGGATACCTTAAGAGAGTCATAGTTACCACTTGCTGTTGCTCCCCATTTTACAACAGGCACATCTACAAGCTTTTTTCTGGCCAATTCTCCTGAAGCGATACGCTAATATCTGTTGACATAAAGACTTTCTTAGTACTCCTGCCGGGAGCTTCTCGACTTTGCCGATGTATTTCGCCTATTGACGAGGCGTTTGGCTACCTTAACAGAGTCATAGTTGCTCCTGCCAGTGTCTCTCCGTTAAACCACAGTCACATCTACCATTTTCCTCTGCCCCTTTCACCAGACGCGATACGATATTATTCTTCGACATTATGACTTTCACAGTTCTCCTGCTAGGGGCTCCTCCTGTTTACCAATGTATTTCGCCTGTTGACGAGGCATTTGGCTACCTTAAGAGATTCATAGTTACTCCTGTCGGTTGCTCCCCGTTTTACCAAAGTCACATTTTGAATCTTGTTCTGGCCAGTTCACCTGAAGCGATACGCTATTATCAGTCAACCTAAAGAATATCACAGTACTCCTGCCGGGAGCTTCTCGAGTTTGCCGATGTATTTCGCCTGTTGACGAGGCATTTGGATACCTTAAGAGAGTCATAGTTACCACTTGCTGTTGCTCCCCATTTTACAACAGGCACATCTACAAGCTTACTCTGGCCAATTCTCCTGAAGCGATACGCTAATATCTGTTGACATAAAGACTTTCACAGTACTCCTGCCGGGAACTTCTCGACATTGCCGATGTATTTCGCCTATTGACGAGGCATTTGGCTACCTTAAGAGAGTCATAGTTACTCCTGCCAGTGTCTCTCCGTTAAACCACAGTCACATCTACCATTTTCCTCTGCCCCTTTCACCAGACGCGATACGATATTATTCTTCGACATTATGACTTTCACAGTACTCCTGCTAGGGGCTCCTCCAGTTTACCAAAGTATTTCGCCTGTTGAAGAGGCATTTGGCTACCTTAAGAGAGTCATAGTTACTCCTGTCAGTTGCTCCCCGTTTTACCAAAGTCACAATCTCAATCTTATTCTGGCCAGTTCACCTGAAGCGATACGCTATTATCAGTCAACCTAAAGAATATCACAGTACTCCTGTCGGGAGCTTCTCTAGTTTGCCGATGTATTTCACCTATTGACGAGGCATTTGGCTACCTTAAGAGAGTCATAGTTACTCCTGCCAGTGTCTCTCCGTTAAACCACAGTCACATCTACAATATTCCTCTGCCCCTATCACCAGACGCGATACGCCATTATTTGTCGACATTACGACTTTCACAGTACTCCTGCTAGGGGCTCCTCCAGTTTACCAAAGTATTTCGCCTGTTGAAGAGGCATTTGGCTACCTTAAGAGAGTCATAGTTACTCCTGTCAGTTGCTCCCCGTTTTACCAAAGTCACATTCTCAATCTTATTCTGGCCAGTTCACCTGAAGCGATACGCTATTATCAGTCAACCTAAAGAATATCACAGTACTCCTGGCGGGAGCTTCTCGAGTTTGCCGATGTATTTCGCCTGTTGACGAGGCATTTGGATACCTTAAGAGAGTCATAGTTACCACTTGCTGTTGCTCCCCATTTTACAACAGGCACATCTACAAGCTTTCTCTGGCCAATTCTCCTGAAGCGATACGCTAATATCTGTTGACATAAAGACTTTCTTAGTACTCCTGCCGGGAGCTTCTCGACTTTGCCGATGTATTTCGCCTATTGACGAGGCGTTTGGCTACCTTAACAGAGTCATAGTTGCTCCTGCCAGTGTCTCTCCGTTAAACCACAGTCACATCTACCATTTTCCTCTGCCCCTTTCACCAGACGCGATACGATATTATTCTTCGACATTATGACTTTCACAGTTCTCCTGCTAGGGGCTCCTCCTGTTTACCAATGTATTTCGCCTGTTGACGAGGCATTTGGCTACCTTAAGAGATTCATAGTTAATCCTGTCAGTTGCTCCCCGTTTTACCAAAGTCACATTTTGAATCTTGTTCTGGCCAGTTCACCTGAAGCGATACGCTATTATCAGTCAACCTAAAGAATATCACAGTACTCCTGCCGGGAGCTTCTCGAGTTTGCCGATGTATTTCGCCTGTTGACGAGGCATTTGGATACCTTAAGAGAGTCATAGTTACCACTTGCTGTTGCTCCCCATTTTACAACAGGCACATCTACAAGCTTACTCTGGCCAATTCTCCTGAAGCGATACGCTAATATCTGTTGACATAAAGACTTTCACAGTACTCCTGCCGGGAGCTTTTTGACATTGCCGATGTATTTCGCCTATTGACGAGGCATTTGGCTACCTTAAGAGAGTCATAGTTACTCCTGCCAGTGTCTCTCCGTTAAACCACAGTCACATCTACCATTTTCCTCTGCCCCTTTCACCAGACGCGATACGATATTATTCTTCGACATTATGACTTTCACAGTACTCCTGCTAGGGGCTCCTCCAGTTTACCAAAGTATTTCGCCTGTTGAAGAGGCATTTGGCTACCTTAAGAGAGTCATAGTTACTCCTGTCAGTTGCTCCCCGTTTTACCAAAGTCACAATCTCAATCTTATTCTGGCCAGTTCACCTGAAGCGATACGCTATTATCAGTCAGCCTAAAGAATATCACAGTACTCCTGTCGGGAGCTTCTCTAGTTTGCCGATGTATTTCGCCTATTGACGAGGCATTTGGCTACCTTAAGAGAGTCATAGTTACTCCTGCCAGTGTCTCTCCGTTAAACCACAGTCACATCTACAATATTCCTCTGCCCCTATCACCAGACGCGATACGCCATTATTTGTCGACATTATGACTTTCACAGTACTCCTGCTAGGGGCTCCTCCAGTTTACCAAAGTATTTCGCCTGTTGAAGAGGCATTTGGCTACCTTAAGAGAGTCATAGTTACTCCTGTCAGTTGCTCCCCGTTTTACCAAAGTCACATTCTCAATCTTATTCTGGCCAGTTCACCTGAAGCGATACGCTATTATCAGTCAACCTAAAGAATATCACAGTACTCCTGCCGGGAGCTTCTCGAGTTTGCCGATGTATTTCGCCTGTTGACGAGGCATTTGGATACCTTAAGAGAGTCATAGTTACCACTTGCTGTTGCTCCCCATTTTACAACAGGCACATCTACAAGCTTTCTCTGGCCAATTCTCCTGAAGCGATACGCTAATATCTGTTGACATAAAGACTTTCTTAGTACTCCTGCCGGGAGCTTCTCGACTTTGCCGATGTATTTCGCCTATTGACGAGGCGTTTGGCTACCTTAACAGAGTCATAGTTGCTCCTGCCAGTGTCTCTCCGTTAAACCACAGTCACATCTACCATTTTCCTCTGCCCCTTTCACCAGACGCGATACGATATTATTCTTCGACATTATGACTTTCACAGTACTCCTACTAGGGGCTCCTCCAGTTTACCAAAGTATTTCGCCTGTTGAAGAGGCATTTGGCTACCTTAAGAGAGTCATAGTTACTCCTGTCAGTTGCTCCCCGTTTTACCAAAGTCATATTCTCAATCTTATTCTGGCCAGTTCACCTGAAGCGATACGCTATTATCAGTCAACCTAAAGAATATCACAGTACTCCTGCCGGGAGCTTCTCGAGTTTGCCGATGTATTTCGCCTGTTGACGAGGCATTTGGATACCTTAAGAGAGTCATAGTTACCACTTGCTGTTGCTCCCCATTTTACAACAGGCACATCTACAAGCTTACTCTGGCCAATTCTCCTGAAGCGATACGCTAATATCTGTTGACATAAAGACTTTCACAGTACTCCTGCCGGGAGCTTCTCGACATTGCCGATGTATTTCGCCTATTGACGAGGAATTTGGCTACCTTAAGAGAGTCATAGTTACTCCTGCCAGTGTCTCTCCGTTAAACCACAGTCACATCTACCATTTTCCTCTGCCCCTTTCACCAGACGCGATACGATATTATTCTTCGACATTATGACTTTCACAGTACTCCTGCTAGGGGCTCCTCCAGTTTACCAAAGTATTTCGCCTGTTGAAGACGCATTTGGCTACCTTAAGAGAGTCATAGTTACTCCTGTCAGTTGCTCCCCGTTTTACCAAAGTCACATTCTCAATCTTATTCTGGCCAGTTCACCTGAAGCGATACGCTATTATCAGTCAACCTAAAGAATATCACAGTACTCCTGCCGGGAGCTTCTCTAGTTTGCCGATGTATTTCGCCTATTGACGAGGCATTTGGCTACCTTAAGAGAGTCATAGTTACTCCTGCCAGTGTCTCTCCGTTAAACCACAGTCACATCTACAATATTCCTCTGCCCCTATCACCAGACGCGATACGCCATTATTTGTCGACATTATGACTTTCACAGTACTCCTGCTAGGGGCTCCTCCAGTTTACCAAAGTATTTCGCCTGTTGAAGAGGCATTTGGCTACCTTAAGAGATTCATAGTTACTCCTGTCGGTTGCTCCCCGTTTTACCAAAGTCACATTTTGAATCTTGTTCTGGCCAGTTCACCTGAAGCGATACGCTATTATCAGTCAACCTAAAGAATATCACAGTACTCCTGCCGGGAGCTTCTCGAGTTTGCCGATGTATTTCGCCTGTTGACGAGGCATTTGGATACCTTAAGAGAGTCATAGTTACCACTTGCTGTTGCTCCCCATTTTACAACAGGCACATCTACAAGCTTACTCTGGCCAATTCTCCTGAAGCGATACGCTAATATCTGTTGACATAAAGACTTTCACAGTACTCCTGCCGGGAACTTCTCGACATTGCCGATGTATTTCGCCTATTGACGAGGCATTTGGCTACCTTAAGAGAGTCATAGTTACTCCTGCCAGTGTCTCTCCGTTAAACCACAGTCACATCTACCATTTTCCTCTGCCCCTTTCACCAGACGCGATACGATATTATTCTTCGACATTATGACTTTCACAGTACTCCTGCTAGGGGCTCCTCCAGTTTACCAAAGTATTTCGCCTGTTGAAGAGGCATTTGGCTACCTTAAGAGAGTCATAGTTACTCCTGTCAGTTGCTCCCCGTTTTACCAAAGTCACAATCTCAATCTTATTCTGGCCAGTTCACCTGAAGCGATACGCTATTATCAGTCAACCTAAAGAATATCACAGTACTCCTGTCGGGAGCTTCTCTAGTTTGCCGATGTATTTCACCTATTGACGAGGCATTTGGCTACCTTAAGAGAGTCATAGTTACTCCTGCCAGTGTCTCTCCGTTAAACCACAGTCACATCTACAATATTCCTCTGCCCCTATCACCAGACGCGATACGCCATTATTTGTCGACATTATGACCTTCACAGTACTCCTGGTAGGGGCTCCTCCAGTTTACCAAAGTATTTCGCCTGTTGAAGAGGCATTTGGCTACCTTAAGAGAGTCATAGTTACTCCTGTCAGTTGCTCCCCGTTTTACCAAAGTCACATTCTCAAATTTATTCTGGCCAGTTCACCTGAAGCGATACGCTATTATCAGTCAACCTAAAGAATATCACAGTACTCCTGCCGGGAGCTGCTCGAGTTTGCCGATGTATTTCGCCTGTTGACGAGGCATTTGGATACCTTAAGAGAGTCATAGTTACCACTTGCTGTTGCTCCCCATTTTACAACAGGCACATCTACAAGCTTTCTCTGGCCAATTCTCCTGAAGCGATACGCTAATATCTGTTGACATAAAGACTTTCTTAGTACTCCTGCCGGGAGCTTCTCGACTTTGCCGATGTATTTCGCCTATTGACGAGGCGTTTGGCTACCTTAACAGAGTCATAGTTACTCCTGCCAGTGTCTCTCCGTTAAACCACAGTCACATCTACCATTTTCCTCTGCCCCTTTCACCAGACGCGATACGATATTATTCTTCGACATTATGACTTTCACAGTTCTCCTGCTAGGGGCTCCTCCTGTTTACCAATGTATTTCGCCTGTTGACGAGGCATTTGGCTACCTTAAGAGATTCATAGTTACTCCTGTCAGTTGCTCCCCGTTTTACCAAAGTCACATTTTCAATCTTATTCTGGCCAGTTCACCTGAACCGATACGCCATTATCAGTCAACCTAAAGTATATCACTGTACTCCTGCCGGGAGCTTCGCGAGTTTGCAGATGTATTTCGCCTGTTGACGAGGCATTTGCATACCTTAAGAGAGTCATAGTTACTCCTTGCTGTTGCTCCCCATTTTACAACAGGGACATCTACAAGCTTACTCTGGCCAGTTCTCCTGAAGCGATACGCTAATATCTGTTGACATAAAGACTTTCACAGTACTCCTGCCGGGAGCTTCTCGACTTTACCGATGTGTTTCGCCTATTGACGAGGCATTTGGCTACCTTAAGAGAGTCATAGTTACTCCTGCCAGTGTCTCTCCGTTAAACCACAGTCACATCTACCATTTTCCTCTGCCCCTTTCACCAGACGCGATACGATATTATTCTTCGACATTATGACTTTCACAGTACTCCTACTAGGGGCTCCTCCAGTTTACCAAAGTATTTCGCCTGTTGAAGAGGCATTTGGCTACCTTAAGAGAGTCATAGTTACTCCTGTCAGTTGCTCCCCGTTTTACCAAAGTCATATTCTCAATCTTATTCTGGCCAGTTCACCTGAAGCGATACGCTATTATCAGTCAACCTAAAGAATATCACAGTACTCCTGCCGGGAGCTTCTCGAGTTTGCCGATGTATTTCGCCTGTTGACGAGGCATTTGGATACCTTAAGAGAGTCATAGTTACCACTTGCTGTTGCTCCCCATTTTACAACAGGCACATCTACAAGCTTACTCTGGCCAATTCTCCTGAAGCGATACGCTAATATCTGTTGACATAAAGACTTTCACAGTACTCCTGCCGGGAGCTTCTCGACATTGCCGATGTATTTCGCCTATTGACGAGGCATTTGGCTACCTTAAGAGAGTCATAGTTACTCCTGCCAGTGTCTCTCCGTTAAACCACAGTCACATCTACCATTTTCCTCTGCCCCTTTCACCAGACGCGATACGATATTATTCTTCGACATTATGACTTTCACAGTACTCCTGCTAGGGGCTCCTCCAGTTTACCAAAGTATTTCGCCTGTTGAAGAGGCATTTGGCTACCTTAAGAGAGTCATAGTTACTCCTGTCAGTTGCTCCCCGTTTTACCAAAGTCACATTCTCAATCTTATTCTGGCCAGTTCACCTGAAGCGATACGCTATTATCAGTCAACCTAAAGAATATCACAGTACTCCTGCCGGGAGCTTCTCTAGTTTGCCGATGTATTTCGCCTATTGACGAGGCATTTGGCTACCTTAAGAGAGTCATAGTTACTCCTGCCAGTGTCTCTCCGTTAAACCACAGTCACATCTACAATATTCCTCTGCCCCTATCACCAGACGCGATACGCCATTATTTGTCGACATTATGACTTTCACAGTACTCCTGCTAGGGGCTCCTCCAGTTTACCAAAGTATTTCGCCTGTTGAAGAGGCATTTGGCTACCTTAAGAGATTCATAGTTACTCCTGTCGGTTGCTCCCCGTTTTACCAAAGTCACATTTTGAATCTTGTTCTGGCCAGTTCACCTGAAGCGATACGCTATTATCAGTCAACCTAAAGAATATCACAGTACTCCTGCCGGGAGCTTCTCGAGTTTGCCGATGTATTTCGCCTGTTGACGAGGCATTTGGATACCTTAAGAGAGTCATAGTTACCACTTGCTGTTGCTCCCCATTTTACAACAGGCACATCTACAAGCTTACTCTGGCCAATTCTCCTGAAGCGATACGCTAATATCTGTTGACATAAAGACTTTCACAGTACTCCTGCCGGGAACTTCTCGACATTGCCGATGTATTTCGCCTATTGACGAGGCATTTGGCTACCTTAAGAGAGTCATAGTTACTCCTGCCAGTGTCTCTCCGTTAAACCACAGTCACATCTACCATTTTCCTCTGCCCCTTTCACCAGACGCGATACGATATTATTCTTCGACATTATGACTTTCACAGTACTCCTGCTAGGGGCTCCTCCAGTTTACCAAAGTATTTCGCCTGTTGAAGAGGCATTTGGCTACCTTAAGAGAGTCATAGTTACTCCTGTCAGTTGCTCCCCGTTTTACCAAAGTCACAATCTCAATCTTATTCTGGCCAGTTCACCTGAAGCGATACGCTATTATCAGTCAACCTAAAGAATATCACAGTACTCCTGTCGGGAGCTTCTCTAGTTTGCCGATGTATTTCACCTATTGACGAGGCATTTGGCTACCTTAAGAGAGTCATAGTTACTCCTGCCAGTGTCTCTCCGTTAAACCACAGTCACATCTACAATATTCCTCTGCCCCTATCACCAGACGCGATACGCCATTATTTGTCGACATTATGACCTTCACAGTACTCCTGGTAGGGGCTCCTCCAGTTTACCAAAGTATTTCGCCTGTTGAAGAGGCATTTGGCTACCTTAAGAGAGTCATAGTTACTCCTGTCAGTTGCTCCCCGTTTTACCAAAGTCACATTCTCAAATTTATTCTGGCCAGTTCACCTGAAGCGATACGCTATTATCAGTCAACCTAAAGAATATCACAGTACTCCTGCCGGGAGCTGCTCGAGTTTGCCGATGTATTTCGCCTGTTGACGAGGCATTTGGATACCTTAAGAGAGTCATAGTTACCACTTGCTGTTGCTCCCCATTTTACAACAGGCACATCTACAAGCTTTCTCTGGCCAATTCTCCTGAAGCGATACGCTAATATCTGTTGACATAAAGACTTTCTTAGTACTCCTGCCGGGAGCTTCTCGACTTTGCCGATGTATTTCGCCTATTGACGAGGCGTTTGGCTACCTTAACAGAGTCATAGTTACTCCTGCCAGTGTCTCTCCGTTAAACCACAGTCACATCTACCATTTTCCTCTGCCCCTTTCACCAGACGCGATACGATATTATTCTTCGACATTATGACTTTCACAGTTCTCCTGCTAGGGGCTCCTCCTGTTTACCAATGTATTTCGCCTGTTGACGAGGCATTTGGCTACCTTAAGAGATTCATAGTTACTCCTGTCAGTTGCTCCCCGTTTTACCAAAGTCACATTTTCAATCTTATTCTGGCCAGTTCACCTGAACCGATACGCCATTATCAGTCAACCTAAAGTATATCACTGTACTCCTGCCGGGAGCTTCGCGAGTTTGCAGATGTATTTCGCCTGTTGACGAGGCATTTGCATACCTTAAGAGAGTCATAGTTACTCCTTGCTGTTGCTCCCCATTTTACAACAGGGACATCTACAAGCTTACTCTGGCCAGTTCTCCTGAAGCGATACGCTAATATCTGTTGACATAAAGACTTTCACAGTACTCCTGCCGGGAGCTTCTCGACTTTACCGATGTGTTTCGCCTATTGACGAGGCATTTGGCTACCTTAAGAGAGTCATAGTTACTCCTGCCAGTGTCTCTCCGTTAAACCACAGTCACATCTACCATTTTCCTCTGCCCCTTTCACCAGACGCGATACGATATTATTCTTCGACATTATGACTTTCACAGTACTCCTACTAGGGGCTCCTCCAGTTTACCAAAGTATTTCGCCTGTTGAAGAGGCATTTGGCTACCTTAAGAGAGTCATAGTTACTCCTGTCAGTTGCTCCCCGTTTTACCAAAGTCATATTCTCAATCTTATTCTGGCCAGTTCACCTGAAGCGATACGCTATTATCAGTCAACCTAAAGAATATCACAGTACTCCTGCCGGGAGCTTCTCGAGTTTGCCGATGTATTTCGCCTGTTGACGAGGCATTTGGATACCTTAAGAGAGTCATAGTTACCACTTGCTGTTGCTCCCCATTTTACAACAGGCACATCTACAAGCTTACTCTGGCCAATTCTCCTGAAGCGATACGCTAATATCTGTTGACATAAAGACTTTCACAGTACTCCTGCCGGGAGCTTCTCGACATTGCCGATGTATTTCGCCTATTGACGAGGCATTTGGCTACCTTAAGAGAGTCATAGTTACTCCTGCCAGTGTCTCTCCGTTAAACCACAGTCACATCTACCATTTTCCTCTGCCCCTTTCACCAGACGCGATACGATATTATTCTTCGACATTATGACTTTCACAGTACTCCTGCTAGGGGCTCCTCCAGTTTACCAAAGTATTTCGCCTGTTGAAGAGGCATTTGGCTACCTTAAGAGAGTCATAGTTACTCCTGTCAGTTGCTCCCCGTTTTACCAAAGTCACATTCTCAATCTTATTCTGGCCAGTTCACCTGAAGCGATACGCTATTATCAGTCAACCTAAAGAATATCACAGTACTCCTGCCGGGAGCTTCTCTAGTTTGCCGATGTATTTCGCCTATTGACGAGGCATTTGGCTACCTTAAGAGAGTCATAGTTACTCCTGCCAGTGTCTCTCCGTTAAACCACAGTCACATCTACAATATTCCTCTGCCCCTATCACCAGACGCGATACGCCATTATTTGTCGACATTATGACTTTCACAGTACTCCTGCTAGGGGCTCCTACAGTTTACCAAAGTATTTCGCCTGTTGAAGAGGCATTTGGCTACCTTAAGAGAGTCATAGTTACTCCTGTCAGTTGCTCCCCGTTTTACCAAAGTCACATTCTCAATCTTATTCTGGCCAGTTCACCTGAAGCGATACGCTATTATCAGTCAACCTAAAGAATATCACAGTACTCCTGCCGGGAGCTTCTCGAGTTTGCCGATGTATTTCGCCTGTTGACGAGGCATTTGGATACCTTAAGAGAGTCATAGTTACCACTTGCTGTTGCTCCCCATTTTACAACAGGCACATCTACAAGCTTTCTCTGGCCAATTCTCCTGAAGCGATACGCTAATATCTGTTGACATAAAGACTTTCTTAGTACTCCTGCCGGGAGCTTCTCGACTTTGCCGATGTATTTCGCCTATTGACGAGGCGTTTGGCTACCTTAACAGAGTCATAGTTGCTCCTGCCAGTGTCTCTCCGTTAAACCACAGTCACATCTACCATTTTCCTCTGCCCCTTTCACCAGACGCGATACGATATTATTCTTCGACATTATGACTTTCACAGTTCTCCTGCTAGGGGCTCCTCCTGTTTACCAATGTATTTCACCTGTTGACGAGGCATTTGGCTACCTTAAGAGATTCATAGTTACTCCTGTCAGTTGCTCCCCGTTTTACCAAAGTCACATTTTGAATCTTGTTCTGGCCAGTTCACCTGAAGCGATACGCTATTATCAGTCAACCTAAAGAATATCACAGTACTCCTGCCGGGAGCTTCTCGAGTTTGCCGATGTATTTCGCCTGTTGACGAGGCATTTGGATACCTTAAGAGAGTCATAGTTACCACTTGCTGTTGCTCCCCATTTTACAACAGGCACATCTACAAGCTTACTCTGGCCAATTCTCCTGAAGCGATACGCTAATATCTGTTGACATAAAGACTTTCACAGTACTCCTGCCGGGAGCTTCTCGACATTGCCGATGTATTTCGCCTATTGACGAGGCATTTGGCTACCTTAAGAGAGTCATAGTTACTCCTGCCAGTGTCTCTCCGTTAAACCACAGTCACATCTACCATTTTCCTCTGCCCCTTTCACCAGACGCGATACGATATTATTCTTCGACATTATGACTTTCACAGTACTCCTGCTAGGGGCTCCTCCAGTTTACCAAAGTATTTCGCCTGTTGAAGAGGCATTTGGCTACCTTAAGAGAGTCATAGTTACTCCTGTCAGTTGCTCCCCGTTTTACCAAAGTCACATTCTCAATCTTATTCTGGCCAGTTCACCTGAAGCGATACGCTATTATCAGTCAACCTAAAGAATATCACAGTACTCCTGCCGGGAGCTTCTCTAGTTTGCCGATGTATTTCGCCTATTGACGAGGCATTTGGCTACCTTAAGAGAGTCATAGTTACTCCTGCCAGTGTCTCTCCGTTAAACCACAGTCACATCTACAATATTCCTCTGCCCCTATCACCAGACGCGATACGCCATTATATGTCGACATTATGACTTTCACAGTACTCCTGCTAGGGGCTCCTCCAGTTTACCAAAGTATTTCGCCTGTTGAAGAGGCATTTGGCTACCTTAAGAGAGTCATAGTTACTCCTGTCAGTTGCTCCCCGTTTTACCAAAGTCACATTCTCAATCTTATTCTGGCCAGTTCACCTGAAGCGATACGCTATTATCAGTCAACCTAAAGAATATCACAGTACTCCTGCCGGGAGCTTCTCGAGTTTGCCGATGTATTTCGCCTGTTGACGAGGCATTTGGATACCTTAAGAGAGTCATAGTTACCACTTGCTGTTGCTCCCCATTTTACAACAGGCACATCTACAAGCTTTCTCTGGCCAATTCTCCTGAAGCGATACGCTAATATCTGTTGACATAAAGACTTTCTTAGTACTCCTGCCGGGAGCTTCTCGACTTTGCCGATGTATTTCGCCTATTGACGAGGCGTTTGGCTACCTTAACAGAGTCATAGTTGCTCCTGCCAGTGTCTCTCCGTTAAACCACAGTCACATCTACCATTTTCCTCTGCCCCTTTCACCAGACGCGATACGATATTATTCTTCGACATTATGACTTTCACAGTTCTCCTGCTAGGGGCTCCTCCTGTTTACCAATGTATTTCGCCTGTTGACGAGGCATTTGGCTACCTTAAGAGATTCATAGTTACTCCTGTCGGTTGCTCCCCGTTTTACCAAAGTCACATTTTGAATCTTGTTCTGGCCAGTTCACCTGAAGCGATACGCTATTATCAGTCAACCTAAAGAATATCACAGTACTCCTGCCGGGAGCTTCTCGAGTTTGCCGATGTATTTCGCCTGTTGACGAGGCATTTGGATACCTTAAGAGAGTCATAGTTACCACTTGCTGTTGCTCCCCATTTTACAACAGGCACATCTACAAGCTTACTCTGGCCAATTCTCCTGAAGCGATACGCTAATATCTGTTGACATAAAGACTTTCACAGTACTCCTGCCGGGAACTTCTCGACATTGCCGATGTATTTCGCCTATTGACGAGGCATTTGGCTACCTTAAGAGAGTCATAGTTACTCCTGCCAGTGTCTCTCCGTTAAACCACAGTCACATCTACCATTTTCCTCTGCCCCTTTCACCAGACGCGATACGATATTATTCTTCGACATTATGACTTTCACAGTACTCCTGCTAGGGGCTCCTCCAGTTTACCAAAGTATTTCGCCTGTTGAAGAGGCATTTGGCTACCTTAAGAGAGTCATAGTTACTCCTGTCAGTTGCTCCCCGTTTTACCAAAGTCACAATCTCAATCTTATTCTGGCCAGTTCACCTGAAGCGATACGCTATTATCAGTCAACCTAAAGAATATCACAGTACTCCTGTCGGGAGCTTCTCTAGTTTGCCGATGTATTTCACCTATTGACGAGGCATTTGGCTACCTTAAGAGAGTCATAGTTACTCCTGCCAGTGTCTCTCCGTTAAACCACAGTCACATCTACAATATTCCTCTGCCCCTATCACCAGACGCGATACGCCATTATTTGTCGACATTATGACCTTCACAGTACTCCTGGTAGGGGCTCCTCCAGTTTACCAAAGTATTTCGCCTGTTGAAGAGGCATTTGGCTACCTTAAGAGAGTCATAGTTACTCCTGTCAGTTGCTCCCCGTTTTACCAAAGTCACATTCTCAAATTTATTCTGGCCAGTTCACCTGAAGCGATACGCTATTATCAGTCAACCTAAAGAATATCACAGTACTCCTGCCGGGAGCTGCTCGAGTTTGCCGATGTATTTCGCCTGTTGACGAGGCATTTGGATACCTTAAGAGAGTCATAGTTACCACTTGCTGTTGCTCCCCATTTTACAACAGGCACATCTACAAGCTTTCTCTGGCCAATTCTCCTGAAGCGATACGCTAATATCTGTTGACATAAAGACTTTCTTAGTACTCCTGCCGGGAGCTTCTCGACTTTGCCGATGTATTTCGCCTATTGACGAGGCGTTTGGCTACCTTAACAGAGTCATAGTTACTCCTGCCAGTGTCTCTCCGTTAAACCACAGTCACATCTACCATTTTCCTCTGCCCCTTTCACCAGACGCGATACGATATTATTCTTCGACATTATGACTTTCACAGTTCTCCTGCTAGGGGCTCCTCCTGTTTACCAATGTATTTCGCCTGTTGACGAGGCATTTGGCTACCTTAAGAGATTCATAGTTACTCCTGTCAGTTGCTCCCCGTTTTACCAAAGTCACATTTTCAATCTTATTCTGGCCAGTTCACCTGAACCGATACGCCATTATCAGTCAACCTAAAGTATATCACTGTACTCCTGCCGGGAGCTTCGCGAGTTTGCAGATGTATTTCGCCTGTTGACGAGGCATTTGCATACCTTAAGAGAGTCATAGTTACTCCTTGCTGTTGCTCCCCATTTTACAACAGGGACATCTACAAGCTTACTCTGGCCAGTTCTCCTGAAGCGATACGCTAATATCTGTTGACATAAAGACTTTCACAGTACTCCTGCCGGGAGCTTCTCGACTTTACCGATGTATTTCGCCTATTGACGAGGCATTTGGCTACCTTAAGAGAGTCATAGTTACTCCTGCCAGTGTCTCTCCGTTAAACCACAGTCACATCTACCATTTTCCTCTGCCCCTTTCACCAGACGCGATACGATATTATTCTTCGACATTATGACTTTCACAGTACTCCTACTAGGGGCTCCTCCAGTTTACCAAAGTATTTCGCCTGTTGAAGAGGCATTTGGCTACCTTAAGAGAGTCATAGTTACTCCTGTCAGTTGCTCCCCGTTTTACCAAAGTCATATTCTCAATCTTATTCTGGCCAGTTCACTTGAAGCGATACGCTATTATCAGTCAACCTAAAGAATATCACAGTACTCCTGCCGGGAGCTTCTCGAGTTTGCCGATGTATTTCGCCTGTTGACGAGGCATTTGGATACCTTAAGAGAGTCATAGTTACCACTTGCTGTTGCTCCCCATTTTACAACAGGCACATCTACAAGCTTACTCTGGCCAATTCTCCTGAAGCGATACGCTAATATCTGTTGACATAAAGACTTTCACAGTACTCCTGCCGGGAGCTTCACGACATTGCCGATGTATTTCGCCTATTGACGAGGCATTTGGCTACCTTAAGAGAGTCATAGTTACTCCTGCCAGTGTCTCTCCGTTAAACCACAGTCACATCTACCATTTTCCTCTGCCCCTTTCACCAGACGCGATACGATATTATTCTTCGACATTATGACTTTCACAGTACTCCTGCTAGGGGCTCCTCCAGTTTACCAAAGTATTTCGCCTGTTGAAGAGGCATTTGGCTACCTTAAGAGAGTCATAGTTACTCCTGTCAGTTGCTCCCCGTTTTACCAAAGTCACATTCTCAATCTTATTCTGGCCAGTTCACCTGAAGCGATACGCTATTATCAGTCAACCTAAAGAATATCACAGTACTCCTGCCGGGAGCTTCTCTAGTTTGCCGATGTATTTCGCCTATTGACGAGGCATTTGGCTACCTTAAGAGAGTCATAGTTACTCCTGCCAGTGTCTCTCCGTTAAACCACAGTCACATCTACAATATTCCTCTGCCCCTATCACCAGACGCGATACGCCATTATTTGTCGACATTATGACTTTCACAGTACTCCTGCTAGGGGCTCCTCCAGTTTACCAAAGTATTTCGCCTGTTGAAGAGGCATTTGGCTACCTTAAGAGAGTCATAGTTACTCCTGTCAGTTGCTCCCCGTTTTACCAAAGTCACATTCTCAATCTTATTCTGGCCAGTTCACCTGAAGCGATACGCTATTATCAGTCAACCTAAAGAATATCACAGTACTCCTGCCGGGAGCTTCTCGAGTTTGCCGATGTATTTCGCCTGTTGACGAGGCATTTGGATACCTTAAGAGAGTCATAGTTACCACTTGCTGTTGCTCCCCATTTTACAACAGGCACATCTACAAGCTTTCTCTGGCCAATTCTCCTGAAGCGATACGCTAATATCTGTTGACATAAAGACTTTCTTAGTACTCCTGCCGGGAGCTTCTCGACTTTGCCGATGTATTTCGCCTATTGACGAGGCGTTTGGCTACCTTAACAGAGTCATAGTTGCTCCTGCCAGTGTCTCTCCGTTAAACCACAGTCACATCTACCATTTTCCTCTGCCCCTTTCACCAGACGCGATACGATATTATTCTTCGACATTATGACTTTCACAGTTCTCCTGCTAGGGGCTCCTCCTGTTTACCAATGTATTTCGCCTGTTGACGAGGCATTTGGCTACCTTAAGAGATTCATAGTTACTCCTGTCAGTTGCTCCCCGTTTTACCAAAGTCACATTTTGAATCTTGTTCTGGCCAGTTCACCTGAAGCGATACGCTATTATCAGTCAACCTAAAGAATATCACAGTACTCCTGCCGGGAGCTTCTCGAGTTTGCCGATGTATTTCGCCTGTTGACGAGGCATTTGGATACCTTAAGAGAGTCATAGTTACCACTTGCTGTTGCTCCCCATTTTACAACAGGCACATCTACAAGCTTACTCTGGCCAATTCTCCTGAAGCGATACGCTAATATCTGTTGACATAAAGACTTTCACAGTACTCCTGCCGGGAGCTTCTCGACATTGCCGATGTATTTCGCCTATTGACGAGGCATTTGGCTACCTTAAGAGAGTCATAGTTACTCCTGCCAGTGTCTCTCCGTTAAACCACAGTCACATCTACCATTTTCCTCTGCCCCTTTCACCAGACGCGATACGATATTATTCTTCGACATTATGACTTTCACAGTACTCCTGCTAGGGGCTCCTCCAGTTTACCAAAGTATTTCGCCTGTTGAAGAGGCATTTGGCTACCTTAAGAGAGTCATAGTTACTCCTGTCAGTTGCTCCCCGTTTTACCAAAGTCACAATCTCAATCTTATTCTGGCCAGTTCACCTGAAGCGATACGCTATTATCAGTCAGCCTAAAGAATATCACAGTACTCCTGTCGGGAGCTTCTCTAGTTTGCCGATGTATTTCGCCTATTGACGAGGCATTTGGCTACCTTAAGAGAGTCATAGTTACTCCTGCCAGTGTCTCTCCGTTAAACCACAGTCACATCTACAATATTCCTCTGCCCCTATCACCAGACGCGATACGCCATTATTTGTCGACATTATGACTTTCACAGTACTCCTGCTAGGGGCTCCTCCAGTTTACCAAAGTATTTCGCCTGTTGAAGAGGCATTTGGCTACCTTAAGAGAGTCATAGTTACTCCTGTCAGTTGCTCCCCGTTTTACCAAAGTCACATTCTCAATCTTATTCTGGCCAGTTCACCTGAAGCGATACGCTATTATCAGTCAACCTAAAGAATATCACAGTACTCCTGCCGGGAGCTTCTCGAGTTTGCCGATGTATTTCGCCTGTTGACGAGGCATTTGGATACCTTAAGAGAGTCATAGTTACCACTTGCTGTTGCTCCCCATTTTACAACAGGCACATCTACAAGCTTTCTCTGGCCAATTCTCCTGAAGCGATACGCTAATATCTGTTGACCTAAAGACTTTCTTAGTACTCCTGCCGGGAGCTTCTCGACTTTGCCGATGTATTTCGCCTATTGACGAGGCGTTTGGCTACCTTAACAGAGTCATAGTTGCTCCTGCCAGTGTCTCTCCGTTAAACCACAGTCACATCTACCATTTTCCTCTGCCCCTTTCACCAGACGCGATACGATATTATTCTTCGACATTATGACTTTCACAGTACTCCTACTAGGGGCTCCTCCAGTTTACCAAAGTATTTCGCCTGTTGAAGAGGCATTTGGCTACCTTAAGAGAGTCACAGTTACTCCTGTCAGTTGCTCCCCGTTTTACCAAAGTCATATTCTCAATCTTATTCTGGCCAGTTCACCTGAAGCGATACGCTATTATCAGTCAACCTAAAGAATATCACAGTACTCCTGCCGGGAGCTTCTCGAGTTTGCCGATGTATTTCGCCTGTTGACGAGGCATTTGGATACCTTAAGAGAGTCATAGTTACCACTTGCTGTTGCTCCCCATTTTACAACAGGCACATCTACAAGCTTACTCTGGCCAATTCTCCTGAAGCGATACGCTAATATCTGTTGACATAAAGACTTTCACAGTACTCCTGCCGGGAGCTTCTCGACATTGCCGATGTATTTCGCCTATTGACGAGGCATTTGGCTACCTTAAGAGAGTCATAGTTACTCCTGCCAGTGTCTCTCCGTTAAACCACAGTCACATCTACCATTTTCCTCTGCCCCTTTCACCAGACGCGATACGATATTATTCTTCGACATTATGACTTTCACAGTACTCCTGCTAGGGGCTCCTCCAGTTTACCAAAGTATTTCGCCTGTTGAAGAGGCATTTGGCTACCTTAAGAGAGTCATAGTTACTCCTGTCAGTTGCTCCCCGTTTTACCAAAGTCACATTCTCAATCTTATTCTGGCCAGTTCACCTGAAGCGATACGCTATTATCAGTCAACCTAAAGAATATCACAGTACTCCTGCCGGGAGCTTCTCTAGTTTGCCGATGTATTTCGCCTATTGACGAGGCATTTGGCTACCTTAAGAGAGTCATAGTTACTCCTGCCAGTGTCTCTCCGTTAAACCACAGTCACATCTACAATATTCCTCTGCCCCTATCACCAGACGCGATACGCCATTATTTGTCGACATTATGACTTTCACAGTACTCCTGCTAGGGGCTCCTCCAGTTTACCAAAGTATTTCGCCTGTTGAAGAGGCATTTGGCTACCTTAAGAGATTCATAGTTACTCCTGTCGGTTGCTCCCCGTTTTACCAAAGTCACATTTTGAATCTTGTTCTGGCCAGTTCACCTGAAGCGATACGCTATTATCAGTCAACCTAAAGAATATCACAGTACTCCTGCCGGGAGCTTCTCGAGTTTGCCGATGTATTTCGCCTGTTGACGAGGCATTTGGATACCTTAAGAGAGTCATAGTTACCACTTGCTGTTGCTCCCCATTTTACAACAGGCACATCTACAAGCTTACTCTGGCCAATTCTCCTGAAGCGATACGCTAATATCTGTTGACATAAAGACTTTCACAGTACTCCTGCCGGGAACTTCTCGACATTGCCGATGTATTTCGCCTATTGACGAGGCATTTGGCTACCTTAAGAGAGTCATAGTTACTCCTGCCAGTGTCTCTCCGTTAAACCACAGTCACATCTACCATTTTCCTCTGCCCCTTTCACCAGACGCGATACGATATTATTCTTCGACATTATGACTTTCACAGTACTCCTGCTAGGGGCTCCTCCAGTTTACCAAAGTATTTCGCCTGTTGAAGAGGCATTTGGCTACCTTAAGAGAGTCATAGTTACTCCTGTCAGTTGCTCCCCGTTTTACCAAAGTCACAATCTCAATCTTATTCTGGCCAGTTCACCTGAAGCGATACGCTATTATCAGTCAACCTAAAGAATATCACAGTACTCCTGTCGGGAGCTTCTCTAGTTTGCCGATGTATTTCACCTATTGACGAGGCATTTGGCTACCTTAAGAGAGTCATAGTTACTCCTGCCAGTGTCTCTCCGTTAAACCACAGTCACATCTACAATATTCCTCTGCCCCTATCACCAGACGCGATACGCCATTATTTGTCGACATTATGACCTTCACAGTACTCCTGCTAGGGGCTCCTCCAGTTTACCAAAGTATTTCGCCTGTTGAAGAGGCATTTGGCTACCTTAAGAGAGTCATAGTTACTCCTGTCAGTTGCTCCCCGTTTTACCAAAGTCACATTCTCAAATTTATTCTGGCCAGTTCACCTGAAGCGATACGCTATTATCAGTCAACCTAAAGAATATCACAGTACTCCTGCCGGGAGCTGCTCGAGTTTGCCGATGTATTTCGCCTGTTGACGAGGCATTTGGATACCTTAAGAGAGTCATAGTTACCACTTGCTGTTGCTCCCCATTTTACAACAGGCACATCTACAAGCTTTCTCTGGCCAATTCTCCTGAAGCGATACGCTAATATCTGTTGACATAAAGACTTTCTTAGTACTCCTGCCGGGAGCTTCTCGACTTTGCCGATGTATTTCGCCTATTGACGAGGCGTTTGGCTACCTTAACAGAGTCATAGTTACTCCTGCCAGTGTCTCTCCGTTAAACCACAGTCACATCTACCATTTTCCTCTGCCCCTTTCACCAGACGCGATACGATATTATTCTTCGACATTATGACTTTCACAGTTCTCCTGCTAGGGGCTCCTCCTGTTTACCAATGTATTTCGCCTGTTGACGAGGCATTTGGCTACCTTAAGAGATTCATAGTTACTCCTGTCAGTTGCTCCCCGTTTTACCAAAGTCACATTTTCAATCTTATTCTGGCCAGTTCACCTGAACCGATACGCCATTATCAGTCAACCTAAAGTATATCACTGTACTCCTGCCGGGAGCTTCGCGAGTTTGCAGATGTATTTCGCCTGTTGACGAGGCATTTGCATACCTTAAGAGAGTCATAGTTACTCCTTGCTGTTGCTCCCCATTTTACAACAGGGACATCTACAAGCTTACTCTGGCCAGTTCTCCTGAAGCGATACGCTAATATCTGTTGACATAAAGACTTTCACAGTACTCCTGCCGGGAGCTTCTCGACTTTACCGATGTGTTTCGCCTATTGACGAGGCATTTGGCTACCTTAAGAGAGTCATAGTTACTCCTGCCAGTGTCTCTCCGTTAAACCACAGTCACATCTACCATTTTCCTCTGCCCCTTTCACCAGACGCGATACGATATTATTCTTCGACATTATGACTTTCACAGTACTCCTACTAGGGGCTCCTCCAGTTTACCAAAGTATTTCGCCTGTTGAAGAGGCATTTGGCTACCTTAAGAGAGTCATAGTTACTCCTGTCAGTTGCTCCCCGTTTTACCAAAGTCATATTCTCAATCTTATTCTGGCCAGTTCACCTGAAGCGATACGCTATTATCAGTCAACCTAAAGAATATCACAGTACTCCTGCCGGGAGCTTCTCGAGTTTGCCGATGTATTTCGCCTGTTGACGAGGCATTTGGATACCTTAAGAGAGTCATAGTTACCACTTGCTGTTGCTCCCCATTTTACAACAGGCACATCTACAAGCTTACTCTGGCCAATTCTCCTGAAGCGATACGCTAATATCTGTTGACATAAAGACTTTCACAGTACTCCTGCCGGGAGCTTCTCGACATTGCCGATGTATTTCGCCTATTGACGAGGCATTTGGCTACCTTAAGAGAGTCATAGTTACTCCTGCCAGTGTCTCTCCGTTAAACCACAGTCACATCTACCATTTTCCTCTGCCCCTTTCACCAGACGCGATACGATATTATTCTTCGACATTATGACTTTCACAGTACTCCTGCTAGGGGCTCCTCCAGTTTACCAAAGTATTTCGCCTGTTGAAGAGGCATTTGGCTACCTTAAGAGAGTCATAGTTACTCCTGTCAGTTGCTCCCCGTTTTACCAAAGTCACATTCTCAATCTTATTCTGGCCAGTTCACCTGAAGCGATACGCTATTATCAGTCAACCTAAAGAATATCACAGTACTCCTGCCGGGAGCTTCTCTAGTTTGCCGATGTATTTCGCCTATTGACGAGGCATTTGGCTACCTTAAGAGAGTCATAGTTACTCCTGCCAGTGTCTCTCCGTTAAACCACAGTCACATCTACAATATTCCTCTGCCCCTATCACCAGACGCGATACGCCATTATTTGTCGACATTATGACTTTCACAGTACTCCTGCTAGGGGCTCCTCCAGTTTACCAAAGTATTTCGCCTGTTGAAGAGGCATTTGGCTACCTTAAGAGAGTCATAGTTACTCCTGTCAGTTGCTCCCCGTTTTACCAAAGTCACATTCTCAATCTTATTCTGGCCAGTTCACCTGAAGCGATACGCTATTATCAGTCAACCTAAAGAATATCACAGTACTCCTGCCGGGAGCTTCTCGAGTTTGCCGATGTATTTCGCCTGTTGACGAGGCATTTGGATACCTTAAGAGAGTCATAGTTACCACTTGCTGTTGCTCCCCATTTTACAACAGGCACATCTACAAGCTTTCTCTGGCCAATTCTCCTGAAGCGATACGCTAATATCTGTTGACATAAAGACTTTCTTAGTACTCCTGCCGGGAGCTTCTCGACTTTGCCGATGTATTTCGCCTATTGACGAGGCGTTTGGCTACCTTAACAGAGTCATAGTTGCTCCTGCCAGTGTCTCTCCGTTAAACCACAGTCACATCTACCATTTTCCTCTGCCCCTTTCACCAGACGCGATACGATATTATTCTTCGACATTATGACTTTCACAGTTCTCCTGTTAGGGGCTCCTCCTGTTTACCAATGTATTTCGCCTGTTGACGAGGCATTTGGCTACCTTAAGAGATTCATAGTTACTCCTGTCAGTTGCTCCCCGTTTTACCAAAGTCACATTTTGAATCTTGTTCTGGCCAGTTCACCTGAAGCGATACGCTATTATCAGTCAACCTAAAGAATATCACAGTACTCCTGCCGGGAGCTTCTCGAGTTTGCCGATGTATTTCGCCTGTTGACGAGGCATTTGGATACCTTAAGAGAGTCATAGTTACCACTTGCTGTTGCTCCCCATTTTACAACAGGCACATCTACAAGCTTACTCTGGCCAATTCTCCTGAAGCGATACGCTAATATCTGTTGACATAAAGACTTTCACAGTACTCCTGCCGGGAGCTTCTCGACATTGCCGATGTATTTCGCCTATTGACGAGGCATTTGGCTACCTTAAGAGAGTCATAGTTACTCCTGCCAGTGTCTCTCCGTTAAACCACAGTCACATCTACCATTTTCCTCTGCCCCTTTCACCAGACGCGATACGATATTATTCTTCGACATTATGACTTTCACAGTACTCCTGCTAGGGGCTCCTCCAGTTTACCAAAGTATTTCGCCTGTTGAAGAGGCATTTGGCTACCTTAAGAGAGTCATAGTTACTCCTGTCAGTTGCTCCCCGTTTTACCAAAGTCACAATCTCAATCTTATTCTGGCCAGTTCACCTGAAGCGATACGCTATTATCAGTCAGCCTAAAGAATATCACAGTACTCCTGTCGGGAGCTTCTCTAGTTTGCCGATGTATTTCGCCTATTGCCGAGGCATTTGGCTACCATAAGAGAGTCATAGTTACTCCTGCCAGTGTCTCTCCGTTAAACCACAGTCACATCTACAATATTCCTCTGCCCCTATCACCAGACGCGATACGCCATTATTTGTCGACATTATGACTTTCACAGTACTCCTGCTAGGGGCTCCTCCAGTTTACCAAAGTATTTCGCCTGTTGAAGAGGCATTTGGCTACCTTAAGAGAGTCATAGTTACTCCTGTCAGTTGCTCCCCGTTTTACCAAAGTCACATTCTCAATCTTATTCTGGCCAGTTCACCTGAAGCGATACGCTATTATCAGTCAACCTAAAGAATATCACAGTACTCCTGCCGGGAGCTTCTCGAGTTTGCCGATGTATTTCGCCTGTTGACGAGGCATTTGGATACCTTAAGAGAGTCATAGTTACCACTTGCTGTTGCTCCCCATTTTACAACAGGCACATCTACAAGCTTTCTCTGGCCAATTCTCCTGAAGCGATACGCTAATATCTGTTGACATAAAGACTTTCTTAGTACTCCTGCCGGGAGCTTCTCGACTTTGCCGATGTATTTCGCCTATTGACGAGGCGTTTGGCTACCTTAACAGAGTCATAGTTGCTCCTGCCAGTGTCTCTCCGTTAAACCACAGTCACATCTACCATTTTCCTCTGCCCCTTTCACCAGACGCGATACGATATTATTCTTCGACATTATGACTTTCACAGTACTCCTACTAGGGGCTCCTCCAGTTTACCAAAGTATTTCGCCTGTTGAAGAGGCATTTGGCTACCTTAAGAGAGTCATAGTTACTCCTGTCAGTTGCTCCCCGTTTTACCAAAGTCATATTCTCAATCTTATTCTGGCCAGTTCACCTGAAGCGATACGCTATTATCAGTCAACCTAAAGAATATCACAGTACTCCTGCCGGGAGCTTCTCGAGTTTGCCGATGTATTTCGCCTGTTGACGAGGCATTTGGATACCTTAAGAGAGTCATAGTTACCACTTGCTGTTGCTCCCCATTTTACAACAGGCACATCTACAAGCTTACTCTGGCCAATTCTCCTGAAGCGATACGCTAATATCTGTTGACATAAAGACTTTCACAGTACTCCTGCCGGGAGCTTCTCGACATTGCCGATGTATTTCGCCTATTGACGAGGCATTTGGCTACCTTAAGAGAGTCATAGTTACTCCTGCCAGTGTCTCTCCGTTAAACCACAGTCACATCTACCATTTTCCTCTGCCCCTTTCACCAGACGCGATACGATATTATTCTTCGACATTATGACTTTCACAGTACTCCTGCTAGGGGCTCCTCCAGTTTACCAAAGTATTTCGCCTGTTGAAGAGGCATTTGGCTACCTTAAGAGAGTCATAGTTACTCCTGTCAGTTGCTCCCCGTTTTACCAAAGTCACAATCTCAATCTTATTCTGGCCAGTTCACCTGAAGCGATACGCTATTATCAGTCAGCCTAAAGAATATCACAGTACTCCTGTCGGGAGCTTCTCTAGTTTGCCGATGTATTTCGCCTATTGACGAGGCATTTGGCTACCTTAAGAGAGTCATAGTTACTCCTGCCAGTGTCTCTCCGTTAAACCACAGTCACATCTACAGTATTCCTCTGCCCCTATCACCAGACGCGATACGCCATTATTTGTCGACATTATGACTTTCACAGTACTCCTGCTAGGGGCTCCTCCAGTTTACCAAAGTATTTCGCCTGTTGAAGAGGCATTTGGCTACCTTAAGAGAGTCATAGTTACTCCTGTCAGTTGCTCCCCGTTTTACCAAAGTCACATTCTCAATCTTATTCTGGCCAGTTCACCTGAAGCGATACGCTATTATCAGTCAACCTAAAGAATATCACAGTACTCCTGCCGGGAGCTTCTCGAGTTTGCCGATGTATTTCGCCTGTTGACGAGGCATTTGGATACCTTAAGAGAGTCATTGTTACCACTTGCTGTTGCTCCCCATTTTACAACAGGCACATCTACAAGCTTTCTCTGGCCAATTCTCCTGAAGCGATACGCTAATATCTGTTGACATGAAGACTTTCTTAGTACTCCTGCCGGGAGCTTCTCGACTTTGCCGATGTATTTCGCCTATTGACGAGGCGTTTGGCTACCTTAAGAGAGTCATAGTTACTCCTGTCAGTTGCTCCCCGTTTTACCAAAGTCACATTCTCAAATTTATTCTGGCCAGTTCACCTGAAGCGATACGCTATTATCAGTCAACCTAAAGAATATCACAGTACTCCTGCCGGGAGCTGCTCGAGTTTGCCGATGTATTTCGCCTGTTGACGAGGCATTTGGATACCTTAAGAGAGTCATAGTTACCACTTGCTGTTGCTCCCCATTTTACAACAGGCACATCTACAAGCTTTCTCTGGCCAATTCTCCTGAAGCGATACGCTAATATCTGTTGACATAAAGACTTTCTTAGTACTCCTGCCGGGAGCTTCTCGACTTTGCCGATGTATTTCGCCTATTGACGAGGCGTTTGGCTACCTTAACAGAGTCATAGTTACTCCTGCCAGTGTCTCTCCGTTAAACCACAGTCACATCTACCATTTTCCTCTGCCCCTTTCACCAGACGCGATACGATATTATTCTTCGACATTATGACTTTCACAGTTCTCCTGCTAGGGGCTCCTCCTGTTTACCAATGTATTTCGCCTGTTGACGAGGCATTTGGCTACCTTAAGAGATTCATAGTTACTCCTGTCAGTTGCTCCCCGTTTTACCAAAGTCACATTTTCAATCTTATTCTGGCCAGTTCACCTGAACCGATACGCCATTATCAGTCAACCTAAAGTATATCACTGTACTCCTGCCGGGAGCTTCGCGAGTTTGCAGATGTATTTCGCCTGTTGACGAGGCATTTGCATACCTTAAGAGAGTCATAGTTACTCCTTGCTGTTGCTCCCCATTTTACAACAGGGACATCTACAAGCTTACTCTGGCCAGTTCTCCTGAAGCGATACGCTAATATCTGTTGACATAAAGACTTTCACAGTACTCCTGCCGGGAGCTTCTCGACTTTACCGATGTGTTTCGCCTATTGACGAGGCATTTGGCTACCTTAAGAGAGTCATAGTTACTCCTGCCAGTGTCTCTCCGTTAAACCACAGTCACATCTACCATTTTCCTCTGCCCCTTTCACCAGACGCGATACGATATTATTCTTCGACATTATGACTTTCACAGTACTCCTACTAGGGGCTCCTCCAGTTTACCAAAGTATTTCGCCTGTTGAAGAGGCATTTGGCTACCTTAAGAGAGTCATAGTTACTCCTGTCAGTTGCTCCCCGTTTTACCAAAGTCATATTCTCAATCTTATTCTGGCCAGTTCACCTGAAGCGATACGCTATTATCAGTCAACCTAAAGAATATCACAGTACTCCTGCCGGGAGCTTCTCGAGTTTGCCGATGTATTTCGCCTGTTGACGAGGCATTTGGATACCTTAAGAGAGTCATAGTTACCACTTGCTGTTGCTCCCCATTTTACAACAGGCACATCTACAAGCTTACTCTGGCCAATTCTCCTGAAGCGATACGCTAATATCTGTTGACATAAAGACTTTCACAGTACTCCTGCCGGGAGCTTCTCGACATTGCCGATGTATTTCGCCTATTGACGAGGCATTTGGCTACCTTAAGAGAGTCATAGTTACTCCTGCCAGTGTCTCTCCGTTAAACCACAGTCACATCTACCATTTTCCTCTGCCCCTTTCACCAGACGCGATACGATATTATTCTTCGACATTATGACTTTCACAGTACTCCTGCTAGGGGCTCCTCCAGTTTACCAAAGTATTTCGCCTGTTGAAGAGGCATTTGGCTACCTTAAGAGAGTCATAGTTACTCCTGTCAGTTGCTCCCCGTTTTACCAAAGTCACATTCTCAATCTTATTCTGGCCAGTTCACCTGAAGCGATACGCTATTATCAGTCAACCTAAAGAATATCACAGTACTCCTGCCGGGAGCTTCTCTAGTTTGCCGATGTATTTCGCCTATTGACGAGGCATTTGGCTACCTTAAGAGAGTCATAGTTACTCCTGCCAGTGTCTCTCCGTTAAACCACAGTCACATCTACAATATTCCTCTGCCCCTATCACCAGACGCGATACGCCATTATTTGTCGACATTATGACTTTCACAGTACTCCTGCTAGGGGCTCCTCCAGTTTACCAAAGTATTTCGCGTGTTGAAGAGGCATTTGGCTACCTTAAGAGAGTCATAGTTACTCCTGTCAGTTGCTCCCCGTTTTACCAAAGTCACATTCTCAATCTTATTCTGGCCAGTTCACCTGAAGCGATACGCTATTATCAGTCAACCTAAAGAATATCACAGTACTCCTGCCGGGAGCTTCTCGAGTTTGCCGATGTATTTCGCCTGTTGACGAGGCATTTGGATACCTTAAGAGAGTCATAGTTACCACTTGCTGTTGCTCCCCATTTTACAACAGGCACATCTACAAGCTTTCTCTGGCCAATTCTCCTGAAGCGATACGCTAATATCTGTTGACATAAAGACTTTCTTAGTACTCCTGCCGGGAGCTTCTCGACTTTGCCGATGTATTTCGCCTATTGACGAGGCGTTTGGCTACCTTAACAGAGTCATAGTTGCTCCTGCCAGTGTCTCTCCGTTAAACCACAGTCACATCTACCATTTTCCTCTGCCCCTTTCACCAGACGCGATACGATATTATTCTTCGACATTATGACTTTCACAGTTCTCCTGTTAGGGGCTCCTCCTGTTTACCAATGTATTTCGCCTGTTGACGAGGCATTTGGCTACCTTAAGAGATTCATAGTTACTCCTGTCAGTTGCTCCCCGTTTTACCAAAGTCACATTTTGAATCTTGTTCTGGCCAGTTCACCTGAAGCGATACGCTATTATCAGTCAACCTAAAGAATATCACAGTACTCCTGCCGGGAGCTTCTCGAGTTTGCCGATGTATTTCGCCTGTTGACGAGGCATTTGGATACCTTAAGAGAGTCATAGTTACCACTTGCTGTTGCTCCCCATTTTACAACAGGCACATCTACAAGCTTACTCTGGCCAATTCTCCTGAAGCGATACGCTAATATCTGTTGACATAAAGACTTTCACAGTACTCCTGCCGTGAGCTTCTCGACATTGCCGATGTATTTCGCCTATTGACGAGGCATTTGGCTACCTTAAGAGAGTCATAGTTACTCCTGCCAGTGTCTCTCCGTTAAACCACAGTCACATCTACCATTTTCCTCTGCCCCTTTCACCAGACGCGATACGATATTATTCTTCGACATTATGACTTTCACAGTACTCCTGCTAGGGGCTCCTCCAGTTTACCAAAGTATTTCGCCTGTTGAAGAGGCATTTGGCTACCTTAAGAGAGTCATAGTTACTCCTGTCAGTTGCTCCCCGTTTTACCAAAGTCACAATCTCAATCTTATTCTGGCCAGTTCACCTGAAGCGATACGCTATTATCAGTCAGCCTAAAGAATATCACAGTACTCCTGTCGGGAGCTTCTCTAGTTTGCCGATGTATTTCGCCTATTGCCGAGGCATTTGGCTACCATAAGAGAGTCATAGTTACTCCTGCCAGTGTCTCTCCGTTAAACCACAGTCACATCTACAATATTCCTCTGCCCCTATCACCAGACGCGATACGCCATTATTTGTCGACATTATGACTTTCACAGTACTCCTGCTAGGGGCTCCTCCAGTTTACCAAAGTATTTCGCCTGTTGAAGAGGCATTTGGCTACCTTAAGAGAGTCATAGTTACTCCTGTCAGTTGCTCCCCGTTTTACCAAAGTCACATTCTCAATCTTATTCTGGCCAGTTCACCTGAAGCGATACGCTATTATCAGTCAACCTAAAGAATATCACAGTACTCCTGCCGGGAGCTTCTCGAGTTTGCCGATGTATTTCGCCTGTTGACGAGGCATTTGGATACCTTAAGAGAGTCATAGTTACCACTTGCTGTTGCTCCCCATTTTACAACAGGCACATCTACAAGCTTTCTCTGGCCAATTCTCCTGAAGCGATACGCTAATATCTGTTGACATAAAGACTTTCTTAGTACTCCTGCCGGGAGCTTCTCGACTTTGCCGATGTATTTCGCCTATTGACGAGGCGTTTGGCTACCTTAACAGAGTCATAGTTGCTCCTGCCAGTGTCTCTCCGTTAAACCACAGTCACATCTACCATTTTCCTCTGCCCCTTTCACCAGACGCGATACGATATTATTCTTCGACATTATGACTTTCACAGTACTCCTACTAGGGGCTCCTCCAGTTTACCAAAGTATTTCGCCTGTTGAAGAGGCATTTGGCTACCTTAAGAGAGTCATAGTTACTCCTGTCAGTTGCTCCCCGTTTTACCAAAGTCATATTCTCAATCTTATTCTGGCCAGTTCACCTGAAGCGATACGCTATTATCAGTCAACCTAAAGAATATCACAGTACTCCTGCCGGGAGCTTCTCGAGTTTGCCGATGTATTTCGCCTGTTGACGAGGCATTTGGATACCTTAAGAGAGTCAGAGTTACCACTTGCTGTTGCTCCCCATTTTACAACAGGCACATCTACAAGCTTACTCTGGCCAATTCTCCTGAAGCGATACGCTAATATCTGTTGACATAAAGACTTTCACAGTACTCCTGCCGGGAGCTTCTCGACATTGCCGATGTATTTCGCCTATTGACGAGGCATTTGGCTACCTTAAGAGAGTCATAGTTACTCCTGCCAGTGTCTCTCCGTTAAACCACAGTCACATCTACCATTTTCCTCTGCCCCTTTCACCAGACGCGATACGATATTATTCTTCGACATTATGACTTTCACAGTACTCCTGCTAGGGGCTCCTCCAGTTTACCAAAGTATTTCGCCTGTTGAAGAGGCATTTGGCTACCTTAAGAGAGTCATAGTTACTCCTGTCAGTTGCTCCCCGTTTTACCAAAGTCACAATCTCAATCTTATTCTGGCCAGTTCACCTGAAGCGATACGCTATTATCAGTCAGCCTAAAGAATATCACAGTACTCCTGTCGGGAGCTTCTCTAGTTTGCCGATGTATTTCGCCTATTGACGAGGCATTTGGCTACCTTAAGAGAGTCATAGTTACTCCTGCCAGTGTCTCTCCGTTAAACCACAGTCACATCTACAATATTCCTCTGCCCCTATCACCAGACGCGATACGCCATTATTTGTCGACATTATGACTTTCACAGTACTCCTGCTAGGGGCTCCTCCAGTTTACCAAAGTATTTCGCCTGTTGAAGAGGCATTTGGCTACCTTAAGAGAGTCATAGTTACTCCTGTCAGTTGCTCCCCGTTTTACCAAAGTCACATTCTCAATCTTATTCTGGCCAGTTCACCTGAAGCGATACGCTATTATCAGTCAACCTAAAGAATATCACAGTACTCCTGCCGGGAGCTTCTCGAGTTTGCCGATGTATTTCGCCTGTTGACGAGGCATTTGGATACCTTAAGAGAGTCATTGTTACCACTTGCTGTTGCTCCCCATTTTACAACAGGCACATCTACAAGCTTTCTCTGGCCAATTCTCCTGAAGCGATACGCTAATATCTGTTGACATGAAGACTTTCTTAGTACTCCTGCCGGGAGCTTCTCGACTTTGCCGATGTATTTCGCCTATTGACGAGGCGTTTGGCTACCTTAACAGAGTCATAGTTGCTCCTGCCAGTGTCTCTCCGTTAAACCACAGTCACATCTACCATTTTCCTCTGCCCCTTTCACCAGACGCGATACGATATTATTCTTCGACATTATGACTTTCACAGTTCTCCTGCTAGGGGCTCCTCCTGTTTACCAATGTATTTCGCCTGTTGACGAGGCATTTGGCTACCTTAAGAGATTCATAGTTACTCCTGTCAGTTGCTCCCCGTTTTACCAAAGTCACATTTTGAATCTTGTTCTGGCCAGTTCACCTGAAGCGATACGCTATTATCAGTCAACCTAAAGAATATCACAGTACTCCTGCCGGGAGCTTCTCGAGTTTGCCGATGTATTTCGCCTGTTGACGAGGCATTTGGATACCTTAAGAGAGTCATAGTTACCACTTGCTGTTGCTCCCCATTTTACAACAGGCACATCTACAAGCTTACTCTGGCCAATTCTCCTGAAGCGATACGCTAATATCTGTTGACATAAAGACTTTCACAGTACTCCTGCCGGGAGCTTCTCGACATTGCCGATGTATTTCGCCTATTGACGAGGCATTTGGCTACCTTAAGAGAGTCATAGTTACTCCTGCCAGTGTCTCTCCGTTAAACCACAGTCACATCTACCATTTTCCTCTGCCCCTTTCACCAGACGCGATACGATATTATTCTTCGACATTATGACTTTCACAGTACTCCTGCTAGGGGCTCCTCCAGTTTACCAAAGTATTTCGCCTGTTGAAGAGGCATTTGGCTACCTTAAGAGAGTCATAGTTACTCCTGTCAGTTGCTCCCCGTTTTACCAAAGTCACAATCTCAATCTTATTCTGGCCAGTTCACCTGAAGCGATACGCTATTATCAGTCAGCCTAAAGAATATCACAGTACTCCTGTCGGGAGCTTCTCTAGTTTGCCGATGTATTTCGCCTATTGACGAGGCATTTGGCTACCTTAAGAGAGTCATAGTTACTCCTGCCAGTGTCTCTCCGTTAAACCACAGTCACATCTACAATATTCCTCTGCCCCTATCACCAGACGCGATACGCCATTATTTGTCGACATTATGACTTTCACAGTACTCCTGCTAGGGGCTCCTCCAGTTTACCAAAGTATTTCGCCTGTTGAAGAGGCATTTGGCTACCTTAAGAGAGTCATAGTTACTCCTGTCAGTTGCTCCCCGTTTTACCAAAGTCACATTCTCAATCTTATTCTGGCCAGTTCACCTGAAGCGATACGCTATTATCAGTCAACCTAAAGAATATCACAGTACTCCTGCCGGGAGCTTCTCGAGTTTGCCGATGTATTTCGCCTGTTGACGAGGCATTTGGATACCTTAAGAGAGTCATAGTTACCACTTGCTGTTGCTCCCCATTTTACAACAGGCACATCTACAAGCTTTCTCTGGCCAATTCTCCTGAAGCGATACGCTAATATCTGTTGACATAAAGACTTTCTTAGTACTCCTGCCGGGAGCTTCTCGACTTTGCCGATGTATTTCGCCTATTGACGAGGCGTTTGGCTACCTTAACAGAGTCATAGTTGCTCCTGCCAGTGTCTCTCCGTTAAACCACAGTCACATCTACCATTTTCCTCTGCCCCTTTCACCAGACGCGATACGATATTATTCTTCGACATTATGACTTTCACAGTTCTCCTGCTAGGGGCTCCTCCTGTTTACCAATGTATTTCGCCTGTTGACGAGGCATTTGGCTACCTTAAGAGATTCATAGTTACTCCTGTCAGTTGCTCCCCGTTTTACCAAAGTCACATTTTCAATCTTGTTCTGGCCAGTTCACCTGAAGCGATACGCTATTATCAGTCAACCTAAAGAATATCACAGTACTCCTGCCGGGAGCTTCTCGAGTTTGCCGATGTATTTCGCCTGTTGACGAGGCATTTGGATACCTTAAGAGAGTCATAGTTACCACTTGCTGTTGCTCCCCATTTTACAACAGGCACATCTACAAGCTTACTCTGGCCAATTCTCCTGAAGCGATACGCTAATATCTGTTGACATAAAGACTTTCACAGTACTCCTGCCGGGAGCTTCTCGACATTGCCGATGTATTTCGCCTATTGACGAGGCATTTGGCTACCTTAAGAGAGTCATAGTTACTCCTGCCAGTGTCTCTCCGTTAAACCACAGTCACATCTACCATTTTCCTCTGCCCCTTTCACCAGACGCGATACGATATTATTCTTCGACATTATGACTTTCACAGTACTCCTGCTAGGGGCTCCTCCAGTTTACCAAAGTATTTCGCCTGTTGAAGAGGCATTTGGCTACCTTAAGAGAGTCATAGTTACTCCTGTCAGTTGCTCCCCGTTTTACCAAAGTCACAATCTCAATCTTATTCTGGCCAGTTCACCTGAAGCGATACGCTATTATCAGTCAGCCTAAAGAATATCACAGTACTCCTGTCGGGAGCTTCTCTAGTTTGCCGATGTATTTCGCCTATTGACGAGGCATTTGGCTACCTTAAGAGAGTCATAGTTACTCCTGCCAGTGTCTCTCCGTTAAACCACAGTCACATCTACAATATTCCTCTGCCCCTATCACCAGACGCGATACGCCATTATTTGTCGACATTATGACTTTCACAGTACTCCTGCTAGGGGCTCCTCCAGTTTACCAAAGTATTTCGCCTGTTGAAGAGGCATTTGGCTACCTTAAGAGAGTCATAGTTACTCCTGTCAGTTGCTCCCCGTTTTACCAAAGTCACATTCTCAATCTTATTCTGGCCAGTTCACCTGAAGCGATACGCTATTATCAGTCAACCTAAAGAATATCACAGTACTCCTGCCGGGAGCTTCTCGAGTTTGCCGATGTATTTCGCCTGTTGACGAGGCATTTGGATACCTTAAGAGAGTCATAGTTACCACTTGCTGTTGCTCCCCATTTTACAACAGGCACATCTACAAGCTTTCTCTGGCCAATTCTCCTGAAGCGATACGCTAATATCTGTTGACATAAAGACTTTCTTAGTACTCCTGCCGGGAGCTTCTCGACTTTGCCGATGTATTTCGCCTATTGACGAGGCGTTTGGCTACCTTAACAGAGTCATAGTTGCTCCTGCCAGTGTCTCTCCGTTAAACCACAGTCACATCTACCATTTTCCTCTGCCCCTTTCACCAGACGCGATACGATATTATTCTTCGACATTATGACTTTCACAGTTCTCCTGCTAGGGGCTCCTCCTGTTTACCAATGTATTTCGCCTGTTGACGAGGCATTTGGCTACCTTAAGAGATTCATAGTTACTCCTGTCAGTTGCTCCCCGTTTTACCAAAGTCACATTTTCAATCTTGTTCTGGCCAGTTCACCTGAAGCGATACGCTATTATCAGTCAACCTAAAGAATATCACAGTACTCCTGCCGGGAGCTTCTCGAGTTTGCCGATGTATTTCGCCTGTTGACGAGGCATTTGGATACCTTAAGAGAGTCATAGTTACCACTTGCTGTTGCTCCCCATTTTACAACAGGCACATCTACATGCTTACTCTGGCCAATTCTCCTGAAGCGATACGCTAATATCTGTTGACATAAAGACTTTCACAGTACTCCTGCCGGGAGCTTCTCGACATTGCCGATGTATTTCGCCTATTGACGAGGCATTTGGCTACCTTAAGAGAGTCATAGTTACTCCTGCCAGTGTCTCTCCGTTAAACCACAGTCACATCTACCATTTTCCTCTGCCCCTTTCACCAGACGCGATACGATATTATTCTTCGACATTATGACTTTCACAGTACTCCTGCTAGGGGCTCCTCCAGTTTACCAAAGTATTTCGCCTGTTGAAGAGGCATTTGGCTACCTTAAGAGAGTCATAGTTACTCCTGTCAGTTGCTCCCCGTTTTACCAAAGTCACAATCTCAATCTTATTCTGGCCAGTTCACCTGAAGCGATACGCTATTATCAGTCAACCTAAAGAATATCACAGTACTCCTGTCGGGAGCTTCTCTAGTTTGCCGATGTATTTCGCCTATTGACGAGGCATTTGGCTACCTTAAGAGAGTCATAGTTACTCCTGCCAGTGTCTCTCCGTTAAACCACAGTCACATCTACAATATTCCTCTGCCCCTATCACCAGACGCGATACGCCATTATTTGTCGACATTATGACTTTCACAGTACTCCTGCTAGGGGCTCCTCCAGTTTACCAAAGTATTTCGCCTGTTGAAGAGGCATTTGGCTACCTTAAGAGAGTCATAGTTACTCCTGTCAGTTGCTCCCCGTTTTACCAAAGTCACATTCTCAATCTTATTCTGGCCAGTTCACCTGAAGCGATACGCTATTGTCAGTCAACCTAAAGAATATCACAGTACTCCTGCCGGGAGCTTCTCGAGTTTGCCGATGTATTTCGCCTGTTGACGAGGCATTTGGATACCTTAAGAGAGTCATAGTTACCACTTGCTGTTGCTCCCCATTTTACAACAGGCACATCTACAAGCTTTCTCTGGCCAATTCTCCTGAAGCGATACGCTAATATCTGTTGACATAAAGACTTTCTTAGTACTCCTGCCGGGAGCTTCTCGACTTTGCCGATGTATTTCGCCTATTGACGAGGCTTTTGGCTACCTTAACAGAGTCATAGTTGCTCCTGCCAGTGTCTCTCCGTTAAACCACAGTCACATCTACCATTTTCCTCTGCCCCTTTCACCAGACGCGATACGATATTATTCTTCGACATTATGACTTTCACAGTTCTCCTGCTAGGGGCTCCTCCTGTTTACCAATGTATTTCGCCTGTTGACGAGGCATTTGGCTACCTTAAGAGATTCATAGTTACTCCTGTCAGTTGCTCCCCGTTTTACCAAAGTCACATTTTCAATCTTATTCTGGCCAGTTCACCTGAACCGATACGCCATTATCAGTCAACCTAAAGTATATCACTGTACTCCTGCCGGGAGCTTCGCGAGTTTGCCGATGTATTTCGCCTGTTGACGAGGCATTTGCATACCTTAAGAGAGTCATAGTTACTCCTTGCTGTTGCTCCCCATTTTACAACAGGGACATCTACAAGCTTACTCTGGCCAGTTCTCCTGAAGCGATACGCTAATATCTGTTGACATAAAGACTTTCACAGTACTCCTGCCGGGAGCTTCTCGACTTTACCGATGTATTTCGCCTATTGACGAGGCATTTGGCTACCTTAAGAGAGTCATAGTTACTCCTGCCAGTGTCTCTCCGTTAAACCACAGTCACATCTACCATTGTCCTCTGCCCCTTTCACCAGACGCGATACGATATTATTCTTCGACATTATGACTTTCACAGTACTCCTACTAGGGGCTCCTCCAGTTTACCAAAGTATTTCGCCTGTTGAAGAGGCATTTGGCTACCTTAAGAGAGTCATAGTTACTCCTGTCAGTTGCTCCCCGTTTTACCAAAGTCATATTCTCAATCTTTTTCTGGCCAGTTCACCTGAAGCGATACGCAATTATCAGTCAACCTAAAGAATATCACAGTACTCCTGCCGGGAGCTTCTCGAGTTTGCCGATGTATTTCGCCTGTTGACGAGGCATTTGGATACCTTAAGAGAGTCATAGTTACCACTTGCTGTTGCTCCCCATTTTACAACAGGCACATCTACAAGCTTACTCTGGCCAATTCTCCTGAAGCGATACGCTAATATCTGTTGACATAAAGACTTTCACAGTACTCCTGCCGGGAGCTTCTCGACATTGCCGATGTATTTCGCCTATTGACGAACCATTTGGCTACCTTAAGAGAGTCATAGTTACTCCTGCCAGTGTCTCTCCGTTAAACCACAGTCACATCTACCATTTTCCTCTGCCCCTTTCACCAGACGCGATACGATATTATTCTTCGACATTATGACTTTCACAGTACTCCTGCTAGGGGCTCCTCCAGTTTACCAAAGTATTTCGCCTGTTGAAGAGGCATTTGGCTACCTTAAGAGAGTCATAGTTACTCCTGTCAGTTGCTCCCCGTTTTACCAAAGTCACAATCTCAATCTTATTCTGGCCAGTTCACCTGAAGCGATACGCTATTATCAGTCAACCTAAAGAATATCACAGTACTCCTGTCGGGAGCTTCTCTAGTTTGCCGATGTATTTCGCCTATTGACGAGGCATTTGGCTACCTTAAGAGAGTCATAGTTACTCCTGCCAGTGTCTCTCCGTTAAACCACAGTCACATCTACAATATTCCTCTGCCCCTATCACCAGACGCGATACGCCATTATTTGTCGACATTATGACTTTCACAGTACTCCTGCTAGGGGCTCCTCCAGTTTACCAAAGTATTTCGCCTGTTGAAGAGGCATTTGGCTACCTTAAGAGAGTCATAGTTACTCCTGTCAGTTGCTCCCCGTTTTACCAAAGTCACATTCTCAATCTTATTCTGGCCAGTTCACCTGAAGCGATACGCTATTATCAGTCAACCTAAAGAATATCACAGTACTCCTGCCGGGAGCTTCTCGAGTTTGCCGATGTATTTCGCCTGTTGACGAGGCATTTGGATACCTTAAGAGAGTCATAGTTACCACTTGCTGTTGCTCCCCATTTTACAACAGGCACATCTACAAGCTTTCTCTGGCCAATTCTCCTGAAGCGATACGCTAATATCTGTTGACATAAAGACTTTCTTAGTACTCCTGCCGGGAGCTTCTCGACTTTGCCGATGTATTTCGCCTATTGACGAGGCTTTTGGCTACCTTAACAGAGTCATAGTTGCTCCTGCCAGTGTCTCTCCGTTAAACCACAGTCACATCTACCATTTTCCTCTGCCCCTTTCACCAGACGCGATACGATATTATTCTTCGACATTATGACTTTCACAGTACTCCTACTAGGGGCTCCTCCAGTTTACCAAAGTATTTCGCCTGTTGAAGAGGCATTTGGCTACCTTAAGAGAGTCATAGTTACTCCTGTCAGTTGCTCCCCGTTTTACCAAAGTCATATTCTCAATCTTATTCTGGCCAGTTCACCTGAAGCGATACGCAATTATCAGTCAACCTAAAGAATATCACAGTACTCCTGCCGGGAGCTTCTCGAGTTTGCCGATGTATTTCGCCTGTTGACGAGGCATTTGGATACCTTAAGAGAGTCATAGTTACCACTTGCTGTTGCTCCCCATTTTACAACAGGCACATCTACAAGCTTACTCTGGCCAATTCTCCTGAAGCGATACGCTAATATCTGTTGACATAAAGACTTTCACAGTACTCCTGCCGGGAGCTTCTCGACATTGCCGATGTATTTCGCCTATTGACGAGGCATTTGGCTACCTTAAGAGAGTCATAGTTACTCCTGCCAGTGTCTCTCCGTTAAACCACAGTCACATCTACCATTTTCCTCTGCCCCTTTCACCAGACGCGATACGATATTATTCTTCGACATTATGACTTTCACAGTACTCCTGCTAGGGGCTCCTCCAGTTTACCAAAGTATTTCGCCTGTTGAAGAGGCATTTGGCTACCTTAAGAGAGTCATAGTTACTCCTGTCAGTTGCTCCCCGTTTTACCAAAGTCACAATCTCAATCTTATTCTGGCCAGTTCACCTGAAGCGATACGCTATTATCAGTCAACCTAAAGAATATCACAGTACTCCTGTCGGGAGCTTCTCTAGTTTGCCGATGTATTTCGCCTATTGACGAGGCATTTGGCTACCTTAAGAGAGTCATAGTTACTCCTGCCAGTGTCTCTCCGTTAAACCACAGTCACATCTACAATATTCCTCTGCCCCTATCACCAGACGCGATACGCCATTATTTGTCGACATTATGACTTTCACAGTACTCCTGCTAGGGGCTCCTCCAGTTTACCAAAGTATTTCGCCTGTTGAAGAGGCATTTGGCTACCTTAAGAGAGTCATAGTTACTCCTGTCAGTTGCTCCCCGTTTTACCAAAGTCACATTCTCAATCTTATTCTGGCCAGTTCACCTGAAGCGATACGCTATTATCAGTCAACCTAAAGAATATCACAGTACTCCTGCCGGGAGCTTCTCGAGTTTGCCGATGTATTTCGCCTGTTGACGAGGCATTTGGATACCTTAAGAGAGTCATAGTTACCACTTGCTGTTGCTCCCCATTTTACAACAGGCACATCTACAAGCTTTCTCTGGCCAATTCTCCTGAAGCGATACGCTAATATCTGTTGACATAAAGACTTTCTTAGTACTCCTGCCGGGAGCTTCTCGACTTTGCCGATGTATTTCGCCTATTGACGAGGCTTTTGGCTACCTTAACAGAGTCATAGTTGCTCCTGCCAGTGTCTCTCCGTTAAACCACAGTCACATCTACCATTTTCCTCTGCCCCTTTCACCAGACGCGATACGATATTATTCTTCGATATTATGACTTTCACAGTTCTCCTGCTAGGGGCTCCTCCTGTTTACCAATGTATTTCGCCTGTTGACGAGGCATTTGGCTACCTTAAGAGATTCATAGTTACTCCTGTCAGTTGCTCCCCGTTTTACCAAAGTCACATTTTCAATCTTATTCTGGCCAGTTCACCTGAACCGATACGCCATTATCAGTCAACCTAAAGTATATCACTGTACTCCTGCCGGGAGCTTCGCGAGTTTGCCGATGTATTTCGCCTGTTGACGAGGCATTTGCATACCTTAAGAGAGTCATAGTTACTCCTTGCTGTTGCTCCCCATTTTACAACAGGGACATCTACAAGCTTACTCTGGCCAGTTCTCCTGAAGCGATACGCTAATATCTGTTGACATAAAGACTTTCACAGTACTCCTGCCGGGAGCTTCTCGACTTTACCGATGTATTTCGCCTATTGACGAGGCATTTGGCTACCTTAAGAGAGTCATAGTTACTCCTGCCAGTGTCTCTCCGTTAAACCACAGTCACATCTACCATTGTCCTCTGCCCCTTTCACCAGACGCGATACGATATTATTCTTCGACATTATGACTTTCACAGTACTCCTACTAGGGGCTCCTCCAGTTTACCAAAGTATTTCGCCTGTTGAAGAGGCATTTGGCTACCTTAAGAGAGTCATAGTTACTCCTGTCAGTTGCTCCCCGTTTTACCAAAGTCATATTCTCAATCTTATTCTGGCCAGTTCACCTGAAGCGATACGCTATTATCAGTCAACCTAAAGAATATCACAGTACTCCTGCCGGGAGCTTCTCGAGTTTGCCGATGTATTTCGCCTGTTGACGAGGCATTTGGATACCTTAAGAGAGTCATAGTTACCACTTGCTGTTGCTCCCCATTTTACAACAGGCACATCTACAAGCTTACTCTGGCCAATTCTCCTGAAGCGATACGCTAATATCTGTTGACATAAAGACTTTCACAGTACTCCTGCCGGGAGCTTCTCGACATTGCCGATGTATTTCGCCTATTGACGAGGCATTTGGCTACCTTAAGAGAGTCATAGTTACTCCTGCCAGTGTCTCTCCGTTAAACCACAGTCACATCTACCATTTTCCTCTGCCCCTTTCACCAGACGCGATACGATATTATTCTTCGACATTATGACTTTCACAGTACTCCTGCTAGGGGCTCCTCCAGTTTACCAAAGTATTTCGCCTGTTGAAGAGGCATTTGGCTACCTTAAGAGAGTCATAGTTACTCCTGTCAGTTGCTCCCCGTTTTACCAAAGTCACATTCTCAATCTTATTCTGGCCAGTTCACCTGAAGCGATACGCTATTATCAGTCAACCTAAAGAATATCACAGTACTCCTGCCGGGAGCTTCTCTAGTTTGCCGATGTATTTCGCCTATTGACGAGGCATTTGGCTACCTTAAGAGAGTCATAGTTACTCCTGCCAGTGTCTCTCCGTTAAACCACAGTCACATCTACAATATTCCTCTGCCCCTATCGCCAGACGCGATACGCCATTATTTGTCGACATTATGACTTTCACAGTACTCCTGCTAGGGGCTCCTCCAGTTTACCAAAGTATTTCGCCTGTTGAAGAGGCATTTGGCTACCTTAAGAGAGTCATAGTTACTCCTGTCAGTTGCTCCCCGTTTTACCAAAGTCACATTCTCAATCTTATTCTGGCCAGTTCACCTGAAGCGATACGCTATTATCAGTCAACCTAAAGAATATCACAGTACTCCTGCCGGGAGCTTCTCGAGTTTGCCGATGTATTTCGCCTGTTGACGAGGCATTTGGATACCTTAAGAGAGTCATAGTTACCACTTGCTGTTGCTCCCCATTTTACAACAGGCACATCTACAAGCTTTCTCTGGCCAATTCTCCTGAAGCGATACGCTAATATCTGTTGACATAGAGACTTTCTTAGTACTCCTGCCGGGAGCTTCTCGACTTTGCCGATGTATTTCGCCTATTGACGAGGCGTTTGGCTACCTTAACAGAGTCATAGTTGCTCCTGCCAGTGTCTCTCCGTTAAACCACAGTCACATCTACCATTTTCCTCTGCCCCTTTCACCAGACGCGATACGATATTATTCTTCGACATTATGACTTTCACAGTTCTCCTGCTAGGGGCTCCTCCTGTTTACCAATGTATTTCGCCTGTTGACGAGGCATTTGGCTACCTTAAGAGATTCATAGTTACTCCTGTCAGTTGCTCCCCGTTTTACCAAAGTCACATTTTCAATCTTATTCTGGCCAGTTCACCTGAACCGATACGCCATTATCAGTCAACCTAAAGTATATCACTGTACTCCTGCCGGGAGCTTCGCGAGTTTGCCGATGTATTTCGCCTGTTGACGAGGCATTTGCATACCTTAAGAGAGTCATAGTTACTCCTTGCTGTTGCTCCCCATTTTACAACAGGCACATCTACAAGCTTTCTCTGGCCAATTCTCCTGAAGCGATACGCTAATATCTGTTGACATAAAGACTTTCTTAGTACTCCTGCCGGGAGCTTCTCGACTTTGCCGATGTATTTCGCCTATTGACGAGGCGTTTGGCTACCTTAACAGAGTCATAGTTACTCCTGCCAGTGTCTCTCCGTTAAACCACAGTCACATCTACCATTTTCCTCTGCCCCTTTCACCAGACGCGATACGATATTATTCTTCGACATTATGACTTTCACAGTTCTCCTGCTAGGGGCTCCTCCTGTTTACCAATGTATTTCGCCTGTTGACGAGGCATTTGGCTACCTTAAGAGATTCATAGTTACTCCTGTCAGTTGCTCCCCGTTTTACCAAAGTCACATTTTCAATCTTATTCTGGCCAGTTCACCTGAACCGATACGCCATTATCAGTCAACCTAAAGTATATCACTGTACTCCTGCCGGGAGCTTCGCGAGTTTGCCGATGTATTTCGCCTGTTGACGAGGCATTTGCATACCTTAAGAGAGTCATAGTTACTCCTTGCTGTTGCTCCCCATTTTACAACAGGGACATCTACAAGCTTACTCTGGCCAGTTCTCCTGAAGCGATACGCTAATATCTGTTGACATAAAGACTTTCACAGTACTCCTGCCGGGAGCTTCTCGAGTTTACCGATGTATTTCGCCTATTGACGAGGCATTTGGCTACCTTAAGAGAGTCATAGTTACTCCTGCCAGTGTCTCTCCGTTAAACCACAGTCACATCTACCATTTTCCTCTGCCCCTTTCACCAGACGCGATACGATATTATTCTTCGACATTATGACTTTCACAGTACTCCTACTAGGGGCTCCTCCAGTTTACCAAAGTATTTCGCCTGTTGAAGAGTCATTTGGCTACCTTAAGAGAGTCATAGTTACTCCTGTCAGTTGCTCCCCGTTTTACCAAAGTCATATTCTCAATCTTATTCTGGCCAGTTCACCTGAAGCGATACGCTATTATCAGTCAACCTAAAGAATATCACAGTACTCCTGCCGGGAGCTTCTCGAGTTTGCCGATGTATTTCGCCTGTTGACGAGGCATTTGGATACCTTAAGAGAGTCATAGTTACCACTTGCTGTTGCTCCCCATTTTACAACAGGCACATCTACAAGCTTACTCTGGCCAATTCTCCTGAAGCGATACGCTAATATCTGTTGACATAAAGACTTTCACAGTACTCCTGCCGGGAGCTTCTCGACATTGCCGATGTATTTCGCCTATTGACGAGGCATTTGGCTACCTTAAGAGAGTCATAGTTACTCCTGCCAGTGTCTCTCCGTTAAACCACAGTCACATCTACCATTTTCCTCTGCCCCTTTCACCAGACGCGATACGATATTATTCTTCGACATTATGACTTTCACAGTACTCCTGCTAGGGGCTCCTCCAGTTTACCAAAGTATTTCGCCTGTTGAAGAGGCATTTGGCTACCTTAAGAGAGTCATAGTTACTCCTGTCAGTTGCTCCCCGTTTTACCAAAGTCACATTCTCAATCTTATTCTGGCCAGTTCACCTGAAGCGATACGCTATTATCAGTCAACCTAAAGAATATCACAGTACTCCTGCCGGGAGCTTCTCTAGTTTGCCGATGTATTTCGCCTATTGACGAGGCATTTGGCTACCTTAAGAGAGTCATAGTTACTCCTGCCAGTGTCTCTCCGTTAAACCACAGTCACATCTACAATATTCCTCTGCCCCTATCGCCAGACGCGATACGCCATTATTTGTCGACATTATGACTTTCACAGTACTCCTGCTAGGGGCTCCTCCAGTTTACCAAAGTATTTCGCCTGTTGAAGAGGCATTTGGCTACCTTAAGAGAGTCATAGTTACTCCTGTCAGTTGCTCCCCGTTTTACCAAAGTCACATTCTCAATCTTATTCTGGCCAGTTCACCTGAAGCGATACGCTATTATCAGTCAACCTAAAGAATATCACAGTACTCCTGCCGGGAGCTTCTCGAGTTTGCCGATGTATTTCGCCTGTTGACGAGGCATTTGGATACCTTAAGAGAGTCATAGTTACCACTTGCTGTTGCTCCCCATTTTACAACAGGCACATCTACAAGCTTTCTCTGGCCAATTCTCCTGAAGCGATACGCTAATATCTGTTGACATAAAGACTTTCTTAGTACTCCTGCCGGGAGCTTCTCGACTTTGCCGATGTATTTCGCCTATTGACGAGGCGTTTGGCTACCTTAACAGAGTCATAGTTGCTCCTGCCAGTGTCTCTCCGTTAAACCACAGTCACATCTACCATTTTCCTCTGCCCCTTTCACCAGACGCGATACGATATTATTCTTCGACATTATGACTTTCACAGTTCTCCTGCTAGGGGCTCCTCCTGTTTACCAATGTATTTCGCCTGTTGACGAGGCATTTGGCTACCTTAAGAGATTCATAGTTACTCCTGTCAGTTGCTCCCCGTTTTACCAAAGTCACATTTTCAATCTTATTCTGGCCAGTTCACCTGAACCGATACGCCATTATCAGTCAACCTAAAGTATATCACTGTACTCCTGCCGGGAGCTTCGCGAGTTTGCCGATGTATTTCGCCTGTTGACGAGGCATTTGCATACCTTAAGAGAGTCATAGTTACTCCTTGCTGTTGCTCCCCATTTTACAACAGGCACATCTACAAGCTTTCTCTGGCCAATTCTCCTGAAGCGATACGCTAATATCTGTTGACATAAAGACTTTCTTAGTACTCCTGCCGGGAGCTTCTCGACTTTGCCGATGTATTTCGCCTATTGACGAGGCGTTTGGCTACCTTAACAGAGTCATAGTTACTCCTGCCAGTGTCTCTCCGTTAAACCACAGTCACATCTTCCATTTTCCTCTGCCCCTTTCACCAGACGCGATACGATATTATTCTTCGACATTATGACTTTCACAGTTCTCCTGCTAGGGGCTCCTCCTGTTTACCAATGTATTTCGCCTGTTGACGAGGCATTTGGCTACCTTAAGAGATTCATAGTTACTCCTGTCAGTTGCTCCCCGTTTTACCAAAGTCACATTTTCAATCTTATTCTGGCCAGTTCACCTGAACCGATACGCCATTATCAGTCAACCTAAAGTATATCACTGTACTCCTGCCGGGAGCTTCGCGAGTTTGCCGATGTATTTCGCCTGTTGACGAGGCATTTGCATACCTTAAGAGAGTCATAGTTACTCCTTGCTGTTGCTCCCCATTTTACAACAGGGACATCTACAAGCTTACTCTGGCCAGTTCTCCTGAAGCGATACGCTAATATCTGTTGACATAAAGACTTTCACAGTACTCCTGCCGGGAGCTTCTCGAGTTTACCGATGTATTTCGCCTATTGACGAGGCATTTGGCTACCTTAAGAGAGTCATAGTTACTCCTGCCAGTGTCTCTCCGTTAAACCACAGTCACATCTACCATTTTCCTCTGCCCCTTTCACCAGACGCGATACGATATTATTCTTCGACATTATGACTTTCACAGTACTCCTACTAGGGGCTCCTCCAGTTTACCAAAGTATTTCGCCTGTTGAAGAGTCATTTGGCTACCTTAAGAGAGTCATAGTTACTCCTGTCAGTTGCTCCCCGTTTTACCAAAGTCACATTTTCAATCTTATTCTGGCCAGTTCACCTGAACCGATACGCCATTATCAGTCAACCTAAAGTATATCACTGTACTCCTGCCGGGAGCTTCGCGAGTTTGCCGATGTATTTCGCCTGTTGACGAGGCATTTGCATACCTTAAGAGAGTCATAGTTACTCCTTGCTGTTGCTCCCCATTTTACAACAGGGACATCTACAAGCTTACTCTGGCCAGTTCTCCTGAAGCGATACGCTAATATCTGTTGACATAAAGACTTTCACAGTACTCCTGCCGGGAGCTTCTCGACTTTATCGATGTATTTCGCCTATTGACGAGGCATTTGGCTACCTTAAGAGAGTCATAGTTACTCCTGCCAGTGTCTCTCCGTTAAACCACAGTCACATCTACCATTGTCCTCTGCCCCTTTCACCAGACGCGATACGATATTATTCTTCGACATTATGACTTTCACAGTACTCCTACTAGGGGCTCCTCCAGTTTCCCAAAGTATTTCGCCTGTTGAAGAGGCATTTGGCTACCTTAAGAGAGTCATAGTTACTCCTGTCAGTTGCTCCCCGTTTTACCAAAGTCATATTCTCAATCTTATTCTGGCCAGTTCACCTGAAGCGATACGCTATTATCAGTCAACCTAAAGAATATCACAGTACTCCTGCCGGGAGCTTCTCGAGTTTGCCGATGTATTTCGCCTGTTGACGAGGCATTTGGATACCTTAAGAGAGTCATAGTTACCACTTGCTGTTGCTCCCCATTTTACAACAGGCACATCTACAAGCTTACTCTGGCCAATTCTCCTGAAGCGATACGCTAATATCTGTTGACATAAAGACTTTCACAGTACTCCTGCCGGGAGCTTCTCGACATTGCCGATGTATTTCGCCTATTGACGAGGCATTTGGCTACCTTAAGAGAGTCATAGTTACTCCTGCCAGTGTCTCTCCGTTAAACCACAGTCACATCTACCATTTTCCTCTGCCCCTTTCACCAGACGCGATACGATATTATTCTTCGACATTATGACTTTCACAGTACTCCTGCTAGGGGCTCCTCCAGTTTACCAAAGTATTTCGCCTGTTGAAGAGGCATTTGGCTACCTTAAGAGAGTCATAGTTACTCCTGTCAGTTGCTCCCCGTTTTACCAAAGTCACATTCTCAATCTTATTCTGGCCAGTTCACCTGAAGCGATACGCTATTATCAGTCAACCTAAAGAATATCACAGTACTCCTGCCGGGAGCTTCTCTAGTTTGCCGATGTATTTCGCCTATTGACGAGGCATTTGGCTACCTTAAGAGAGTCAGAGTTTCCTGCCAGTGTCTCTCCGTTAAACCACAGTCACATTTACAATATTCCTCTGCCCCTATCACCAGACGCGATACGCCATTATTTGTCGACATTATGACTTTCACAGTACTCCTGCTAGGGGCTCCTCCAGTTTACCAAAGTATTTCGCCTGTTGAAGAGGCATTTGGCTACCTTAAGAGAGTCATAGTTACTCCTGTCAGTTGCTCCCCGTTTTACCAAAGTCACATTCTCAATCTTATTCTGGCCAGTTCACCTGAAGCGATACGCTATTATCAGTCAACCTAAAGAATATCACAGTACTCCTGCCGGGAGCTTCTCGAGTTTGCCGATGTATTTCGCCTGTTGACGAGGCATTTGGATACCTTAAGAGAGTCATAGTTACCACTTGCTGCTGCTCCCCATTTTACAACAGGCACATCTACAAGCTTTCTCTGGCCAATTCTCCTGAAGCGATACGCTAATATCTGTTGACATAAAGACTTTCTTAGTACTCCTGCCGGGAGCTTCTCGACTTTGCCGATGTATTTCGCCTATTGACGAGGCGTTTGGCTACCTTAACAGAGTCATAGTTACTCCTGCCAGTGTCGCTCCGTTAAACCACAGTCACATCTACCATTTTCCTCTGCCCCTTTCACCAGACGCGATACGATATTATTCTTCGACATTATGACTTTCACAGTTCTCCTGCTAGGGGCTCCTCCTGTTTACCAATGTATTTCGCCTGTTGACGAGGCATTTGGCTACCTTAAGAGATTCATAGTTACTCCTGTCAGTTGCTCCCCGTTTTACCAAAGTCATATTCTCAATCTTATTCTGGCCAGTTCACCTGAAGCGATACGCTATTATCAGTCAACCTAAAGAATATCACAGTACTCCTGCCGGGAGCTTCTCGAGTTTGCCGATGTATTTCGCCTGTTGACGAGGCATTTGGATACCTTAAGAGAGTCATAGTTACCACTTGCTGTTGCTCCCCATTTTACAACAGGCACATCTACAAGCTTACTCTGGCCAATTCTCCTGAAGCGATACGCTAATATCTGTTGACATAAAGACTTTCACAGTACTCCTGCCGGGAGCTTCTCGACATTGCCGATGTATTTCGCCTATTGACGAGGCATTTGGCTACCTTAAGAGAGTCATAGTTACTCCTGCCAGTGTCTCTCCGTTAAACCACAGTCACATCTACCATTTTCCTCTGCCCCTTTCACCAGACGCGATACGATATTATTCTTCGACATTATGACTTTCACAGTACTCCTGCTAGGGGCTCCTCCAGTTTACCAAAGTATTTCGCCTGTTGAAGAGGCATTTGGCTACCTTAAGAGAGTCATAGTTACTCCTGTCAGTTGCTCCCCGTTTTACCAAAGTCACATTCTCAATCTTATTCTGGCCAGTTCACCTGAAGCGATACGCTATTATCAGTCAACCTAAAGAATATCACAGTACTCCTGCCGGGAGCTTCTCTAGTTTGCCGATGTATTTCGCCTATTGACGAGGCATTTGGCTACCTTAAGAGAGTCATAGTTACTCCTGCCAGTGTCTCTCCGTTAAACCACATTCACATCTACAATATTCCTCTGCCCCTATCACCAGACGCGATACGCCATTATTTGTCGACATTATGACTTTCACAGTACTCCTGCTAGGGGCTCCTCCAGTTTACAAATGTATTTCGCCTGTTGACAAGGCATTTGGCTACCTTAAGAGAGTCATAGTTACTCCTGTCAGTTGCTCCCCGATTTACCAAAGTCACATTCTCAATCTTATTCTGGCCAGTTCACCTGAAGCGATACGCTATTATCAGTCAACCTAAAGAATATCACAGTACTCCTGCCGGGAGCTTCGCGAGTTTGCCGATGTATTTCGCCTGTTGACGAGGCATTTGGATACCTTAAGAGAGTCATAGTTACTCCTTGCTGTTGCTCCCCATTTTACAACAGGGACATCTACAAGCTTACTCTGGCCAGTTCTCCTGAAGCGATACGCTAATATCTGTTGACATAAAGACTTTCACAGTACTCCTGCCGGGAGCTTCTCGACTTTACCGATGTATTTCGCCTATTGATGAGGCGTTTGGCTACCTTAAGAGAGTCATAGTTACTCCTGCCAGTGTCTCTCCGTTAAACCACAGTCACATCTACCATTTTCCTCTGCCCCTTTCACCAGACGCGATACGATACTATTCTTCGACATTATGACTTTCACAGTTCTCCTGCTAGGGGCCCCTCCTGTTTACCAATGTATTTCGCCTGTTGACGAGGCATTTGGCTACCTTAAGAGATTCTTAGTTACTCCTGTCAGTTGCTCCCCGTTTTACCAAAGTCACATTTTCAATCTTATTCTGGCCAGTTCACCTGAACCGATACGCCATTATCAGTCAACCTAAAGTATATCACTGTACTCCTGCCGGGAGCTTCGCGAGTTTGCCGATGTATTTCGCCTGTTGACGAGGCATTTGGATACCTTAAGAGAGTCATAGTTACTCCTTGCTGTTGCTCCCCATTTTACAACAGGGACATCTACAAGCTTACTCTGGCCAGTTCTCCTGAAGCGATACGCTAATATCTGTTGACATAAAGACTTTCACAGTACTCCTCCCGGGAGCTTCTCGACTTTACCGATGTATTTCGCCTATTGACGAGGCATTTGGCTACCTTAAGAGAGTCATAGTTACTCCTGCCAGTGTCTCTCCGTTAAACCACAGTCACATCTACCATTTTCCTCTGCCCCTTTCACCAGACGCGATACGATATTATTCTTCGACATTATGACTTTCACAGTATTCCTGCTAGGGGCTCCTCCAGTTTACCAAAGTATTTCGCCTGTTGAAGAGGCATTTGGCTACCTTAAGAGAGTCATAGTTACTCCTGTCAGTTGCTCCCCGTTTTACCAAAGTCACATTCTCAATCTTATTCTGGCCAGTTCACCTGAAGCGATACGCTATTATCAGTCAACCTAAAGAATATCACAGTACTCCTGCCGGGAGCTTCTCTAGTTTGCCGATGTATTTCGCCTATTGACGAGGCATTTGGCTACCTTAAGAGAGTCATAGTTACTCCTGCCAGTGTCTCTCCGTTAAACCACAGTCACATCTACAATATTCCTCTGCCCCTATCACCAGACGCGATACGCCATTATTTGTCGACATTATGACTTTCACAGTACTCCTGCTAGGGGCTCCTCCAGTTTACAAATGTATTTCGCCTGTTGACAAGGCATTTGGCTACCTTAAGAGAGTCATAGTTACTCCTGTCAGTTGCTCCCCGTTTTACCAAAGTCACATTCTCAATCTTATTCTGGCCAGTTCACCTGAAGCGATACGCTATTATCAGTCAACCTAAAGAATATCACAGTACTCCTGCCGGGAGCTTCTCTAGTTTGCCGATGTATTTCGCCTGTTGACGAGGCATTAGGATACCTTAAGAGAGTCATAGTTACCACTTGCTGTTGCTCCCCATTTTACAACAGGCACATCAACAAGCTTACTCTGGCCAATTCTCCTGAAGCGATACGCTAATATCTGTTGACATAAAGACTTTCACAGTACTCCTGCCGGGAGCTTCTCGACTTTGCTGATGTATTTCGCCTATTGATGAGGCGTTTGGCTACCTTAAGAGAGTCATAGTTACTCCTGCCAGTGTCTCTCCGTTAAACCACATTCACATCTACCATTTTCCTCTGCCCCTTTCACCAGACGCGATACGATATTATTCTTCGACATTATGACTTTCACAGTACTCCTGCTAGGGGCTCCTACAGTTTACCAAAGTATTTCGCCTGTTGAAGAGGCATTTGGCTACCTTAAGAGAGTCATAGTTACTCCTGTCAGTTGCTCCCCGTTTTACCAAAGTCACATTCTCAATCTTATTCTGGCCAGTTCACCTGAAGCGATACGCTATTATCAGTCAACCTAAAGAATATCACAGTACTCCTGCCGGGAGCTTCTCTAGTTTGCCGATGTATTTCGCCTATTGACGAGGCATTTGGCTACCTTAAGAGAGTCATAGTTACTCCTGCCAGTGTCTCTCCGTTAAACCACAGTCACATCTACAATATTCCTCTGCCCCTATCACCAGACGCGATACGCCATTATTTGTCGACATTATGACTTTCACAGTACTCCTGCTAGGGGCTCCTCCAGTTTACAAATGTATTTCGCCTGTTGACAAGGCATTTGGCTACCTTAAGAGAGTCATAGTTACTCCTGTCAGTTGCTCCCCGTTTTACCAAAGTCACATTTTCAATCTTATTCTGGCCAGTTCACCTGAACCGATACGCCTTTATCAGTCAACCTAAAGTATATCACTGTACTCCTGCCGGGAGCTTCGCGAGTTTGCCGATGTATTTCGCCTGTTGACGAGGCATTTGGATACCTTAAGAGAGTCATAGTTACTCCTTGCTGTTGCTCCCCATTTTACAACTGGGACATCTACAAGCTTACTCTGGCCAGTTCTCCTGAAGCGATACGCTAATATCTGTTGACATAAAGACATTCACAGTACTCCTGCCGGGAGCTTCTCGACTTTACCGATGTATTTCGCCTATTGATGAGGCGTTTGGCTACCTTAAGAGAGTCATAGTTACTCCTGCCAGTGTCTCTCCGTTAAACCACAGTCACATCTATCATTTTCCTCTGCCCCTTTCACCAGACGCGATACGATACTATTCTTCGACATTATGACTTTCACAGTTCTCCTGCTAGGGGCTCCTCCTGTTTACCAATGTATTTCGCCTGTTGACGAGGCATTTGGCTACCTTAAGAGATTCATAGTTACTCCTGTCAGTTGCTCCCCGTTTTACCAAAGTCACATTTTCAATCTTATTCTGGCCAGTTCACCTGAACCGATACGCCATTATCAGTCAACCTAAAGTATATCACTGTACTCCTGCCGGGAGCTTCGCGAGTTTGCCGATGTATTTCGCCTGTTGACGAGGCATTTGGATACCTTAAGAGAGTCATAGTTACTCCTGGCTGTTGCTCCCCATTTTACAACAGGGACATCTACAAGCTTACTCTGGCCAGTTCTCCTGAAGCGATACGCTAATATCTGTTGACATAAAGACTTTCACAGTACTCCTGCCGGGAGCTTCTCGACTTTACCGATGTATTTCGCCTATTGACGAGGCATTTGGCTACCTTAAGAGAGTCATAGTTACTCCTGCCAGTGTCTCTCCGTTAAACCACATTCACATCTACAATATTCCTCTGCCCCTATCACCAGACGCGATACGCCATTATTTGTCGACATTATGACTTTCACAGTACTCCTGCTAGGGGCTCCTCCAGTTTACAAATGTATTTCGCCTGTTGACAAGGCATTTGGCTACCTTAAGAGAGTCATAGTTACTCCTGTCAGTTGCTCCCCGTTTTACCAAAGTCACATTCTCAATCTTATTCTGGCCAGTTCACCTGAAGCGATACGCTATTATCAGTCAACCTAAAGAATATCACAGTACTCCTGCCGGGAGCTTCTCTAGTTTGCCGATGTATTTCGCCTGTTGACGAGGCATTAGGATACCTTAAGAGAGTCATAGTTACCACTTGCTGTTGCTCCCCATTTTACAACAGGCACATCAACAAGCTTACTCTGGCCAATTCTCCTGAAGCGATACGCTAATATCTGTTGACATAAAGACTTTCACAGTACTCCTGCCGGGAGCTTCTCGACTTTGCTGATGTATTTCGCCTATTGATGAGGCGTTTGGCTACCTTAAGAGAGTCATAGTTACTCCTGCCAGTGTCTCTCCGTTAAACCACAGTCACATCTACCATTTTCCTCTGCCCCTTTCACCAGACGCGATACGATATTATTCTTCGACATTATGACTTTCACAGTACTCCTGCTAGGGGCTCCTACAGTTTACCAAAGTATTTCGCCTGTTGAAGAGGCATTTGGCTACCTTAAGAGAGTCATAGTTACTCCTGTCAGTTGCTCCCCGTTTTACCAAAGTCACATTCTCAATCTTATTCTGGCCAGTTCACCTGAAGCGATACGCTATTATCAGTCAACCTAAAGAATATCACAGTACTCCTGCCGGGAGCTTCTCGAATTTGCCGATGTATTTCGCCTGTTGACGAGGCATTTGGATACCTTAAGAGAGTCATAGTTACCACTTGCTGTTGCTCCCCATTTTACAACAGGCACATCTACAAGCTTACTCTGGCCAATTCTCCTGAAGCGATACGCTAATATCTGTTGACATAAAGACTTTCACAGTACTCCTGCCGGGAGCTTCTCGACTTTACCGATGTATTTCGCCTATTGATGAGGCGTTTGGCTACCTTAAGAGAGTCATAGTTACTCCTGCCAGTGTCTCTCCGTTAAACCACAGTCACATCTACCATTTTCCTCTGCCCCTTTCACCAGACGCGATACGATACTATTCTTCGACATTATGACTTTCACAGTTCTCCTGCTAGGGGCTCCTCCTGTTTACCAATGTATTTCGCCTGTTGACGAGGCATTTGGCTACCTTAAGAGATTCATAGTTACTCCTGTCAGTTGCTCCCCGTTTTACCAAAGTCACATTTTCAATCTTATTCTGGCCAGTTCACCTGAACCTATACGCCATTATCAGTCAGCCTAAAGTATTTCACTGTACTCCTGCCGGGAGCTTCGCGAGTTTGCCGATGTATTTCGCCTGTTGACGAGGCATTTGGATACCTTAAGAGAGTCATAGTTACTCCTTGCTGTTGCTCCCCATTTTACAACAGGGACATCTACAAGCTTACTCTGGCCAGTTCTCCTGAAGCGATACGCTAATATCTGTTGACATAAAGACTTTCACAGTACTCCTGCCGGGAGCTTCTCGACTTTACAGATGTATTTCGCCTATTGACGAGGCATTTGGCTACCTTAAGAGAGTCATAGTTACTCCTGCCAGTGTCTCTCCGTTAAACCACATTCACATCTACAATATTCCTCTGCCCCTATCACCAGACGCGATACGCCATTATTTGTCGACATTATGACTTTCACAGTACTCCTGCTAGGGGCTCCTCCAGTTTACAAATGTATTTCGCCTGTTGACAAGGCATTTGGCTACCTTAAGAGAGTCATAGTTACTCCTGTCAGTTGCTCCCCGTTTTACCAAAGTCACATTCTCAATCTTATTCTGGCCAGTTCACCTGAACCGATACGCCATTATCAGTCAACCTAAAGTATATCACTGTACTCCTGCCGGGAGCTTCGCGAGTTTGCCGATGTATTTCGCCTGTTGACGAGGCATTTGGATACCTTAAGAGAGTCATAGTTACTCCTTGCTGTTGCTCCCCATTTTACAACAGGGACATCTACAAGCTTACTCTGGCCAGTTCTCCTGAAGCGATACGCTAATATCTGTTGACATAAAGACTTTCACAGTACTCCTGCCGGGAGCTTCTCGACTTTACCGATGTATTTCGCCTATTGATGAGGCGTTTGGCTACCTTAAGAGAGTCATAGTTACTCCTGCCAGTGTCTCTCCGTTAAACCACAGTCACATCTACCATTTTCCTCTGCCCCTTTCACCAGACGCGATACGATACTATTCTTCGACATTATGACTTTCACAGTTCTCCTGCTAGGGGCTCCTCCTGTTTACCAATGTATTTCGCCTGTTGACGAGGCATTTGGCTACCTTAAGAGATTCATAGTTACTCCTGTCAGTTGCTCCCCGTTTTACCAAAGTCACATTTTCAATCTTATTCTGGCCAGTTCACCTGAACCGATACGCCATTATCAGTCAACCTAAAGTATATCACTGTACTCCTGCCGGGAGCTTCGCGAGTTTGCCGATGTATTTCGCCTGTTGACGAGGCATTTGGATACCTTAAGAGAGTCATAGTTACTCCTTGCTGTTGCTCCCCATTTTACAACAGGGACATCTACAAGCTTACTCTGGCCAGTTCTCCTGAAGCGATACGCTAATATCTGTTGACATAAAGACTTTCACAGTACTCCTGCCGGGAGCTTCTCGACTTTACCGATGTATTTCGCCTATTGACGAGGCATTTGGCTACCTTAAGAGAGTCATAGTTACTCCTGCCAGTGTCTCTCCGTTAAACCACAGTCACATCTACCATTTTCCTCTGCCCCTTTCACCAGACGCGATACGATATTATTCTTCGACATTATGACTTTCACAGTACTCCTGCTAGGGGCTCCTCCAGTTTACCAAAGTATTTCGCCTGTTGAAGAGGCATTTGGCTACCTTAAGAGAGTCATAGTTACTCCTGTCAGTTGCTCCCCGTTTTACCAAAGTCACATTCTCAATCTTATTCTGGCCAGTTCACCTGAAGCGATACGCTATTATCAGTCAACCTAAAGAATATCACAGTACTCCTGCCGGGAGCTTCTCTAGTTTGCCGATGTATTTCGCCTATTGACGAGGCATTTGGCTACCTTAAGAGAGTCATAGTTACTCCTGCCAGTGTCTCTCCGTTAAACCACAGTCACATCTACAATATTCCTCTGCCCCTATCACCAGACGCGATACGCCATTATTTGTCGACATTATGACTTTCACAGTACTCCTGCTAGGGGCTCCTCCAGTTTACAAATGTATTTCGCCTGTTGACAAGGCATTTGGCTACCTTAAGAGAGTCATAGTTACTCCTGTCAGTTGCTCCCCGTTTTACCAAAGTCACATTCTCAATCTTATTCTGGCCAGTTCACCTGAAGCGATACGCTATTATCAGTCAACCTAAAGAATATCACAGTACTCCTGCCGGGAGCTTCTCTAGTTTGCCGATGTATTTCGCCTGTTGACGAGGCATTAGGATACCTTAAGAGAGTCATAGTTACCACTTGCTGTTGCTCCCCATTTTACAACAGGCACATCAACAAGCTTACTCTGGCCAATTCTCCTGAAGCGATACGCTAATATCTGTTGACATAAAGACTTTCACAGTACTCCTGCCGGGAGCTTCTCGACTTTGCTGATGTATTTCGCCTATTGATGAGGCGTTTGGCTACCTTAAGAGAGTCATAGTTACTCCTGCCAGTGTCTCTCCGTTAAACCACAGTCACATCTACCATTTTCCTCTGCCCCTTTCACCAGACGCGATACGATATTATTCTTCGACATTATGACTTTCACAGTACTCCTGCTAGGGGCTCCTACAGTTTACCAAAGTATTTCGCCTGTTGAAGAGGCATTTGGCTACCTTAAGAGAGTCATAGTTACTCCTGTCAGTTGCTCCCCGTTTTACCAAAGTCACATTCTCAATCTTATTCTGGCCAGTTCACCTGAAGCGATACGCTATTATCAGTCAACCTAAAGAATATCACAGTACTCCTGCCGGGAGCTTCTCTAGTTTGCCGATGTATTTCGCCTATTGACGAGGCATTTGGCTACCTTAAGAGAGTCATAGTTACTCCTGCCAGTGTCTCTCCGTTAAACCACAGTCACATCTACAATATTCCTCTGCCCCTATCACCAGACGCGATACGCCATTATTTGTCGACATTATGACTTTCACAGTACTCCTGCTAGGGGCTCCTCCAGTTTACAAATGTATTTCGCCTGTTGACAAGGCATTTGGCTACCTTAAGAGAGTCATAGTTACTCCTGTCAGTTGCTCCCCGTTTTACCAAAGTCACATTCTCAATCTTATTCTGGCCAGTTCACCTGAAGCGATACGCTATTATCAGTCAACCTAAAGAATATCACAGTACTCCTGCCGGGAGCTTCTCTAGTTTGCCGATGTATTTCGCCTGTTGACGAGGCATTAGGATACCTTAAGAGAGTCATAGTTACCACTTGCTGTTGCTCCCCATTTTACAACAGGCACATCAACAAGCTTACTCTGGCCAGTTCTCCTGAAGCGATACGCTAATATCTGTTGACATAAAGACTTTCACAGTACTCCTGCCGGGAGCTTCTCGACTTTACCGATGTATTTCGCCTATTGACGAGGCATTTGGCTACCTTAAGAGAGTCATAGTTACTCCTGCCAGTGTCTCTCCGTTAAACCACATTCACATCTACAATATTCCTCTGCCCCTATCACCAGACGCGATACGCCATTATTTGTCGACATTATGACTTTCACAGTACTCCTGCTAGGGGCTCCTCCAGTTTACAAATGTATTTCGCCTGTTGACAAGGCATTTGGCTACCTTAAGAGAGTCATAGTTACTCCTGTCAGTTGCTCCCCGTTTTACCAAAGTCACATTCTCAATCTTATTCTGGCCAGTTCACCTGAAGCGATACGCTATTATCAGTCAACCTAAAGAATATCACAGTACTCCTGCCGGGAGCTTCTCTAGTTTGCCGATGTATTTCGCCTGTTGACGAGGCATTAGGATACCTTAAGAGAGTCATAGTTACCACTTGCTGTTGCTCCCCATTTTACAACAGGCACATCAACAAGCTTACTCTGGCCAATTCTCCTGAAGCGATACGCTAATATCTGTTGACATAAAGACTTTCACAGTACTCCTGCCGGGAGCTTCTCGACTTTGCTGATGTATTTCGCCTATTGATGAGGCGTTTGGCTACCTTAAGAGAGTCATAGTTACTCCTGCCAGTGTCTCTCCGTTAAACCACAGTCACATCTACCATTTTCCTCTGCCCCTTTCACCAGACGCGATACGATATTATTCTTCGACATTATGACTTTCACAGTACTCCTGCTAGGGGCTCCTCCAGTTTACCAAAGTATTTCGCCTGTTGAAGAGGCATTTGGCTACCTTAAGAGAGTCATAGTTACTCCTGTCAGTTGCTCCCCGTTTTACCAAAGTCACATTCTCAATCTTATTCTGGCCAGTTCACCTGAAGCGATACGCTATTATCAGTCAACCTAAAGAATATCACAGTACTCCTGCCGGGAGCTTCTCTAGTTTGCCGATGTATTTCGCCTATTGACGAGGCATTTGGCTACCTTAAGAGAGTCATAGTTACTCCTGCCAGTGTCTCTCCGTTAAACCACAGTCACATCTACAATATTCCTCTGCCCCTATCACCAGACGCGATACGCCATTATTTGTCGACATTATGACTTTCACAGTACTCCTGCTAGGGGCTCCTCCAGTTTACAAATGTATTTTGCCTGTTGACAAGGCATTTGGCTACCTTAAGAGAGTCATAGTTACTCCTGTCAGTTGCTCCCCGTTTTACCAAAGTCACATTCTCAATCTTATTCTGGCCAGTTCACCTGAAGCCATACGCTATTATCAGTCAACCTAAAGAATATCACAGTACTCCTGCCGGGAGCTTCTCTAGTTTGCCGATGTATTTCGCCTGTTGACGAGGCATTAGGATACCTTAAGAGAGTCATAGTTACCACTTGCTGTTGCTCCCCATTTTACAACAGGCACATCAACAAGCTTACTCTGGCCAGTTCTCCTGAAGCGATACGCTAATATCTGTTGACATAAAGACTTTCACAGTACTCCTGCCGGGAGCTTCTCGACTTTACCGATGTATTTCGCCTATTGACGAGGCATTTGGCTACCTTAAGAGAGTCATAGTTACTCCTGCCAGTGTCTCTCCGTTAAACCACATTCACATCTACAATATTCCTCTGCCCCTATCACCAGACGCGATACGCCATTATTTGTCGACATTATGACTTTCACAGTACTCCTGCTAGGGGCTCCTCCAGTTTACAAATGTATTTCGCCTGTTGACAAGGCATTTGGCTACCTTAAGAGAGTCATAGTTACTCCTGTCAGTTGCTCCCCGTTTTACCAAAGTCACATTCTCAATCTTATTCTGGCCAGTTCACCTGAAGCGATACGCTATTATCAGTCAACCTAAAGAATATCACAGTACTCCTGCCGGGAGCTTCTCTAGTTTGCCGATGTATTTCGCCTGTTGACGAGGCATTAGGATACCTTAAGAGAGTCATAGTTACCACTTGCTGTTGCTCCCCATTTTACAACAGGCACATCAACAAGCTTACTCTGGCCAATTCTCCTGAAGCGATACGCTAATATCTGTTGACATAAAGACTTTCACAGTACTCCTGCCGGGAGCTTCTCGACTTTCCTGATGTATTTCGCCTATTGATGAGGCGTTTGGCTACCTTAAGAGAGTCATAGTTACTCCTGCCAGTGTCTCTCCGTTAAACCACAGTCACATCTACCATTTTCCTCTGCCCCTTTCACCAGACGCGATACGATATTATTCTTCGACATTATGACTTTCACAGTACTCCTGCTAGGGGCTCCTACAGTTTTGCCAAAGTATTTCGCCTGTTGAAGAGGCATTTGGCTACCTTAAGAGAGTCATAGTTACTCCTGTCAGTTGCTCCCCGTTTTACCAAAGTCACATTCTCAATCTTATTCTGGCCAGTTCACCTGAAGCGATACGCTATTATCAGTCAACCTAAAGAATATCACAGTACTCCTGCCGGGAGCTTCTCGAATTTGCCGATGTATTTCGCCTGTTGACGAGGCATTTGGATACCTTAAGAGAGTCATAGTTACCACTTGCTGTTGCTCCCCATTTTACAACAGGCACATCTACAAGCTTACTCTGGCCAATTCTCCTGAAGCGATACGCTAATATCTGTTGACATAAAGACTTTCACAGTACTCCTGCCGGGAGCTTCTCGACTTTGCCGATGTATTTCGCCTATTGATGAGGCGTTTGGCTACCTTAAGAGAGTCATAGTTACTCCTGCCAGTGTCTCTCCGTTAAACCACAGTCACATCTACCATTTTCCTCTGCCCCTTTCACCAGACGCGATACGATATTATTCTTCGACATTATGACTTTCACAGTACTCCTGCTAGGGGCTCCTCCAGTTTACCAAAGTATTTCGCCTGTTGAAGAGGCATTTGGCTACCTTAAGAGAGTCATAGTTACTCCTGTCAGTTGCTCCCCGTTTTACCAAAGTCACATTCTCAATCTTATTCTGGCCAGTTCACCTGAAGCGATACGCTATTATCAGTCAACCTAAAGAATATCACAGTACTCCTGCCGGGAGCTTCTCTAGTTTGCCGATGTATTTCGCCTGTTGACGAGGCATTAGGATACCTTAAGAGAGTCATAGTTACCACTTGCTGTTGCTCCCCATTTTACAACAGGCACATCAACAAGCTTACTCTGGCCAATTCTCCTGAAGCGATACGCTAATATCTGTTGACATAAAGACTTTCACAGTACTCCTGCCGGGAGCTTCTCGACTTTGCTGATGTATTTCGCCTATTGATGAGGCGTTTGGCTACCTTAAGAGAGTCATAGTTACTCCTGCCAGTGTCTCTCCGTTAAACCACAGTCACATCTACCATTTTCCTCTGCCCCTTTCACCAGACGCGATACGATATTATTCTTCGACATTATGACTTTCACAGTACTCCTGCTAGGGGCTCCTACAGTTTACCAAAGTATTTCGCCTGTTGAAGAGGCATTTGGCTACCTTAAGAGAGTCATAGTTACTCCTGTCAGTTGCTCCCCGTTTTACCAAAGTCACATTCTCAATCTTATTCTGGCCAGTTCACCTGAAGCGATACGCTATTATCAGTCAACCTAAAGAATATCACAGTACTCCTGCCGGGAGCTTCTCTAGTTTGCCGATGTATTTCGCCTATTGACGAGGCATTTGGCTACCTTAAGAGAGTCATAGTTACTCCTGCCAGTGTCTCTCCGTTAAACCACAGTCACATCTACAATATTCCTCTGCCCCTATCACCAGACGCGATACGCCATTATTTGTCGACATTATGACTTTCACAGTACTCCTCCTAGGGGCTCCTCCAGTTTACAAATGTATTTCGCCTGTTGACAAGGCATTTGGCTACCTTAAGAGAGTCATAGTTACTCCTGTCAGTTGCTCCCCGTTTTACCAAAGTCACATTCTCAATCTTATTCTGGCCAGTTCACCTGAAGCGATACGCTATTATCAGTCAACCTAAAGAATATCACAGTACTCCTGCCGGGAGCTTCTCTAGTTTGCCGATGTATTTCGCCTGTTGACGAGGCATTAGGATACCTTAAGAGAGTCATAGTTACCACTTGCTGTTGCTCCCCATTTTACAACAGGCACATCAACAAGCTTACTCTGGCCAGTTCTCCTGAAGCGATACGCTAATATCTGTTGACATAAAGACTTTCACAGTACTCCTGCCGGGAGCTTCTCGACTTTACCGATGTATTTCGCCTATTGACGAGGCATTTGGCTACCTTAAGAGAGTCATAGTTACTCCTGCCAGTGTCTCTCCGTTAAACCACATTCACATCTACAATATTCCTCTGCCCCTATCACCAGACGCGATACGCCATTATTTGTCGACATTATGACTTTCACAGTACTCCTGCTAGGGGCTCCTCCAGTTTACAAATGTATTTCGCCTGTTGACAAGGCATTTGGCTACCTTAAGAGAGTCATAGTTACTCCTGTCAGTTGCTCCCCGTTTTACCAAAGTCACATTCTCAATCTTATTCTGGCCAGTTCACCTGAAGCGATACGCTATTATCAGTCAACCTAAAGAATATCACAGTACTCCTGCCGGGAGCTTCTCTAGTTTGCCGATGTATTTCGCCTGTTGACGAGGCATTAGGATACCTTAAGAGAGTCATAGTTACCACTTGCTGTTGCTCCCCATTTTACAACAGGCACATCAACAAGCTTACTCTGGCCAATTCTCCTGAAGCGATACGCTAATATCTGTTGACATAAAGACTTTCACAGTACTCCTGCCGGGAGCTTCTCGACTTTGCTGATGTATTTCGCCTATTGATGAGGCGTTTGGCTACATTAAGAGAGTCATAGTTACTCCTGCCAGTGTCTCTCCGTTAAACCACAGTCACATCTACCATTTTCCTCTGCCCCTTTCACCAGACGCGATACGATATTATTCTTCGACATTATGACTTTCACAGTACTCCTGCTAGGGGCTCCTACAGTTTTGCCAAAGTATTTCGCCTGTTGAAGAGGCATTTGGCTACCTTAAGAGAGTCATAGTTACTCCTGTCAGTTGCTCCCCGTTTTACCAAAGTCACATTCTCAATCTTATTCTGGCCAGTTCACCTGAAGCGATACGCTATTATCAGTCAACCTAAAGAATATCACAGTACTCCTGCCGGGAGCTTCTCGAATTTGCCGATGTATTTCGCCTGTTGACGAGGCATTTGGATACCTTAAGAGAGTCATAGTTACCACTTGCTGTTGCTCCCCATTTTACAACAGGCACATCTACAAGCTTACTCTGGCCAATTCTCCTGAAGCGATACGCTAATATCTGTTGACATAAAGACTTTCACAGTACTCCTGCCGGGAGCTTCTCGACTTTGCCGATGTATTTCGCCTATTGATGAGGCGTTTGGCTACCTTAAGAGAGTCATAGTTACTCCTGCCAGTGTCTCTCCGTTAAACCACAGTCACATCTACCATTTTCCTCTGCCCCTTTCACCAGACGCGATACGATATTATTCTTCGACATTATGACTTTCACAGTACTCCTACTAGGGGCTCCTCCAGTTTACCAAAGTATTTCGCCTGTTGAAGTGGCATTTGGCTACCTTAAGAGAGTCATAGTTACTCCTGTCAGTTGCTCCCCGTTTTACCAAAGTCACATTCTCAATCTTATTCTGGCCAGTTCACCTGAAGCGATACGCTATTATCAGTCAACCTAAAGAATATCACAGTACTCCTGCCGGGAGCTTCTCTAGTTTGCCGATGTATTTCGCCTATTGACGAGGCATTTGGCTACCTTAAGAGAGTCATAGTTACTCCTGCCAGTGTCTCTCCGTTAAACCACAGTCACATCTACAATATTCCTCGGCCCCTATCACCAGACGCGATACGCCATTATTTGTCGACATTATGACTTTCACAGTACTCCTGCTAGGGGCTCCTCCAGTTTACAAATGTATTTCGCCTGTTGACAAGGCATTTGGCTACCTTAAGAGAGTCATAGGTACTCCTGTCAGTTGCTCCCCGTTTTACCAAAGTCACATTTTCAATCTTATTCTGGCCAGTTCACCTGAACCGATACGCCATTATCAGTCAACCTAAAGTATATCACTGTACTCCTGCCGGGAGCTTCGCGAGTTTGCCGATGTATTTCGCCTGTTGACGAGGCATTTGGATACCTTAAGAGAGTCATAGTTACTCCTTGCTGTTGCTCCCCATTTTACAACAGGGACATCTACAAGCTTACTCTGGCCAGTTCTCCTGAAGCGATACGCTAATATCTGTTGACATAAAGACTTTCACAGTACTCCTGCCGGGAGCTTCTCGACTTTACCGATGTATTTCGCCTATTGATGAGGCGTTTGGCTACCTTAAGAGAGTCATAGTTACTCCTGCCAGTGTCTCTCCGTTAAACCACAGTCACATCTACCATTTTCCTCTGCCCCTTTCACCAGACGCGATACGATACTATTCTTCGACATTATGACTTTCACAGTTCTCCTGCTAGGGGCTCCTCCTGTTTACCAATGTATTTCGCCTGTTGACGAGGCATTTGGCTACCTTAAGAGATTCATAGTTACTCCTGTCAGTTGCTCCCCGTTTTACCAAAGTCACATTTTCAATCTTATTCTGGCCAGTTCACCTGAACCGATACGCCATTATCAGTCAACCTAAAGTATATCACTGTACTCCTGCCGGGAGCTTCGCGAGTTTGCCGATGTATTTCGCCTGTTGACGAGGCATTTGGATACCTTAAGAGAGTCATAGTTACTCCTTGCTGTTGCTCCCCATTTTACAACAGGGACATCTACAAGCTTACTCTGGCCAGTTCTCCTGTAGCGATACGCTAATATCTGTTGACATAAAGACTTTCACAGTACTCCTGCCGGGAGCTTCTCGACTTTACCGATGTATTTCGCCTATTGACGAGGCATTTGGCTACCTTAAGAGAGTCATAGTTACTCCTGCCAGTGTCTCTCCGTTAAACCACATTCACATCTACAATATTCCTCTGCCCCTATCACCAGACGCGATACGCCATTATTTGTCGACATTATGACTTTCACAGTACTCCTGCTAGGGGCTCCTCCAGTTTACAAATGTATTTCACCTGTTGACAAGGCATTTGGCTACCTTAAGAGAGTCATAGTTACTCCTGTCAGTTGCTCCCCGTTTTACCAAAGTCACATTCTCAATCTTATTCTGGCCAGTTCACCTGAAGCCATACGCTATTATCAGTCAACCTAAAGAATATCACAGTACTCCTGCCGGGAGCTTCTCTAGTTTGCCGATGTATTTCGCCTGTTGACGAGGCATTAGGATACCTTAAGAGAGTCATAGTTACCACTTGCTGTTGCTCCCCATTTTACAACAGGCACATCAACAAGCTTACTCTGGCCAATTCTCCTGAAGCGATACGCTAATATCTGTTGACATAAAGACTTTCACAGTACTCCTGCCGGGAGCTTCTCGACTTTGCCGATGTATTTCGCCTATTGATGAGGCGTTTGGCTACCTTAAGAGAGTCATAGTTACTCCTGCCAGTGTCTCTCCGTTAAACCACAGTCACATCTACCATTTTCCTCTGCCCCTTTCACCAGACGCGATACGATATTATTCTTCGACATTATGACTTTCACAGTACTCCTGCTAGGGGCTCCTCCAGTTTACCAAAGTATTTCGCCTGTTGAAGAGGCATTTGGCTACCTTAAGAGAGTCATAGTTACTCCTGTCAGTTGCTCCCCGTTTTACCAAAGTCACATTCTCAATCTTATTCTGGCCAGTTCACCTGAAGCGATACGCTATTATCAGTCAACCTAAAGAATATCACAGTACTCCTGCCGGGAGCTTCTCTAGTTTGCCGATGTATTTCGCCTATTGACGAGGCATTTGGCTACCTTAAGAGAGTCATAGTTACTCCTGCCAGTGTCTCTCCGTTAAACCACAGTCACATCTACAATATTCCTCGGCCCCTATCACCAGACGCGATACGCCATTATTTGTCGACATTATGACTTTCACAGTACTCCTGCTAGGGGCTCCTCCAGTTTACAAATGTATTTCGCCTGTTGACAAGGCATTTGGCTACCTTAAGAGAGTCATAGTTACTCCTGTCAGTTGCTCCCCGTTTTACCAAAGTCACATTTTCAATCTTATTCCGGCCAGTTCACCTGAACCGATACGCCATTATCAGTCAACCTAAAGTATATCACTGTACTCCTGCCGGGAGCTTCGCGAGTTTGCCGATGTATTTCGCCTGTTGACGAGGCATTTGGATACCTTAAGAGAGTCATAGTTACTCCTTGCTGTTGCTCCCCATTTTACAACAGGGACATCTACAAGCTTACTCTGGCCAGTTCTCCTGAAGCGATACGCTAATATCTGTTGACATAAAGACTTTCACAGTACTCCTGCCGGGAGCTTCTCGACTTTACCGATGTATTTCGCCTATTGATGAGGCGTTTGGCTACCTTAAGAGAGTCATAGTTACTCCTGCCAGTGTCTCTCCGTTAAACCACAGTCACATCTACCATTTTCCTCTGCCCCTTTCACCAGACGCGATACGATACTATTCTTCGACATTATGACTTTCACAGTTCTCCTGCTAGGGGCTCCTCCTGTTTACCAATGTATTTCGCCTGTTGACGAGGCATTTGGCTACCTTAAGAGATTCATAGTTACTCCTGTCAGTTGCTCCCCGTTTTACCAAAGTCACATTTTCAATCTTATTCTGGCCAGTTCACCTGAACCGATACGCCATTATCAGTCAACCTAAAGTATATCACTGTACTCCTGCCGGGAGCTTCGCGAGTTTGCCGATGTATTTCGCCTGTTGACGAGGCATTTGGATAAATTAAGAGAGTCATAGTTACTCCTTGCTGTTGCTCCCCATTTTACAACAGGGACATCTACAAGCTTACTCTGGCCAGTTCTCCTGAAGCGATACGCTAATATCTGTTGACATAAAGACTTTCACAGTACTCCTGCCGGGAGCTTCTCGACTTTACCGATGTATTTCGCCTATTGACGAGGCATTTGGCTACCTTAAGAGAGTCATAGTTACTCCTGCCAGTGTCTCTCCGTTAAACCACATTCACATCTACAATATTCCTCTGCCCCTATCACCAGACGCGATACGCCATTATTTGTCGACATTATGACTTTCACAGTACTCCTGCTAGGGGCTCCTCCAGTTTACAAATGTATTTCGCCTGTTGACAAGGCATTTGGCTACCTTAAGAGAGTCATAGTTATTCCTGTCGGTTGCTCCCCGTTTTACCAAAGTCACATTCTCAATCTTATTCTGGCCAGTTCACCTGAAGCGATACGCTATTATCAGTCAACCTAAAGAATATCACAGTACTCCTGCCGGGAGCTTCTCTAGTTTGCCGATGTATTTCGCCTGTTGACGAGGCATTAGGATACCTTAAGAGAGTCATAGTTACCACTTGCTGTTGCTCCCCATTTTACAACAGGCACATCAACAAGCTTACTCTGGCCAATTCTCCTGAAGCGATACGCTAATATCTGTTGACATAAAGACTTTCACAGTACTCCTGCCGGGTGCTTCTCGACTTTGCTGATGTATTTCGCCTATTGATGAGGCGTTTGGCTACCTTAAGAGAGTCATAGTTACTCCTGCCAGTGTCTCTCCGTTAAACCACAGTCACATCTACCATTTTCCTCTGCCCCTTTCACCAGACGCGATACGATATTATTCTTCGACATTATGACTTTCACAGTACTCCTGCTAGGGGCTCCTACAGTTTACCAAAGTATTTCGCCTGTTGAAGAGGCATTTGGCTACCTTAAGAGAGTCATAGTTACTCCTGTCAGTTGCTCCCCGTTTTACCAAAGTCACATTCTCAATCTTATTCTGGCCAGTTCACCTGAAGCGATACGCTATTATCAGTCAACCTAAAGAATATCACAGTACTCCTGCCGGGAGCTTCTCGAATTTGCCGATGTATTTCGCCTGTTGACGAGGCATTTGGATACCTTAAGAGAGTCATAGTTACCACTTGCTGTTGCTCCCCATTTTACAACAGGCACATCTACAAGCTTACTCTGGCCAATTCTCCTGAAGCGATACGCTAATATCTGTTGACATAAAGACTTTCACAGTACTCCTGCCGGGAGCTTCTCGACTTTGCCGATGTATTTCGCCTATTGATGAGGCGTTTGGCTACCTTAAGAGAGTCATAGTTACTCCTGCCAGTGTCTCTCCGTTAAACCACAGTCACATCTACCATTTTCCTCTGCCCCTTTCACCAGACGCGATACGATATTATTCTTCGACATTATGACTTTCACAGTACTCCTGCTAGGGGCTCCTCCAGTTTACCAAAGTATTTCGCCTGTTGAAGAGGCATTTGGCTACCTTAAGAGAGTCATAGTTACTCCTGTCAGTTGCTCCCCGTTTTACCATAGTCACATTCTCAATCTTATTCTGGCCAGTTCACCTGAAGCGATACGCTATTATCAGTCAACCTAAAGAATATCACAGTACTCCTGCCGGGAGCTTCTCTAGTTTGCCGATGTATTTCGCCTATTGACGAGGCATTTGGCTACCTTAAGAGAGTCAGAGTTACTCCTGCCAGTGTCTCTCCGTTAAACCACAGTCACATCTACAATATTCCTCTGCCCCTATCACCAGACGCGATACGCCATTATTTGTCGACATTATGACTTTCACACTACTCCTGCTAGGGGCTCCTCCAGTTTACAAATGTATTTCGCCTGTTGACAAGGCATTTGGCTACCTTAAGAGAGTCATAGTTACTCCTGTCAGTTGCTCCCCGTTTTACCAAAGTCACATTTTCAATCTTATTCTGGCCAGTTCACCTGAACCGATACGCCATTATCAGTCAACCTAAAGTATATCACTGTACTCCTGCCGGGAGCTTCGCGAGTTTGCCGATGTATTTCGCCTGTTGACGAGGCATTTGGATACCTTAAGAGAGTCATAGTTACTCCTTGCTGTTGCTCCCCATTTTACAACAGGGACATCTACAAGCTTACTCTGGCCAGTTCTCCTGAAGCCATACGCTAAAATCAGTTGACATAAAGACTTTCACAGTACTCCTGCCGGGAGCTTCTCTACTTTACCGATGTATTTCGCCTATTGATGAGGCGTTTGGCTACCTTAAGAGAGTCATAGTTACTCCTGCCAGTGTCTCTCCGTTAAACCACAGTCACATCTACCATTTTCCTCTGCCCCTTTCACCAGACGCGATACGATATTATTCTTCGACATTATGACTTTCACAGTACTCCTGCTAGGGGCTCCTACAGTTTACCAAAGTATTTCGCCTGTTGAAGAGGCATTTGGCTACCTTAAGAGAGTCATAGTTACTCCTGTCAGTTGCTCCCCGTTTTACCAAAGTCACATTCTCAATCTTATTCTGGCCAGTTCACCTGAAGCGATACGCTATTATCAGTCAACCTAAAGAATATCACAGTACTCCTGCCGGGAGCTTCTCGAATTTGCCGATGTATTTCGCCTGTTGACGAGGCATTTGGATACCTTAAGAGAGTCATAGTTACCACTTGCTGTTGCTCCCCATTTTACAACAGGCACATCTACAAGCTTACTCTGGCCAATTCTCCTGAAGCGATACGCTAATATCTGTTGACATAAAGACTTTCACAGTACTCCTGCCGGGAGCTTCTCGACTTTGCCGATGTATTTCGCCTATTGATGAGGCGTTTGGCTACCTTAAGAGAGTCATAGTTACTCCTGCCAGTGTCTCTCCGTTAAACCACAGTCACATCTACCATTTTCCTCTGCCCCTTTCACCAGACGCGATACGATATTATTCTTCGACATTATGACTTTCACAGTACTCCTGCTAGGGGCTCCTCCAGTTTACCAAAGTATTTCGCCTGTTGAAGAGGCATTTGGCTACCTTAAGAGAGTCATAGTTACTCCTGTCAGTTGCTCCCCGTTTTACCATAGTCACATTCTCAATCTTATTCTGGCCAGTTCACCTGAAGCGATACGCTATTATCAGTCAACCTAAAGAATATCACAGTACTCCTGCCGGGAGCTTCTCTAGTTTGCCGATGTATTTCGCCTATTGACGAGGCATTTGGCTACCTTAAGAGAGTCAGAGTTACTCCTGCCAGTGTCTCTCCGTTAAACCACAGTCACATCTACAATATTCCTCTGCCCCTATCACCAGACGCGATACGCCATTATTTGTCGACATTATGACTTTCACACTACTCCTGCTAGGGGCTCCTCCAGTTTACAAATGTATTTCGCCTGTTGACAAGGCATTTGGCTACCTTAAGAGAGTCATAGTTACTCCTGTCAGTTGCTCCCCGTTTTACCAAAGTCACATTTTCAATCTTATTCTGGCCAGTTCACCTGAACCGATACGCCATTATCAGTCAACCTAAAGTATATCACTGTACTCCTGCCGGGAGCTTCGCGAGTTTGCCGATGTATTTCGCCTGTTGACGAGGCATTTGGATACCTTAAGAGAGTCATAGTTACTCCTTGCTGTTGCTCCCCATTTTACAACAGGGACATCTACAAGCTTACTCTGGCCAGTTCTCCTGAAGCCATACGCTAAAATCAGTTGACATAAAGACTTTCACAGTACTCCTGCCGGGAGCTTCTCTACTTTACCGATGTATTTCGCCTATTGATGAGGCGTTTGGCTACCTTAAGAGAGTCATAGTTACTCCTGCCAGTGTCTCTCCGTTAAACCACAGTCACATCTACCATTTTCCTCTGCCCCTTTCACCAGACGCGATACGATACTATTCTTCGACATTATGACTTTCACAGTTCTCCTGCTAGGGGCTCCTCCTGTTTACCAATGTATTTCGCCTGTTGACGAGGCATTTGGCTACCTTAAGAGATTCATAGTTACTCCTGTCAGTTGCTCCCCGTTTTACCCAAGTCACATTTTCAATCTTATTCTGGCCAGTTCACCTGAACCGATACGCCATTATCAGTCAACCTAAAGTATATCACTGTACTCCTGCCGGGAGCTTCGCGAGTTTGCCGATGTATTTCGCCTGTTGACGAGGCATTTGGATACCTTAAGAGAGTCATAGTTACTCCTTGCTGTTGCTCCCCATTTTACAACAGGGACATCTACAAGCTTACTCTGGCCAGTTCTCCTGAAGCGATACGCTAATATCTGTTGACATAAAGACTTTCACAGTACTCCTGCCGGGAGCTTCTCGACTTTACCGATGTATTTCGCCTATTGACGAGGCATTTGGCTACCTTAAGAGAGTCATAGTTACTCCTGCCAGTGTCTCTCCGTTAAACCACATTCACATCTACAATATTCCTCTGCCCCTATCACCAGACGCGATACGCCATTATTTGTCGACATTATGACTTTCACAGTACTCCTGCTAGGGGCTCCTCCAGTTTACAAATGTATTTCGCCTGTTGACAAGGCATTTGGCTACCTTAAGAGAGTCATAGTTACTCCTGTCAGTTGCTCCCCGTTTTACCAAAGTCACATTCTCAATCTTATTCTGGCCAGTTCACCTGAAGCGATACGCTATTATCAGTCAACCTAAAGAATATCACAGTACTCCTGCCGGGAGCTTCTCGAGTTTGCCGATGTATTTCGCCTGTTGACGAGGCATCTGGATACCTTAAGAGAGTCATAGTTACCACTTGCTGTTGCTCCCCATTTTACAACAGGCACATCTACAAGCTTACTCTGGCCAATTCTCCTGAAGCGATACGCTAATATCTGTTGACATAAAGACTTTCACAGTACTCCTGCCGGGAGCTTCTCGACATTGCCGATGTATTTCGCCTATTGACGAGGCATTTGGCTACCTTAAGAGAGTCATAGTTACTCCTGCCAGTGTCTCTCCGTTAAACCACAGTCACATCTACCATTTTCCTCTGCCCCTTTCACCAGACGCGATACGATATTATTCTTCGACATTATGACTTTCACAGTACTCCTGCTAGGGGCTCCTCCAGTTTACCAAAGTATTTCGCCTGTTGAAGAGGCATTTGGCTACCTTAAGAGAGTCATAGTTACTCCTGTCAGTTGCTCCCCGTTTTACCAAAGTCACATTCTCAATCTTATTCTGGCCAGTTCACCTGAAGCGATACGCTATTATCAGTCAACCTAAAGAATATCACAGTACTCCTGCCGGGAGCTTCTCTAGTTTGCCGATGTATTTCGCCTATTGACGAGGCATTTGGCTACCTTAAGAGAGTCATAGTTACTCCTGCCAGTGTCTCTCCGTTAAACCACAGTCACATCTACAATATTCCTCTGCCCCTATCACCAGACGCGATACGCCATTATTTGTCGACATTATGACATTCACAGTACTCCTGCTAGGGGCTCCTCCAGTTTACCAAAGTATTTCGCCTGTTGAAGAGGCATTTGGCTACCTTAAGAGAGTCATAGTTACTCCTGTCAGTTGCTCCCCGTTTTACCAAAGTCACATTCTCAATCTTATTCTGGCCAGTTCACCTGAAGCGATACGCTATTATCAGTCAACCTAAAGAATATCACAGTACTCCTGCCGGGAGCTTCTCGAGTTTGCCGATGTATTTCGCCTGTTGACGAGGCATTTGGATACCTGAAGAGAGTCATAGTTACCACTTGCTGTTGCTCCCCATTTTACAACAGGCACATCTACAAGCTTTCTCTGGCCAATTCTCCTGAAGCGATACGCTAATATCTGTTGACATAAAGACTTTCTTAGTACTCCTGCCGGGAGCTTCTCGACTTTGCCGATGTATTTCGCCTATTGACGAGGCGTTTGGCTACCTTAACAGAGTCATAGTTACTCCTGCCAGTGTCTCTCCGTTAAACCACAGTCACATCTACCATTTTCCTCTGCCCCTTTCACCAGACGCGATACGATATTATTCTTCGACATTATGACTTTCACAGTTCTCCTGCTAGGGGCTCCTCCTGTTTACCAATGTATTTCGCCTGTTGACGAGGCATTTGGCTACCTTAAGAGATTCATAGTTACTCCTGTCAGTTGCTCCCCGTTTTACCAAAGTCATATTCTCAATCTTATTCTGGCCAGTTCACCTGAAGCGATACGCTATTATCAGTCAACCTAAAGAATATCACAGTACTCCTGCCGGGAGCTTCTCGAGTTTGCCGATGTATTTCGCCTGTTGACGAGGCATTTGGATACCTTAAGAGAGTCATAGTTACCACTTGCTGTTGCTCCCCATTTTACAACAGGCACATCTACAAGCTTACTCTGGCCAATTCTCCTGAAGCGATACGCTAATATCTGTTGACATAAAGACTTTCACAGTACTCCCGCCGGGAGCTTCTCGACATTGCCGATGTATTTCGCCTATTGACGAGGCATTTGGCTACCTTAAGAGAGTCATAGTTACTCCTGCCAGTGTCTCTCCGTTAAACCACAGTCACATCTACCATTTTCCTCTGCCCCTTTCACCAGACGCGATACGATATTATTCTTCGACATTATGACTTTCACAGTACTCCTGCTAGGGGCTCCTCCAGTTTACCAAAGTATTTCGCCTGTTGAAGAGGCATTTGGTTACCTTAAGAGAGTCATAGTTACTCCTGTCAGTTGCTCCCCGTTTTACCAAAGTCACATTCTCAATCTTATTCTGGCCAGTTCACCTGAAGCGATACGCTATTATCAGTCAACCTAAAGAATATCACAGTACTCCTGCCGGGAGCTTCTCTAGTTTGCCGATGTATTTCGCCTATTGACGAGGCATTTGGCTACCTTAAGAGAGTCATAGTTACTCCTGCCAGTGTCTCTCCGTTAAACCACAGTCACATCTACAATATTCCTCTGCCCCTATCACCAGACGCGATACGCCATTATTTGTCGACATTATGACTTTCACAGTACTCCTGCTAGGGGCTCCTCCAGTTTACAAATGTATTTCGCCTGTTGACAAGGCATTTGGCTACCTTAAGAGAGTCATAGTTACTCCTGTCAGTTGCTCCCCGTTTTACCAAAGTCACATTTTCAATCTTATTCTGGCCAGTTCACCTGAACCGATACGCCATTATCAGTCAACCTAAAGTATATCACTGTACTCCTGCCGGGAGCTTCGCGAGTTTGCCGATGTATTTCGCCTGTTGACGAGGCATTTGGATACCTTAAGAGAGTCATAGTTACTCCTTGCTGTTGCTCCCCATTTTACAACAGGGACATCTACAAGCTTACTCTGGCCAGTTCTCCTGAAGCGATACGCTAATATCTGTTGACATAAAGACTTTCACAGTACTCCTGCCGGGAGCTTCTCGACTTTACCGATGTATTAAGCCTATTGATGAGGCGTTTGGCTACCTTAAGAGAGTCATAGTTACTCCTGCCAGTGTCTCTCCGTTAAACCACAGTCACATCTACCATTTTCCTCTGCCCCTTTCACCAGACGCGATACGATACTATTCTTCGACATTATGACTTTCACAGTTCTCCTGCTAGGGGCTCCTCCTGTTTACCAATGTATTCCGCCTGTTGACGAGGCATTTGGCTACCTTAAGAGATTCATAGTTACTCCTGTCAGTTGCTCCCCGTTTTACCAAAGTCACATTTTCAATCTTATTCTGGCCAGTTCACCTGAACCGATACGCCATTATCAGTCAACCTAAAGTATTTCACTGTACTCCTGCCGGGAGCTTCGCGAGTTTGCCGATGTATTTCGCCTGTTGACGAGGCATTTGGATACCTTAAGAGAGTCATAGTTACTCCTTGCTGTTGCTCCCCATTTTACAACAGGGACATCTACAAGCTTACTCTGGCCAGTTCTCCTGAAGCGATACGCTAATATCTGTTGACATAAAGACTTTCACAGTACTCCTGCCGGGAGCTTCTCGACTTTACCGATATATTTCGCCTATTGACGAGGCATTTGGCTACCTTAAGAGAGTCATAGTTACTCCTGCCAGTGTCTCTCCGTTAAACCACATTCACATCTACAATATTCCTCTGCCCCTATCACCAGACGCGATACGCCATTATTTGTCGACATTATGACTTTCACAGTACTCCTGCTAGGGGCTCCTCCAGTTTACAAATGTATTTCGCCTGTTGACAAGGCATTTGGATACCTTAAGAGAGTCACAGTTACTCCTTGCTGTTGCTCCCCATTTTACAACAGGGACATCTACAAGCTTACTCTGGCCAGTTCTCCTGAAGCGATACGCTAATATCTGTTGACATAAAGACTTTCACAGTACTCCTGCCGGGAGCTTCTCGACTTTACCGATGTATTTCGCCTATTGATGAGGCGTTTGGCTACCTTAAGAGAGTCATAGTTACTCCTGCCAGTGTCTCTCCGTTAAACCACAGTCACATCTACCATTTTCCTCTGCCCCTTTCACCAGACGCGATACGATACTATTCTTCGACATTATGACTTTCACAGTTCTCCTGCTAGGGGCTCCTCCTGTTTACCAATGTATTTCGCCTGTTGACGAGGCATTTGGCTACCTTAAGAGATTCATAGTTACTCCTGTCAGTTGCTCCCCGTTTTACCAAAGTCACATTTTCAATCTTATTCTGGCCAGTTCACCTGAACCGATACGCCATTATCAGTCAACCTAAAGTATATCACTGTACTCCTGCCGGGAGCTTCGCGAGTTTGCCGATGTATTTCGCCTGTTGACGAGGCATTTGGCTACCTTAAGAGAGTCATAGTTACTCCTGCCAGTGTCTCTCCGTTAAACCACAGTCACATCTACAATATTCCTCAGCCCCTATCACCAGACGCGATACGCCATTATTTGTCGACATTATGACTTTCACAGTACTCCTGCTAGGGGCTCCTCCAGTTTACAAATGTATTTCGCCTGTTGACAAGGCATTTGGCTACCTTAAGAGAGTCATAGTTACTCCTGTCAGTTGCTCCCCGTTTTACCAAAGTCACATTTTCAATCTTATTCTGGCCAGTTCACCTGAACCGATACGCCATTATCAGTCAACCTAAAGTATATCACTGTACTCCTGCCGGGAGCTTCTCGAGTTTGCCGATGTATTTCGCCTGTTGACGAGGCATTTGGATACTTTAAGAGAGTCATAGTTACTCCTTGCTGTTGCTCCCCATTTTACAACAGGGACATCTACAAGCTTACTCTGGCCAGTTCTCCTGAAGCGATACGCTAATATCTGTTGACATAAAGACTTTCACAGTACTCCTGCCGGGAGCTTCTCGACTTTACCGATGTATTTCGCCTATTGATGAGGCGTTTGGCTACCTTAAGAGAGTCATAGTTACTCCTGCCAGTGTCTCTCCGTTAAACCACAGTCACATCTACCATTTTCCTCTGCCCCTTTCACCAGACGCGATACGATACTATTCTTCGACATTATGACTTTCACAGTTCTCCTGCTAGGGGCTCCTCCTGTTTACCAATGTATTTCGCCTGTTGACGAGGCATTTGGCTACCTTAAGAGATTCATAGTTACTCCTGTCAGTTGCTCCCCGTTTTACCAAAGTCACATTTTCAATCTTATTCTGGCCAGTTCACCTGAACCGATACGCCATTATCAGTCAACGTAAAGTATATCACTGTACTCCTGCCGGGAGCTTCGCGAGTTTGCCGATGTATTTCGCCTGTTGACGAGGCATTTGGATACCTTAAGAGAGTCATAGTTACTCCTTGCTGTTGCTCCCCATTTTACAACAGGGACATCTACAAGCTTACTCTGGCCAGTACTCCTGAAGCGATACGCTAATATCTGTTGACATAAAGACTTTCACAGTACTCCTGCCGGGAGCTTCTCGACTTTACCGATGTATTTCGCCTATTGACGAGGCATTTGGCTACCTTAAGAGAGTCATAGTTACTCCTGCCAGTGTCTCTCCGTTAAACCACATTCACATCTACAATATTCCTCTGCCCCTATCACCAGACGCGATACGCCATTATTTGTCGACATTATGACTTTCACAGTACTCCTGCTAGGGGCTCCTCCAGTTTACAAATGTATTTCGCCTGTTGACAAGGCATTTGGCTACCTTAAGAGAGTCATAGTTACTCCTGTCAGTTGCTCCCCGTTTTACCAAAGTCACATTCTCAATCTTATTCTGGCCAGTTCACCTGAAGCGATACGCTATTATCAGTCAACCTAAAGAATATCACAGTACTCCTGCCGGGAGCTTCTCTAGTTTGCCGATGTATTTCGCCTGTTGACGAGGCATTAGGATACCTTAAGAGAGTCATAGTTACCACTTGCTGTTGCTCCCCATTTTACAACAGGCACATCAACAAGCTTACTCTGGCCAATTCTCCTGAAGCGATACGCTAATATCTGTGACATAAAGACTTTCACAGTACTCCTGCCGGGAGCTTCTCGACTTTGCTGATGTATTTCGCCTATTGATGAGGCGTTTGGCTACCTTAAGAGAGTCATAGTTACTCCTGCCAGTGTCTCTCCGTTAAACCACAGTCACATCTACCATTTTCCTCTGCCCCTTTCACCAGACGCGATACGATATTATTCTTCGACATTATGACTTTCACAGTACTCCTGCTAGGGGCTCCTACAGATTACCAAAGTATTTCGCCTGTTGAAGAGGCATTTGGACACCTTAAGAGAGTCATAGTTACTCCTGTCAGTTGCTCCCCGTTTTACCAAAGTCACATTCTCAATCTTATTCTGGCCAGTTCACCTGAAGCGATACGCTATTATCAGTCAACCTAAAGAATATCACAGTACTCCTGCCGGGAGCTTCTCGAATTTGCCGATGTATTTCGCCTGTTGACGAGGCATTTGGATACCTTAAGAGAGTCATAGTTACCACTTGCTGTTGCTCCCCATTTTACAACAGGCACATCTACAAGCTTACTCTGGCCAATTCTCCTGAAGCGATACGCTAATATCTGTTGACATAAAGACTTTCACAGTACTCCTGCCGGGAGCTTCTCGACTTAGCCGATGTATTTCGCCTATTGATGAGGCGTTTGGCTACCTTAAGAGAGTCATAGTTACTCCTGCCAGTGTCTCTCCGTTAAACCACAGTCACATCTACCATTTTCCTCTGCCCCTTTCACCAGACGCGATACGATATTATTCTTCGACATTATGACTTTCACAGTACTCCTGCTAGGGGCTCCTACAGTTTACCAAAGTATTTCGCCTGTTGAAGAGGCATTTGGCTACCTTAAGAGAGTCATAGTTACTCCTGTCAGTTGCTCCCCGTTTTACCAAAGTCACATTCTCAATCTTATTCTGGCCAGTTCACCTGAAGCGATACGCTTTTATCAGTCAACCTAAAGAATATCACAGTACTCCTGCCGGGAGCTTCTCTAGTTTGCCGATGTATTTCGCCTATTGACGAGGCATTTGGCTACCTTAAGAGAGTCATAGTTACTCCTGCCAGTGTCTCTCCGTTAAACCACAGTCACATCTACAATATTCCTCGGCCCCTATCACCAGACGCGATACGCCATTATTTGTCGACATTATGACTTTCACAGTACTCCTGCTAGGGGCTCCTCCAGTTTACAAATGTATTTCGCCTGTTGACAAGGCATTTGGATACCTTAAGAGAGTCATAGTTACTCCTGTCAGTTGCTCCCCGTTTTACCAAAGTCACATTTTCAATCTTATTCTGGCCAGTTCACCTGAACCGGTACGCCATTATCAGTCAACCTAAAGTATATCACTGTACTCCTGCCGGGAGCTTCGCGAGTTTGCCGATGTATTTCGCCTGTTGACGAGGCATTTGGATACCTTAAGAGAGTCATAGTTACTCCTTGCTGTTGCTCCCCATTTTACAACAGGGACATCTACAAGCTTACTCTGGCCAGTTCTCCTGAAGCGATACGCTAATATCTGTTGACATAAAGACTTTCACAGTACTCCTGCCGGGAGCTTCTCGACTTTACCGATGTATTTCGCCTATTGATGAGGCGTTTGGCTACCTTAAGAGAGTCATAGTTACTCCTGCCAGTGTCTCTCCGTTAAACCACAGTCACATCTACCATTTTCCTCTGCCCCTTTCACCAGACGCGATACGATACTATTCTTCGACATTATGACTTTCACAGTTCTCCTGCTAGGGGCTCCTCCTGTTTACCAATGTATTTCCCTGTTGACGAGGCATTTGGCTACCTTAAGAGAGTCATAGTTACTCCTTGCTGTTGCTCCCCATTTTACAACAGGGACATCTACAAGCTTACTCTGGCCAGTTCTCCTGAAGCGATACGCTAATATCTGTTGACATAAAGACTTTCACAGTACTCCTGCCGGGAGCTTCTCGACTTTACCGATGTATTTCGCCTATAGATGAGGCGTTTGGCTACCTTAAGAGAGTCATAGTTACTCCTGCCAGTGTCTCTCCGTTAAACCACAGTCACATCTACCATTTTCCTCTGCCCCTTTCACCAGACGCGATACGATACTATTCTTCGACATTATGACTTTCACAGTTCTCCTGCTAGGGGCTCCTCCTGTTTACCAATGTATTTCGCCTGTTGACGAGGCATTTGGCTACCTTAAGAGATTCATAGTTACTCCTGTCAGTTGCTCCCCGTTTTACCAAAGTCACATTTTCAATCTTATTCTGGCCAGTTCACCTGAACCGATACGCCATTATCAGTCAACCTAAAGTATATCACTGTACTCCTGCCGGGAGCTTCGCGAGTTTGCCGATGTATTTCGCCTGTTGACGAGGCATTTGGATACCTTAAGAGAGTCATAGTTACTCCTTGCTGTTGCTCCCCATTTTACAACAGGGACATCTACAAGCTTACTCTGGCCAGTACTCCTGAAGCGATACGCTAATATCTGTTGACATAAAGACTTTCACAGTACTCCTGCCGGGAGCTTCTCGACTTTACCGATGTATTTCGCCTATTGACGAGGCATTTGGCTACCTTAAGAGAGTCATAGTTACTCCTGCCAGTGTCTCTCCGTTAAACCACATTCACATCTACAATATTCCTCTGCCCCTATCACCAGACGCGATACGCCATTATTTGTCGACATTATGACTTTCACAGTACTCCTGCTAGGGGCTCCTCCAGTTTACAAATGTATTTCGCCTGTTGACAAGGCATTTGGCTACCTTAAGAGAGTCATAGTTACTCCTGTCAGTTGCTCCCCGTTTTACCAAAGTCACATTCTCAATCTTATTCTGGCCAGTTCACCTGAAGCGATACGCTATTATCAGTCAACCTAAAGAATATCACAGTACTCCTGCCGGGAGCTTCTCTAGTTTGCCGATGTATTTCGCCTGTTGACGAGGCATTTGGCTACCTTAAGAGAGTCATAGTTACTCCTGCCAGTGTCTCTCCGTTAAACCACAGTCACATCTACAATATTCCTCGGCCCCTATCACCAGACGCGATACGCCATTATTTGTCGACATTATGACTTTCACAGTACTCCTGCTAGGGGCTCCTCCAGTTTACAAATGTATTTCGCCTGTTGACAAGGCATTTGGATACCTTAAGAGAGTCATAGTTACTCCTGTCAGTTGCTCCCCGTTTTACCAAAGTCACATTTTCAATCTTATTCTGGCCAGTTCACCTGAACCGGTACGCCATTATCAGTCAACCTAAAGTATATCACTGTACTCCTGCCGGGAGCTTCGCGAGTTTGCCGATGTATTTCGCCTGTTGACGAGGCATTTGGATACCTTAAGAGAGTCATAGTTACTCCTTGCTGTTGCTCCCCATTTTACAACAGGGACATCTACAAGCTTACTCTGGCCAGTTCTCCTGAAGCGATACGCTAATATCTGTTGACATAAAGACTTTCACAGTACTCCTGCCGGGAGCTTCTCGACTTTACCGATGTATTTCGCCTATTGATGAGGCGTTTGGCTACCTTAAGAGAGTCATAGTTACTCCTGCCAGTGTCTCTCCGTTAAACCACAGTCACATCTACCATTTTCCTCTGCCCCTTTCACCAGACGCGATACGATACTATTCTTCGACATTATGACTTTCACAGTTCTCCTGCTAGGGGCTCCTCCTGTTTACCAATGTATTTCCCTGTTGACGAGGCATTTGGCTACCTTAAGAGAGTCATAGTTACTCCTTGCTGTTGCTCCCCATTTTACAACAGGGACATCTACAAGCTTACTCTGGCCAGTTCTCCTGAAGCGATACGCTAATATCTGTTGACATAAAGACTTTCACAGTACTCCTGCCGGGAGCTTCTCGACTTTACCGATGTATTTCGCCTATAGATGAGGCGTTTGGCTACCTTAAGAGAGTCATAGTTACTCCTGCCAGTGTCTCTCCGTTAAACCACAGTCACATCTACCATTTTCCTCTGCCCCTTTCACCAGACGCGATACGATACTATTCTTCGACATTATGACTTTCACAGTTCTCCTGCTAGGGGCTCCTCCTGTTTACCAATGTATTTCGCCTGTTGACGAGGCATTTGGCTACCTTAAGAGATTCATAGTTACTCCTGTCAGTTGCTCCCCGTTTTACCAAAGTCACATTTTCAATCTTATTCTGGCCAGTTCACCTGAACCGATACGCCATTATCAGTCAACCTAAAGTATATCACTGTACTCCTGCCGGGAGCTTCGCGAGTTTGCCGATGTATTTCGCCTGTTGACGAGGCATTTGGATACCTTAAGAGAGTCATAGTTACTCCTTGCTGTTGCTCCCCATTTTACAACAGGGACATCTACAAGCTTACTCTGGCCAGTACTCCTGAAGCGATACGCTAATATCTGTTGACATAAAGACTTTCACAGTACTCCTGCCGGGAGCTTCTCGACTTTACCGATGTATTTCGCCTATTGACGAGGCATTTGGCTACCTTAAGAGAGTCATAGTTACTCCTGCCAGTGTCTCTCCGTTAAACCACATTCACATCTACAATATTCCTCTGCCCCTATCACCAGACGCGATACGCCATTATTTGTCGACATTATGACTTTCACAGTACTCCTGCTAGGGGCTCCTCCAGTTTACAAATGTATTTCGCCTGTTGACAAGGCATTTGGCTACCTTAAGAGAGTCATAGTTACTCCTGTCAGTTGCTCCCCGTTTTACCAAAGTCACATTCTCAATCTTATTCTGGCCAGTTCACCTGAAGCGATACGCTATTATCAGTCAACCTAAAGAATATCACAGTACTCCTGCCGGGAGCTTCTCTAGTTTGCCGATGTATTTCGCCTGTTGACGAGGCATTAGGATACCTTAAGAGAGTCATAGTTACCACTTGCTGTTGCTCCCCATTTTACAACAGGCACATCAACAAGCTTACTCTGGCCAATTCTCCTGAAGCGATACGCTAATATCTGTGACATAAAGACTTTCACAGTACTCCTGCCGGGAGCTTCTCGACTTTGCTGATGTATTTCGCCTATTGATGAGGCGTTTGGCTACCTTAAGAGAGTCATAGTTACTCCTGCCAGTGTCTCTCCGTTAAACCACAGTCACATCTACCATTTTCCTCTGCCCCTTTCACCAGACGCGATACGATATTATTCTTCGACATTATGACTTTCACAGTACTCCTGCTAGGGGCTCCTACAGATTACCAAAGTATTTCGCCTGTTGAAGAGGCATTTGGACACCTTAAGAGAGTCATAGTTACTCCTGTCAGTTGCTCCCCGTTTTACCAAAGTCACATTCTCAATCTTATTCTGGCCAGTTCACCTGAAGCGATACGCTATTATCAGTCAACCTAAAGAATATCACAGTACTCCTGCCGGGAGCTTCTCGAATTTGCCGATGTATTTCGCCTGTTGACGAGGCATTTGGATACCTTAAGAGAGTCATAGTTACCACTTGCTGTTGCTCCCCATTTTACAACAGGCACATCTACAAGCTTACTCTGGCCAATTCTCCTGAAGCGATACGCTAATATCTGTTGACATAAAGACTTTCACAGTACTCCTGCCGGGAGCTTCTCGACTTAGCCGATGTATTTCGCCTATTGATGAGGCGTTTGGCTACCTTAAGAGAGTCATAGTTACTCCTGCCAGTGTCTCTCCGTTAAACCACAGTCACATCTACCATTTTCCTCTGCCCCTTTCACCAGACGCGATACGATATTATTCTTCGACATTATGAGTTTCACAGTACTCCTGCTAGGGGCTCCTCCAGTTTACCAAAGTATTTCGCCTGTTGAAGAGGCATTTGGCTACCTTAAGAGAGTCATAGTTACTCCTGTCAGTTGCTCCCCGTTTTACCAAAGTCACATTCTCAATCTTATTCTGGCCAGTTCACCTGAAGCGATACGCTTTTATCAGTCAACCTAAAGAATATCACAGTACTCCTGCCGGGAGCTTCTCTAGTTTGCCGATGTATTTCGCCTATTGACGAGGCATTTGGCTACCTTAAGAGAGTCATAGTTACTCCTGCCAGTGTCTCTCCGTTAAACCACAGTCACATCTACAATATTCCTCGGCCCCTATCACCAGACGCGATACGCCATTATTTGTCGACATTATGACTTTCACAGTACTCCTGCTAGGGGCTCCTCCAGTTTACAAATGTATTTCGCCTGTTGACAAGGCATTTGGATACCTTAAGAGAGTCATAGTTACTCCTGTCAGTTGCTCCCCGTTTTACCAAAGTCACATTTTCAATCTTATTCTGGCCAGTTCACCTGAACCGGTACGCCATTATCAGTCAACCTAAAGTATATCACTGTACTCCTGCCGGGAGCTTCGCGAGTTTGCCGATGTATTTCGCCTGTTGACGAGGCATTTGGATACCTTAAGAGAGTCATAGTTACTCCTTGCTGTTGCTCCCCATTTTACAACAGGGACATCTACAAGCTTACTCTGGCCAGTTCTCCTGAAGCGATACGCTAATATCTGTTGACATAAAGACTTTCACAGTACTCCTGCCGGGAGCTTCTCGACTTTACCGATGTATTTCGCCTATTGATGAGGCGTTTGGCTACCTTAAGAGAGTCATAGTTACTCCTGCCAGTGTCTCTCCGTTAAACCACAGTCACATCTACCATTTTCCTCTGCCCCTTTCACCAGACGCGATACGATACTATTCTTCGACATTATGACTTTCACAGTTCTCCTGCTAGGGGCTCCTCCTGTTTACCAATGTATTTCCCTGTTGACGAGGCATTTGGCTACCTTAAGAGAGTCATAGTTACTCCTTGCTGTTGCTCCCCATTTTACAACAGGGACATCTACAAGCTTACTCTGGCCAGTTCTCCTGAAGCGATACGCTAATATCTGTTGACATAAAGACTTTCACAGTACTCCTGCCGGGAGCTTCTCGACTTTACCGATGTATTTCGCCTATAGATGAGGCGTTTGGCTACCTTAAGAGAGTCATAGTTACTCCTGCCAGTGTCTCTCCGTTAAACCACAGTCACATCTACCATTTTCCTCTGCCCCTTTCACCAGACGCGATACGATACTATTCTTCGACATTATGACTTTCACAGTTCTCCTGCTAGGGGCTCCTCCTGTTTACCAATGTATTTCGCCTGTTGACGAGGCATTTGGCTACCTTAAGAGATTCATAGTTACTCCTGTCAGTTGCTCCCCGTTTTACCAAAGTCACATTTTCAATCTTATTCTGGCCAGTTCACCTGAACCGATACGCCATTATCAGTCAACCTAAAGTATATCACTGTACTCCTGCCGGGAGCTTCGCGAGTTTGCCGATGCATTTCGCCTGTTGACGAGGCATTTGGATACCTTAAGAGAGTCATAGTTACTCCTTGCTGTTGCTCCCCATTTTACAACAGGGACATCTACAAGCTTACTCTGGCCAGTACTCCTGAAGCGATACGCTAATATCTGTTGACATAAAGACTTTCACAGTACTCCTGCCGGGAGCTTCTCGACTTTACCGATGTATTTCGCCTATTGACGAGGCATTTGGCTACCTTAAGAGAGTCATAGTTACTCCTGCCAGTGTCTCTCCGTTAAACCACATTCACATCTACAATATTCCTCTGCCCCTATCACCAGACGCGATACGCCATTATTTGTCGACATTATGACTTTCACAGTACTCCTGCTAGGGGCTCCTCCAGTTTACAAATGTATTTCGCCTGTTGACAAGGCATTTGGCTACCTTAAGAGAGTCATAGTTACTCCTGTCAGTTGCTCCCCGTTTTACCAAAGTCACATTCTCAATCTTATTCTGGCCAGTTCACCTGAAGCGATACGCTATTATCAGTCAACCTAAAGAATATCACAGTACTCCTGCCGGGAGCTTCTCTAGTTTGCCGATGTATTTCGCCTGTTGACGAGGCATTTGGCTACCTTAAGAGAGTCATAGTTACTCCTGCCAGTGTCTCTCCGTTAAACCACAGTCACATCTACAATATTCCTCGGCCCCTATCACCAGACGCGATACGCCATTATTTGTCGACATTATGACTTTCACAGTACTCCTGCTAGGGGCTCCTCCAGTTTACAAATGTATTTCGCCTGTTGACAAGGCATTTGGATACCTTAAGAGAGTCATAGTTACTCCTGTCAGTTGCTCCCCGTTTTACCAAAGTCACATTTTCAATCTTATTCTGGCCAGTTCACCTGAACCGGTACGCCATTATCAGTCAACCTAAAGTATATCACTGTACTCCTGCCGGGAGCTTCGCGAGTTTGCCGATGTATTTCGCCTGTTGACGAGGCATTTGGATACCTTAAGAGAGTCATAGTTACTCCTTGCTGTTGCTCCCCATTTTACAACAGGGACATCTACAAGCTTACTCTGGCCAGTTCTCCTGAAGCGATACGCTAATATCTGTTGACATAAAGACTTTCACAGTACTCCTGCCGGGAGCTTCTCGACTTTACCGATGTATTTCGCCTATTGATGAGGCGTTTGGCTACCTTAAGAGAGTCATAGTTACTCCTGCCAGTGTCTCTCCGTTAAACCACAGTCACATCTACCATTTTCCTCTGCCCCTTTCACCAGACGCGATACGATACTATTCTTCGACATTATGACTTTCACAGTTCTCCTGCTAGGGGCTCCTCCTGTTTACCAATGTATTTCCCTGTTGACGAGGCATTTGGCTACCTTAAGAGAGTCATAGTTACTCCTTGCTGTTGCTCCCCATTTTACAACAGGGACATCTACAAGCTTACTCTGGCCAGTTCTCCTGAAGCGATACGCTAATATCTGTTGACATAAAGACTTTCACAGTACTCCTGCCGGGAGCTTCTCGACTTTACCGATGTATTTCGCCTATAGATGAGGCGTTTGGCTACCTTAAGAGAGTCATAGTTACTCCTGCCAGTGTCTCTCCGTTAAACCACAGTCACATCTACCATTTTCCTCTGCCCCTTTCACCAGACGCGATACGATACTATTCTTCGACATTATGACTTTCACAGTTCTCCTGCTAGGGGCTCCTCCTGTTTACCAATGTATTTCGCCTGTTGACGAGGCATTTGGCTACCTTAAGAGAGTCATAGTTACTCCTGTCAGTTGCTCCCCGTTTTACCAAAGTCACATTCTCAATCTTATTCTGGCCAGTTCACCTGAAGCGATACGCTATTATCAGTCAACCTAAAGAATATCACAGTACTCCTGCCGGGAGCTTCTCTAGTTTGCCGATGTATTTCGCCTGTTGACGAGGCATTAGGATACCTTAAGAGAGTCATAGTTACCACTTGCTGTTGCTCCCCATTTTACAACAGGCACATCAACAAGCTTACTCTGGCCAATTCTCCTGAAGCGATACGCTAATATCTGTGACATAAAGACTTTCACAGTACTCCTGCCGGGAGCTTCTCGACTTTGCTGATGTATTTCGCCTATTGATGAGGCGTTTGGCTACCTTAAGAGAGTCATAGTTACTCCTGCCAGTGTCTCTCCGTTAAACCACAGTCACATCTACCATTTTCCTGTGCCCCTTTCACCAGACGCGATACGATATTATTCTTCGACATTATGACTTTCACAGTACTCCTGCTAGGGGCTCCTACAGTTTACCAAAGTATTTCGCCTGTTGAAGAGGCATTTGGACACCTTAAGAGAGTCATAGTTACTCCTGTCAGTTGCTCCCCGTTTTACCAAAGTCACATTCTCAATCTTATTCTGGCCAGTTCACCTGAAGCGATACGCTATTATCAGTCAACCTAAAGAATATCACAGTACTCCTGCCGGGAGCTTCTCGAATTTGCCGATGTATTTCGCCTGTTGACGAGGCATTTGGATACCTTAAGAGAGTCATAGTTACCACTTGCTGTTGCTCCCCATTTTACAACAGGGACATCTACAAGCTTACTCTGGCCAGTTCTCCTGAAGCGATACGCTAATATCTGTTGACATAAAGACTTTCACAGTACTCCTGCCGGGAGCTTCTCGACTTTACCGATGTATTTCGCCTATAGATGAGGCGTTTGGCTACCTTAAGAGAGTCATAGTTACTCCTGCCAGTGTCTCTCCGTTAAACCACAGTCACATCTACCAGTTTCCTCTGCCCCTTTCACCAGACGCGATACGATACTATTCTTCGACATTATGACTTTCACAGTTCTCCTGCTAGGGGCTCCTCCTGTTTACCAATGTATTTCGCCTGTTGACGAGGCATTTGGCTACCTTAAGAGATTCATAGTTACTCCTGTCAGTTGCTCCCCGTTTTACCAAAGTCACATTTTCAATCTTATTCCGGCCAGTTCACCTGAACCGATACGCCATTATCAGTCAACCTAAAGTATATCACTGTACTCCTGCCGGGAGCTTCGCGAGTTTGCCGATGTATTTCGCCTGTTGACGAGGCATTTGGATACCTTAAGAGAGTCATAGTTACTCCTTGCTGTTGCTCCCCATTTTACAACAGGGACATCTACAAGCTTACTCTGGCCAGTACTCCTGAAGCGATACGCTAATATCTGTTGACATAAAGACTTTCACAGTACTCCTGCCGGGAGCTTCTCGACTTTACCGATGTATTTCGCCTATTGACGAGGCATTTGGCTACCTTAAGAGAGTCATAGTTACTCCTGCCAGTGTCTCTCCGTTAAACCACATTCACATCTACAATATTCCTCTGCCCCTATCACCAGACGCGATACGCCATTATTTGTCGACATTATGACTTTCACAGTACTCCTGCTAGGGGCTCCTCCAGTTTACAAATGTATTTCGCCTGTTGACAAGGCATTTGGCTACCTTAAGAGAGTCATAGTTACTCCTGTCAGTTGCTCCCCGTTTTACCAAAGTCACATTCTCAATCTTATTCTGGCCAGTTCACCTGAAGCGATACGCTATTATCAGTCAACCTAAAGAATATCACAGTACTCCTGCCGGGAGCTTCTCTAGTTTGCCGATGTATTTCGCCTGTTGACGAGGCATTAGGATACCTTAAGAGAGTCATAGTTACCACTTGCTGTTGCTCCCCATTTTACAACAGGCACATCAACAAGCTTACTCTGGCCAATTCTCCTGAAGCGATACGCTAATATCTGTGACATAAAGACTTTCACAGTACTCCTGCCGGGAGCTTCTCGACTTTGCTGATGTATTTCGCCTATTGATGAGGCGTTTGGCTACCTTAAGAGAGTCATAGTTACTCCTGCCAGTGTCTCTCCGTTAAACCACAGTCACATCTACCATTTTCCTCTGCCCCTTTCACCAGACGCGATACGATATTATTCTTCGACATTATGACTTTCACAGTACTCCTGCTAGGGGCTCCTACAGTTTACCAAAGTATTTCGCCTGTTGAAGAGGCATTTGGACACCTTAAGAGAGTCATAGTTACTCCTGTCAGTTGCTCCCCGTTTTACCAAAGTCACATTCTCAATCTTATTCTGGCCAGTTCACCTGAAGCGATACGCTATTATCAGTCAACCTAAAGAATATCACAGTACTCCTGCCGGGAGCTTCTCGAATTTGCCGATGTATTTCGCCTGTTGACGAGGCATTTGGCTACCTTAAGAGAGTCATAGTTACTCCTGTCAGTTGCTCCCCGTTTTACCAAAGTCACATTCTCAATCTTATTCTGGCCAGTTCACCTGAAGCGATACGCTTTTATCAGTCAACCTAAAGAATATCACAGTACTCCTGCCGGGAGCTTCTCTAGTTTGCCGATGTATTTCGCCTATTGACGAGGCATTTGGCTACCTTAAGAGAGTCATAGTTACTCCTGCCAGTGTCTCTCCGTTAAACCACAGTCACATCTACAATATTCCTCGGCCCCTATCACCAGACGCGATACGCCATTATTTGTCGACATTATGACTTTCACAGTACTCCTGCTAGGGGCTCCTCCAGTTTACAAATGTATTTCGCCTGTTGACAAGGCATTTGGCTACCTTAAGAGAGTCATAGTTACTCCTGTCAGTTGCTCCCCGTTTTACCAAAGTCACATTTTCAATCTTATTCTGGCCAGTTCACCTGAACCGGTACGCCATTATCAGTCAACCTAAAGTATATCACTGTACTCCTGCCGGGAGCTTCGCGAGTTTGCCGATGTATTTCGCCTGTTGACGAGGCATTTGGATACCTTAAGAGAGTCATAGTTACTCCTTGCTGTTGCTCCCCATTTTACAACAGGGACATCTACAAGCTTACTCTGGCCAGTTCTCCTGAAGCGATACGCTAATATCTGTTGACATAAAGACTTTCACAGTACTCCTGCCGGGAGCTTCTCGACTTTACCGATGTATTTCGCCTATTGATGAGGCGTTTGGCTACCTTAAGAGAGTCATAGTTACTCCTGCCAGTGTCTCTCCGTTAAACCACAGTCACATCTACCAGTTTCCTCTGCCCCTTTCACCAGACGCGATACGATACTATTCTTCGACATTATGACTTTCACAGTTCTCCTGCTAGGGGCTCCTCCTGTTTACCAATGTATTTCGCCTGTTGACGAGGCATTTGGCTACCTTAAGAGATTCATAGTTACTCCTGTCAGTTGCTCCCCGTTTTACCAAAGTCACATTTTCAATCTTATTCTGGCCAGTTCACCTGAACCGATACGCCATTATCAGTCAACCTAAAGTATATCACTGTACTCCTGCCGGGAGCTTCGCGAGTTTGCCGATGTATTTCGCCTGTTGACGAGGCATTTGGATACCTTAAGAGAGTCATAGTTACTCCTTGCTGTTGCTCCCCATTTTACAACAGGGACATCTACAAGCTTACTCTGGCCAGTACTCCTGAAGCGATACGCTAATATCTGTTGACATAAAGACTTTCACAGTACTCCTGCCGGGAGCTTCTCGACTTTACCGATGTATTTCGCCTATTGACGAGGCATTTGGCTACCTTAAGAGAGTCATAGTTACTCCTGCCAGTGTCTCTCCGTTAAACCACATTCACATCTACAATATTCCTCTGCCCCTATCACCAGACGCGATACGCCATTATTTGTCGACATTATGACTTTCACAGTACTCCTGCTAGGGGCTCCTCCAGTTTACAAATGTATTTCGCCTGTTGACAAGGCATTTGGCTACCTTAAGAGAGTCATAGTTACTCCTGTCAGTTGCTCCCCGTTTTACCAAAGTCACATTCTCAATCTTATTCTGGCCAGTTCACCTGAAGCGATACGCTATTATCAGTCAACCTAAAGAATATCACAGTACTCCTGCCGGGAGCTTCTCTAGTTTGCCGATGTATTTCGCCTGTTGACGAGGCATTAGGATACCTTAAGAGAGTCATAGTTACCACTTGCTGTTGCTCCCCATTTTACAACAGGCACATCAACAAGCTTACTCTGGCCAATTCTCCTGAAGCGATACGCTAATATCTGTGACATAAAGACTTTCACAGTACTCCTGCCGGGAGCTTCTCGACTTTGCTGATGTATTTCGCCTATTGATGAGGCGTTTGGCTACCTTAAGAGAGTCATAGTTACTCCTGCCAGTGTCTCTCCGTTAAACCACAGTCACATCTACCATTTTCCTCTGCCCCTTTCACCAGACGCGATACGATATTATTCTTCGACATTATGACTTTCACAGTACTCCTGCTAGGGGCTCCTACAGTTTACCAAAGTATTTCGCCTGTTGAAGAGGCATTTGGACACCTTAAGAGAGTCATAGTTACTCCTGTCAGTTGCTCCCCGTTTTACCAAAGTCACATTCTCAATCTTATTCTGGCCAGTTCACCTGAAGCGATACGCTATTATCAGTCAACCTAAAGAATATCACAGTACTCCTGCCGGGAGCTTCTCGAATTTGCCGATGTATTTCGCCTGTTGACGAGGCATTTGGCTACCTTAAGAGAGTCATAGTTACTCCTGTCAGTTGCTCCCCGTTTTACCAAAGTCACATTCTCAATCTTATTCTGGCCAGTTCACCTGAAGCGATACGCTTTTATCAGTCAACCTAAAGAATATCACAGTACTCCTGCCGGGAGCTTCTCTAGTTTGCCGATGTATTTCGCCTATTGACGAGGCATTTGGCTACCTTAAGAGAGTCATAGTTACTCCTGCCAGTGTCTCTCCGTTAAACCACAGTCACATCTACAATATTCCTCGGCCCCTATCACCAGACGCGATACGCCATTATTTGTCGACATTATGACTTTCACAGTACTCCTGCTAGGGGCTCCTCCAGTTTACAAATGTATTTCGCCTGTTGACAAGGCATTTGGCTACCTTAAGAGAGTCATAGTTACTCCTGTCAGTTGCTCCCCGTTTTACCAAAGTCACATTTTCAATCTTATTCTGGCCAGTTCACCTGAACCGGTACGCCATTATCAGTCAACCTAAAGTATATCACTGTACTCCTGCCGGGAGCTTCGCGAGTTTGCCGATGTATTTCGCCTGTTGACGAGGCATTTGGATACCTTAAGAGAGTCATAGTTACTCCTTGCTGTTGCTCCCCATTTTACAACAGGGACATCTACAAGCTTACTCTGGCCAGTTCTCCTGAAGCGATACGCTAATATCTGTTGACATAAAGACTTTCACAGTACTCCTGCCGGGAGCTTCTCGACTTTACCGATGTATTTCGCCTATTGATGAGGCGTTTGGCTACCTTAAGAGAGTCATAGTTACTCCTGCCAGTGTCTCTCCGTTAAACCACAGTCACATCTACCATTTTCCTCTGCCCCTTTCACCAGACGCGATACGATACTATTCTTCGACATTATGACTTTCACAGTTCTCCTGCTAGGGGCTCCTCCTGTTTACCAATGTATTTCGCCTGTTGACGAGGCATTTGGCTACCTTAAGAGAGTCATAGTTACTCCTTGCTGTTGCTCCCCATTTTACAACAGGGACATCTACAAGCTTACTCTGGCCAGTTCTCCTGAAGCGATACGCTAATATCTGTTGACATAAAGACTTTCACAGTACTCCTGCCGGGAGCTTCTCGACTTTACCGATGTATTTCGCCTATAGATGAGGCGTTTGGCTACCTTAAGAGAGTCATAGTTACTCCTGCCAGTGTCTCTCCGTTAAACCACAGTCACATCTACCATTTTCCTCTGCCCCTTTCACCAGACGCGATACGATACTATTCTTCGACATTATGACTTTCACAGTTCTCCTGCTAGGGGCTCCTCCTGTTTACCAATGTATTTCGCCTGTTGACGAGGCATTTGGCTACCTTAAGAGAGTCATAGTTACTCCTGTCAGTTGCTCCCCGTTTTACCAAAGTCACATTTTCAATCTTATTCTGGCCAGTTCACCTGAACCGATACGCCATTATCAGTCAACCTAAAGTATATCACTGTACTCCTGCCGGGAGCTTCGCGAGTTTGCCGATGTATTTCGCCTGTTGACGAGGCATTTGGATACCTTAAGAGAGTCATAGTTACTCCTTGCTGTTGCTCCCCATTTTACAACAGGGACATCTACAAGCTTACTCTGGCCAGTACTCCTGAAGCGATACGCTAATATCTGTTGACATAAAGACTTTCACAGTACTCCTGCCGGGAGCTTCTCGACTTTACCGATGTATTTCGCCTATTGACGAGGCATTTGGCTACCTTAAGAGAGTCATAGTTACTCCTGCCAGTGTCTCTCCGTTAAACCACATTCACATCTACAATATTCCTCTGCCCCTATCACCAGACGCGATACGCCATTATTTGTCGACATTATGACTTTCACAGTACTCCTGCTAGGGGCTCCTCCAGTTTACAAATGTATTTCGCCTGTTGACAAGGCATTTGGCTACCTTAAGAGAGTCATAGTTACTCCTGTCAGTTGCTCCCCGTTTTACCAAAGTCACATTCTCAATCTTATTCTGGCCAGTTCACCTGAAGCGATACGCTATTATCAGTCAACCTAAAGAATATCACAGTACTCCTGCCGGGAGCTTCTCGAATTTGCCGATGTATTTCGCCTGTTGACGAGGCATTAGGATACCTTAAGAGAGTCATAGTTACCACTTGCTGTTGCTCCCCATTTTACAACAGGCACATCAACAAGCTTACTCTGGCCAATTCTCCTGAAGCGATACGCTAATATCTGTGACATAAAGACTTTCACAGTACTCCTGCCGGGAGCTTCTCGACTTTGCTGATGTATTTCGCCTATTGATGAGGCGTTTGGCTACCTTAAGAGAGTCATAGTTACTCCTGCCAGTGTCTCTCCGTTAAACCACAGTCACATCTACCATTTTCCTCTGCCCCTTTCACCAGACGCGATACGATATTACTCTTCGACATTATGACTTTCACAGTACTCCTGCTAGGGGCTCCTCCAGTTTACCAAAGTATTTCGCCTGTTGAAGAGGCATTTGGCTACCTTAAGAGAGTCATAGTTACTCCTGTCAGTTGCTCCCCGTTTTACCAAAGTCGCATTCTCAATCTTATTCTGGCCAGTTCACCTGAAGCGATACGCTTTTATCAGTCAACCTAAAGAATATCACAGTACTCCTGCCGGGAGCTTCTCTAGTTTGCCGATGTATTTCGCCTATTGACGAGGCATTTGGCTACCTTAAGAGAGTCATAGTTACTGCTGCCAGTGTCTCTCCGTTAAACCACAGTCACATCTACAATATTCCTCGGCCCCTATCACCAGACGCGATACGCCATTATTTGTCGACATTATGACTTTCACAGTACTCCTGCTAGGGGCTCCTCCAGTTTACAAATGTATTTCGCCTGTTGACAAGGCATTTGGCTACCTTAAGAGAGTCATAGTTACTCCTGCCAGTGTCTCTCCGTTAAACCACAGTCACATCTACCATTTTCCTCTGCCCCTTTCACCAGACGCGATACGATATTATTCTTCGACATTATGACTTTCACAGTACTCCTGCTAGGGGCTCCTACAGTTTACCAAAGTATTTCGCCTGTTGAAGAGGCATTTGGACACCTTAAGAGAGTCATAGTTACTCATGTCAGTTGCTCCCCGTTTTACCAAAGTCACATTCTCAATCTTATTCTGGCCAGTTCACCTGAAGCGATACGCTATTATCAGTCAACCTAAAGAATATCACAGTACTCCTGCCGGGAGCTTCTCGAATTTGCCGATGTATTTCGCCTGTTGACGAGGCATTTGGATACCTTAAGAGAGTCATAGTTACCACTTGCTGTTGCTCCCCATTTTACAACAGGCACATCTACAAGCTTACTCTGGCCAATTCTCCTGAAGCGATACGCTAATATCTGTTGACATAAAGACTTTCACAGTACTCCTGCCGGGAGCTTCTCGACTTTGCCGATGTATTTCGCCTATTGATGAGGCGTTTGGCTACCTTAAGAGAGTCATAGTTACTCCTGCCAGTGTCTCTCCGTTAAACCACAGTCACATCTACCATTTTAATCTGCCCCTTTCACCAGACGCGATACGATATTATTCTTCGACATTATGACTTTCACAGTACTCCTGCTAGGGGCTCCTCCAGTTTACCAAAGTATTTCGCCTGTTGAAGAGGCATTTGGCTACCTTAAGAGAGTCATAGTTACTCCTGTCAGTTGCTCCCCGTTTTACCAAAGTCACATTCTCAATCTTATTCTGGCCAGTTCACCTGAAGCGATACGCTTTTATCAGTCAACCTAAAGAATATCACAGTACTCCTGCCGGGAGCTTCTCTAGTTTGCCGATGTATTTCGCCTATTGACGAGGCATTTGGCTACCTTAAGAGAGTCATAGTTACTGCTGCCAGTGTCTCTCCGTTAAACCACAGTCACATCTACAATATTCCTCGGCCCCTATCACCAGACGCGATATGCCATTATTTGTCGACATTATGACTTTCACAGTACTCCTGCTAGGGGCTCCTCCAGTTTACAAATGTATTTCGCCTGTTGACAAGGCATTTGGCTACCTTAAGAGAGTCATAGTTACTCCTGTCAGTTGCTCCCCGTTTTACCAAAGTCACATTTTCAATCTTATTCTGGCCAGTTCACCTGAACCGGTACGCCATTATCAGTCAACCTAAAGTATATCACTGTACTCCTGCCGGGAGCTTCGCGAGTTTGCCGATGTATTTCGCCTGTTGACGAGGCATTTGGATACCTTAAGAGAGTTATAGTTACTCCTTGCTGTTGCTCCCCATTTTACAACAGGGACATCTACAAGCTTACTCTGGCCAGTTCTCCTGAAGCGATACGCTAATATCTGTTGACATAAAGACTTTCACAGTACTCCTGCCGGGAGCTTCTCGACTTTACCGATGTATTTCGCCTATTGATGAGGCGTTTGGCTACCTTAAGAGAGTCATAGTTACTCCTGCCAGTGTCTCTCCGTTAAACCACAGTCACATCTACCATTTTCCTCTGCCCCTTTCACCAGACGCGATACGATACTATTCTTCGACATTATGACTTTCACAGTTCTCCTGCTAGGGGCTCCTCCTGTTTACCAATGTATTTCGCCTGTTGACGAGGCATTTGGCTACCTTAAGAGATTCATAGTTACTCCTGTCAGTTGCTCCCCGTTTTACCAAAGTCACATTTTCAATCTTATTCTGGCCAGTTCACCTGAACCGATACGCCATTATCAGTCAACCTAAAGTATATCACTGTACTCCTGCCGGGAGCTTCGCGAGTTTGCCGATGTATTTCGCCTGTTGACGAGGCATTTGGATACCTTAAGAGAGTCATAGTTACTCCTTGCTGTTGCTCCCCATTTTACAACAGGGACATCTACAAGCTTACTCTGGCCAGTTCTCCTGAAGCGATACGCTAATATCTGTTGACATAAAGACTTTCACAGTACTCCTGCCGGGAGCTTCTCGACTTTACCGATGTATTTCGCCTATTGACGAGGCATTTGGCTACCTTAAGAGAGTCATAGTTACTCCTGCCAGTGTCTCTCCGTTAAACCACATTCACATCTACAATATTCCTCTGCCCCTATCACCAGACGCGATACGCCATTATTTGTCGACATTATGACTTTCACAGTACTCCTGCTAGGGGCTCCTCCAGTTTACAAATGTATTTCGCCTGTTGACAAGGCATTTGGCTACCTTAAGAGAGTCATAGTTACTCCTGTCAGTTGCTCCCCGTTTTACCAAAGCCACATTCTCAATCTTATTCTGGCCAGTTCACCTGAAGCGATATGCTATTATCAGTCAACCTAAAGAATATCACAGTACTCCTGCCGGGAGCTTCTCTAGTTTGCCGATGTATTTCGCCTGTTGACGAGGCATTAGGATACCTTAAGAGAGTCATAGTTACCACTTGCTGTTGCTCCCCATTTTACAACAGGCACATCTACAAGCTTACTCTGGCCAATTCTCCTGAAGCGATACGCTAATATCTGTTGACATAAAGACTTTCACAGTACTCCTGCCGGGAGCTTCTCGACTTTACCGATGTATTTCGCCTATTGACGAGGCATTTGGCTACCTTAAGAGAGTCATAGTTACTCCTGCCAGTGTCTCTCCGTTAAACCACATTCACATCTACAATATTCCTCTGCCCCTATCACCAGACGCGATACGCCATTATTTGTCGACATTATGACTTTCACAGTACTCCTGCTAGGGGCTCCTCCAGTTTACAAATGTATTTCGCCTGTTGACAAGGCATTTGGCTACCTTAAGAGAGTCATAGTTACTCCTGTCAGTTGCTCCCCGTTTTACCAAAGTCACATTCTCAATCTTATTCTGGCCAGTTCACCTGAAGCGATACGCTATTATCAGTCAACCTAAAGAATATCACAGTACTCCTGCCGGGAGCTTCTCGAATTTGCCGATGTATTTCGCCTGTTGACGAGGCATTTGGATACCTTAAGAGAGTCATAGTTACCACTTGCTGTTGCTCCCCATTTTACAACAGGCACATCTACAAGCTTACTCTGGCCAATTCTCCTGAAGCGATACGCTAATATCTGTTGACATAAAGACTTTCACAGTACTCCTGCCGGGAGCTTCTCGACTTTGCCGATGTATTTCGCCTATTGATGAGGCGTTTGGCTACCTTAAGAGAGTCATAGTTACTCCTGCCAGTGTCTCTCCGTTAAACCACAGTCACATCTACCATTTTCCTCTGCCCCTTTCACCAGACGCGATACGATATTATTCTTCGACATTATGACTTTCACAGTACTCCTGCTAGGGGCTCCTCCAGTTTACCAAAGTATTTCGCCTGTTGAAGAGGCATTTGGCTACCTTAAGAGAGTCATAGTTACTCCTGTCAGTTGCTCCCCGTTTTACCAAAGTCACATTCTCAATCTTATTCTGGCCAGTTCACCTGAAGCGATACGCTATTATCAGTCAACTTAAAGAATATCACAGTACTCCTGCCGGGAGCTTCTCTAGTTTGCCGATGTATTTCGCCTATTGACGAGGCATTTGGCTACCTTAAGAGAGTCATAGTTACTCCTGCCAGTGTCTCTCCGTTAAACCACAGTCACATCTACAATATTCCTCTGCCCCTATCACCAGACGCGATACGCCATTATTTGTCGACATTATGACTTTCACAGTACTCCTGCTAGGGGCTCCTCCAGTTTACAAATGTATTTCGCCTGTTGACAAGGCATTTGGCTACCTTAAGAGAGTCATACTTACTCCTGTCAGTTGCTCCCCGTTTTACCAAAGTCACATTTTCAATCTTATTCTGGCCAGTTCACCTGAACCGATACGCCATTATCAGTCAACCTAAAGTATATCACTGTACTCCTGCCGGGAGCTTCGCGAGTTTGCCGATGTATTTCGCCTGTTGACGAGGCATTTGGATACCTTAAGAGAGTCATAGTTACTCCTTGCTGTTGCTCCCCATTTTACAACAGGGACATCTACAAGCTTAATCTGGCCAGTTCTCCTGAAGCGATACGCTAAAATCTGTTGACATAAAGACTTTCACAGTACTCCTGCCGGGAGCTTCTCGACTTTACCGATGTATTTCTCCTATTGATGAGGCGTTTGGCTACCTTAAGAGAGTCATAGTTACTCCTGACAGTGCCTCTCCGTTAAACCACAGTCACATCTACCATTTTCCTCTGCCCCTTTCACCAGACGCGATACGATACTATTCTTCGACATTATGACTTTCACAGTTCTCCTGCTAGGGGCTCCTCCTGTTTACCAATGTATTTCGCCTGTTGACGAGGCATTTGGCTACCTTAAGAGATTCATAGTTACTCCTGTCAGTTGCTCCCCGTTTTACCAAAGTCACATTTTCAATCTTATTCTGGCCAGTTCACCTGAACCGATACGCCATTATCAGTCAACCTAAAGTATATCACTGTACTCCTGCCGGGAGCTTCGCGAGTTTGCCGATGTATTTCGCCTGTTGACGAGGCATTTGGATACCTTAAGAGAGTCATAGTTACTCCTTGCTGTTGCTCCCCATTTTACAACAGGGACATCTACAAGCTTACTCTGGCCAGTTCTCCTGAAGCGATACGCTAATATCTGTTGACATAAAGACTTTCACAGTACTCCTGCCGGGAGCTTCTCGACTTTACCGATGTATTTCGCCTATTGACGAGGCATTTGGCTACCTTAAGAGAGTCATAGTTACTCCTGCCAGTGTCTCTCCGTTAAACCACATTCACATCTACAATATTCCTCTGCCCCTATCACCAGACGCGATACGCCATTATTTGTCGACATTATGACTTTCACAGTACTCCTGCTAGGGGCTCCTCCAGTTTACAAATGTATTTCGCCTGTTGACAAGGCATTTGGCTACCTTAAGAGAGTCATAGTTACTCCTGTCAGTTGCTCCCCGTTTTACCAAAGTCACATTCTCAATCTTATTCTGGCCAGTTCACCTGAAGCGATACGCTATTATCAGTCAACCTAAAGAATATCACAGTACTCCTGCCGGGAGCTTCTCTAGTTTGCCGATGTATTTCGCCTGTTGACGAGGCATTAGGATACCTTAAGAGAGTCATAGTTACCACTTGCTGTTGCTCCCCATTTTACAACAGGCACATCTACAAGCTTACTCTGGCCAATTCTCCTGAAGCGATACGCTAATATCTGTTGACATAAAGACTTTCACAGTACTCCTGCCGGGAGCTTCTCGACTTTGCTGATGTATTTCGCCTATTGATGAGGCGTTTGGCTACCTTAAGAGAGTCATAGTTACTCCTGCCAGTGTCTCTCCGTTAAACCACAGTCACATCCACCATTTTCCTCTGCCCCTTTCACCAGACGCGATACGATATTATTCTTCGACATTATGACTTTCACAGTACTCCTGCTAGGGGCTCCTACAGTTTACCAAAGTATTTCGCCTGTTGAAGAGGCATTTGGCTACCTTAAGAGAGTCATAGTTACTCCTGTCAGTTGCTCCCCGTTTTACCAAAGTCACATTCTCAATCTTATTCTGGCCAGTTCACCTGAAGCGATACGCTATTATCAGTCAACCTAAAGAATATCACAGTACTCCTGCCAGGAGCTTCTCGAATTTGCCGATGTATTTCGCCTGTTGACGAGGCATTTGGATACCTTAAGAGAGTCATAGTTACCACTTGCTGTTGCTCCCCATTTTACAACAGGCACATCTACAAGCTTACTCTGGCCAATTCTCCTGAAGCGATACGCTAATATCTGTTGACATAAAGACTTTCACAGTACTCCTGCCGGGAGCTTCTCGACTTTACCGATGTATTTCGCCTATTGATGAGGCGTTTGGCTACCTTAAGAGAGTCATAGTTACTCCTGCCAGTGTCTCTCCGTTAAACCACAGTCACATCTACCATTTTCCTCTGCCCCTTTCACCAGACGCGATACGATATTATTCTTCGACATTATGACTTTCACAGTACTCCTGCTAGGGGCTCCTCCAGTTTACCAAAGTATTTCGCCTGTTGAAGAGGCATTTGGCTACCTTAAGAGAGTCATAGTTACTCCTGCCAGTTGCTCCCCGTTTTACCAAAGTCATATTCTCAATCTTATTCTGGCCAGTTCACCTGAAGCGATACGCTATTATCAGTCAACCTAAAGAATATCACAGTACTCCTGCCGGGAGCTTCTCGAGTTTGCCGATGTATTTCGCCTGTTGACGAGGCATTTGGATACCTTAAGAGAGTCATAGTTACCACTTGCTGTTGCTCCCCATTTTACAACAGGCACATCTACAAGCTTACTCTGGCCAATACTCCTGAAGCGATACGCTAATATCTGTTGACATAAAGACTTTCACAGTACTCCTGCCGGGAGCTTCTCGACTTTGCCGATGTATTTCGCCTATTGACGAGGCATTTGGCTACCTTAAGAGAGTCATAGTTACTCCTTGCTGTTGCTCCCCATTTTACAACAGGGACATCTACAAGCTTAATCTGGCCAGTTCTCCTGAAGCGATACGCTAAAATCTGTTGACATAAAGACTTTCACAGTACTCCTGCCGGGAGCTTCTCGACTTTACCGATGTATTTCTCCTATTGATGAGGCGTTTGGCTACCTTAAGAGACTCATAGTTACTCCTGACAGTGTCTCTCCGTTAAACCACAGTCACATCTACCATTTTCCTCTGCCCCTTTCACCAGACGCGATACGATACTATTCTTCGACATTATGACTTTCACAGTTCTCCTGCTAGGGGCTCCTCCTGTTTACCAATGTATTTCGCCTGTTGACGAGGCATTTGGCTACCTTAAGAGATTCATAGTTACTCCTGTCAGTTGCTCCCCGTTTTACCAAAGTCACATTTTCAATCTTATTCTGGCCAGTTCACCTGAACCGATACGCCATTATCAGTCAACCTAAAGTATATCACTGTACTCCTGCCGGGAGCTTCGCGAGTTTGCCGATGTATTTCGCCTGTTGACGAGGCATTTGGATACCTTAAGAGAGTCATAGTTACTCCTTGCTGTTGCTCCCCATTTTACAACAGGGACATCTACAAGCTTACTCTGGCCAGTTCTCCTGAAGCGATACGCTAATATCTGTTGACATAAAGACTTTCACAGTACTCCTGCCGGGAGCTTCTCGACTTTACCGATGTATTTCGCCTATTGACGAGGCATTTGGCTACCTTAAGAGAGTCATAGTTACTCCTGCCAGTGTCTCTCCGTTAAACCACATTCACATCTACAATATTCCTCTGCCCCTATCACCAGACGCGATACGCCATTATTTGTCGACATTATGACTTTCACAGTACTCCTGCTAGGGGCTCCTCCAGTTTACAAATGTATTTCGCCTGTTGACAAGGCATTTGGCTACCTTAAGAGAGTCATAGTTACTCCTGTCAGTTGCTCCCCGTTTTACCAAAGTCACATTCTCAATCTTATTCTGGCCAGTTCACCTGAAGCGATACGCTATTATCAGTCAACCTAAAGAATATCACAGTACTCCTGCCGGGAGCTTCTCTAGTTTGCCGATGTATTTCGCCTGTTGACGAGGCATTAGGATACCTTAAGAGAGTCATAGTTACCACTTGCTGTTGCTCCCCATTTTACAACAGGCACATCTACAAGCTTACTCTGGCCAATTCTCCTGAAGCGATACGCTAATATCTGTTGACATAAAGACTTTCACAGTACTCCTGCCGGGAGCTTCTCGACTTTGCTGATGTATTTCGCCTATTGATGAGGCGTTTGGCTACCTTAAGAGAGTCATAGTTACTCCTGCCAGTGTCTCTCCGTTAAACCACAGTCACATCTACCATTTTCCTCTGCCCCTTTCACCAGACGCGATACGATATTATTCTTCGACATTATGACTTTCACAGTACTCCTGCTAGGGGCTCCTACAGTTTACCAAAGTATTTCGCCTGTTGAAGAGGCATTTGGCTACCTTAAGAGAGTCATAGTTACTCCTGTCAGTTGCTCCCCGTTTTACCAAAGTCACATTCTCAATCTTATTCTGGCCAGTTCACCTGAAGCGATACGCTATTATCAGTCAACCTAAAGAATATCACAGTACTCCTGCCAGGAGCTTCTCGAATTTGCCGATGTATTTCGCCTGTTGACGAGGCATTTGGATACCTTAAGAGAGTCATAGTTACCACTTGCTGTTGCTCCCCATTTTACAACAGGCACATCTACAAGCTTACTCTGGCCAATTCTCCTGAAGCGATACGCTAATATCTGTTGACATAAAGACTTTCACAGTACTCCTGCCGGGAGCTTCTCGACTTTACCGATGTATTTCGCCTATTGATGAGGCGTTTGGCTACCTTAAGAGAGTCATAGTTACTCCTGCCAGTGTCTCTCCGTTAAACCACAGTCACATCTACCATTTTCCTCTGCCCCTTTCACCAGACGCGATACGATATTATTCTTCGACATTATGACTTTCACAGTACTCCTGCTAGGGGCTCCTCCAGTTTACCAAAGTATTTCGCCTGTTGAAGAGGCATTTGGCTACCTTAAGAGAGTCATAGTTACTCCTGCCAGTTGCTCCCCGTTTTACCAAAGTCATAATCTCAATCTTATTCTGGCCAGTTCACCTGAAGCGATACGCTATTATCAGTCAACCTAAAGAATATCACAGTACTCCTGCCGGGAGCTTCTCGAGTTTGCCGATGTATTTCGCCTGTTGACGAGGCATTTGGATACCTTAAGAGAGTCATAGTTACCACTTGCTGTTGCTCCCCATTTTACAACAGGCACATCTACAAGCTTACTCTGGCCAATTCTCCTGAAGCGATACGCTAATATCTGCTGACATAAAGACTTTCACAGTACTCCTGCCGGGAGCTTCTCGACTTTGCCGATGTATTTCGCCTATTGACGAGGCATTTGGCTACCTTAAGAGAGTCATAGTTACTCCTGCCAGTGTCTCTCCGTTAAACCACAGTCACATCTACCATTTTCCTCTGCCCCTTTCACCAGACGCGATACGATATTATTCTTCGACATTATGACTTTCACAGTACTCCTGCTAGGGGCTCCTCCAGTTTACCAAAGTATTTCGCCAGTTGAAGAGGCATTTGGCTACCTTAAGAGAGTCATAGTTACTCCTGTCAGTTGCTCCCCGTTTTACCAAAGTCATATTCTCAATCTTATTCTGGCCAGTTCACCTGAAGCGATACGCTATTATCAGTCAACCTAAGGAATATCACAGTACTCCTGCCGGGAGCTTCTCGAGTTTGCCGATGTATTTCGCCTGTTGACGAGGCATTTGGATACCTTAAGAGAGTCATAGTTACCACTTGCTGTTGCTCCCCATTTTACAACAGGCACATCTACAAGCTTATTCTGGCCAATTCTCCTGAAGCGATACGCTAATATCTGTTGACATAAAGACTTTCACAGTACTCCTGCCGGGAGCTTCTCGACTTTGCCGATGTATTTCGCCTATTGATGAGGCGTTTGGCTACCTTAAGAGAGTCATAGTTACTCCTGCCAGTGTCTCTCCGTTAAACCACAGTCACATCTACCATTTTCCTCTGCCCCTTTCACCAGACGCGATACGATATTATTCTTCGACATTATGACTTTCACAGTACTCCTGCTAGGGGCTCCTCCAGTTTACCAAAGTATTTCGCCTGTTGAAGAGGCATTTGGCTACCTTAAGAGAGTCATAGTTACTCCTGTCAGTTGCTCCCCGTTTTACCAAAGTCACATTCTCAATCTTATTCTGGCCAGTTCACCTGAAGCGATACGCTATTATCAGTCAACCTAAAGAATATCACAGTACTCCTGCCGGGAGCTTCTCTAGTTTGCCGATGTATTTCGCCTATTGACGAGGCATTTGGCTACCTTAAGAGAGTCATAGTTACTCCTGCCAGTGTCTCTCCGTTAAACCACAGTCACATCTACAATATTCCTCTGCCCCTATCACCAGACGCGATACGCCATTATTTGTCGACATTATGACTTTCACAGTACTCCTGCTAGGGGCTCCTCCAGTTTACAAATGTATTTCGCCTGTTGACAAGGCATTTGGCTACCTTAAGAGAGTCATAGTTACTCCTGTCAGTTGCTCCCCGTTTTACCAAAGTCACATTTTCAATCTTATTCTGGCCAGTTCACCTGAACCGATACGCCATTATCAGTCAACCTAAAGTATATCACTGTACTCCTGCCGGGAGCTTCGCGAGTTTGCCGATGTATTTCGCCTGTTGACGAGGCATTTGGATACCTTAAGAGAGTCATAGTTACTCCTTGCTGTTGCTCCCCATTTTACAACAGGGACATCTACAAGCTTACTCTGGCCAGTTCTCCTGAAGCGATACGCTAAAATCTGTTGACATAAAGACTTTCACAGTACTCCTGCCGGGAGCTTCTCGACTTTACCGATGTATTTCGCCTATTGACGAGGCATTTGGCTACCTTAAGAGAGTCATAGTTACTCCTGCCAGTGTCTCTCCGTTAAACCACATTCACATCTACAATATTCCTCTGCCCCTATCACCAGACGCGATACGCCATTATTTGTCGACATTATGACTTTCACAGTACTCCTGCTAGGGGCTCCTCCAGTTTACAAATGTATTTCGCCTGTTGACAAGGCATTTGGCTACCTTAAGAGAGTCATAGTTACTCCTGTCAGTTGCTCCCCGTTTTACCAAAGTCACATTCTCAATCTTATTCTGGCCAGTTCACCTGAAGCGATACGCTATTATCAGTCAACCTAAAGAATATCACAGTAGTCCTGCCGGGAGCTTCTCTAGTTTGCCGATGTATTTCGCCTGTTGACGAGGCATTAGGATACCTTAAGAGAGTCATAGTTACCACTTGCTGTTGCTCCCCATTTTACAACAGGCACATCTACAAGCTTACTCTGGCCAATTCTCCTGAAGCGATACGCTAATATCTGTTGACATAAAGACTTTCACAGTACTCCTGCCGGGAGCTTCTCGACTTTGCTGATGTATTTCGCCTATTGATGAGGCGTTTGGCTACCTTAAGAGAGTCATAGTTACTCCTGCCAGTGTCTCTCCGTTAAACCACAGTCACATCTACCATTTTCCTCTGCCCCTTTCACCAGACGCGATACGATATTATTCTTCGACATTATGACTTTCACAGTACTCCTGCTAGGGGCTCCTACAGTTTACCAAAGTATTTCGCCTGTTGAAGAGGCATTTGGCTACCTTAAGAGAGTCATAGTTACTCCTGTCAGTTGCTCCCCGTTTTACCAAAGTCACATTCTCAATCTTATTCTGGCCAGTTCACCTGAAGCGATACGCTATTATCAGTCAACCTAAAGAATATCACAGTACTCCTGCCAGGAGCTTCTCGAATTTGCCGATGTATTTCGCCTGTTGACGAGGCATTTGGATACCTTAAGAGAGTCATAGTTACCACTTGCTGTTGCTCCCCATTTTACAACAGGCACATCTACAAGCTTACTCTGGCCAATTCTCCTGAAGCGATACGCTAATATCTGTTGACATAAAGACTTTCACAGTACTCCTGCCGGGAGCTTCTCGACTTTACCGATGTATTTCGCCTATTGATGAGGCGTTTGGCTACCTTAAGAGAGTCATAGTTACTCCTGCCAGTGTCTCTCCGTTAAACCACAGTCACATCTACCATTTTCCTCTGCCCCTTTCACCAGACGCGATACGATATTATTCTTCGACATTATGACTTTCACAGTACTCCTGCTAGGGGCTCCTCCAGTTTACCAAAGTATTTCGCCTGTTGAAGAGGCATTTGGCTACCTTAAGAGAGTCATAGTTACTCCTGCCAGTTGCTCCCCGTTTTACCAAAGTCATATTCTCAATCTTATTCTGGCCAGTTCACCTGAAGCGATACGCTATTATCAGTCAACCTAAAGAATATCACAGTACTCCTGCCGGGAGCTTCTCGAGTTTGCCGATGTATTTCGCCTGTTGACGAGGCATTTGGATACCTTAAGAGAGTCATAGTTACCACTTGCTGTTGCTCCCCATTTTACAACAGGCACATCTACAAGCTTACTCTGGCCAATTCTCCTGAAGCGATACGCTAATATCTGTTGACATAAAGACTTTCACAGTACTCCTGCCGGGAGCTTCTCGACTTTGCCGATGTATTTCGCCTATTGACGAGGCATTTGGCTACCTTAAGAGAGTCATAGTTACTCCTGCCAGTGTCTCTCCGTTAAACCACAGTCACATCTACCATTTTCCTCTGCCCCTTTCACCAGACGCGATACGATATTATTCTTCGACATTATGACTTTCACAGTACTCCTGCTAGGGGCTCCTCCAGTTTACCAAAGTATTTCGCCAGTTGAAGAGGCATTTGGATACCTTAAGAGAGTCATAGTTACTCCTGTCAGTTGCTCCCCGTTTTACCAAAGTCATATTCTCAATCTTATTCTGGCCAGTTCACCTGAAGCGATACGCTATTATCAGTCAACCTAAGGAATATCACAGTACTCCTGCCGGGAGCTTCTCGAGTTTGCCGATGTATTTCGCCTGTTGACGAGGCATTTGGATACCTTAAGAGAGTCATAGTTACCACTTGCTGTTGCTCCCCATTTTACAACAGGCACATCTACAAGCTTACTCTGGCCAATTCTCCTGAAGCGATACGCTAATATCTGTTGACATAAAGACTTTCACAGTACTCCTGCCGGGAGCTTCTCGACTTTGCCGATGTATTTCGCCTATTGATGAGGCGTTTGGCTACCTTAAGAGAGTCATAGTTACTCCTGCCAGTGTCTCTCCGTTAAACCACAGTCACATCTACCATTTTCCTCTGCCCCTTTCACCAGACGCGATACGATATTATTCTTCGACATTATGACTTTCACAGTACTCCTGCTAGGGGCTCCTCCAGTTTACCAAAGTATTTCGCCTGTTGAAGAGGCATTTGGCTACCTTAAGAGAGTCATAGTTACTCCTGTCAGTTGCTCCCCGTTTTACCAAAGTCACATTCTCAATCTTATTCTGGCCAGTTCACCTGAAGCGATACGCTATTATCAGTCAACCTAAAGAATATCACAGTACTCCTGCCGGGAGCTTCTCTAGTTTGCCGATGTATTTCGCCTATTGACGAGGCATTTGGCTACCTTAAGAGAGTCATAGTTACTCCTGCCAGTGTCTCTCCGTTAAACCACAGTCACATCTACAATATTCCTCTGCCCCTATCACCAGACGCGATACGCCATTATTTGTCGACATTATGACTTTCACAGTACTCCTGCTAGGGGCTCCTCCAGTTTACAAATGTATTTCGCCTGTTGACAAGGCATTTGGCTACCTTAAGAGAGCCATAGTTACTCCTGTCAGTTGCTCCCCGTTTTACCAAAGTCACATTTTCAATCTTATTCTGGCCAGTTCACCTGAACCGATACGCCATTATCAGTCAACCTAAAGTATATCACTGTACTCCTGCCGGGAGCTTCGCGAGTTTGCCGATGTATTTCGCCTGTTGACGAGGCATTTGGATACCTTAAGAGAGTCATAGTTACTCCTTGCTGTTGCTCCCCATTTTACAACAGGGACATCTACAAGCTTACTCTGGCCAGTTCTCCTGAAGCGATACGCTAAAATCTGTTGACATAAAGACTTTCACAGTACTCCTGCCGGGAGCTTCTCGACTTTACCGATGTATTTCGCCTATTGATGAGGCGTTTGGCTACCTTAAGAGAGTCATAGTTACTCCTGCCAGTGTCTCTCCGTTAAACCACAGTCACATCTACCATTTTCCTCTGCCCCTTTCACCAGACGCGATACGATACTATTCTTCGACATTATGACTTTCACAGTTCTCCTGCTAGGGGCTCCTCCTGTTTACCAATGTATTTCGCCTGTTGACGAGGCATTTGGCTACCTTAAGAGATTCATAGTTACTCCTGTCAGTTGCTCCCCGTTTTACCAAAGTCACATTTTCAATCTTATTCTGGCCAGTTCACCTGAACCGATACGCCATTATCAGTCAACCTAAAGTATATCACTGTACTCCTGCCGGGAGCTTCGCGAGTTTGCCGATGTATTTCGCCTGTTGACGAGGCATTTGGATACCTTAAGAGAGTCATAGTTACTCCTTGCTGTTGCTCCCCATTTTACAACAGGGACATCTACAAGCTTACTCTGGCCAGTTCTCCTGAAGCGATACGCTAATATCTGTTGACATAAAGACTTTCACAGTACTCCTGCCGGGAGCTTCTCGACTTTACCGATGTATTTCGCCTATTGACGAGGCATTTGGCTACCTTAAGAGAGTCATAGTTACTCCTGCCAGTGTCTCTCCGTTAAACCACATTCACATCTACAATATTCCTCTGCCCCTATCACCAGACGCGATACGCCATTATTTGTCGACATTATGACTTTCACAGTACTCCTGCTAGGGGCTCCTCCAGTTTACAAATGTATTTCGCCTGTTGACAAGGCATTTGGCTACCTTAAGAGAGTCATAGTTACTCCTGTCAGTTGCTCCCCGTTTTACCAAAGTCACATTCTCAATCTTATTCTGGCCAGTTCACCTGAAGCGATACGCTATTATCAGTCAACCTAAAGAATATCACAGTACTCCTGCCGGGAGCTTCTCTAGTTTGCCGATGTATTTCGCCTGTTGACGAGGCATTAGGATACCTTAAGAGAGTCATAGTTACCACTTGCTGTTGCTCCCCATTTTACAACAGGCACATCTACAAGCTTACTCTGGCCAATTCTCCTGAAGCGATACGCTAATATCTGTTGACATAAAGACTTTCACAGTACTCCTGCCGGGAGCTTCTCGACTTTGCTGATGTATTTCGCCTATTGATGAGGCGTTTGGCTACCTTAAGAGAGTCATAGTTACTCCTGCCAGTGTCTCTCCGTTAAACCACAGTCACATCTACCATTTTCCTCTGCCCCTTTCACCAGACGCGATACGATATTATTCTTCGACATTATGACTTTCACAGTACTCCTGCTAGGGGCTCCTACAGTTTACCAAAGTATTTCGCCTGTTGAAGAGGCATTTGGCTACCTTAAGACAGTCATAGTTACTCCTGTCAGTTGCTCAACGTTTTACCAAAGTCACATTCTCAATCTTATTCTGGCCAGTTCACCTGAAGCGATACGCTGTTATCAGTCAACCTAAAGAATATCACAGTACTCCTGCCAGGAGCTTCTCGAATTTGCCGATGTATTTCGCCTGTTGACGAGGCATTTGGATACCTTAAGAGAGTCATAGTTACCACTTGCTGTTGCTCCCCATTTTACAACAGGCACATCTACAAGCTTACTCTGGCCAATTCTCCTGAAGCGATACGCTAATATCTGTTGACATAAAGACTTTCACAGTACTCCTGCCGGGAGCTTCTCGACTTTACCGATGTATTTCGCCTATTGATGAGGCGTTTGGCTACCTTAAGAGAGTCATAGTTACTCCTGCCAGTGTCTCTCCGTTAAACCACAGTCACATCTACCATTTTCCTCTGCCCCTTTCACCAGACGCGATACGATATTATTCTTCGACATTATGACTTTCACAGTACTCCTGCTAGGGGCTCCTCCAGTTTACCAAAGTATTTCGCCTGTTGAAGAGGCATTTGGCTACCTTAAGAGAGTCATAGTTACTCCTGCCAGTTGCTCCCCGTTTTACCAAAGTCATATTCTCAATCTTATTCTGGCCAGTTCACCTGAAGCGATACGCTATTATCAGTCAACCTAAAGAATATCACAGTACTCCTGCCGGGAGCTTCTCGAGTTTGCCGATGTATTTCGCCTGTTGACGAGGCATTTGGATACCTTAAGAGAGTCATAGTTACCACTTGCTGTTGCTCCCCATTTTACAACAGGCACATCTACAAGCTTACTCTGGCCAATTCTCCTGAAGCGATACGCTAATATCTGTTGACATAAAGACTTTCACAGTACTCCTGCCGGGAGCTTCTCGACTTTGCCGATGTATTTCGCCTATTGACGAGGCATTTGGCTACCTTAAGAGAGTCATAGTTACTCCTGCCAGTGTCTCTCCGTTAAACCACAGTCACATCTACCATTTTCCTCTGCCCCTTTCACCAGACGCGATACGATATTATTCTTCGACATTATGACTTTCACAGTACTCCTGCTAGGGGCTCCTCCAGTTTACCAAAGTATTTCGCCAGTTGAAGAGGCATTTGGCTACCTTAAGAGAGTCATAGTTACTCCTGTCAGTTGCTCCCCGTTTTACCAAAGTCATATTCTCAATCTTATTCTGGCCAGTTCACCTGAAGCGATACGCTATTATCAGTCAACCTAAGGAATATCACAGTACTCCTGCCGGGAGCTTCTCGAGTTTGCCGATGTATTTCGCCTGTTGACGAGGCATTTGGATACCTTAAGAGAGTCATAGTTACCACTTGCTGTTGCTCCCCATTTTACAACAGGCACATCTACAAGCTTACTCTGGCCAATTCTCCTGAAGCGATACGCTAATATCTGTTGACATAAAGACTTTCACAGTACTCCTGCCGGGAGCTTCTCGACTTTGCCGATGTATTTCGCCTATTGACGAGGCATTTGGCTACCTTAAGAGAGTCATAGTTACTCCTGCCAGTGTCTCTCCGTTAAACCACAGTCACATCTACCATTTTCCTCTGCCCCTTTCACCAGACGCGATACGATATTATTCTTCGACATTATGACTTTCACAGTACACCTGCTAAGGGCTCCTCCAGTTTACCAAAGTATTTCGCCTGTTGAAGAGGCATTTGGCTACCTTAAGAGAGTCATAGTTACTCCTGTCAGTTGCTCCCCGTTTTACCAAAGTCATATTCTCAATCTTATTCTGGCCAGTTCACCTGAAGCGATACGCTATTATCAGTCAACCTAAAGAATATCACAGTACTCCTGCCGGGAGCTTCTCGAGTTTGCCGATGTATTTCGCCTGTTGACGAGGCATTTGGATACCTTAAGAGAGTCATAGTTACCACTTGCTGTTGCTCCCCATTTCACAACAGGCACATCTACAAGCTTACTCTGGCCAATTCTCCTGAAGCGATACGCTAATATCTGTTGACATAAAGACTTTCACAGTACTCCTGCCGGGAGCTTCTCGACTTTGCCGATGTATTTCGCCTATTGACGAGGCATTTGGCTACCTTAAGAGAGTCATAGTTACTCCTGCCAGTGTCTCTCCGTTAAACCACAGTCACATCTACCATTTTCCTCTGCCCCTTTCACCAGACGCGATACGATATTATTCTTCGACATTATGACTTTCACAGTACTCCTGCTAGGGGCTCCTCCAGTTTACCAAAGTATTTCGCCTGTTGAAGAGGCATTTGGCTACCTTAAGAGAGTCATAGTTACTCCTGTCAGTTGCTCCCCGTTTTACCAAAGTCACATTCTCAATCTTATTCTGGCCAGTTCACCTGAAGCGATACGCTATTATCAGTCAACCTAAAGAATATCACAGTACTCCTGCCGGGAGCTTCTCTAGTTTGCCGATGTATTTCGCCTATTGACGAGGCATTTGGCTACCTTAAGAGAGTCATAGTTACTCCTGCCAGTGTCTCTCCGTTAAACCACAGTCACATCTACCATTTTCCTCTGCCCCTTTCACCAGACGCGATACGATACTATTCTTCGACATTATGACTTTCACAGTTCTCCTGCTAGGGGCTCCTCCTGTTTACCAATGTATTTCGCCTGTTGACGAGGCATTTGGCTACCTTAAGAGATTCATAGTTACTCCTGTCAGTTGCTCCCCGTTTTACCAAAGTCACATTTTCAATCTTATTCTGGCCAGTTCACCTGAACCGATACGCCATTATCAGTCAACCTAAAGTATATCACTGTACTCCTGCCGGGAGCTTCGCGAGTTTGCCGATGTATTTCGCCTGTTGACGAGGCATTTGGATACCTTATGAGAGTCGTAGTTACTCCTTGCTGTTGCTCCCCATTTTACAACAGGCACATCTACAAGCTTACTCTGGCCAGTTCTCCTGAAGCGATACGCTAATATCTGTTGACATAAAGACTTTCACAGTACTCCTGCCGGGAGCTTCTCGACTTTACCGATGTATTTCGCCTGTTGACGATTCATTTGGCTACCTTAAGAGAGTCATAGTTACTCCTGCCAGTGTCTCTCCGTTAAACCACAGTCACATCTACCGTTTTCCTCTGCCCCTTTCACCAGACGCGATACGATACTATTCTTCGACATTATGACTTTCACAGTTCTCCTGCTAGGGGCTCCTCCTTTTTACCAATGTATTTCGCCTGTTGACGAGGCATTTGGCTACCTTAAGAGATTCATAGTTACTCCTGTCAGTTGCTCCCCGTTTTACCAAAGTCACATTTTCAATCTTATTCTGGCCAGTTCACCTGAACCGATACGCCATTATCAGTCAACCTAAAGTATATCACAGTACTCCTGCCGGCAGCTTCTCGAGTTGGCCGATGTATTTCGCCTGTTGACGAGGCATTTGGATACCTTAAGAGAGTCATAGTTACTCCTTGCTGTTGCTCCCCATTTTACAACAGGCACATCTACAAGCTTACTCTGGCCAATTCTCCTGAAGCGATACGCTAATATCTGTTGACATAAAGACTTTCACAGTACTCCTGCCGGGAGCTTCTCGACGATACCGATGTATTTCGCCTATTGACGATTCATTTGGCTACCTTAAGAGAGTCATAGTTACTCCTGCCAGTGTCTCTCCGTTAAACCACAGTCACTTCTACAATATTCCTCTGCTCCTATCACCAGACGCGATACGCCATTATTTGTCGACATTATGACTTTCACAGTACTCCTGCTAGGGGCTCCTCCAGTTTACAAATGTATTTTGCCTGTTGACAAGGCATTTGGCTACCTTAAGAGAGTCATAGTTACTCCTGTCAGTTGCTCCCCGTTTTACCAAATTCACATTCTCAATCTTATTCTGGCCAGTTCACCTGAAGCGATACGCTATTATCAGTCAACCTAGAGAATATCACAGTACTCCTGCCGGGAGCTTCTCTAGTTTGCCGATGTATTTCGCCTGTTGACGAGGCATTAGGATACCTTAAGAGAGTCATAGTTACCACTTGCTGTTGCTCCCCATTTTACAACAGGCACATCTACAAGCTTACTCTGGCCAATTCTCCTGAAGCGATACGCTAATATCTGTTGACATAAAGACTTTCACAGTACTCCTGCCGGGAGCTGCTCGACTTTGCTGATGTATTTCGCCTATTGATGAGGCGTTTGGCTACCTTAAGAGAGTCATAGTTACTCCTGCCAGTGTCTCTCCGTTAAACCACAGTCACATCTACCAATTTCCTCTGCCCCTTTCACCAGACGCGATACGATATTATTCTTCGACATTATGACTTTCACAGTACTCCTGCTAGGGGCTCCTACAGTTTACCAAAGTATTTCGCCTGTTGAAGAGGCATTTGGCTACCTTAAGAGAGTCATAGTTACTCCTGTCAGTTGCTCCCCGTTTTACCAAAGTCACATTCTCAATCTTATTCTGGCCAGTTCACCTGAAGCGATACGCTATTATCAGTCAACCTAAAGAATATCACAGTACTCCTGCCAGGAGCTTCTCGAATTTGCCGATGTATTTCGCCTGTTGACGAGGCATTTGGATACCTTAAGAGAGTCATAGTTACCACTTGCTGTTGCTCCCCATTTTACAACAGGCACATCTACAAGCTTACTCTGGCCAATTCTCCTGAAGCGATACGCTAATATCTGTTGACATAAAGACTTTCACAGTACTCCTGCCGGGAGCTTCTCGACTTTACCGATGTATTTCGCCTATTGATGAGGCGTTTGGCTACCTTAAGAGAGTCATAGTTACTCCTGCCAGTGTCTCTCCGTTAAACCACAGTCACATCTACCATTTTCCTCTGCCCCTTTCACCAGACGCGATACGATATTATTCTTCGACATTATGACTTTCACAGTACTCCTGCTAGGGGCTCCTCCAGTTTACCAAAGTATTTCGCCTGTTGAAGAGGCATTTGGCTACCTTAAGAGAGTCATAGTTACTCCTGCCAGTTGCTCCCCGTTTTACCAAAGTCATATTCTCAATCTTATTCTGGCCAGTTCACCTGAAGCGATACGCTATTATCAGTCAACCTAAAGAATATCACAGTACTCCTGCCGGGAGCTTCTCGAGTTTGCCGATGTATTTCGCCTGTTGACGAGGCATTTGGATACCTTAAGAGAGTCATAGTTACCACTTGCTGTTGCTCCCCATTATACAACAGGCACATCTACAAGCTTACTCTGGCCAATTCTCCTGAAGCGATACGCTAATATCTGTTGACATAAAGACTTTCACAGTACTCCTGCCGGGAGCTTCTCGACTTTGCCGATGTATTTCGCCTATTGACGAGGCATTTGGCTACCTTAAGAGAGTCATAGTTACTCCTGCCAGTGTCTCTCCGTTAAACCACAGTCACATCTACCATTTTCCTCTGCCCCTTTCACCAGACGCGATACGATATTATTCTTCGACATTATGACTTTCACAGTACTCCTGCTAGGGGCTCCTCCAGTTTACCAAAGTATTTCGCCAGTTGAAGAGGCATTTGGCTACCTTAAGAGAGTCATAGTTACTCCTGTCAGTTGCTCCCCGTTTTACCAAAGTCATATTCTCAATCTTATTCTGGCCAGTTCACCTGAAGCGATACGCTATTATCAGTCAACCTAAGGAATATCACAGTACTCGTGCCGGGAGCTTCTCGAGTTTGCCGATGTATTTCGCCTGTTGACGAGGCATTTGGATACCTTAAGAGAGTCATAGTTACCACTTGCTGTTGCTCCCCATTTTACAACAGGCACATCTACAAGCTTACTCTGGCCAATTCTCCTGAAGCGATACGCTAATATCTGTTGACATAAAGACTTTCACAGTACTCCTGCCGGGAGCTTCTCGACTTTGCCGATGTATTTCGCCTATTGACGAGGCATTTGGCTACCTTAAGAGAGTCATAGTTACTCCTGCCAGTGTCTCTCCGTTAAACCACAGTCACATCTACCATTTTCCTCTGCCCCTTTCACCAGACGCGATACGATATTATTCTTCGACATTATGACTTTCACAGTACACCTGCTAGGGGCTCCTCCAGTTTACCAAAGTATTTCGCCTGTTGAAAAGGCATTTGGCTACCTTAAGAGAGTCATAGTTACTCCTGTCAGTTGCTCCCCGTTTTACCAAAGTCATATTCTCAATCTTATTCTGGCCAGTTCACCTGAAGCGATACGCTATTATCAGTCAACCTAAAGAATATCACAGTACTCCTGCCGGGAACTTCTCGAGTTTGCCGATGTATTTCGCCTGTTGACGAGGCATTTGGATACCTTAAGAGAGTCATAGTTACCACTTGCTGTTGCTCCCCATTTTACAACAGGCACATCTACAAGCTTACTCTGGCCAATTCTCCTGAAGCGATACGCTAATATCTGTTGACATAAAGACTTTCACAGTACTCCTGCCGGGAGCTTCTCTAGTTTGCCGATGTATTTCGCCTATTGACGAGGCATTTGGCTACCTTAAGAGAGTCATAGTTACTCCTGCCAGTGTCTCTCCGTTAAACCACAGTCACATCTACCATTTTCCTCTGCCCCTTTCACCAGACGCGATACGATACTATTCTTCGACATTATGACTTTCACAGTTCTCCTGCTAGGGGCTCCTCCTGTTTACCAATGTATTTCGCCTGTTGACGAGGCATTTGGCTACCTTAAGAGATTCATAGTTACTCCTGTCAGTTGCTCCCCGTTTTACCAAAGTCACATTTTCAATCTTATTCTGGCCAGTTCACCTGAACCGATACGCCATTATCAGTCAACCTAAAGTATATCACTGTACTCCTGCCGGGAGCTTCGCGAGTTTGCCGATGTATTTCGCCTGTTGACGAGGCATTTGGATACCTTATGAGAGTCGTAGTTACTCCTTGCTGTTGCTCCCCATTTTACAACAGGCACATCTACAAGCTTACTCTGGCCAGTTCTCCTGAAGCGATACGCTAATATCTGTTGACATAAAGACTTTCACAGTACTCCTGCCGGGAGCTTCTCGACTTTACCGATGTATTTCGCCTGTTGACGATTCATTTGGCTACCTTAAGAGAGTCATAGTTACTCCTGCCAGTGTCTCTCCGTTAAACCACAGTCACATCTACCGTTTTCCTCTGCCCCTTTCACCAGACGCGATACGATACTATTCTTCGACATTATGACTTTCACAGTTCTCCTGCTAGGGGCTCCTCCTTTTTACCAATGTATTTCGCCTGTTGACGAGGCATTTGGCTACCTTAAGAGATTCATAGTTACTCCTGTCAGTTGCTCCCCGTTTTACCAAAGTCACATTTTCAATCTTATTCTGGCCAGTTCACCTGAACCGATACGCCATTATCAGTCAACCTAAAGTATATCACAGTACTCCTGCCGGCAGCTTCTCGAGTTGGCCGATGTATTTCGCCTGTTGACGAGGCATTTGGATACCTTAAGAGAGTCATAGTTACTCCTTGCTGTTGCTCCCCATTTTACAACAGGCACATCTACAAGCTTACTCTGGCCAATTCTCCTGAAGCGATACGCTAATATCTGTTGACATAAAGACTTTCACAGTACTCCTGCCGGGAGCTTCTCGACGATACCGATGTATTTCGCCTATTGACGATTCATTTGGCTACCTTAAGAGAGTCATAGTTACTCCTGCCAGTGTCTCTCCGTTAAACCACAGTCACTTCTACAATATTCCTCTGCTCCTATCACCAGACGCGATACGCCATTATTTGTCGACATTATGACTTTCACAGTACTCCTGCTAGGGGCTCCTCCAGTTTACAAATGTATTTTGCCTGTTGACAAGGCATTTGGCTACCTTAAGAGAGTCATAGTTACTCCTGTCAGTTGCTCCCCGTTTTACCAAATTCACATTCTCAATCTTATTCTGGCCAGTTCACCTGAAGCGATACGCTATTATCAGTCAACCTAGAGAATATCACAGTACTCCTGCCGGGAGCTTCTCTAGTTTGCCGATGTATTTCGCCTGTTGACGAGGCATTAGGATACCTTAAGAGAGTCATAGTTACCACTTGCTGTTGCTCCCCATTTTACAACAGGCACATCTACAAGCTTACTCTGGCCAATTCTCCTGAAGCGATACGCTAATATCTGTTGACATAAAGACTTTCACAGTACTCCTGCCGGGAGCTGCTCGACTTTGCTGATGTATTTCGCCTATTGATGAGGCGTTTGGCTACCTTAAGAGAGTCATAGTTACTCCTGCCAGTGTCTCTCCGTTAAACCACAGTCACATCTACCAATTTCCTCTGCCCCTTTCACCAGACGCGATACGATATTATTCTTCGACATTATGACTTTCACAGTACTCCTGCTAGGGGCTCCTACAGTTTACCAAAGTATTTCGCCTGTTGAAGAGGCATTTGGCTACCTTAAGAGAGTCATAGTTACTCCTGTCAGTTGCTCCCCGTTTTACCAAAGTCACATTCTCAATCTTATTCTGGCCAGTTCACCTGAAGCGATACGCTATTATCAGTCAACCTAAAGAATATCACAGTACTCCTGCCAGGAGCTTCTCGAATTTGCCGATGTATTTCGCCTGTTGACGAGGCATTTGGATACCTTAAGAGAGTCATAGTTACCACTTGCTGTTGCTCCCCATTTTACAACAGGCACATCTACAAGCTTACTCTGGCCAATTCTCCTGAAGCGATACGCTAATATCTGTTGACATAAAGACTTTCACAGTACTCCTGCCGGGAGCTTCTCGACTTTACCGATGTATTTCGCCTATTGATGAGGCGTTTGGCTACCTTAAGAGAGTCATAGTTACTCCTGCCAGTGTCTCTCCGTTAAACCACAGTCACATCTACCATTTTCCTCTGCCCCTTTCACCAGACGCGATACGATATTATTCTTCGACATTATGACTTTCACAGTACTCCTGCTAGGGGCTCCTCCAGTTTACCAAAGTATTTCGCCTGTTGAAGAGGCATTTGGCTACCTTAAGAGAGTCATAGTTACTCCTGCCAGTTGCTCCCCGTTTTACCAAAGTCATATTCTCAATCTTATTCTGGCCAGTTCACCTGAAGCGATACGCTATTATCAGTCAACCTAAAGAATATCACAGTACTCCTGCCGGGAGCTTCTCGAGTTTGCCGATGTATTTCGCCTGTTGACGAGGCATTTGGATACCTTAAGAGAGTCATAGTTACCACTTGCTGTTGCTCCCCATTATACAACAGGCACATCTACAAGCTTACTCTGGCCAATTCTCCTGAAGCGATACGCTAATATCTGTTGACATAAAGACTTTCACAGTACTCCTGCCGGGAGCTTCTCGACTTTGCCGATGTATTTCGCCTATTGACGAGGCATTTGGCTACCTTAAGAGAGTCATAGTTACTCCTGCCAGTGTCTCTCCGTTAAACCACAGTCACATCTACCATTTTCCTCTGCCCCTTTCACCAGACGCGATACGATATTATTCTTCGACATTATGACTTTCACAGTACTCCTGCTAGGGGCTCCTCCAGTTTACCAAAGTATTTCGCCAGTTGAAGAGGCATTTGGCTACCTTAAGAGAGTCATAGTTACTCCTGTCAGTTGCTCCCCGTTTTACCAAAGTCATATTCTCAATCTTATTCTGGCCAGTTCACCTGAAGCGATACGCTATTATCAGTCAACCTAAGGAATATCACAGTACTCGTGCCGGGAGCTTCTCGAGTTTGCCGATGTATTTCGCCTGTTGACGAGGCATTTGGATACCTTAAGAGAGTCATAGTTACCACTTGCTGTTGCTCCCCATTTTACAACAGGCACATCTACAAGCTTACTCTGGCCAATTCTCCTGAAGCGATACGCTAATATCTGTTGACATAAAGACTTTCACAGTACTCCTGCCGGGAGCTTCTCGACTTTGCCGATGTATTTCGCCTATTGACGAGGCATTTGGCTACCTTAAGAGAGTCATAGTTACTCCTGCCAGTGTCTCTCCGTTAAACCACAGTCACATCTACCATTTTCCTCTGCCCCTTTCACCAGACGCGATACGATATTATTCTTCGACATTATGACTTTCACAGTACACCTGCTAGGGGCTCCTCCAGTTTACCAAAGTATTTCGCCTGTTGAAAAGGCATTTGGCTACCTTAAGAGAGTCATAGTTACTCCTGTCAGTTGCTCCCCGTTTTACCAAAGTCATATTCTCAATCTTATTCTGGCCAGTTCACCTGAAGCGATACGCTATTATCAGTCAACCTAAAGAATATCACAGTACTCCTGCCGGGAACTTCTCGAGTTTGCCGATGTATTTCGCCTGTTGACGAGGCATTTGGATACCTTAAGAGAGTCATAGTTACCACTTGCTGTTGCTCCCCATTTTACAACAGGCACATCTACAAGCTTACTCTGGCCAATTCTCCTGAAGCGATACGCTAATATCTGTTGACATAAAGACTTTCACAGTACTCCTGCCGGGAGCTTCTCTAGTTTGCCGATGTATTTCGCCTATTGACGAGGCATTTGGCTACCTTAAGAGAGTCATAGTTACTCCTGCCAGTGTCTCTCCGTTAAACCACAGTCACATCTACCATTTTCCTCTGCCCCTTTCACCAGACGCGATACGATACTATTCTTCGACATTATGACTTTCACAGTTCTCCTGCTAGGGGCTCCTCCTGTTTACCAATGTATTTCGCCTGTTGACGAGGCATTTGGCTACCTTAAGAGATTCATAGTTACTCCTGTCAGTTGCTCCCCGTTTTACCAAAGTCACATTTTCAATCTTATTCTGGCCAGTTCACCTGAACCGATACGCCATTATCAGTCAACCTAAAGTATATCACTGTACTCCTGCCGGGAGCTTCGCGAGTTTGCCGATGTATTTCGCCTGTTGACGAGGCATTTGGATACCTTATGAGAGTCGTAGTTACTCCTTGCTGTTGCTCCCCATTTTACAACAGGCACATCTACAAGCTTACTCTGGCCAGTTCTCCTGAAGCGATACGCTAATATCTGTTGACATAAAGACTTTCACAGTACTCCTGCCGGGAGCTTCTCGACTTTACCGATGTATTTCGCCTGTTGACGATTCATTTGGCTACCTTAAGAGAGTCATAGTTACTCCTGCCAGTGTCTCTCCGTTAAACCACAGTCACATCTACCATTTTCCTCTGCCCCTTTCACCAGACGCGATACGATACTATTCTTCGACATTATGACTTTCACAGTTCTCCTGCTAGGGGCTCCTCCTTTTTACCAATGTATTTCGCCTGTTGACGAGGCATTTGGCTACCTTAAGAGATTCATAGTTACTCCTGTCAGTTGCTCCCCGTTTTACCAAAGTCACATTTTCAATCTTATTCTGGCCAGTTCACCTGAACCGATACGCCATTATCAGTCAACCTAAAGTATATCACAGTACTCCTGCCGGGAGCTTCTCGAGTTGGCCGATGTATTTCGCCTGTTGACGAGGCATTTGGATACCTTAAGAGAGTCATAGTTACTCCTTGCTGTTGCTCCCCATTTTACAACAGTCACATCTACAAGCTTACTCTGGCCAGTTCTCCTGAAGCGATACGCTAATATCTGTTGACATAAAGACTTTCACAGTACTCCTGCCGGGAGCTTCTCGACGTTACCGATGTATTTCGCCTATTGACGATTCATTTGGCTACCTTAAGAGAGTCATAGTTACTCCTGCCAGTGTCTCTCCGTTAAACCACAGTCACTTCTACAATATTCCTCTGCCCCCATCACCAGACGCGATACGCCATTATTTGTCGACATTATGACTTTCACAGTACTCCTGCTAGGGGCTCCTCCAGTTTACAAATGTATTTCGCCTGTTGACGAGGCATTTGGCTACCTTAAGAGAGTCATAGTTACTCCTGTCAGTTGCTCCCCGTTTTACCGAAGTCACATTCTCAATCTTATTCTGGCCAGTTCACCTGAAGCGATACGCTATTATCAGTCAACCTAAAGAATATCACAGTACTCCTGCCGGGAGCTTCTCTAGTTTGCCGATGTATTTCGCCTGTTGACGAGGCATTTGGATACCTTAAGAGAGTCATAGTTACCACTTGCTGTTGCTCCCCATTTTACAACAGGCACATCTACAAGCTTACTCTGGCCAATTCTCCTGAAGCGATACGCTAATATCTGTTGACATAAAGACTTTCACAGTACTCCTGCCGGGAGCTTCTCGACTTTGTCGATGTATTTCGCCTATTGATGAGGCGTTAGGCTACCTTAAGAGAGTCATAGTTACTCCTGCCAGTGTCTCTCCGTTAAACCACAGTCACATCTACCATTTTCCTCTGCCCCTTTCACCAGACGCGATACGATACTATTCTTCGACATTATGACTTTCACAGTTCTCCTGCTAGGGGCTCCTCCTGTTTACCAATGTATTTCGCCTGTTGACGAGGCATTTGGCTACCTTAAGAGATTCATAGTTACTCCTGTCAGTTGCTCCCCGTTTTACCAAAGTCACATTTTCAATCTTATTCTGGCCAGTTCACCTGAACCGATACGCCATTATCAGTCAACCTAAAGTATATCACAGTACTCCTGCCGGGAGCTTCTCGAGTTGGCCGATGTATTTCGCCTGTTGACGAGGCATTTGGATACCTTAAGAGAGTCATAGTTACTCCTTGCTGTTGCTCCCCATTTTACAACAGGAACATCTACAAGCTTACTCTGGCCAGTTCCCCTGAAGCGATACGCTAATATCTGTTGACATAAAGACTTTCACAGTACTCCTGCCGGGAGCTTATCGACTTTACCGATGTATTTCGCCTATAGATGAGGCGTTTGGCTACCTTAAGAGAGTCATAGTTACTCCTGCCAGTGTCTCTCCGTTAAACCACAGTCACATCTACCATTTTCCTCTGCCCCTTTCACCAGACGCGATACGATACTATTCTTCGACATTATGACTTTCACAGTTCTCCTGCTAGGGGCTCCTCCTTTTTACCAATGTATTTCGCCTGTTGACGAGGCATTTGGCTACCTTAAGAGATTCATAGTTACTCCTGTCAGTTGCTCCCCGTTTTACCAAAGTCACATTTTGAATCTTATTCTGGCCAGTTCACCTGAAGCGATACGCTATTATCAGTCAACCTAAAGAATATCACAGTACTCCTGCCGGGAGCTTCTCTAGTTTGCCGATGTATTTCGCCTGTTGACGAGGCATTTGGATACCTTAAGAGAGTCATAGTTACCACTTGCTGTTGCTCCCCATTTTACAACAGGCACATCTACAAGCTTACTCTGGCCAATTCTCCTGAAGCGATACGCTAATATCTGTTGACATAAAGACTTTCACAGTACTCCTGCCGGGAGCTTCTCGACTTTGCCGATGTATTTCGCCTATTGATGAGGCGTTAGGCTACCTTAAGAGAGTCATAGTTACTCCTGCCAGTGTCTCTCCGTTAAACCACAGTCACATCTACCATTTTCCTCTGCCCCTTTCACCAGACGCGATACGATACTATTCTTCGACATTATGACTTTCACAGTTCTCCTGCTAGGGGCTCCTCCTGTTTACCAATGTCTTTCGCCTGTTGACGAGGCATTTGGCTACCTTAAGAGATTCATAGTTACTCCTGTCAGTTGCTCCCCGTTTTACCAAAGTCACATTTTCAATCTTATTCTGGCCAGTTCACCTGAACCGATACGCCATTATCAGTCAACCTAAAGTATATCACAGTACTCCTGCCGGGAGCTTCTCGAGTTGGCCGATGTATTTCGCCTGTTGACGAGGCATTTGGATACCTTAAGAGAGTCATAGTTACCACTTGCTGTTGCTCCCCATTTTACAACAGGCACATCTACAAGCTTACTCTGGCCAATTCTCCTGAAGCGATACGCTAATATCTGTTGACATAAAGACTTTCACAGTACTCCTGCCGGGAGCTTCTCGACTTTGCCGATGTATTTCGCCTATTGACGAGGCATTTGGCTACCCTAAGAGAGTCATAGTTACTCCTGCCAGTGTCTCTCCGTTAAACCACAGTCACATCTACCATTTTCCTCTGCCCCTTTCACCAGACGCGATACGATATTATTCTTCGACATTATGACTTTCACAGTACACCTGCTAGGGGCTCCTCCAGTTTACCAAAGTATTTCGCCTGTTGAAGAGGCATTTGGCTACCTTAAGAGAGTCATAGTTACTCCTGTCAGTTGCTCCCCGTTTTACCAAAGTCATATTCTCAATCTTATTCTGGCCAGTTCACCTGAAGCGATACGCTATTATCAGTCAACCTAAAGAATATCACAGTACTCCTGCCGGGAGCTTCTCGAGTTTGCCGATGTATTTCGCCTGTTGACGAGGCATTTGGATACCTTAAGAGAGTCATAGTTACCACTTGCTGTTGCTCCCCATTTTACAACAGGCACATCTACAAGCTTACTCTGGCCAATTCTCCTGAAGCGATACGCTAATATCTGTTGACATAAAGACTTTCACAGTACTCCTGCCGGGAGCTTCTCGACTTTGCCGATGTATTTCGCCTATTGACGAGGCATTTGGCTACCTTAAGAGAGTCATAGTTACTCCTGCCAGTGTCTCTCCGTTAAACCACAGTCACATCTACCATTTTCCTCTGCCCCTTTCACCAGACGCGATACGATATTATTCTTCGACATTATGACTTTCACAGTACTCCTGCTAGGGGCTCCTCCAGTTTACCAAAGTATTTCGCCTGTTGAAGAGGCATTTGGCTACCTTAAGAGAGTCATAGTTACTCCTGTCAGTTGCTCCCCGTTTTACCAAAGTCACATTCTCAATCTTATTCTGGCCAGTTCACCTGAAGCGATACGCTATTATCAGTCAACCTAAAGAATATCACAGTACTCCTGCCGGGAGCTTCTCTAGTTTGCCGATGTATTTCGCCTATTGACGAGGCATTTGGCTACCTTAAGAGAGTCATAGTTACTCCTGCCAGTGTCTCTCCGTTAAACCACATTCACATCTACAATATTCCTCTGCCCCTATCACCAGACGCGATACGCCATTATTTGTCGACATTATGACTTTCACAGTTCTCCTGCTAGGGGCTCCTCCTGTTTACCAATGTATTTCGCCTGTTGACGAGGCATTTGGCTACCTTAAGATATTCATAGTTACTCCTGTCAGTTGCTCCCCGTTTTACCAAAGTCACATTTTCAATCTTATTCTGGCCAGTTCACCTGAACCGATACGCCATTATCAGTCAACCTAAAGTATATCACAGTACTCCTGCCGGGAGCTTCTCGAGTTGGCCGATGTATTTCGCCTGTTGACGAGGCATTTGGATACCTTAAGAGAGTCATAGTTACTCCTTGCTGTTGCTCCCCATTTTACAACAGGAACATCTACAAGCTTACTCTGGCCAGTTCTCCTGAAGCGATACGCTAATATCTGTTGACATAAAGACTTTCACAGTACTCCTGCCGGGAGCTTCTCGACTTTGTCGATGTATTTCGCCTATTGATGAGGCGTTAGGCTACCTTAAGAGAGTCATAGTTACTCCTGCCAGTGTCTCTCCGTTAAACCACAGTCACATCTACCATTTTCCTCTGCCCCTTTCACCAGACGCGATACGATACTATTCTTCGACATTATGACTTTCACAGTTCTCCTGCTAGGGGCTCCTCCTGTTTACCAATGTATTTCGCCTGTTGACGAGGCATTTGGCTACCTTAAGAGATTCATAGTTACTCCTGTCAGTTGCTCCCCGTTTTACCAAAGTCACATTTTCAATCTTATTCTGGCCAGTTCACCTGAACCGATACGCCATTATCAGTCAACCTAAAGTATATCACAGTACTCCTGCCGGGAGCTTCTCGAGTTGGCCGATGTATTTCGCCTGTTGACGAGGCATTTGGATACCTTAAGAGAGTCATAGTTACTCCTTGCTGTTGCTCCCCATTTTACAACAGGAACATCTACAAGCTTACTCTGGCCAGTTCCCCTGAAGCGATACGCTAATATCTGTTGACATAAAGACTTTCACAGTACTCCTGCCGGGAGCTTATCGACTTTACCGATGTATTTCGCCTATAGATGAGGCGTTTGGCTACCTTAAGAGAGTCATAGTTACTCCTGCCAGTGTCTCTCCGTTAAACCACAGTCACATCTACCATTTTCCTCTGCCCCTTTCACCAGACGCGATACGATACTATTCTTCGACATTATGACTTTCACAGTTCTCCTGCTAGGGGCTCCTCCTTTTTACCAATGTATTTCGCCTGTTGACGAGGCATTTGGCTACCTTAAGAGATTCATAGTTACTCCTGTCAGTTGCTCCCCGTTTTACCAAAGTCACATTTTCAATCTTATTCTGGCCAGTTCACCTGAAGCGATACGCTATTATCAGTCAACCTAAAGAATATCACAGTACTCCTGCCGGGAGCTTCTCTAGTTTGCCGATGTATTTCGCCTGTTGACGAGGCATTTGGATACCTTAAGAGAGTCATAGTTACCACTTGCTGTTGCTCCCCATTTTACAACAGGCACATCTACAAGCTTACTCTGGCCAATTCTCCTGAAGCGATACGCTAATATCTGTTGACATAAAGACTTTCACAGTACTCCTGCCGGGAGCTTCTCGACTTTGCCGATGTATTTCGCCTATTGATGAGGCGTTAGGCTACCTTAAGAGAGTCATAGTTACTCCTGCCAGTGTCTCTCCGTTAAACCACAGTCACATCTACCATTTTCCTCTGCCCCTTTCACCAGACGCGATACGATACTATTCTTCGACATTATGACTTTCACAGTTCTCCTGCTAGGGGCTCCTCCTGTTTACCAATGTATTTCGCCTGTTGACGAGGCATTTGGCTACCTTAAGAGATTCATAGTTACTCCTGTCAGTTGCTCCCCGTTTTACCAAAGTCACATTTTCAATCTTATTCTGGCCAGTTCACCTGAACCGATACGCCATTATCAGTCAACCTAAAGTATATCACAGTACTCCTGCCGGGAGCTTCTCGAGTTGGCCGATGTATTTCGCCTGTTGACGAGGCATTTGGATACCTTAAGAGAGTCATAGTTACCACTTGCTGTTGCTCCCCATTTTACAACAGGCACATCTACAAGCTTACTCTGGCCAATTCTCCTGAAGCGATACGCTAATATCTGTTGACATAAAGACTTTCACAGTACTCCTGCCGGGAGCTTCTCGACTTTGCCGATGTATTTCGCCTATTGACGAGGCATTTGGCTACCCTAAGAGAGTCATAGTTACTCCTGCCAGTGTCTCTCCGTTAAACCACAGTCACATCTACCATTTTCCTCTGCCCCTTTCACCAGACGCGATACGATATTATTCTTCGACATTATGACTTTCACAGTACACCTGCTAGGGGCTCCTCCAGTTTACCAAAGTATTTCGCCTGTTGAAGAGGCATTTGGCTACCTTAAGAGAGTCATAGTTACTCCTGTCAGTTGCTCCCCGTTTTACCAAAGTCATATTCTCAATCTTATTCTGGCCAGTTCACCTGAAGCGATACGCTATTATCAGTCAACCTAAAGAATATCACAGTACTCCTGCCGGGAGCTTCTCGAGTTTGCCGATGTATTTCGCCTGTTGACGAGGCATTTGGATACCTTAAGAGAGTCATAGTTACCACTTGCTGTTGCTCCCCATTTTACAACAGGCACATCTACAAGCTTACTCTGGCCAATTCTCCTGAAGCGATACGCTAATATCTGTTGACATAAAGACTTTCACAGTACTCCTGCCGGGAGCTTCTCGACTTTGCCGATGTATTTCGCCTATTGACGAGGCATTTGGCTACCTTAAGAGAGTCATAGTTACTCCTGCCAGTGTCTCTCCGTTAAACCACAGTCACATCTACCATTTTCCTCTGCCCCTTTCACCAGACGCGATACGATATTATTCTTCGACATTATGACTTTCACAGTACTCCTGCTAGGGGCTCCTCCAGTTTACCAAAGTATTTCGCCTGTTGAAGAGGCATTTGGCTACCTTAAGAGAGTCATAGTTACTCCTGTCAGTTGCTCCCCGTTTTACCAAAGTCACATTCTCAATCTTATTCTGGCCAGTTCACCTGAAGCGATACGCTATTATCAGTCAACCTAAAGAATATCACAGTACTCCTGCCGGGAGCTTCTCTAGTTTGCCGATGTATTTCGCCTATTGACGAGGCATTTGGCTACCTTAAGAGAGTCATAGTTACTCCTGCCAGTGTCTCTCCGTTAAACCACAGTCACATCTACCATTTTCCTCTGCCCCTTTCACCAGACGCGATACGATATTATTCTTCGACATTATGACTTTCACAGTTCTCCTGCTAGGGGCTCCTCCTGTTTACCAATGTATTTCGCCTGTTGACGAGGCATTTGGCTACCTTAAGAGATTCATAGTTACTCCTGTCAGTTGCTCCCCGTTTTACCAAAGTCACATTTTCAATCTTATTCTGGCCAGTTCACCTGAACCGATACGCCATTATCAGTCAACCTAAAGTATATCACAGTACTCCTGCCGGGAGCTTCTCGAGTTGGCCGATGTATTTCGCCTGTTGACGAGGCATTTGGATACCTTAAGAGAGTCATAGTTACTCCTTGCTGTTGCTCCCCATTTTACAACAGGAACATCTACAAGCTTACTCTGGCCAGTTCTCCTGAAGCGATACGCTAATATCTGTTGACATAAAGACTTTCACAGTACTCCTGCCGGGAGCTTCTCGACTTTACCGATGTATTTCGCCTGTTGACGATTCATTTGGCTACCTTAAGAGAGTCATAGTTACTCCTGCCAGTGTCTCTCCGTTAAACCACAGTCACATCTACCATTTTCCTCTGCCCCTTTCACCAGACGCGATACGATACTATTCTTCGACATTATGACTTTCACAGTTCTCCTGCTAGGGGCTCCTCCAGTTTACAAATGTATTTCGCCTGTTGACAAGGCATTTGGCTACCTTAAGAGAGTCATAGTTACTCCTGTCAGTTGCTCCCCGTTTTACCAAAGTCACATTCTCAATCTTATTCTGGCCAGTTCACCTGAAGCGATACGCTATTATCAGTCAACCTAAAGAATATCACAGTACTCCTGCCGGGAGCTTCTCTAGTTTGCCGATGTATTTCGCCTGTTGACGAGGCATTTGGATACCTTAAGAGAGTCATAGTTACCACTTGCTGTTGCTCCCCATTTTACAACAGGCACATCTACAAGCTTACTCTGGCCAATTCTCCTGAAGCGATACGCTAATATCTGTTGACATAAAGACTTTCACAGTACTCCTGCCGGGAGCTTCTCGACTTTGCCGATGTATTTCGCCTATTGATGAGGCGTTAGGCTACCTTAAGAGAGTCATAGTTACTCCTGCCAGTGTCTCTCCGTTAAACCACAGTCACATCTACCATTTTCCTCTGCCCCTTTCACCAGACGCGATACGATACTACTCTTCGACATTATGACTTTCACAGTTCTCCTGCTAGGGGCTCCTCCTGTTTACCAATGTATTTCGCCTGTTGACGAGGCATTTGGCTACCTTAAGAGATTCATAGTTACTCCTGTCAGTTGCTCCCCGTTTTACCAAAGTCACATTTTCAATCTTATTCTGGCCAGTTCACCTGAACCGATACGCCATTATCAGTCAACCTAAAGTATATCACAGTACTCCTGCCGGGAGCTTCTCGAGTTGGCCGATGTATTTCGCCTGTTGACGAGGCATTTGGATACCTTAAGAGAGTCATAGTTACTCCTTGCTGTTGCTCCCCATTTTACAACAGGAACATCTACAAGCTTACTCTGGCCAGTTCTCCTGAAGCGATACGCTAATATCTGTTGACATAAAGACTTTCACAGTACTCCTGCCGGGAGCTTCTCGACTTTACCGATGTATTTCGCCTATTGACGAGGCATTTGGCTACCTTAAGAGAGTCATAGATACTCCTGCCAGTGTCTCTCCGTTAAACCACAGTCACATCTACCATTTTCCTCTGCCCCTTTCACCAGACGCGATACGATATTATTCTTCGACATTATGACTTTCACAGTACTCCTGCTAGGGGCTCCTCCAGTTTACCAAAGTATTTCGCCTGTTGAAGAGGCATTTGGCTACCTTAAGAGAGTCATAGTTACTCCTGTCAGTTGCTTCCCGTTTTACCAAAGTCATATTCTCAATCTTATTCTGGCCAGTTCACCTGAAGCGATACGCTATTATCAGTCAACCTAAAGAATATCACAGTACTCCTGCCGGGAGCTTCTCTAGTTTGCCGATGTATTTCGCCTGTTGACGAGGCATTTGGATACCTTAAGAGAGTCATAGTTACCACTTGCTGTTGCTCCCCATTTTACAACAGGCACATCTACAAGCTTACTCTGGCCAATTCTCCTGAAGCGATACGCTAATATCTGTTGACATAAAGACTTTCACAGTACTCCTGCCGGGAGCTTTTCGACTTTGCCGATGTATTTCGTCTATTGACGAGGCATTTGGCTACCTTAAGAGAGTCATAGATACTCCTGCCAGTGTCTCTCCGTTAAACCACATTCACATCTACAATTTCCTCTGCCCCTTTCACCAGACGCGATACGCCATTATTTGTCGACATTATGACTTTCACAGTACTCCTGCTAGGGGCTCCTCCATTTTTCCAATGTATTTCGCCTGTTGACGAGGCATTTGGCTACCTTAAGAGAGTCATAGTTACTCCTGTCAGTTGCTTCCCGTTTTACCAAAGTCATATTCTCAATCTTATTCTGGCCAGTTCACCTGAAGCGATACGCTATTATCAGTCAACCTAAAGAATATCACAGTACTCCTGCCGGGAGCTTCTCTAGTTTGCCGATGTATTTCGCCTGTTGACGAGGCATTTGGATACCTTAAGAGGGTCATAGTTACCCCTTGCTGTTGCTCCCCATTTTACAACAGGCACATCTACAAGCTTACTCTGGCCAATTCTCCTGAAGCGATACGCTAATATCTGTTGACATAAAGACTTTCACAGTACTCCTGCCGGGAGCTTCTCGACTTTGCCGATGTATTTCGCCTATTGATGAGGCGTTTGGCTACCTTAAGAGAGTCATAGTTACTCCTGCCAGTGTCTCTCCGTTAAACCACAGTCACATCTACCATTTTCCTCTGCCCCTTTCACCAGACGCGATACGATACTATTCTTCGACATTATGACTTTCACAGTTCTCCTGCTAGGGGCTCCTCCTTTTTACCAATGTATTTCGCCTGTTGACGAGGCATTTGGCTACCTTAAGAGATTCATAGTTACTCCAGTCAGTTGCTCCCCGTTTTACCAAAGTCACATTTCCAATCTTATTCTGGCCAGTTCACCTGAACCGATACGCCATTATCAGTCAACCTAAAGTATATCACAGTACTCCTGCCGGGAGCTTCTCGAGTTGGCCGATGTATTTCGCCTGTTGACGAGGCATTTGGATACCTTAAGAGAGTCATAGTTACTCCTTGCTGTTGCTCCCCATTTTACAACAGGCACATCTACAAGCTTACTCTGGCCAGTTCTCCTGAAGCGATACGCTAATATCTGTTGACATAAAGACTTTCACAGTACTCCTGCCGGGAGCTTCTCGACTTTACCGATGTATTTCGCCTATTGACGATTCATTTGGCTACCTTAAGAGAGTCATAGTTACTCCTGCCAGTGTCTCTCCGTTAAACCACAGTCACATCTACAATATTCCTCTGCCCCTATCACCAGACGCGATACGCCACTATTTGTCGACATTATGACTTTCACAGTACTCCTGCTAGGGGCTCCTCCAGTTTACAAATGTATTTCGCCTGTTGACAAGGCATTTGGCTACCTTAAGAGAGTCATAGTTACTCCTGTCAGTTGCTCCCCGTTTTACCAAAGTCACATTCTCAATCTTATTCTGGCCAGTTCACCTGAAGCGATACGCTATTATCAGTCAACCTAAAGAATATCACAGTAGTCCTGCCGGGAGCTTCTCTAGTTTGCCGATGTATTTCGCCTGTTGACGAGGCATTTGGATACCTTAAGAGAGTCATAGTTACCACTTGCTGTTGCTCCCCATTTTACAACAGGCACATCTACAAGCTTACTCTGGCCAATTCTCCTGAAGCGATACGCTAATATCTGTTGACATAAAGACTTTCACAGTACTCCTGCCGGGAGCTTCTCGACTTTGCCGATGTATTTCGCCTATTGATGAGGCGTTTGGCTACCGTAAGAGTGTCATAGTTACTCCTGCCAGTGTCTCTCCGTTAAACCACAGTCACATCTACCATTTTCCTCTGCCCCTTTCACCAGACGCGATACGATACTATTCTTCGACATTATGACTTTCTCAGTTCTCCTGCTAGGGGCTCCTCCTGTTTACCAATGTATTTCGCCTGTTGACGAGGCATTTGGCTACCTTAAGAGAGTCATAGTTACTCCTGTCAGTTGCTCCCCGTTTTACCAAAGTCACATTTTCAATCTTATTTTGGCCAGTTCACCTGAACCGATACGCCATTATCAGTCAACCTAAAGTATATCACAGTACTCCTGCCGGGAGCTTCTCGAGTTGGCCGATGTATTTCGCCTGTTGACGAGGCATTTGGATACCTTAAGAGAGTCATAGTTACTCCTTGCTGTTGCTCCCCATTTTACAACAGGAACGTCTACAAGCTTACTCTGGCAGTTCTCCTGAAGCGATGCGCTAATATCTGTTGACATAAAGACTTTCACAGTACTCCTGCCGGGAGCTTCTCGACTTTACCGATGTATTTCGCCTATTGACGAGGCATTTGGCTACCTTAAGAGAGTCATAGTTACTCCTGCCAGTGTCTCTCCGTTAAACCACAGTCACAGCTACCATTTTCCTCTGCCCCTTTCACCAGACGCGATACGATATTATTCTTCGACATTATGACTTTCACAGTACTCCTGCTAGGGGCTCCTCCAGTTTACCAAAGTATTTCGCCTGTTGAAGAGGCATTTGGCTACCTTAAGAGAGTCATAGTTACTCCTGTCAGTTGCTTCCCGTTTTACCAAAGTCATATTCTCAATCTTATTCTGGCCAGTTCACCTGAAGCGATACGCTATTATCAGTCAACCTAAAGAATATCACAGTACTCCTGCCGGGAGCTTCTCTAGTTTGCCGATGTATTTCACCTGTTGACGAGGCATTTGGATACCTTAAGAGAGTCATAGTTACCACTTGCTGTTGCTCCCCATTTTACAACAGGCACATCTACAAGCTTACTCTGGCCAATTCTCCTGAAGCGATACGCTAATATCTGTTGACATAAAGACTTTCACAGTACTCCTGCCGGGAGCTTCTCGACTTTGCCGATGTATTTCGCCTATTGATGAGGCGTTTGGCTACCTTAAGAGAGTCATAGTTACTCCTGCCAGTGTCCCTCCGTTAAACCACAGTCACATCTACCATTTTCCTCTGCCCCTTTCACCAGACGCGATACGATACTATTCTTCGACATTATGACTTTCACAGTTCTCCTGCTAGGGGCTCCTCCTTTTTACCAATGTATTTCGCCTGTTGACGAGGCATTTGGCTACCTTAAGAGATTCATAGTTACTCCTGTCAGTTGCTCCCCGTTTTACCAAAGTCACATTTTCAATCTTATTCTGGCCAGTTCACCTGAACCGATACGCCATTATCAGTCAACCTAAAGTATATCACAGTACTCCTGCCGGGAGCTTCTCGAGTTGGCCGATGTATTTCGCCTGTTGACGAGGCATTTGGATACCTTAAGAGAGTCATAGTTACTCCTTGCTGTTGCTCCCCATTTTACAACAGGCACGTCTACAAGCTTACTCTGGCCAGTTCTCCTGAAGCGATACGCTAATATCTGTTGACATAAAGACTTTCACAGTACTCCTGCCGGGAGCTTCTCGACTTTACCGATGTATTTCGCCTATTGACGATTCATTTGGCTACCTTAAGAGAGTCATAGTTACTCCTGCCAGTGTCTCTCCGTTAAACCACAGTCACATCTACAATATTCCTCTGCCCCTATCACCAGACGCGATACGCCATTATTTGTCGACATTATGACTTTCACAGTACTCCTGCTAGGGGCTCCTCCAGTTTACAAATGTATTTCGCCTGTTGACAAGGCATTTGGCTACCTTAAGAGAGTCATAGTTACTCCTGCCAGTGTCTCTCCGTTAAACCACAGTCACATCTACCATTTTCCTCTGCCCCTTTCACCAGACGCGATACGATATTATTCTTCGACATTATGACTTTCACAGTACTCCTGCTAGGGGCTCCTCCAGTTTACCAAAGTATTTCGCCTGTTGAAGAGGCATTTGGCTACCTTAAGAGAGTCATAGTTACTCCTGTCAGTTGCTTCCCGTTTTACCAAAGTCATATTCTCAATCTTATTCTGGCCAGTTCACCTGAAGCGATACGCTATTATCAGTCAACCTAAAGAATATCACAGTACTCCTGCCGGGAGCTTCTCTAGTTTGCCGATGTATTTCGCCTGTTGACGAGGCATTTGGATACCTTAAGAGAGTCATAGTAACCACTTGCTGTTGCTCCCCATTTTACAACAGGCACATCTACAAGCTTACTCTGGCCAATTCTCCTGAAGCGATACGCTAATATCTGTTGACATAAAGACTTTCACAGTACTCCTGCCGGGAGCTTTTCGACTTTGCCGATGTATTTCGTCTATTGACGAGGCATTTGGCTACCTTAAGAGAGTCATAGATACTCCTGCCAGTGTCTCTCCGTTAAACCACATTCACATCTACAATTTCCTCTGCCCCTTTCACCAGACGCGATACGCCATTATTTGTCGACATTATGACTTTCACAGTACTCCTGCTAGGGGCTCCTCCATTTTTCCAATGTATTTCGCCTGTTGACGAGGCATTTGGCTACCTTAAGAGAGTCATAGTTACTCCTGTCAGTTGCTCCCCGTTTTACCAAAGTCACATTTTCAATCTTATTCTGGCCAGTTCATCTGGAGCGATACGCCATTGTCAGTCAACCTAAAGAATTTCACAGTACCCCTGCCGGGAGCTTCTCTAGTTTGCCGATGTATTTCGCCTGTTGACGAGGCATTTGGATACCTTAAGAGAGTCATAGTTACCACTTGCTGTTGCTCCCCATTTTACAACAGGAACGTCTACAAGCTTACTCTGGCAGTTCTCCTGAAGCGATGCGCTAATATCTGTTGACATAAAGACTTTCACAGTACTCCTGCCGGGAGCTTCTCGACTTTACCGATGTATTTCGCCTATTGACGATTCATTTGGCTACCTTAAGAGAGTCATAGTTACTCCTGCCAGTGTCTCTCCGTTAAACCACAGTCACATCTACAATATTCCTCTGCCCCTATCACCAGACGCGATACGCCACTATTTGTCGACATTATGACTTTCACAGTACTCCTGCTAGGGGCTCCTCCAGTTTACAAATGTATTTCGCCTGTTGACAAGGCATTTGGCTACCTTAAGAGAGTCATAGTTACTCCTGTCAGTTGCTCCCCGTTTTACCAAAGTCACATTCTCAATCTTATTCTGGCCAGTTCACCTGAAGCGATACGCTATTATCAGTCAACCTAAAGAATATCACAGTAGTCCTGCCGGGAGCTTCTCTAGTTTGCCGATGTATTTCGCCTGTTGACGAGGCATTTGGATACCTTAAGAGAGTCATAGTTACCACTTGCTGTTGCTCCCCATTTTACAACAGGCACATCTACAAGCTTACTCTGGCCAATTCTCCTGAAGCGATACGCTAATATCTGTTGACATAAAGACTTTCACAGTACTCCTGCCGGGAGCTTCTCGACTTTGCCGATGTATTTCGCCTATTGATGAGGCGTTTGGCTACCGTAAGAGTGTCATAGTTACTCCTGCCAGTGTCTCTCCGTTAAACCACAGTCACATCTACCATTTTCCTCTGCCCCTTTCACCAGACGCGATACGATACTATTCTTCGACACTATGACTTTCTCAGTTCTCCTGCTAGGGGCTCCTCCTGTTTACCAATGTATTTCGCCTGTTGACGAGGCATTTGGCTACCTTAAGAGAGTCATAGTTACTCCTGTCAGTTGCTCCCCGTTTTACCAAAGTCACATTTTCAATCTTATTCTGGCCAGTTCACCTGAACCGATACGCCATTATCAGTCAACCTAAAGTATATCACAGTACTCCTGCCGGGAGCTTCTCGAGTTGGCCGATGTATTTCGCCTGTTGACGAGGCATTTGGATACCTTAAGAGAGTCATAGTTACTCCTTGCTGTTGCTCCCCATTTTACAACAGGAACGTCTACAAGCTTACTCTGGCAGTTCTCCTGAAGCGATGCGCTAATATCTGTTGACATAAAGACTTTCACAGTACTCCTGCCGGGAGCTTCTCGACTTTACCGATGTATTTCGCCTATTGACGAGGCATTTGGCTACCTTAAGAGAGTCATAGTTACTCCTGCCAGTGTCTCTCCGTTAAACCACAGTCACAGCTACCATTTTCCTCTGCCCCTTTCACCAGACGCGATACGATATTATTCTTCGACATTATGACTTTCACAGTACTCCTGCTAGGGGCTCCTCCAGTTTACCAAAGTATTTCGCCTGTTGAAGAGGCATTTGGCTACCTTAAGAGAGTCATAGTTACTCCTGTCAGTTGCTCCCCGTTTTACCAAAGTCACATTTTCAATCTTATTCTGGCCAGTTCACCTGAACCGATACGCCATTATCAGTCAACCTAAAGTATATCACAGTACTCCTGCCGGGAGCTTCTCGAGTTGGCCGATGTATTTCGCCTGTTGACGAGGCATTTGGATACCTTAAGAGAGTCATAGTTACTCCTTGCTGTTGCTCCCCATTTTACAACAGGCACGTCTACAAGCTTACTCTGGCCAGTTCTCCTGAAGCGATACGCTAATATCTGTTGACATAAAGACTTTCACAGTACTCCTGCCGGGAGCTTCTCGACTTTACCGATGTATTTCGCCTATTGACGATTCATTTGGCTACCTTAAGAGAGTCATAGTTACTCCTGCCAGTGTCTCTCCGTTAAACCACAGTCACATCTACAATATTCCTCTGCCCCTATCACCAGACGCGATACGCCATTATTTGTCGACATTATGACTTTCACAGTACTCCTGCTAGGGGCTCCTCCAGTTTACAAATGTATTTCGCCTGTTGACAAGGCATTTGGCTACCTTAAGAGAGTCATAGTTACTCCTGCCAGTGTCTCTCCGTTAAACCACAGTCACATCTACCATTTTCCTCTGCCCCTTTCACCAGACGCGATACGATATTATTCTTCGACATTATGACTTTCACAGTACTCCTGCTAGGGGCTCCTCCAGTTTACCAAAGTATTTCGCCTGTTGAAGAGGCATTTGGCTACCTTAAGAGAGTCATAGTTACTCCTGTCAGTTGCTTCCCGTTTTACCAAAGTCATATTCTCAATCTTATTCTGGCCAGTTCACCTGAAGCGATACGCTATTATCAGTCAACCTAAAGAATATCACAGTACTCCTGCCGGGAGCTTCTCTAGTTTGCCGATGTATTTCGCCTGTTGACGAGGCATTTGGATACCTTAAGAGAGTCATAGTAACCACTTGCTGTTGCTCCCCATTTTACAACAGGCACATCTACAAGCTTACTCTGGCCAATTCTCCTGAAGCGATACGCTAATATCTGTTGACATAAAGACTTTCACAGTACTCCTGCCGGGAGCTTTTCGACTTTGCCGATGTATTTCGTCTATTGACGAGGCATTTGGCTACCTTAAGAGAGTCATAGATACTCCTGCCAGTGTCTCTCCGTTAAACCACATTCACATCTACAATTTCCTCTGCCCCTTTCACCAGACGCGATACGCCATTATTTGTCGACATTATGACTTTCACAGTACTCCTGCTAGGGGCTCCTCCATTTTTCCAATGTATTTCGCCTGTTGACGAGGCATTTGGCTACCTTAAGAGAGTCATAGTTACTCCTGTCAGTTGCTCCCCGTTTTACCAAAGTCACATTTTCAATCTTATTCTGGCCAGTTCATCTGGAGCGATACGCCATTGTCAGTCAACCTAAAGAATTTCACAGTACCCCTGCCGGGAGCTTCTCTAGTTTGCCGATGTATTTCGCCTGTTGACGAGGCATTTGGATACCTTAAGAGAGTCATAGTTACCACTTGCTGTTGCTCCCCATTTTACAACAGGAACGTCTACAAGCTTACTCTGGCAGTTCTCCTGAAGCGATGCGCTAATATCTGTTGACATAAAGACTTTCACAGTACTCCTGCCGGGAGCTTCTCGACTTTACCGATGTATTTCGCCTATTGACGATTCATTTGGCTACCTTAAGAGAGTCATAGTTACTCCTGCCAGTGTCTCTCCGTTAAACCACAGTCACATCTACAATATTCCTCTGCCCCTATCACCAGACGCGATACGCCACTATTTGTCGACATTATGACTTTCACAGTACTCCTGCTAGGGGCTCCTCCAGTTTACAAATGTATTTCGCCTGTTGACAAGGCATTTGGCTACCTTAAGAGAGTCATAGTTACTCCTGTCAGTTGCTCCCCGTTTTACCAAAGTCACATTCTCAATCTTATTCTGGCCAGTTCACCTGAAGCGATACGCTATTATCAGTCAACCTAAAGAATATCACAGTAGTCCTGCCGGGAGCTTCTCTAGTTTGCCGATGTATTTCGCCTGTTGACGAGGCATTTGGATACCTTAAGAGAGTCATAGTTACCACTTGCTGTTGCTCCCCATTTTACAACAGGCACATCTACAAGCTTACTCTGGCCAATTCTCCTGAAGCGATACGCTAATATCTGTTGACATAAAGACTTTCACAGTACTCCTGCCGGGAGCTTCTCGACTTTGCCGATGTATTTCGCCTATTGATGAGGCGTTTGGCTACCGTAAGAGTGTCATAGTTACTCCTGCCAGTGTCTCTCCGTTAAACCACAGTCACATCTACCATTTTCCTCTGCCCCTTTCACCAGACGCGATACGATACTATTCTTCGACACTATGACTTTCTCAGTTCTCCTGCTAGGGGCTCCTCCTGTTTACCAATGTATTTCGCCTGTTGACGAGGCATTTGGCTACCTTAAGAGAGTCATAGTTACTCCTGTCAGTTGCTCCCCGTTTTACCAAAGTCACATTTTCAATCTTATTCTGGCCAGTTCACCTGAACCGATACGCCATTATCAGTCAACCTAAAGTATATCACAGTACTCCTGCCGGGAGCTTCTCGAGTTGGCCGATGTATTTCGCCTGTTGACGAGGCATTTGGATACCTTAAGAGAGTCATAGTTACTCCTTGCTGTTGCTCCCCATTTTACAACAGGAACGTCTACAAGCTTACTCTGGCAGTTCTCCTGAAGCGATGCGCTAATATCTGTTGACATAAAGACTTTCACAGTACTCCTGCCGGGAGCTTCTCGACTTTACCGATGTATTTCGCCTATTGACGAGGCATTTGGCTACCTTAAGAGAGTCATAGTTACTCCTGCCAGTGTCTCTCCGTTAAACCACAGTCACAGCTACCATTTTCCTCTGCCCCTTTCACCAGACGCGATACGATATTATTCTTCGACATTATGACTTTCACAGTACTCCTGCTAGGGGCTCCTCCAGTTTACCAAAGTATTTCGCCTGTTGAAGAGGCATTTGGCTACCTTAAGAGAGTCATAGTTACTCCTGTCAGTTGCTTCCCGTTTTACCAAAGTCATATTCTCAATCTTATTCTGGCCAGTTCACCTGAACCGATACGCTATTATCAGTCAACCTAAAGAATATCACAGTACTCCTGCCGGGAGCTTCTCTAGTTTGCCGATGTATTTCACCTGTTGACGAGGCATTTGGATACCTTAAGAGAGTCATAGTTACCACTTGCTGTTGCTCCCCATTTTACAACAGGCACATCTACAAGCTTACTCTGGCCAATTCTCCTGAAGCGATACGCTAATATCTGTTGACATAAAGACTTTCACAGTACTCCTGCCGGGAGCTTCTCGACTTTGCCGATGTATTTCGCCTATTGATGAGGCGTTTGGCTACCTTAAGAGAGTCATAGTTACTCCTGCCAGTGTCCCTCCGTTAAACCACAGTCACATCTACCATTTTCCTCTGCCCCTTTCACCAGACGCGATACGATACTATTCTTCGACATTATGACTTTCACAGTTCTCCTGCTAGGGGCTCCTCCTTTTTACCAATGTATTTCGCCTGTTGACGAGGCATTTGGCTACCTTAAGAGATTCATAGTTACTCCTGTCAGTTGCTCCCCGTTTTACCAAAGTCACATTTTCAATCTTATTCTGGCCAGTTCACCTGAACCGATACGCCATTATCAGTCAACCTAAAGTATATCACAGTACTCCTGCCGGGAGCTTCTCGAGTTGGCCGATGTATTTCGCCTGTTGACGAGGCATTTGGATACCTTAAGAGAGTCATAGTTACTCCTTGCTGTTGCTCCCCATTTTACAACAGGCACGTCTACAAGCTTACTCAGGCCAGTTCTCCTGAAGCGATACGCTAATATCTGTTGACATAAAGACTTTCACAGTACTCCTGCCGGGAGCTTCTCGACTTTACCGATGTATTTCGCCTATTGACGATTCATTTGGCTACCTTAAGAGAGTCATAGTTACTCCTGCCAGTGTCTCTCCGTTAAACCACAGTCACATCTACAATATTCCTCTGCCCCTATCACCAGACGCGATACGCCATTATTTGTCGACATTATGACTTTCACAGTACTCCTGCTAGGGGCTCCTCCAGTTTACAAATGTATTTCGCCTGTTGACAAGGCATTTGGCTACCTTAAGAGAGTCATAGTTACTCCTGCCAGTGTCTCTCCGTTAAACCACAGTCACATCTACCATTTTCCTCTGCCCCTTTCACCAGACGCGATACGATATTATTCTTCGACATTATGACTTTCACAGTACTCCTGCTAGGGGCTCCTCCAGTTTACCAAAGTATTTCGCCTGTTGAAGAGGCATTTGGCTACCTTAAGAGAGTCATAGTTACTCCTGTCAGTTGCTTCCCGTTTTACCAAAGTCATATTCTCAATCTTATTCTGGCCAGTTCACCTGAAGCGATACGCTATTATCAGTCAACCTAAAGAATATCACAGTACTCCTGCCGGGAGCTTCTCTAGTTTGCCGATGTATTTCGCCTGTTGACGAGGCATTTGGATACCTTAAGAGAGTCATAGTAACCACTTGCTGTTGCTCCCCATTTTACAACAGGCACATCTACAAGCTTACTCTGGCCAATTCTCCTGAAGCTATACGCTAATATCTGTTGACATAAAGACTTTCACAGTACTCCTGCCGGGAGCTTTTCGACTTTGCCGATGTATTTCGTCTATTGACGAGGCATTTGGCTACCTTAAGAGAGTCATAGATACTCCTGCCAGTGTCTCTCCGTTAAACCACATTCACATCTACAATTTCCTCTGCCCCTTTCACCAGACGCGATACGCCATTATTTGTCGACATTATGACTTTCACAGTACTCCTGCTAGGGGCTCCTCCATTTTTCCAATGTATTTCGCCTGTTGACGAGGCATTTGGCTACCTTAAGAGAGTCATAGTTACTCCTGTCAGTTGCTCCCCGTTTTACCAAAGTCACATTTTCAATCTTATTCTGGCCAGTTCATCTGGAGCGATACGCCATTGTCAGTCAACCTAAAGAATTTCACAGTACCCCTGCCGGGAGCTTCTCTAGTTTGCCGATGTATTTCGCCTGTTGACGAGGCATTTGGATACCTTAAGAGAGTCATAGTTACCACTTGCTGTTGCTCCCCATTTTACAACAGGCACATCTACAAGCTTACTCTGGCCAATTCTCCTGAAGCGATACGCTAATATCTGTTGACATAAAGACTTTCACAGTACTCCTGCCGGGAGCTTCTCGACTTTGCCGATGTATTTCGCCTATTGATGAGGCGTTTGGCTACCTTAAGAGAGTCATAGTTACTCCTGCCAGTGTCTCTCCGTTAAACCACAGTCACATCTACCATTTTCCTCTGCCCCTTTCACCAGACGCGATACGATACTATTCTTCGACATTATGACTTTCACAGTTCTCCTGCTAGGGGCTCCTCCTGTTTACCAATGTATTTCGCCTGTTGACGAGGCATTTGGCTACCTTAAGAGATTCATAGTTACTCCTGTCAGTTGCTCCCCGTTTTACCAAAGTCACATTTTCAATCTTATTCTGGCCAGTTCACCTGAACCGATACGCCATTATCAGTCAACCTAAAGTATATCACAGTACTCCTGCCGGGAGCTTCTCGAGTTGGCCGATGTATTTCGCCTGTTGACGAGGCATTTGGATACCTTAAGAGAGTCATAGTTACCACTTGCTGTTGCTCCCCATTTTACAACAGGCACATCTACAAGCTTACTCTGGCCAATTCTCCTGAAGCGATACGCTAATATCTGTTGACATAAAGACTTTCACAGTACTCCTGCCGGGAGCTTCTCGACTTTGCCGATGTATTTCGCCTATTGATGAGGCGTTTGGCTACCTTAAGAGAGTCATAGTTACTCCTGCCAGTGTCTCTCCGTTAAACCACAGTCACATCTACCATTTTCCTCTGCCCCTTTCACCAGACGCGGTACGATACTATTCTTCGACATTATGACTTTCACAGTTCTCCTGCTAGGGGCTCCTCCTTTTTACCAATGTATTTCGCTTGTTGACGAGGCATTTGGCTACCTTAAGAGATTCATAGTTACTCCTGTCAGTTGCTCCCCGTTTTACCAAAGTCACATTTTCAATCTTATTCTGGCCAGTTCACCTGAACCGATACGCCATTATCAGTCAACCTAAAGTATATCACAGTACTCCTGCCGAGAGCTTCTCGAGTTGGCCGATGTATTTCGCCTGTTGACGAGGCATTTGGATACCTTAAGAGAGTCATAGTTACTCCTTGCTGTTGCTCCCCATTTTACAACAGGCACATCTACAAGCTTACTCTGGCCAGTTCTCCTGAAGCGATACGCTAATATCTGTTGACATAAAGACTTTCACAGTACTCCTGCCGGGAGCTTCTCGACTTTACCGATGTATTTCGCCTATTGACGATTCATTTGGCTACCTTAAGAGAGTCATAGTTACTCCTGCCAGTGTCTCTCCGTTAAACCACAGTCACATCTACAATATTCCTCTGCCCCTATCACCAGACGCGATACGCCATTATTTGTCGACATTGTGAATTTCACAGTACTCCTGCTAGGGGCTCCTCCAGTTTACAAATGTATTTCGCCTGTTGACAAGGCATTTGGCTACCTTAAGAGATTCATAGTTACTCCTGTCAGTTGCTTCCCGTTTTACCAAAGTCATATTCTCAATCTTATTCTGGCCAGTTCACCTGAAGCGATACGCTATCATCAGTCAACCTAAAGAATATCACAGTACTCCTGCCGGGAGCTTCTCTAGTTTGCCGATGTATTTCGCCTGTTGACGAGGCATTTGGATACCTTAAGAGAGTCATAGTTACCACTTGCTGTTGCTCCCCATTTTACAACAGGCACATCTACAAGCTTACTCAGGCCAATTCTCCTGAAGCGATACGCTAATATCTGTTGACATAAAGACTTTCACAGTACTCCTGCCGGGAGCTTCTCGACTTTGCCGATGTATTTCGCCTATTGATGAGGCGTTTGGCTACCTTAAGAGAGTCATAGTTACTCCTGCCAGTGTCTCTCCGTTAAACCACAGTCACATCTACCATTTTCCTCTGCCCCTTTCACCAGACGCGATACGATACTATTCTTCGACATTATGACTTTCACAGTTCTCCTGCTAGGGGCTCCTCCAATTTACCAATGTATTTCGCCTGTTGACGAGGCATTTGGCTACCTTAAGAGATTCATAGTTACTCCTGTCAGTTGCTCCCCGTTTTACCAAAGTCACATTTTCAATCTTATTCTGGCCAGTTCACCTGAACCGTTACGCCATTATCAGTCAACCTAAAGTATATCACAGTACTCCTGCCGAGAGCTTCTCGAGTTGGCCGATGTATGTCGCCTGTTGACGAGGCATTTGGATACCTTAAGAGAGTCATGGTTACTCCTTGCTGTTGCTCCCCATTTTACAACAGGCACATCTACAAGCTTACTCTGGCCAGTTCTCCTGAAGCGATACGCTAATATCTGTTGACATAAAGACTTTCACAGTACTCCTGCCGGGAGCTTCTCGACTTTACCGATGTATTTCGCCTTTTGACGATTCATTTGGCTACCTTAAGAGAGTCATAGTTACTCCTGCCAGTGTCTCTCCGTTAAACCACAGTCACATCTACAATATTCCTCTGCCCCTTTCACCAGACGCGATACGATATTATTCTTCGACATTATGACTTTCACAGTACTCCTGCTAGGGGCTCCTCCAGTTTACCAAAGTATTTCGCCTGTTGAAGAGGCATTTGGCTACCTTAAGAGAGTCATAGTTACTCCTGTCAGTTGCTTCCCGTTTTACCAAAGTCATATTCTCAATCTTATTCTGGCCAGTTCACCTGAACCGATACGCCATTATCAGTCAACCTAAAGTATATCACAGTACTCCTGCCGGGAGCTTCTCGAGTTGGCCGATGTATTTCGCCTGTTGACGAGGCATTTGGATACCTTAAGAGAGTCATAGTTACTCCTTGCTGTTGCTCCCCATTTTACAACAGGAACATCTACAAGCTTACTCTGGCCAGTTCTCCTGAAGCGATACGCTAATATCTGTTGACATAAAGACTTTCACAGTACTCCTGCCGGGAGCTTCTCGACTTTACCGATGTATTTCGCCTTTTGACGATTCATTTGGCTACCTTAAGAGAGTCATAGTTACTCCTGCCAGTGTCTCTCCGTTAAACCACAGTCACATCTACAATATTCCTCTGCCCCTATCACCAGACGCGATACGCCATTATTTGTCGACATTATGACTTTCACAGTACTCCTGCTAGGGGCTCCTCCAGTTTACAAATGTATTTCGCCTGTTGACAAGGCATTTGGCTACCTTAAGAGAGTCATAGTTACTCCTGTCAGTTGCTCCCCGTTTTACCAAAGTCACATTCTCAATCTTATTCTGGCCAGTTCACCTGAAGCGATACGCTATTATCAGTCAACCTAAAGAATATCACAGTACTCCTGCCGGGAGCTTCTCTAGTTTGCCGATGTATTTCGCCTGTTGACGAGGCATTTGGATACCTTAAGAGAGTCATAGTAACCACTTGCTGTTGCTCCCCATTTTACAACAGGCACATCTACAAGCTTACTCTGGCCAATTCTCCTGAAGCGATACGCTAATATCTGTTGACATAAAGACTTTCACAGTACTCCTGCCGGGAGCTTTTCGACTTTGCCGATGTATTTCGTCTATTGACGAGGCATTTGGCTACCTTAAGAGAGTCATAGATACTCCTGCCAGTGTCTCTCCGTTAAACCACATTCACATCTACAATTTCCTCTGCCCCTTTCACCAGACGCGATACGCCATTATTTGTCGACATTATGACTTTCACAGTACTCCTGCTAGGGGCTCCTCCATTTTTCCAATGTATTTCGCCTGTTGACGAGGCATTTGGCTACCTTAAGAGAGTCATAGTTACTCCTGTCAGTTGCTCCCCGTTTTACCAAAGTCACATTTTCAATCTTATTCTGGCCAGTTCATCTGGAGCGAATCGCCATTGTCAGTCAACCTAAAGAATTTCACAGTACCCCTGCCGGGAGCTTCTCTAGTTTGCCGATGTATTTCGCCTGTTGACGAGGCATTTGGATACCTTAAGAGAGTCATAGTTACCACTTGCTGTTGCTCCCCATTTTACAACAGGCACATCTACAAGCTTACTCTGGCCAATTCTCCTGAAGCGATACGCTAATATCTGTTGACATAAAGACTTTCACAGTACTCCTGCCGGGAGCTGCTCGACTTTGCCGATGTATTTCGCCTATTGATGAGGCGTTTGGCTACCTTAAGAGAGTCATAGTTACTCCTGCCAGTGTCTCTCCGTTAAACCACAGTCACATCTACCATTTTCCTCTGCCCCTTTCACCAGACGCGATACGATACTATTCTTCGACATTATGACTTTCACAGTTCTCCTGCTAGGGGCTCCTCCTGTTTACCAATGTATTTCGCCTGTTGACGAGGCATTTGGCTACCTTAAGAGATTCATAGTTACTCCTGTCAGTTGCTCCCCGTTTTACCAAAGTCACATTTTCAATCTTATTCTGGCCAGTTCACCTGAACCGATACGCCATTATCAGTCAACCTAAAGTATATCACAGTACTCCTGCCGGGAGCTTCTCGAGTTGGCCGATGTATTTCGCCTGTTGACGAGGCATTTGGATACCTTAAGAGAGTCATAGTTACTCCTTGCTGTTGCTCCCCATTTTACAACAGGAACATCTACAAGCTTACTCTGGCCAGTTCTCCTGAAGCGATACGCTAATATCTGTTGACATAAAGACTTTCACAGTACTCCTGCCGGGAGCTTCTCGACTTTACCGATGTATTTCGCCTATTGACGAGGCATTTGGCTACCTTACGAGAGTCATAGTTACTCCTGCCAGTGTCTCTCCGTTAAACCACAGTCACATCTACCATTTTCCTCTGCCCCTTTCACCAGACGCGATACGATATTATTCTTCGACATTATGACTTTCACAGTACTCCTGCTAGGGGCTCCTCCAGTTTACCAAAGTATTTCGCCTGTTGAAGAGGCATTTGGCTACCTTAAGAGAGTCATAGTTACTCCTGTCAGTTGCTTCCCGTTTTACCAAAGTCATATTCTCAATCTTATTCTGGCCAGTTCACCTGAAGCGATACGCTATTATCAGTCAACCTAAAGAATATCACAGTACTCCTGCCGGGAGCTTCTCCAGTTTGCCGATGTATTTCGCCTGTTGACGAGGCATTTGGATACCTTAAGAGAGTCATAGTTACCACTTGCTGTTGCTCCCCATTTTACAACAGGCACATCTACAAGCTTACTCTGGCCAATTCTCCTGAAGCGATACGCTAATATCTGTTGACATAAAGACTTTCACAGTACTCCTGCCGGGAGCTTCTCGACTTTGCCGATGTATTTCGCCTATTGATGAGGCGTTTGGCTACCTTAAGAGAGTCATAGTTACTCCTGCCAGTGTCTCTCCGTTAAACCACAGTCACATCTACCATTTTCCTCTGCCCCTTTCACCAGACGCGATACGATACTATTCTTCGACATTATGACTTTCACAGTTCTCCTGCTAGGGGCTCCTCCTTTTTACCAATGTATTTCGCTTGTTGACGAGGCATTTGGCTACCTTAAGAGATTCATAGTTACTCCTGTCAGTTGCTCCCCGTTTTACCAAAGTCACATTTTCAATCTTATTCTGGCCAGTTCACCTGAACCGATACGCCATTATCAGTCAACCTAAAGTATATCACAGTACTCCTGCCGAGAGCTTCTCGAGTTGGCCGATGTATTTCGCCTGTTGACGAGGCATTTGGATACCTTAAGAGAGTCATAGTTACTCCTTGCTGTTGCTCCCCATTTTACAACAGGCACATCTACAAGCTTACTCTGGCCAGTTCTCCTGAAGCGATACGCTAATATCTGTTGACATAAAGACTTTCACAGTACTCCTGCCGGGAGCTTCTCGACTTTACCGATGTATTTCGCCTATTGACGATTCATTTGGCTACCTTAAGAGAGTCATAGTTACTCCTGCCAGTGTCTCTCCGTTAAACCACAGTCACATCTACAATATTCCTCTGCCCCTATCACCAGACGCGATACGCCATTATTTGTCGACATTGTGAATTTCACAGTACTCCTGCTAGGGGCTCCTCCAGTTTACAAATGTATTTCGCCTGTTGACAAGGCATTTGGCTACCTTAAGAGATTCATAGTTACTCCTGTCAGTTGCTTCCCGTTTTACCAAAGTCATATTCTCAATCTTATTCTGGCCAGTTCACCTGAAGCGATACGCTATCATCAGTCAACCTAAAGAATATCACAGTACTCCTGCCGGGAGCTTCTCTAGTTTGCCGATGTATTTCGCCTGTTGACGAGGCATTTGGATACCTTAAGAGAGTCATAGTTACCACTTGCTGTTGCTCCCCATTTTACAACAGGCACATCTACAAGCTTACTCAGGCCAATTCTCCTGAAGCGATACGCTAATATCTGTTGACATAAAGACTTTCACAGTACTCCTGCCGGGAGCTTCTCGACTTTGCCGATGTATTTCGCCTATTGATGAGGCGTTTGGCTACCTTAAGAGAGTCATAGTTACTCCTGCCAGTGTCTCTCCGTTAAACCACAGTCACATCTACCATTTTCCTCTGCCCCTTTCACCAGACGCGATACGATACTATTCTTCGACATTATGACTTTCACAGTTCTCCTGCTAGGGGCTCCTCCAATTTACCAATGTATTTCGCCTGTTGACGAGGCATTTGGCTACCTTAAGAGATTCATAGTTACTCCTGTCAGTTGCTCCCCGTTTTACCAAAGTCACATTTTCAATCTTATTCTGGCCAGTTCACCTGAACCGATACGCCATTATCAGTCAACCTAAAGTATATCACAGTACTCCTGCCGAGAGCTTCTCGAGTTGGCCGATGTATGTCGCCTGTTGACGAGGCATTTGGATACCTTAAGAGAGTCATAGTTACTCCTTGCTGTTGCTCCCCATTTTACAACAGGCACATCTACAAGCTTACTCTGGCCAGTTCTCCTGAAGCGATACGCTAATATCTGTTGACATAAAGACTTTCACAGTACTCCTGCCGGGAGCTTCTCGACTTTACCGATGTATTTCGCCTATTGACGATTCATTTGGCTACCTTAAGAGAGTCATAGTTACTCCTGCCAGTGTCTCTCCGTTAAACCACAGTCACATCTACAATATTCCTCTGCCCCTATCACCAGACGCGATACGCCATTATTTGTCGACATTATGACTTTCACAGTACTCCTGCTAGGGGCTCCTCCAGTTTACAAATGTATTTCGCCTGTTGACAAGGCATTTGGCTACCTTAAGAGAGTCATAGTTACTCCTGTCAGTTGCTCCCCGTTTTACCAAAGTCACATTCTCAATCTTATTCTGGCCAGTTCACCTGAAGCGATACGCTATTATCAGTCAACCTAAAGAATATCACAGTACTCCTGCCGGGAGCTTCTCTAGTTTGCCGATGTATTTCGCCTGTTGACGAGGCATTTGGATACCTTAAGAGAGTCATAGTTACCACTTGCTGTTGCTCCCTATTTTACAACAGGCACATCTACAAGCTTACTCTGGCCAATTCTCCTGAAGCGATACGCTAATATCTGTTGACATAAAGACTTTCACAGTACTCCTGCCGGGAGCTTCTCGACTTTGCCGATGTATTTCGCCTATTGATGAGGCGTTTGGCTACCTTAAGAGAGTCATAGTTACTCCTGCCAGTGTCTCTCCGTTAAACCACAGTCACATCTACCATTTTCCTCTGCCCCTTTCACCAGACGCGATACGATATTATTCTTCGACATTATGACTTTCACAGTACTCCTGCTAGGGGCTCCTCCAGTTTACCAAAGTATTTCGCCTGTTGAAGAGGCATTTGGCTACCTTAAGAGAGTCATAGTTACTCCTGTCAGTTGCTTCCCGTTTTACCAAAGTCATATTCTCAATCTTATTCTGGCCAGTTCACCTGAAGCGATACGCTATTATCAGTCAACCTAAAGAATATCACAGTACTCCTGCCGGGAGCTTCTCGAGTTGGCCGATGTATTTCGCCTGTTGACGAGGCATTTGGATACCTTAAGAGAGTCATAGTTACTCCTTGCTGTTGCTCCCCATTTTACAACAGGCACATCTACAAGCTTACTCTGGCCAGTTCTCCTGAAGCGATACGCTAATATCTGTTGACATAAAGACTTTCACAGTACTCCTGCCGGGAGCTTCTCGACTTTACCGATGTATTTCGCCTATTGACGATTCATTTGGCTACCTTAAGAGAGTCATAGTTACTCCTGCCAGTGTCTCTCCGTTAAACCACAGTCACATCTACAATATTCCTCTGCCCCTATCACCAGACGCGATACGCCATTATTTGTCGACATTATGACTTTCACAGTACTCCTGCTAGGGGCTCCTCCAGTTTACAAATGTATTTCGCCTGTTGACAAGGCATTTGGCTACCTTAAGAGAGTCATAGTTACTCCTGTCAGTTGCTCCCCGTTTTACCAAAGTCACATTCTCAATCTTATTCTGGCCAGTTCACCTGAAGCGATACGCTATTATCAGTCAACCTAAAGAATATCACAGTACTCCTGCCGGGAGCTTCTCTAGTTTGCCGATGTATTTCGCCTGTTGACGAGGCATTTGGATACCTTAAGAGAGTCATAGTTACCACTTGCTGTTGCTCCCCATTTTACAACAGGCACATCTACAAGCTTACTCTGGCCAATTCTCCTGAAGCGATACGCTAATATCTGTTGACATAAAGACTTTCACAGTACTCCTGCCGGGAGCTTCTCGACTTTGCCGATGTATTTCGCCTATTGATGAGGCGTTTGGCTACCTTAAGAGAGTCATAGTTACTCCTGCCAGTGTCTCTCCGTTAAACCACAGTCACATCTACCATTTTCCTCTGCCCCTTTCACCAGACGCGATACGATACTATTCTTCGACATTATGACTTTCACAGTTCTCCTGCTAGGGGCTCCTCCTTTTTACCAATGTATTTCGCCTGTTGACGAGGCATTTGGCTACCTTAAGAGATTCATAGTTACTCCTGTCAGTTGCTCCCCGTTTTACCAAAGTAACATTTTCAATCTTATTCTGGCCAGTTCACCTGAACCGATACGCCATTATCAGTCAACCTAAAGTATATCACAGTACTCCTGCCGGGAGCTTCTCGAGTTGGCCGATGTATTTCGCCTGTTGACGAGGCATTTGGATACCTTAAGAGAGTCATAGTTACTCCTTGCTGTTGCTCCCCATTTTACAACAGGCACATCTACAAGCTTACTCTGGCCAGTTCTCCTGAAGCGATACGCTAATATCTGTTGACATAAAGACTTTCACAGTACTTGTGCCGGGCGCTTCTCGACTTTACCGATGTATTTCGCCTAATGACGATTCATTTGGCTACCTTAAGAGAGTCATAGTTACTCTTGCCAGTGTCTCTCCGTTAAACCACAGTCACATCTACAATATTCCTCTGCCCCTATCACCAGACGCGATACGCCATTATTTGTCGACATTATGACTTTCACAGTACTCCTGCTAGGGGCTCCTCCAGTTTACAAATGTATTTCGCCTGTTGACAAGGCATTTGGCTACCTTAAGAGAGTCATAGTTACTCCTGTCAGTTGCTCCCCGTTTTACCAAAGTCACATTCTCAATCTTATTCTGGCCAGTTCACCTGAAGCGATACGCTATTATCAGTCAACCTAAAGAATATCACAGTACTCCTGCCGGGAGCTTCTCTAGTTTGCCGATGTATTTCGCCTGTTGACGAGGCATTTGGATACCTTAAGAGAGTCATAGTTACCACTTGCTGTTGCTCCCCATTTTACAACAGGCACATCTACAAGCTTACTCTGGCCAATTCTCCTGAAGCGATACGCTAATATCTGTTGACATAAAGACTTTCACAGTACTCCTGCCGGGAGCTTCTCGACTTTGCCGATGTATTTCGCCTATTGATGAGGCGTTTGGCTACCTTAAGAGTGTCATAGTTACTCCTGCCAGTGTCTCTCCGTTAAACCACAGTCACATCTATCATTTTCCTCTGCCCCTTTCACCAGACGCGGTACGATACTATTCTTCGACATTATGACTTTCACAGTTCTCCTGCTAGGGGCTCCTCCTGTTTACCAATGTATTTCGCCTGTTGACGAGGCATTTGGCTACCTTAAGAGATTCATAGTTACTCCTGTCAGTTGCTCCCCGTTTTACCAAAGTCACATTTTCAATCTTATTCTGGCCAGTTCACCTGAACCGATACGCCATTATCAGTCAACCTAAAGTATATCACAGTACTCCTGCCGGGAGCTTCTCGAGTTGGCCGATGTATTTCGCCTGTTGACGAGGCATTTGGATACCTTAAGAGAGTCATAGTTACTCCTTGCTGTTGCTCCCCATTTTACAACAGGCACATCTACAAGCTTACTCTGGCCAGTTCTCCTGAAGCGATACGCTAATATCTGTTGACATAAAGACTTTCACAGTACTCCTGCCGGGAGCTTCTCGACTTTACCGATGTATTTCGCCTATTGACGATTCATTTGGCTACCTTAAGAGAGTCATAGTTACTCCTGCCAGTGTCTCTCCGTTAAACCACAGTCACATCTACAATATTCCTCTGCCCCTATCACCAGACGCGATACGCCATTATTTGTCGACATTATGACTTTCACAGTACTCCTGCTAGGGGCTCCTCCAGTTTACAAATGTATTTCGCCTGTTGACAAGGCATTTGGCTACCTTAAGAGAGTCATAGTTACTCCTGTCAGTTGCTCCCCGTTTTACCAAAGTCACATTCTCAATCTTATTCTGGCCAGTTCACCTGAAGCGATACGCTATTATCAGTCAACCTAAAGAATATCACAGTACTCCTGCCGGGAGCTTCTCTAGTTTGCCGATGTATTTCGCCTGTTGACGAGGCATTTGGATACCTTAAGAGAGTCATAGTTACCACTTGCTGTTGCTCCCCATTTTACAACAGGCACATCTACAAGCTTACTCTGGCCAATTCTCCTGAAGCGATACGCTAATATCTGTTGACATAAAGACTTTCACAGTACTCCTGCCGGGAGCTTCTCGACTTTGCCGATGTATTTCACCTATTGATGAGGCGTTTGGCTACCTTAAGAGAGTCATAGTTACTCCTGCCAGTGTCTCTCCGTTAAACCACAGTCACATCTACCATTTTCCTCTGCCCCTTTCACCAGACGCGATACGATACTATTCTTCGACATTATGACTTTCACAGTTCTCCTGCTAGGGGCTCCTCCTTTTTACCAATGTATTTCGCCTGTTGACGAGGCATTTGGCTACCATAATAGATTCATAGTTACTCCTGTCAGTTGCTCCCCGTTTTACCAAAGTCACATTTTCAATCTTATTCTGGCCAGTTCACCTGAACCGATACGCCATTATCAGTCAACCTAAAGTATATCACAGTACTCCTGCAGGGAGCTTCTCGAGTTGGCCGATGTATTTCGCCTGTTGACGAGGCATTTGGATACCTTAAGAGAGTCATAGTTACTCCTTGCTGTTGCTCCCCATTTTACAACAGGCACATCTACAAGCTTACTCTGGCCAGTTCTCCTGAAGCGATACGCTAATATCTGTTGACATAAAGACTTTCACAGTACTCCTGCCGGGAGCTTCTCGACTTTACCGATGTATTTCGCCTATTGACGATTCATTTGGCTACCTTAAGAGAGTCATAGTTACTCCTGCCAGTGTCTCTCCGTTAAACCACAGTCACATCTACAATATTCCTCTGCCCCTATCACCAGACGCGATACGCCATTATTTGTCGACATTATGACTTTCACAGTACTCCTGCTAGGGGCTCCTCCAGTTTACAAATGTATTTCGCCTGTTGACAAGGCATTTGGCTACCTTAAGAGAGTCATAGTTACTCCTGTCAGTTGCTCCCCGTTTTACCAAAGTCACATTCTCAATCTTATTCTGGCCAGTTCACCTGAAGCGATACGCTATTATCAGTCAACCTAAAGAATATCACAGTACTCCTGCCGGGAGCTTCTCTAGCTTGCCGATGTATTTCGCCTGTTGACGAGGCATTTGGATACCTTAAGAGAGTCATAGTTACCACTTGCTGTTGCTCCCCATTTTACAACAGGCACATCTACAAGCTTACTCTGGCCAATTCTCCTGAAGCGATACGCTAATATCTGTTGACATAAAGACTTTCCCAGTACTCCTGCCGGGAGCTTCTCGACTTTGCCGATGTATTTCGCCTATTGATGAGGCGTTTGGCTACCTTAAGAGAGTCATAGTTACTCCTGCCAGTGTCTCTCCGTTAAACCACAGTCACATCTACCATTTTCCTCTGCCCCTTTCACCAGACGCGATACGATACTATTCTTCGACATTATGACTTTCACAGTTCTCCTGCTAGGGGCTCCTCCTTTTTACCAATGTATTTCGCCTGTTGACGAGGCATTTGGCTACCTTAAGAGATTCATAGTTACTCCTGTCAGTTGCTCCCCGTTTTACCAAAGTAACATTTTCAATCTTATTCTGGCCAGTTCACCTGAACCGATACGCCATTATCAGTCAACCTAAAGTATATCACAGTACTCCTGCCGGGAGCTTCTCGAGTTGGCCGATGTATTTCGCCTGTTGACGAGGCATTTGGATACCTTAAGAGAGTCATAGTTACTCCTTGCTGTTGCTCCCCATTTTACAACAGGCACATCTACAAGCTTACTCTGGCCAGTTCTCCTGAAGCGATACGCTAATATCTGTTGACATAAAGACTTTCACAGTACTTGTGCCGGGCGCTTCTCGACTTTACCGATGTATTTCGCCTAATGACGATTCATTTGGCTACCTTAAGAGAGTCATAGTTACTCTTGCCAGTGTCTCTCCGTTAAACCACAGTCACATCTACAATATTCCTCTGCCCCTATCACCAGACGCGATACGCCATTATTTGTCGACATTATGACTTTCACAGTACTCCTGCTAGGGGCTCCTCCAGTTTACAAATGTATTTCGCCTGTTGACAAGGCATTTGGCTACCTTAAGAGAGTCATAGTTACTCCTGTCAGTTGCTCCCCGTTTTACCAAAGTCACATTCTCAATCTTATTCTGGCCAGTTCACCTGAAGCGATACGCTATTATCAGTCAACCTAAAGAATATCACAGTACTCCTGCCGGGAGCTTCTCTAGTTTGCCGATGTATTTCGCCTGTTGACGAGGCATTTGGATACCTTAAGAGAGTCATAGTTACCACTTGCTGTTGCTCCCCATTTTACAACAGGCACATCTACAAGCTTACTCTGGCCAATTCTCCTGAAGCGATACGCTAATATCTGTTGACATAAAGACTTTCACAGTACTCCTGCCGGGAGCTTCTCGACTTTGCCGATGTATTTCGCCTATTGATGAGGCGTTTGGCTACCTTAAGAGTGTCATAGTTACTCCTGCCAGTGTCTCTCCGTTAAACCACAGTCACATCTACCATTTTCCTCTGCCCCTTTCACCAGACGCGGTACGATACTATTCTTCGACATTATGACTTTCACAGTTCTCCTGCTAGGGGCTCCTCCTGTTTACCAATGTATTTCGCCTGTTGACGAGGCATTTGGCTACCTTAAGAGATTCATAGTTACTCCTGTCAGTTGCTCCCCGTTTTACCAAAGTCACATTTTCAATCTTATTCTGGCCAGTTCACCTGAACCGATACGCCATTATCAGTCAACCTAAAGTATATCACAGTACTCCTGCCGGGAGCTTCTCGAGTTGGCCGATGTATTTCGCCTGTTGACGAGGCATTTGGATACCTTAAGAGAGTCATAGTTACTCCTTGCTGTTGCTCCCCATTTTACAACAGGCACATCTACAAGCTTACTCTGGCCAGTTCTCCTGAAGCGATACGCTAATATTTGTTGACATAAAGACTTTCACAGTACTCCTGCCGGGAGCTTCTCGACTTTACCGATGTATTTCGCCTATTGACGATTCATTTGGCTACCTTAAGAGAGTCATAGTTACTCCTGCCAGTGTCTCTCCGTTAAACCACAGTCACATCTACAATATTCCTCTGCCCCTATCACCAGACGCGATACGCCATTATTTGTCGACATTATGACTTTCACAGTACTCCTGCTAGGGGCTCCTCCAGTTTACAAATGTATTTCGCCTGTTGACAAGGCATTTGGCTACCTTAAGAGAGTCATAGTTACTCCTGTCAGTTGCTCCTGGTTTTACCAAAGTCACATTCTCAATCTTATTCTGGCCAGTTCACCTGAAGCGATACGCTATTATCAGTCAACCTAAAGAATATCACAGTACTCCTGCCGGGAGCTTCTCTAGTTTGCCGATGTATTTCGCCTGTTGACGAGGCATTTGGATACCTTAAGAGAGTCATAGTTACCACTTGCTGTTGCTCCCCATTTTACAACAGGCACATCTACAAGCTTACTCTGGCCAATTCTCCTGAAGCGATACGCTAATATCTGTTGACATAAAGACTTTCACAGTACTCCTGCCGGGAGCTTCTCGACTTTGCCGATGTATTTCGCCTATTGATGAGGCATTTGGCTACCTTAAGAGAGTCATAGTTACTCCTGCCAGTGTCTCTCCGTTAAACCACAGTCACATCTACCATTTTCCTCTGCCCCTTTCACCAGACGCGATACGATATTATTCTTCGACTTTATGACTTTCACAGTACTCCTGCTAGGGGCTCCTCCAGTTTACCAAAGTATTTCGCTTGTTGAAGAGGCATTTGGCTACCTTAAGAGAGTCATAGTTACTCCTGTCAGTTGCTTCCCGTTTTACCCAAGTCATGTTCTCAATCTTATTCTGGCCAGTTCACCTGAAGCGATACGCTATTATCAGTCAACCTAAAGAATATCACAGTACTCCTGCCGGGAGCTTCTCTAGTTTGCCGATGTATTTCGCCTGTTGACGAGGCATTTGGATACCTTAAGAGAGTCATAGTTACCACTTGCTGTTGCTTCCCATTTTACAACAGGCACATCTACAAGCTTACTCTGGCCAATTCTCCTGAAGCGATACGCTAATATCTGTTGACATAAAGACTTTCACAGTACTCCTGCCGGGAGCTTCTCGACTTTGCCGATGTATTTCGCCTATTGATGAGGCGTTTGGCTACCTTAAGAGAGTCATAGTTACTCCTGCCAGTATCTCTCCGTTAAACCACAGTCACACCTACCATTTTCCTCTGCCCCTTTCACCAGACGCGATACGATACTATTCTTCGACATTATGACTTTCACAGTTCTCCTGCTAGGGGCTCCTCCTGTTTACCAATGTATTTCGCCTGTTGACGAGGCATTTGGCTACCTTAAGAGATTCATAGTTACTCCTGTCAGTTGCTCCCCGTTTTACCAAAGTCACATTTTCAATCTTATTCTGGCCAGTTCACCTGAACCGATACGCCATTATCAGTCAACCTAAAGTATATCACAGTACTCCTGCCGGGAGCTTCTCGAGTTGGCCGATGTATTTCGCCTGTTGACGAGGCATTTGGATACCTTAAGAGAGTCATAGTTACTCCTTGCTGTTGCTCCCCATTTTACAACAGGAACATCTACAAGCTTACTCTGGCCAGTTCTCCTGAAGCGATACGCTAATATCTGTTGACATAAAGACTTTCACAGTACTCCTGCCGGGAGCTTCTCGACTTTACCGATGTATTTCGCCTATTGATGAGGCGTTTGGCTACCTTAAGAGAGTCATAGTTACTCCTGCCAGTGTCTCTCCGTTAAACCACAGTCACATCTACCATTTTCCTCTGCCCCTTTCACCAGACGCGATACGATATTATTCTTCGACATTATGACTTTCACAGTACTCCTGCTAGGGGCTCCTCCAGTTTACCAAAGTATTTCGCCTGTTGAAGAGGCATTTGGCTACCTTAAGAGAGTCATAGTTACTCCTGTCAGTTGCTTCCCGTTCTACCAAAGTCATATTCTCAATCTTATTCTGGCCAGTTCACCTGAAGCGATACGCTATTATCAGTCAACCTAAAGAATATCACAGTACTCCTGCCGGGAGCTTCTCTAGTTTGCCGATGTATTTCGCCTGTTGACGAGGCATTTGGATACCTTAAGAGAGTCATAGTTACCACTTGCTGTTGCTCCCCATTTTACAACAGGCACATCTACAAGCTTACTCTGGCCAATTCTCCTGAAGCGATACGCTAATATCTGTTGACATAAAGACTTTCACAGTACTCCTGCCGGGAGCTTCTCGACTTTGCCGATGTATTTCGCCTATTGATGAGGCGTTTGGCTACCTTAAGAGAGTCATAGTTACTCCTGCCAGTGTCTCTCCGTTAAACCACAGTCACATCTACCATTTTCCTCTGCCCCTTTCACCAGACGCGATACGATACTATTCTTCGACATTATGACTTTCACAGTTCTCCTGCTAGGGGCTCCTCCTTTTTACCAATGTATTTCGCCTGTTGACAAGGCATTTGGCTACCTTAAGAGATTCATAGTTACTCCTGTCAGTTGCTCCCCGTTTTACCAAAGTCACATTTTCAATCTTATTCTGGCCAGTTCACCTGAACCGATACGCCATTATCAGTCAACCTAAAGTATATCACAGTACTCCTGCCGGGAGCTTCTCGAGTTGGCCGATGTATTTCGCCTGTTGACGAGGCATTTGGATACCTTAAGAGAGTCATAGTTACTCCTTGCTGTTGCTCCCCATTTTACAACAGGCACATCTACAAGCTTACTCTGGCCAGTTCTCCTGAAGCGATACGCTAATATCTGTTGACATAAAGACTTTCACAGTACTCCTGCCGGGAGCTTCTCGACTTTACCGATGTATTTCGCCTATTGACGATTCATTTGGCTACCTTAAGAGAGTCATAGTTACTCCTGCCAGTGTCTCTCCGTTAAACCACAGTCACATCTACAATATTCCTCTGCCCCTATCACCAGACGCGATACGCCATTATTTGTCGACATTATGACTTTCACAGTACTCCTGCTAGGGGCTCCTCCAGTTTACAAATGTATTTCGCCTGTTGACAAGGCATTTGGCTACCTTAAGAGAGTCATAGTTACTCCTGTCAGTTGCTCCCCGTTTTACCAAAGTCACATTCTCAATCTTATTCTGGCCAGTTCACCTGAAGCGATACGCTATTATCAGTCAACCTAAAGAATATCACAGTACTCCTGCCGGGAGCTTCTCTAGTTTGCCGATGTATTTCGCCTGTTGACGAGGCATTTGGATACCTTAAGAGAGTCATAGTTACCACTTGCTGTTGCTCCCCATTTTACAACAGGCACATCTACAAGCTTACTCTGGCCAATTCTCCTGAAGCGATACGCTAATATCTGTTGACATAAAGACTTTCACAGTACTCCTGCCGGGAGCTTCTCGACTTTGCCGATGTATTTCGCCTATTGATGAGGCGTTTGGCTACCTTAAGAGAGTCATAGTTACTCCTGCCAGTATCTCTCCGTTAAACCACAGTCACACCTACCATTTTCCTCTGCCCCTTTCACCAGACGCGATACGATACTATTCTTCGACATTATGACTTTCACAGTTCTCCTGCTAGGGGCTCCTCCTGTTTACCAATGTATTTCGCCTGTTGACGAGGCATTTGGCTACCTTAAGAGATTCATAGTTACTCCTGTCAGTTGCTCCCCGTTTTACCAAAGTCACATTTTCAATCTTATTCTGGCCAGTTCACCTGAACCGATACGCCATTATCAGTCAACCTAAAGTATATCACAGTACTCCTGCCGGGAGCTTCTCGAGTTGGCCGATGTATTTCGCCTGTTGACGAGGCATTTGGATACCTTAAGAGAGTCATAGTTACTCCTTGCTGTTGCTTCCCATTTTACAACAGGAACATCTACAAGCTTACTCTGGCCAGTTCTCCTGAAGCGATACGCTAATATCTGTTGACATAAAGACTTTCACAGTACTCCTGCCGGGAGCTTCTCGACTTTACCGATGTATTTCGCCTATTGACGAGGCATTTGGCTACCTTAAGAGAGTCATAGTTACTCCTGCCAGTGTCTCTCCGTTAAACCACAGTCACATCTACCATTTTCCTCTGCCCCTTTCACCAGACGCGATACGATATTATTCTTCGACATTATGACTTTCACAGTACTCCTGCTAGGGGCTCCTACAGTTTACCAAAGTATTTCGCCTGTTGAAGAGGCATTTGGCTACCTTAAGAGAGTCATAGTTACTCCTGTTAGTTGCTTCCCGTTCTACCAAAGTCATATTCTCAATCTTATTCTGGCCAGTTCACCTGAAGCGATACGCTATTATCAGTCAACCTAAAGAATATCACAGTACTCCTGCCGGGAGCTTCTCTAGTTTGCCGATGTATTTCGCCTGTTGACGAGGCATTTGGATACCTTAAGAGAGTCATAGTTACCACTTGCTGTTGCTCCCCATTTTACAACAGGCACATCTACAAGCTTACTCTGGCCAATTCTCCTGAAGCGATACGCTAATATCTGTTGACATAAAGACTTTCACAGTACTCCTGCCGGGAGCTTCTCGACTTTGCCGATGTATTTCGCCTATTGATGAGGCGTTTGGCTACCTTAAGAGAGTCATAGTTACTCCTGCCAGTGTCTCTCCGTTAAACCACAGTCACATCTACCATTTTCCTCTGCCCCTTTCACCAGACGCGATACGATACTATTCTTCGACATTATGACTTTCACAGTTCTCCTGCTAGGGGCTCCTCCTTTTTACCAATGTATTTCGCCTGTTGACGAGGCATTTGGCTACCTTAAGAGATTCATAGTTACTCCTGTCAGTTGCTCCCCGTTTTACCAAAGTCACATTTTCAATCTTATTCTGGCCAGTTCACCTGAACCGATACGCCATTATCAGTCAACCTAAAGTATATCACAGTACTCCTGCCGGGAGCTTCTCGAGTTGGCCGATGTATTTCGCCTGTTGACGAGGCATTTGGATACCTTAAGAGAGTCATAGTTACTCCTTGCTGTTGCTCCCCATTTTACAACAGGCACATCTACAAGCTTACTCTGGCCAGTTCTCCTGAAGCGATACGCTAATATCTGTTGACATAAAGACTTTCACAGTACTCCTGCCGGGAGCTTCTCGACTTTACCGATGTATTTCGCCTATTGACGAGGCATCTGGCTACCTTAAGAGAGTCATAGTTACTCCTGCCAGTGTCTCTCCGTTAAACCACAGTCACATCTACAATATTCCTCTGCCCCTATCACCAGACGCGACACGCCATTATTTGTCGACATTATGACTTTCACAGTACTCCTGCTAGGGGCTCCCCCAGTTTACAAATGTATTTCGCCTGTTGACAAGGCATTTGGCTACCTTAAGAGAGTCATAGTTACTCCTGTCAGTCGCTCCCCGTTTTACCACAGTCACATTTTCAATCTTATTCTGGCCAGTTCACCTGAAGCGATACGCCATTATCAGTCAACCTAAAGAATATCACAGTAGTCCTGCCGGGAGCTTCTCTAGTTTGCCGATGTATTTCGCCTGTTGACGAGGCATTTGGATGCCTTAAGAGAGTCATAGTTACTCCTTGCTGTTGCTCCCCATTTTACAACAGGCACATCTACAAGCTTACTCTGGCCAGTTCTCTTGAAGCGATACGCTAGTATCTGTTGACATAAAGTCTTTCGCAGTACTCCTGCCGGGAGCATCTCGACTTTGCCGATGTATTTCGCACATTGTCGAGGCATTTGGCTACCTTAAGATAGTCATAGTTACTCCTGCCAGTGTCTCTCCGTTAAACCACAGTCACATCTACCATTTTCCTCTGCCCCTTTCACCAGACGCGATACGATATTATTCTTCGACATTATGACTTTCACAGTACTCCTGCTAGGGGCTCCTCCAGTTTACCAAAGTATTTCGCCTGTTGAAGAGGCATTTGGCTACCTTAAGAGAGTCATAGTTACTCCTGTCAGTTGCTTCCCGTTCTACCAAAGTCATATTCTCAATCTTATTCTGGCCAGTTCACCTGAAGCGATACGCTATTATCAGTCAACCTAAAGAATATCACAGTACTCCTGCCGGGAGCTTCTCTAGTTTGCCGATGTATTTCGCCTGTTGACGAGGCATTTGGATACCTTAAGAGAGTCATAGTTACCACTTGCTGTTGCTCCCCATTTTACAACAGGCACATCTACAAGCTTACTCTGGCCAATTCTCCTGAAGCGATACGCTAATATCTGTTGACATAAAGACTTTCACAGTACTCCTGCCGGGAGCTTCTCGACTTTGCCGATGTATTTCGCCTATTGATGAGGCGTTTGGCTACCTTAAGAGAGTCATAGTTACTCCTGCCAGTGTCTCTCCGTTAAACCACAGTCACATCTACCATTTTCCTCTGCCCCTTTCACCAGACGCGATACGATACTATTCTTCGACATTATGACTTTCGCAGTTCTCCTGCTAGGGGCTCCTCCTTTTTACCAATGTATTCCGCCTGTTGACGAGGCATTTGGCTACCTTAAGAGATTCATAGTTACTCCTGTCAGTTGCTCCCCGTTTTACCAAAGTCACATTTTCAATCTTATTTTGGCCAGTTCACCTGAACCGATACGCCATTATCAGTCAACCTAAAGTATATCACAGTACTCCTGCCGGGAGCTTCTCGAGTTGGCCGATGTATTTCGCCTGTTGACGAGGCATTTGGATATCTTAAGAGAGTCATAGTTACTCCTTGCTGTTGCTCCCCATTTTACAACAGGCACATCTACAAGCTTACTCTGGCCAGTTCTCTTGAAGCGATACGCTAGTATCTGTTGACATAAAGACTTTCACAGTACTCCTGCCGGGAGCATCTCGACTTTGCCGATGTATTTCGCACATTGTCGATACATTTGGCTACCTTAAGATAGTCATAGTTACTCCTGCCAGTGTCTCTCCGTTAAACCACATTCACATTTACAATTTTCCTCTGCCCCTTTCACCAGACGTGATACGATATTATTTATCGACATTATGACTTTCACAGTACTCCTGCTAGGGGCTCCTCCAGTTTACCAAAGTATTTCGCCTGTTGAAGAGGCATTTGGCTACCTTAAGAGAGTCATAGGTACTCCTGTCAGTTGCTCCCCGTTTTACCAAAGTCACATTCTCAATCTTATTCTGGCCAGTTCACCTGAAGCGATACGCTATTATCAGTCAACCTAAAGAATATCACAGTACTCCTGCCGGGAGCTTCTCGAGTTTGCCGATGTATTTCGCCTGTTGACGAGGCATTTGGATATGTTAAGAGAGTCATAGTTACCACTTGCTGTTGCTCCCCATTTTACAACAGGCACATCTACAAGCTTTCTCTGGCCAATTCTCCTGAAGCGATACGCTAATATCTGTTGACATAAAGACTTTCACAGTACTCCTGCCGGGAGCTTCTCGACTTTGCCGATGTATTTCGCCTATTGACGAGGCGTTTGGCTACCTTAACAGAGTCATAGTTACTCCTGCCAGTGTCTCTCCGTTAAACCACAGTCACATCTACCATTTTCCTCTGCCCCTTTCACCAGACGCGATACGATATTATTCTTCGACATTATGACTTTCACAGTACTCCTGCTAGGGGCTCCTCCAGTTTACCAAAGTATTTCGCCTGTTGAGGAGGCATTTGGCTACCTTAAGAGATTCATAGTTACTCCTGTCAGTTGCTCCCCGTTTTACCAAAGTCACATTTTCAATCTTATTCTGGCCAGTTCACCTGAACCGATACGCCATTATCAGTCAACCTAAAGTATATCACAGTACTCCTGCCGGGAGCTTCTCGAGTTGGCCGATGTATTTCGCCTGTTGACGAGGCATTTGGATACCTTAAGAGAGTCATATATACCACTTGCTGTTGCTCCCCATTTTACAACAGGCACATCTACAAGCTTACTCTGGCCAGTTCTCCTGAAGCGATACGCTAATATCTGTTGACATAAAGACTTTCACAGTACTCCTGCCGGGAGCTTCTCGACTTTACCGATGTATTTCGCCTATTTACGAGGCATTTGGCTACCTTAAGAGAGTCATAGTTACTCCTGCCAGTGTCTCTCCGTTAAACCACAGTCACATCTACAATATTCCTCTGCCCCTATCACCAGACGCGATACGCCATTATTTGTCGACATTATGACTTTCACAGTACTCCTGCTAGGGGCTCCTCCAGTTTACAAATGTATTTCGCCTGTTGACAAGGCATTTGGCTACCTTAAGAGAGTCATAGTTACTCCTGTCAGTTGCTCCCCGTTTTACCAAAGTCACATTCTCAATCTTATTCTGGCCAGTTCACCTGAAGCGATACGCTATTATCAGTCAACCTAAAGAATATCACAGTACTCCTGCCGGGAGCTTCTCTAGTTTGCCGATGTATTTCGCCTGTTGACGAGGCATTAGGTTACCTTAAGAGAGTCATAGTTACCACTTGCTGTTGCTCCCCATTTTACAACAGGCACATCTACAAGCTTTCTCTGGCCAATTCTCCTGAAGCGATACGCTAATATCTGTTGACATAAAGACTTTCACAGTACTCCTGCCGGGAGCTTCTCGACTTTGCCGATGTATTTCGCCTATTGACGAGGCGTTTGGCTACCTTAACAGAGTCATAGTTACTCCTGCCAGTGTCTCTCCGTTAAACCACAGTCACATCTACCATTTTCCTCTGCCCCTTTCACCAGACGCGATACGATATTATTCTTCGACATTATGACTTTCACAGTTCTCCTGCTAGGGGCTCCTCCTGTTTACCAATGTATTTCGCCTGTTGACGAGGCATTTGGCTACCTTAAGAGATTCATAGTTACTCCTGTCAGTTGCTCCCCGTTTTACCAAAGTCACATTTTCAATCTTATTCTGGCCAGTTCACCTCAACCGATACGCCATTATCAGTCAACCTAAAGTATATCACTGTACTCCTGCCGGGAGCTTCTCCAGTTTGCCGATGTATTTCGCCTGTTGACGAGGCATTTGGATACCTTAAGAGAGTCATAGTTACTCCTTGCTGTTGCTCCCCATTTTACAACAGGGACATCTACAAGCTTACTCTGGCCAGTTCTCCTGAAGCGATACGCTAATATTTGTTGACATAAAGACTTTCACAGTACTCCTGCCGGGAGCTTCTCGACTTTACCGATGTATTTCGCCTATTGACGAGGCATTTGGCTACCTTAAGAGAGTCATAGTTACTCCTGCCAGTGTCTCTCCGTTAAACCACAGTCACATCTACCATTTTCCTCTGCCCCTTTCACCAGACGCGATACGATACTATTTTTACGACATTATGACTTTCACAGTTCTCCTGCTAGGGGCTCCTCCTGTTTACCAATGTATTTCGCCTGTTGACGAGGCATTTGGCTACCTTAAGAGATTCATATTTACTCCTGTCAGTTGCTCCCCGTTTTACCAAAGTCACATTTTCAATCTTATTCTGGCCAGTTCACCTGAACCGATACGCCATTATCAGTCAACCTAAAGTATATCACTGTACTCCTGCCGGGAGCTTCTCGAGTTTGCCGATGTATTTCGCATGTTGACGAGGCATTTGGATACCTTAAGAGAGTCATAGTTACTCCTTGCTGTTGCTCCCCATTTTACAACAGGGACATCTACAAGCTTACTCTGGCCAGTTCTCCTGAAGCGATACGCTAATATCTGTTGACATAAAGACTTTCACAGTACTCCTGCCGGGAGCTTCTCGACTTTACCGATGTATTTCGCCTATTGACGAGGCATTTGGCTACCTTAAGAGAGTCATAGTTACTCCTGTCAGTTGCTCCCCGTTTTACCAAAGTCACATTCTCAATCTTATTCTGGCCAGTTCACCTGAAGCGATACGCTATTATCAGTCAACCTAAAGAATATCACAGTACTCCTGCCGGGAGCTTCTCTAGTTTGCCGATGTATTTCGCCTGTTGACGAGGCATTTGGATACCTTAAGAGAGTCATAGTTACCACTTGCTGTTGCTCCCCATTTTACAACAGGCACATCTACAAGCTTACTCTGGCCAATTCTCCTGAAGCGATACGCTAATATCTGTTGACATAAAGACTTTCACAGTACTCCTGCCGGGAGCTTCTCGACTTTGCCGATGTATTTCGCCTATTGATGAGGCGTTTGGCTACCTTAAGAGAGTCATAGTTACTCCTGCCAGTGTCTCTCCGTTAAACCACAGTCACATCTACCATTTTCCTCTGCCCCTTTCACCAGACGCGATACGATACTATTCTTCGACATTATGACTTTCACAGTTCTCCTGCTAGGGGCTCCTCCTGTTTACCAATGTATTTCGCTTGTTGACGAGGCATTTGGCTACCTTAAGAGATTCATAGTTACTCCTGTCAGTTGCTCCCCGTTTTACCAAAGTCACATTTTCAATCTTATTCTGGCCAGTTCACCTGAACCGATACGCCATTATCAGTCAACCTAAAGTATATCACAGTACTCCTGCCGGGAGCTTCTCGAGTTGGCCGATGTATTTCGCCTGTTGACGAGGCATTTGGATACCTTAAGAGAGTCATAGTTACTCCTTGCTGTTGCTCCCCATTTTACAACAGGCACTTCTACATGCTTACTCTGGCCAGTTCTCCTGAAGCGATACGCTAATATCTGTTGACATAAAGACTTTCACAGTACTCCTGCCGGGAGGTTCTCGACTTTACCGATGTATTTCGCCTATTGACGAGGCATTTGGCTACCTTAAGAGAGTCATAGTTACTCCTGCCAGTGTTTCTCCGTTAAACCACAGTCACATCTACCATTTTCCTCTGCCCCTTTCACCAGACGCGATACGATATTATTCTTCGACATTATGACTTTCACAGTACTCCTGCTAGGGGCTCCTCCAGTTTACCAAAGTATTTCGCCTGTTGAAGAGGCATTTGGCTACCTTAAGAGATTCATAGTTACTCCTGTCAGTTGCTCCCCGTTTTACCAAAGTCACATTCTCAATCTTATTCTGGCCAGTTCACCTGAAGCGATACGCTATTATCAGTCAACCTAAAGAATATCACAGTACTCCTGCCGGGAGCTTCTCGAATTTACCGATGTATTTCGCCTGTTGACGAGGCATTTGGATACCTTAAGAGAGTCATAGTTACCACTTGCTGTTGCTCCCCATTTTACAACAGGCACATCTACAAGCTTACTCTGGCCAATTCTCCTGAAGCGATACGCTAATATCTGTTGACATAAAGACTTTCACAGTACTCCTGCCGGGAGCTTCTCGACTTTGCCGATGTATTTCGCCTATTGACGAGGCATTTGGCTACCTTAAGAGAGTCATAGTTACTCCTGCCAGTGTCTCTCCGTTAAACCACAGTCACATCTACAATATTCCTCTGCCCCTATCACCAGACGCGATACGCCATTATTTGTCGACATTATGACTTTCACAGTACTCCTGCTAGGGGCTCCTCCAGTTTACCAAAGTATTTCGCCTGTTGAAGAGGCATTTGGCTACCTTAAGAGAGTCATAGTTACTCCTGTCAGTTGCTCCCCGTTTTACCAAAGTCATATTCTCAATCTTATTCTGGCCAGTTCACCTGAAGCGATACGCTATTATCAGTCAACCTAAAGAATATCACAGTGCTCCTGCCGGGAGCTTCTCTAGTTTGCCGATGTATTTCGCCTGTTGACGAGGCATTTGGATACCTTAAGAGAGTCATAGTTACCACTTGCTGTTGCTCCCCATTTTACAACAGGCACATCTACAAGCTTACTCTGGCCAATTCTCCTGAAGCGATACGCTAATATCTGTTGACATAAAGACTTTCACAGTACTCCTGCCGGGAGCTTCTCGACTTTGCCGATGTATTTCGCCTATTGATGAGGCGTTTGGCTACCTTAAGAGAGTCATAGTTACTCCTGCCAGTGTCTCTCCGTTAAACCACAGTCACATCTACCATTTTCCTCTGCCCCTTTCACCAGACGCGATACGATACTATTTTTACGACATTATGACTTCCACAGTTCTCCTGCTAGGGGCTCCTTCTGTTTACCAATGTATTTCGCCTGTTGACGAGGCTTTTGGCTACCTTAAGAGATTCATATTTACTCCTGTCAGTTGCTCCCCGTTTTACCAAAGTCACATTTTCAATCTTATTCTGGCCAGTTCACCTAAACCGATACGCCATTATCAGTCAACCTAAAGTATATCACTGTACTCCTGCCGGGAGCTTCTCGAGTTGGCCGATGTATTTCGCCTGTTGACGAGGCATTTGGATACCTTAAGAGAGTCATAGTTACCACTTGCTGTTGCTCCCCATTTTACAACAGGCACATCTACAAGCTTACTCTGGCCAGTTCTCCTGAAGCGATACGCTAATATCTGTTGACATAAAGACTTTCACAGTACTCCTGCCGGGAGCTTCTCGACTTTACCGATGTATTTCGCCTATTTACGAGGCATTTGGCTACCTTAAGAGAGTCATAGTTACTCCTGCCAGTGTCTCTCCGTTAAACCACAGTCACATCTACAATATTCCTCTGCCCCTATCACCAGACGCGATACGCCATTATTTGTCGACATTATGACTTTCACAGTACTCCTGCTAGGGGCTCCTCCAGTTTACAAATGTATTTCGCCTGTTGACAAGGCATTTGGCTGCCTTAAGAGAGTCATAGTTACTCCTGTCAGTTGCTCCCCGTTTTACCAAAGTCACATTCTCAATCTTATTCTGGCCAGTTCACCTGAAGCGATACGCTATTATCAGTCAACCTAAAGAATATCACAGTACTCCTGCCGGGAGCTTCTCTAGTTTGCCGATGTATTTCGCCTGTTGACGAGGCATTAGGTTACCTTAAGAGAGTCATAGTTACCACTTGCTGTTGCTCCCCATTTTACAACAGGCACATCTACAAGCTTTCTCTGGCCAATTCTCCTGAAGCGATACGCTAATATCTGTTGACATAAAGACTTTCACAGTACTCCTGCCGGGAGCTTCTCGACTTTGCCGATGTATTTCGCCTATTGATGAGGCGTTTGGCTACCTTAAGAGAGTCATAGTTACTCCTGCCAGTGTCTCTCCGTTAAACCACAGTCACATCTACCATTTTCCTCTGCCCCTTTCACCAGACGCGATACGATACTATTCTTCGACATTATGACTTTCACAGTTCTCCTGCTAGGGGCTCCTCCTGTTTACCAATGTATTTCGCTTGTTGACGAGGCATTTGGCTACCTTAAGAGATTCATAGTTACTCCTGTCAGTTGCTCCCCGTTTTACCAAAGTCACATTTTCAATCTTATTCTGGCCAGTTCACCTGAACCGATACGCCATTATCAGTCAACCTAAAGTATATCACAGTACTCCTGCCGGGAGCTTCTCGAGTTGGCCGATGTATTTCGCCTGTTGACGAGGCATTTGGATACCTTAAGAGAGTCATAGTTACTCCTTGCTGTTGCTCCCCATTTTACAACAGGCACTTCTACAAGCTTACTCTGGCCAGTTCTCCTGAAGCGATACGCTAATATCTGTTGACATAAAGACTTTCACAGTACTCCTGCCGGGAGGTTCTCGACTTTACCGATGTATTTCGCCTATTGACGAGGCATTTGGCTACCTTAAGAGAGTCATAGTTACTCCTGCCAGTGTTTCTCCGTTAAACCACAGTCACATCTACCATTTTCCTCTGCCCCTTTCACCAGACGCGATACGATATTATTCTTCGACATTATGACTTTCACAGTACTCCTGCTAGGGGCTCCTCCAGTTTACCAAAGTATTTCGCCTGTTGAAGAGGCATTTGGCTACCTTAAGAGATTCATAGTTACTCCTGTCAGTTGCTCCCCGTTTTACCAAAGTCACATTCTCAATCTTATTCTGGCCAGTTCACCTGAAGCGATACGCTATTATCAGTCAACCTAAAGAATATCACAGTACTCCTGCCGGGAGCTTCTCGAATTTACCGATGTATTTCGCCTGTTGACGAGGCATTTGGATACCTTAAGAGAGTCATAGTTACCACTTGCTGTTGCTCCCCATTTTACAACAGGCACATCTACAAGCTTACTCTGGCCAATTCTCCTGAAGCGATACGCTAATATCTGTTGACATAAAGACTTTCACAGTACTCCTGCCGGGAGCTTCTCGACTTTGCCGATGTATTTCGCCTATTGACGAGGCATTTGGCTACCTTAAGAGAGTCATAGTTACTCCTGCCAGTGTCTCTCCGTTAAACCACAGTCACATCTACAATATTCCTCTGCCCCTATCACCAGACGCGATACGCCATTATTTGTCGACATTATGACTTTCACAGTACTCCTGCTAGGGGCTCCTCCAGTTTACCAAAGTATTTCGCCTGTTGAAGAGGCATTTGGCTACCTTAAGAGAGTCATAGTTACTCCTGTCAGTTGCTCCCCGTTTTACCAAAGTCATATTCTCAATCTTATTCTGGCCAGTTCACCTGAAGCGATACGCTATTATCAGTCAACCTAAAGAATATCACAGTGCTCCTGCCGGGAGCTTCTCTAGTTTGCCGATGTATTTCGCCTGTTGACGAGGCATTTGGATACCTTAAGAGAGTCATAGTTACCACTTGCTGTTGCTCCCCATTTTACAACAGGCACATCTACAAGCTTACTCTGGCCAATTCTCCTGAAGCGATACGCTAATATCTGTTGACATAAAGACTTTCACAGTACTCCTGCCGGGAGCTTCTCGACTTTGCCGATGTATTACGCCTATTGATGAGGCGTTTGGCTACCTTAAGAGAGTCATAGTTACTCCTGCCAGTGTCTCTCCGTTAAACCACAGTCACATCTACCATTTTCCTCTGCCCCTTTCACCAGACGCGATACGATACTATTTTTACGACATTATGACTTCCACAGTTCTCCTGCTAGGGGCTCCTTCTGTTTACCAATGTATTTCGCCTGTTGACGAGGCTTTTGGCTACCTTAAGAGATTCATATTTACTCCTGTCAGTTGCTCCCCGTTTTACCAAAGTCACATTTTCAATCTTATTCTGGCCAGTTCACCTAAACCGATACGCCATTATCAGTCAACCTAAAGTATATCACTGTACTCCTGCCGGGAGCTTCTCGAGTTGGCCGATGTATTTCGCCTGTTGACGAGGCATTTGGATACCTTAAGAGAGTCATAGTTACCACTTGCTGTTGCTCCCCATTTTACAACAGGCACATCTACAAGCTTACTCTGGCCAGTTCTCCTGAAGCGATACGCTAATATCTGTTGACATAAAGACTTTCACAGTACTCCTGCCGGGAGCTTCTCGACTTTACCGATGTATTTCGCCTATTTACGAGGCATTTGGCTACCTTAAGAGAGTCATAGTTACTCCTGCCAGTGTCTCTCCGTTAAACCACAGTCACATCTACAATATTCCTCTGCCCCTATCACCAGACGCGATACGCCATTATTTGTCGACATTATGACTTTCACAGTACTCCTGCTAGGGGCTCCTCCAGTTTACAAATGTATTTCGCCTGTTGACAAGGCATTTGGCTACCTTAAGAGAGTCATAGTTACTCCTGTCAGTTGCTCCCCGTTTTACCAAAGTCACATTCTCAATCTTATTCTGGCCAGTTCACCTGAAGCGATACGCTATTATCAGTCAACCTAAAGAATATCACAGTACTCCTGCCGGGAGCTTCTCTAGTTTGCCGATGTATTTCGCCTGTTGACGAGGCATTAGGTTACCTTAAGAGAGTCATAGTTACCACTTGCTGTTGCTCCCCATTTTACAACAGGCACATCTACAAGCTTTCTCTGGCCAATTCTCCTGAAGCGATACGCTAATATCTGTTGACATAAAGACTTTCACAGTACTCCTGCCGGGAGCTTCTCGACTTTGCCGATGTATTTCGCCTATTGACGAGGCGTTTGGCTACCTTAACAGAGTCATAGTTACTCCTGCCAGTGTCTCTCCGTTAAACCACAGTCACATCTACCATTTTCCTCTGCCCCTTTCACCAGACGCGATACGATATTATTCTTCGACATTATGACTTTCACAGTTCTCCTGCTAGGGGCTCCTCCTGTTTACCAATGTATTTCGCCTGTTGACGAGGCATTTGGCTACCTTAAGAGATTCATAGTTACTCCTGTCAGTTGCTCCCCGTTTTACCAAAGTCACATTTTCAATCTTATTCTGGCCAGTTCACCTCAACCGATACGCCATTATCAGTCAACCTAAAGTATATCACTGTACTCCTGCCGGGAGCTTCTCCAGTTTGCCGATGTATTTCGCCTGTTGACGAGGCATTTGGATACCTTAAGAGAGTCATAGTTACTCCTTGCTGTTGCTCCCCATTTTACAACAGGGACATCTACAAGCTTACTCTGGCCAGTTCTCCTGAAGCGATACGCTAATATTTGTTGACATTAAGACTTTCACAGTACTCCTGCCGGGAGCTTCTCGACTTTACCGATGTATTTCGCCTATTGACGAGGCATTTGGCTACCTTAAGAGAGTCATAGTTACTCCTGCCAGTGTTTCTCCGTTAAACCACAGTCACATCTACCATTTTCCTCTGCCCCTTTCACCAGACGCGATACGATACTATTTTTACGACATTATGACTTTCACAGTTCTCCTGCTAGGGGCTCCTCCTGTTTACCAATGTATTTCGCCTGTTGACGAGGCATTTGGCTACCTTAAGAGATTCATATTTACTCCTGTCAGTTGCTCCCCGTTTTACCAAAGTCACATTTTCAATCTTATTCTGGCCAGTTCACCTGAACCGATACGCCATTATCAGTCAACCTAAAGTATATCACTGTACTCCTGCCGGGAGCTTCTCGAGTTTGCCGATGTATTTCGCATGTTGACGAGGCATTTCTATACCTTAAGAGAGTCATAGTTACTCCTTGCTGTTGCTCCCCATTTTACAACAGGGACATCTACAAGCTTACTCTGGCCAGTTCTCCTGAAGCGATACGCTAATATCTGTTGACATAAAGACTTTCACAGTACTCCTGCCGGGAGCTTCTCGACTTTACCGATGTATTTCGCCTATTGACGAGGCATTTGGCTACCTTAAGAGAGTCATAGTTACTCCTGCCAGTGTTTCTCCGTTAAACCACAGTCACATCTACCATTTTCCTCTGCCCCTTTCACCAGACGCGATACGATATTATTCTTCGACATTATGACTTTCACAGTACTCCTGCTAGGGGCTCCTCCAGTTTACCAAAGTATTTCGCCTGTTGAAGAGGCATTTGGCTACCTTAAGAGAGTCATAGTTACTCCTGTCAGTTGCTCCCCGTTTTACCAAAGTCATATTCTCAATCTTATTCTGGCCTGTTCACCTGAAGCGATACGCTATTATTAGTCAACCTAAAGAATATCACAGTACTCCTGCCGGGAGCTTCTCTAGTTTGCCGATATATTTCGCCTGTTGACGAGGCATTTGGATACCTTAAGAGAGTCATAGTTACCACTTGCTGTTGCTCCCCATTTTACAACAGGCACATCTACAAGCTTACTCTGGCCAGTTCTCCTGAAGCGATACGCTAATATCTGTTGACATAAAGACTTTCACAGTACTCCTGCCGGGAGCTTCTCGACTTTGCCGATGTATTTCGCCTATTGACGAGGCATTTGGCTACCTTAAGAGAGTCATAGTTACTCCTGCCAGTGTCTCTCCGTTAAACCACAGTCACATCTACAATATTCCTCTGCCCCTATCACCAGACGCGATACGCCATTATTTGTCGACATTATGACTTTCACAGTACTCCTGCTAGGGGCTCCTCCAGTTTACCAAAGTATTTCGCCTGTTGAAGAGGCATTTGGCTACCTTAAGAGAGTCATAGTTACTCCTGTAAGTTGCTCCCCGTTTTACCAAAGTCATATTCTCAATCTTATTCTGGCCAGGTCACCTGAAGCGATACGCTATTATCAGTCAACCTAAAGAATATCACAGTGCTCCTGCCGGGAGCTTCTCTAGTTTGCCGATGTATTTCGCCTGTTGACGAGGCATTTGGATACCTTAAGAGAGTCATAGTTACCACTTGCTGTTGCTCCCCATTTTACAACAGGCACATCTACAAGCTTACTCTGGCCAATTCTCCTGAAGCGATACGCTAATATCTGTTGACATAAAGACTTTCACAGTACTCCTGCCGGGAGCTTCTCGACTTTGCCGATGTATTTCGCCTATTGATGAGGCGTTTGGCTACCTTAAGAGAGTCATAGTTACTCCTGCCAGTGTCTCTCCGTTAAACCACAGTCACATCTACCATTTTCCTCTGCCCCTTTCACCAGACGCGATACGATACTATTTTTACGACATTATGACTTCCACAGTTCTCCTGCTAGGGGCTCCTCCTGTTTACCAATGTATTTCGCCTGTTGACGAGGCTTTTGGCTACCTTAAGAGATTCATATTTACTCCTGTCAGTTGCTCCCCGTTTTACCAAAGTCACATTTTCAATCTTATTCTGGCCAGTTCACCTGAACCGATACGCCATTATCAGTCAACCTAAAGTATATCACTGTACTCCTGCCGGGAGCTTCTCGAGTTGGCCGATGTATTTCGCCTGTTGACGAGGCATTTGGATACCTTAAGAGAGTCATAGTTACCACTTGCTGTTGCTCCCCATTTTACAACAGGCACATCTACAAGCTTACTCTGGCCAGTTCTCCTGAAGCGATACGCTAATATCTGTTGACATAAAGACTTTCACAGTACTCCTGCCGGGAGCTTCTCGACTTTACCGATGTATTTCGCCTATTTACGAGGCATTTGGCTACCTTAAGAGAGTCATAGTTACTCCTGCCAGTGTCTCTCCGTTAAACCACAGTCACATCTACAATATTCCTCTGCCCCTATCACCAGACGCGATACGATACTATTCTTCGACATTATGACTTTCACAGTTCTCCTGCTAGGGGCTCCTCCTTTTTACCAATGTATTTCGCCTGTTGACAAGGCATTTAACTACCTTAAGAGATTCATAGTTACTCCTGTCAGTTGCTCCCCGTTTTACCAAAGTCACATTTTCAATCTTATTCTGGCCAGTTCACCTGAACCGATACGCCATTATCAGTCAACCTAAAGTATATCACAGTACTCCTGCCGGGAGCTTCTCGAGTTGGCCGATGTATTTCGCCTGTTGACGAGGCATTTGGATACCTTAAGAGAGTCATAGTTACTCCTTGCTGTTGCTCCCCATTTTACAACAGGCACATCTACAAGCTTACTCTGGCCAGTTCTCCTGAAGCGATACGCTAATATCTGTTGACATAAAGACTTTCACAGTACTCCTGCCGGGAGCTTCTCGACTTTACCGATGTATTTCGCCTATTGACGATTCATTTGGCTACCTTAAGAGAGTCATAGTTACTCCTGCCAGTGTCTCTCCGTTAAACCACACTCACATCTACAATATTCCTCTGCCCCTATCACCAGACGCGATACGCCATTATTTGTCGACATTATGACTTTCACAGTACTCCTGCTAGGGGCTCCTCCAGTTTACCAAAGTATTTCGCCTGTTGAAGAGGCATTTGGCTACCTTAAGAGAGTCATAGTTACTCCTGTCAGTTGCTCCCCGTTTTACCAAAGTCATATTCTCAATCTTATTCTGGCCAGTTCACCTGAAACGATACGCTATTATCAGTCAACCTAAAGAATATCACAGTGCTCCTGCCGGGAGCTTCTCTAGTTTGCCGATGTATTTCGCCTGTTGACGAGGCATTTGGATACCTTAAGAGAGTCATAGTTACCACTTGCTGTTGCTCCCCATTTTACAACAGGCACATCTACAAGCTTACTCTGGCCAATTCTCCTGAAGCGATACGCTAATATCTGTTGACATAAAGACTTTCACAGTACTCCTGCCGGGAGTTTCTCGACTTTGCCGATGTATTTCGCCTATTGATGAGGCGTTTGGCTACCTTAAGAGAGTCATAGTTACTCCTGCCAGTGTCTCTCCGTTAAACCACAGTCACATCTACCATTTTCCTCTGCCCCTTTCACCAGACGCGATACGATACTATTTTTACGACATTATGACTTCCACAGTTCTCCTGCTAGGGGCTCCTCCTGTTTACCAATGTATTTCGCCTGTTGACGAGGCTTTTGGCTACCTTAAGAGATTCATATTTACTCCTGTCAGTTGCTCCCCGTTTTACCAAAGTCACATTTTCAATCTTATTCTGGCCAGTTCACCTGAACCGATACGCCATTATCTGTCAACCTAAAGTATATCACTGTACTCCTGCCGGGAGCTTCTCGAGTTGGCCGATGTATTTCGCCTGTTGACGAGGCATTTGGATACCTTAAGAGAGTCATAGTTACCACTTGCTGTTGCTCCCGATTTTACAACAGGCACATCTACAAGCTTACTCTGGCCAGTTCTCCTGAAGCGATACGCTAATATCTGTTGACATAAAGACTTTCACAGTACTCCTGCCGGGAGCTTCTCGACTTTACCGATGTATTTCGCCTATTTACGAGGCATTTGGCTACCTTAAGAGAGTCATAGTTACTCCTGCCAGTGTCTCTCCGTTAAACCACAGTCACATCTACAATATTCCTCTGCCCCTATCACCAGACGCGATACGCCATTATTTGTCGACATTATGACTTTCACAGTACTCCTGCTAGGGGCTCCTCCAGTTTACAAATGTATTTCGCCTGTTGACAAGGCATTTGGCTACCTTAAGAGAGTCATAGTTACTCCTGTCAGTTGCTCCCCGTTTTACCAAAGTCACATTCTCAATCTTATTCTGGCCAGTTCACCTGAAGCGATACGCTATTATCAGTCAACCTAAAGAATATCACAGTACTCCTGCCGGGAGCTTCTCTAGTTTGCCGATGTATTTCGCCTGTTGACGAGGCATTAGGTTACCTTAAGAGAGTCATAGTTACCACTTGCTGTTGCTCCCCATTTTAAAACAGGCACATCTACAAGCTTTCTCTGGCCAATTCTCCTGAAGCGATACGCTAATATCTGTTGACATAAAGACTTTCACAGTACTCCTGCCGGGAGCTTCTCGACTTTGCCGATGTATTTCGCCTATTGACGAGGCGTTTGGCTACCTTAACAGAGTCATAGTTACTCCTGCCAGTGTCTCTCCGTTAAACCACAGTCACATCTACCATTTTCCTCTGCCCCTTTCACCAGACGCGATACGATATTATTCTTCGACATTATGACTTTCACAGTTCTCCTGCTAGGGGCTCCTCCTGTTTACCAATGTATTTCGCCTGTTGACGAGGCATTTGGCTACCTTAAGAGATTCATAGTTACTCCTGTCAGTTGCTCCCCGTTTTACCAAAGTCACATTTTCAATCTTATTCTGGCCAGTTCACCTCAACCGATACGCCATTATCAGTCAACCTAAAGTATATCACTGTACTCCTGCCGGGAGCTTCTCCAGTTTGCCGATGTATTTCGCCTGTTGACGAGGCATTTGGATACCTTAAGAGAGTCATAGTTACTCCTTGCTGTTGCTCCCCATTTTACAACAGGGACATCTACAAGCTTACTCTGGCCAGTTATCCTGAAGCGATACGCTAATATTTGTTGACATAAAGACTTTCACAGTACTCCTGCCGGGAGCTTCTCGACTTTACCGATGTATTTCGCCTATTGACGAGGCATTTGGCTACCTTAAGAGAGTCATAGTTACTCCTGCCAGTGTCTCTCCGTTAAACCACAGTCACATCTACCATTTTCCTCTGCCCCTTTCACCAGACGCGATACGATACTATTTTTACGACATTATGACTTTCACAGTTCTCCTGCTAGGGGCTCCTCCTGTTTACCAATGTATTTCGCCTGTTGACGAGGCATTTGGCTACCTTAAGAGATTCATATTTACTCCTGTCAGTTGCTCCCCGTTTTACCAAAGTCACATTTTCAATCTTATTCTGGCCAGTTCACCTGAACCGATACGCCATTATCAGTCAACCTAAAGTATATCACTGTACTCCTGCCGGGAGCTTCTCGAGTTTGCCGATGTATTTCGCATGTTGACGAGGCATTTGGATACCTTAAGAGAGTCATAGTTACTCCTTGCTGTTGCTCCCCATTTTACAACAGGGACATCTACAAGCTTACTCTGGCCAGTTCTCCTGAAGCGATACGCTAATATCTGTTGACATAAAGACTTTCACAGTACTCCTGCCGGGAGCTTCTCGACTTTACCGATGTATTTCGCCTATTGACGAGGCATTTGGCTACCTTAAGAGAGTCATAGTTACTCCTGTCAGTTGCTCCCCGTTTTACCAAAGTCACATTCTCAATCTTATTCTGGCCAGTTCACCTGAAGCGATACGCTATTATCAGTCAACCTAAAGAATATCACAGTACTCCTGCCGGGAGCTTCTCTAGTTTGCCGATGTATTTCGCCTGTTGACGAGGCATTAGGTTACCTTAAGAGAGTCATAGTTACCACTTGCTGTTGCTCCCCATTTTACAACAGGCACATCTACAAGCTTTCTCTGGCCAATTCTCCTGAAGCGATACGCTAATATCTGTTGACATAAAGACTTTCACAGTACTCCTGCCGGGAGCTTCTCGACTTTGCCGATGTATTTCGCCTATTGACGAGGCGTTTGGCTATCTTAACAGAGTCATAGTTACTCCTGCCAGTGTCTCTCCGTTAAACCACAGTCACATCTACCATTTTCCTCTGCCCCTTTCACCAGACGCGATACGATATTATTCTTCGACATTATGACTTTCACAGTTCTCCTGCTAGGGGCTCCTCCTGTTTACCAATGTATTTCGCCTGTTGACGAGGCATTTGGCTACCTTAAGAGATTCATAGTTACTCCTGTCAGTTGCTCCCCGTTTTACCAAAGTCACATTTTCAATCTTATTCTGGCCAGTTCACCTCAACCGATACGCCATTATCAGTCAACCTAAAGTATATCACTGTACTCCTGCCGGGAGCTTCTCCAGTTTGCCGATGTATTTCGCCTGTTGACGAGGCATTTGGATACCTTAAGAGAGTCATAGTTACTCCTTGCTGTTGCTCCCCATTTTACAACAGGGACATCTACAAGCTTACTCTGGCCAGTTATCCTGAAGCGATACGCTAATATTTGTTGACATAAAGACTTTCACAGTACTCCTGCCGGGAGCTTCTCGACTTTACCGATGTATTTCGCCTATTGACGAGGCATTTGGCTACCTTAAGAGAGTCATAGTTACTCCTGCCAGTGTCTCTCCGTTAAACCACAGTCACATCTACCATTTTCCTCTGCCCCTTTCACCAGACGCGATACGATACTATTTTTACGACATTATGACTTTCACAGTTCTCCTGCTAGGGGCTCCTCCTGTTTACCAATGTATTTCGCCTGTTGACGAGGCATTTGGCTACCTTAAGAGATTCATATTTACTCCTGTCAGTTGCTCCCCGTTTTACCAAAGTCACATTTTCAATCTTATTCTGGCCAGTTCACCTGAACCGATACGCCATTATCAGTCAACCTAAAGTATATCACTGTACTCCTGCCGGGAGCTTCTCGAGTTTGCCGATGTATTTCGCATGTTGACGAGGCATTTGGATACCTTAAGAGAGTCATAGTTACTCCTTGCTGTTGCTCCCCATTTTACAACAGGGACATCTACAAGCTTAATCTGGCCAGTTCTCCTGAAGCGATACGCTAATATCTGTTGACATAAAGACTTTCACAGTACTCCTGCCGGGAGCTTCTCGACTTTACCGATGTATTTCGCCTATTGACGAGGCATTTGGCTACCTTAAGAGAGACATAGTTACTCCTGTCAGTTGCTCCCCGTTTTACCAAAGTCACATTCTCAATCTTATTCTGGCCAGTTCACCTGAAGCGATACGCTATTATCAGTCAACCTAAAGAATATCACAGTACTCCTGCCGGGAGCTTCTCTAGTTTGCCGATGTATTTCGCCTGTTGACGAGGCATTAGGTTACCTTAAGAGAGTCATAGTTACCACTTGCTGTTGCTCCCCATTTTACAACAGGCACATCTACAAGCTTTCTCTGGCCAATTCTCCTGAAGCGATACGCTAATATCTGTTGACATAAAGACTTTCACAGTACTCCTGCCGGGAGCTTCTCGACTTTGCCGATGTATTTCGCCTATTGACGAGGCGTTTGGCTACCTTAACAGAGTCATAGTTACTCCTGCCAGTGTCTCTCCGTTAAACCACAGTCACATCTACCATTTTCCTCTGCCCCTTTCACCAGACGCGATACGATATTATTCTTCGACATTATGACTTTCACAGTTCTCCTGCTAGGGGCTCCTCCTGTTTACCAATGTATTTCGCCTGTTGACGAGGCATTTGGCTACCTTAAGAGATTCATAGTTACTCCTGTCAGTTGCTCCCCGTTTTACCAAAGTCACATTTTCAATCTTATTCTGGCCAGTTCACCTCAACCGATACGCCATTATCAGTCAACCTAAAGTATATCGCTGTACTCCTGCCGGGAGCTTCTCCAGTTTGCCGATGTATTTCGCCTGTTGACGAGGCATTTGGATACCTTAAGAGAGTCATAGTTACTCCTTGCTGTTGCTCCCCATTTTACAACAGGGACATCTACAAGCTTACTCTGGCCAGTTATCCTGAAGCGATACGCTAATATTTGTTGACATAAAGACTTTCACAGTACTCCTGCCGGGAGCTTCTCGACTTTACCGATGTATTTCGCCTATTGACGAGGCATTTGGCTACCTTAAGAGAGTCATAGTTACTCCTGCCAGTGTCTCTCCGTTAAACCACAGTCACATCTACCATTTTCCTCTGCCCCTTTCACCAGACGCGATACGATACTATTTTTACGACATTATGACTTTCACAGTTCTCCTGCTAGGGGCTCCTCCTGTTTACCAATGTATTTCGCCTGTTGACGAGGCATTTGGCTACCTTAAGAGATTCATATTTACTCCTGTCAGTTGCTCCCCGTTTTACCAAAGTCACATTTTCAATCTTATTCTGGCCAGTTCACCTGAACCGATACGCCATTATCAGTCAACCTAAAGTATATCACTGTACTCCTGCCGGGAGCTTCTCGAGTTTGCCGATGTATTTCGCATGTTGACGAGGCATTTGGATACCTTAAGAGAGTCATAGTTACTCCTTGCTGTTGCTCCCCATTTTACAACAGGGACATCTACAAGCTTACTCTGGCCAGTTCTCCTGAAGCGATACGCTAATATCTGTTGACATAAAGACTTTCACAGTACTCCTGCCGGGAGCTTCTCGACTTTACCGATGTATTTCGCCTATTGACGAGGCATTTGGCTACCTTAAGAGAGTCATAGTTACTCCTGTCAGTTGCTCCCCGTTTTACCAAAGTCACATTCTCAATCTTATTCTGGCCAGTTCACCTGAAGCGATACGCTATTATCAGTCAACCTAAAGAATATCACAGTACTCCTGCCGGGAGCTTCTCTAGTTTGCCGATGTATTTCGCCTGTTGACGAGGCATTTGGATACCTTAAGAGAGTCATAGTTACCACTTGCTGTTGCTCCCCATTTTACAACAGGCACATCTACAAGCTTACTCTGGCCAGATCTCCTGAAGCGATACGCTAATATCTGTTGACATAAAGACTTTCACAGTACTCCTGCCGGGAGCTTCTCGACTTTGCCGATGTATTTCGCCTATTGATGAGGCGTTTGGCTACCTTAAGAGAGTCATAGTTACTCCTGCCAGTGTCTCTCCGTTAAACCACAGTCACATCTACCATTTTCCTCTGCCCCTTTCACCAGACGCGATACGATACTATTCTTCGACATTATGACTTTCACAGTTCTCCTGCTAGGGGCTCCTCCTGTTTACCAATGTATTTCGCTTGTTGACGAGGCATTTGGCTACCTTAAGAGATTCATAGTTACTCCTGTCAGTTGCTCCCCGTTTTACCAAAGTCACATTTTCAATCTTATTCTGGCCAGTTCACCTGAACCGATACGCCATTATCAGTCAACCTAAAGTATATCACTGTACTCCTGCCGGGAGCTTCTCGAGTTTGCCGATGTATTTCGCATGTTGACGAGGCATTTGGATACCTTAAGAGAGTCATAGTTACTCCTTGCTGTTGCTCCCCATTTTACAACAGGGACATCTACAAGCTTAATCTGGCCAGTTCTCCTGAAGCGATACGCTAATATCTGTTGACATAAAGACTTTCACAGTACTCCTGCCGGGAGCTTCTCGACTTTACCGATGTATTTCGCCTATTGACGAGGCATTTGGCTACCTTAAGAGAGTCATAGTTACTCCTGTCAGTTGCTCCCCGTTTTACCAAAGTCACATTCTCAATCTTATTCTGGCCAGTTCACCTGAAGCGATACGCTATTATCAGTCAACCTAAAGAATATCACAGTACTCCTGCCGGGAACTTCTCTAGTTTGCCGATGTATTTCGCCTGTTGACGAGGCATTTGGATACCTTAAGAGAGTCATAGTTACCACTTGCTGTTGCTCCCCATTTTACAACAGGCACATCTACAAGCTTTCTCTGGCCAATTCTCCTGAAGCGATACGCTAATATCTGTTGACATAAAGACTTTCACAGTACTCCTGCCGGGAGCTTCTCGACTTTGCCGATGTATTTCGCCTATTGACGAGGCGTTTGGCTACCTTAACAGAGTCATAGTTACTCCTGCCAGTGTCTCTCCGTTAAACCACAGTCACATCTACCATTTTCCTCTGCCCCTTTCACCAGACGCGATACGATATTATTCTTCGACATTATGACTTTCACAGTTCTCCTGCTAGGGGCTCCTCCTGTTTACCAATGTATTTCGCCTGTTGACGAGGCATTTGGCTACCTTAAGAGATTCATAGTTACTCCTGTCAGTTGCTCCCCGTTTTACCAAAGTCACATTTTCAATCTTATTCTGGCCAGTTCACCTCAACCGATACGCCATTATCAGTCAACCTAAAGTATATCACTGTACTCCTGCCGGGAGCTTCTCCAGTTTGCCGATGTATTTCGCCTGTTGACGAGGCATTTGGATACCTTAAGAGAGTCATAGTTACTCCTTGCTGTTGCTCCCCATTTTACAACAGGGACATCTACAAGCTTACTCTGGCCAGTTCTCCTGAAGCGATACGCTAATATTTGTTGACATAAAGACTTTCACAGTACTCCTGCCGGGAGCTTCTCGACTTTACCGATGTATTTCGCCTATTGACGAGGCATTTGGCTACCTTAAGAGAGTCATAGTTACTCCTGCCAGTGTCTCTCCGTTAAACCACAGTCACATCTACCATTTTCCTCTGCCCCTTTCACCAGACGCGATACGATACTATTTTTACGACATTATGACTTTCACAGTTCTCCTGCTAGGGGCTCCTCCTGTTTACCAATGTATTTCGCCTGTTGACGAGGCATTTGGCTACCTTAAGAGATTCATATTTACTCCTGTCAGTTGCTCCCCGTTTTACCAAAGTCACATTTTCAATCTTATTCTGGCCAGTTCACCTGAACCGATACGCCATTATCAGTCAACCTAAAGTATATCACTTTACTCCTGCCGGGAGCTTCTCGAGTTTGCCGATGTATTTCGCATGTTGACGAGGCATTTGGATACCTTAAGAGAGTCATAGTTACTCCTTGCTGTTGCTCCCCATTTTACAACAGGGACATCTACAAGCTTACTCTGGCCAGTTCTCCTGAAGCGATACGCTAATATCTGTTGACATAAAGACTTTCACAGTACTCCTGCCGGGAGCTTCTCGACTTTACCGATGTATTTCGCCTATTGACGAGGCATTTGGCTACCTTAAGAGAGTCATAGTTACTCCTGTCAGTTGCTCCCCGTTTTACCAAAGTCACATTCTCAATCTTATTCTGGCCAGTTCACCTGAAGCGATACGCTATTATCAGTCAACCTAAAGAATATCACAGTACTCCTGCCGGGAGCTTCTCTAGTTTGCCGATGTATTTCGCCTGTTGACGAGGCATTTGGATACCTTAAGAGAGTCATAGTTACCACTTGCTGTTGCTCCCCATTTTACAACAGGCACATCTACAAGCTTACTCTGGCCAGATCTCCTGAAGCGATACGCTAATATCTGTTGACATAAAGACTTTCACAGTACTCCTGCCGGGAGCTTCTCGACTTTGCCGATGTATTTCGCCTATTGATGAGGCGTTTGGCTACCTTAAGAGAGTCATAGTTACTCCTGCCAGTGTCTCTCCGTTAAACCACAGTCACATCTACCATTTTCCTCTGCCCCTTTCACCAGACGCGATACGATACTATTCTTCGACATTATGACTTTCACAGTTCTCCTGCTAGGGGCTCCTCCTGTTTACCAATGTATTTCGCTTGTTGACGAGGCATTTGGCTACCTTAAGAGATTCATAGTTACTCCTGTCAGTTGCTCCCCGTTTTACCAAAGTCACATTTTCAATCTTATTCTGGCCAGTTCACCTGAACCGATACGCCATTATCAGTCAACCTAAAGTATATCACTGTACTCCTGCCGGGAGCTTCTCGAGTTTGCCGATGTATTTCGCATGTTGACGAGGCATTTGGATACCTTAAGAGAGTCATAGTTACTCCTTGCTGTTGCTCCCCATTTTACAACAGGGACATCTACAAGCTTACTCTGGCCAGTTCTCCTGAAGCGATACGCTAATATCTGTTGACATAAAGACTTTCACAGTACTCCTGCCGGGAGCTTCTCGACTTTACCGATGTATTTCGCCTATTGACGAGGCATTTGGCTACCTTAAGAGAGTCATAGTTACTCCTGTCAGTTGCTCCCCGTTTTACCAAAGTCACATTCTCAATCTTATTCTGGCCAGTTCACCTGAAGCGATACGCTATTATCAGTCAACCTAAAGAATATCACAGTACTCCTGCCGGGAGCTTCTCTAGTTTGCCGATGTATTTCGCCTGTTGACGAGGCATTTGGATACCTTAAGAGAGTCATAGTTACCACTTGCTGTTGCTCCCCATTTTACAACAGGCACATCTACAAGCTTTCTCTGGCCAATTCTCCTGAAGCGATACGCTAATATCTGTTGACATAAAGACTTTCACAGTACTCCTGCCGGGAGCTTCTCGACTTTGCCGATGTATTTCGCCTATTGACGAGGCGTTTGGCTACCTTAACAGAGTCATAGTTACTCCTGCCAGTGTCTCTCCGTTAAACCACAGTCACATCTACCATTTTCCTCTGCCCCTTTCACCAGACGCGATACGATATTATTCTTCGACATTATGACTTTCACAGTTCTCCTGCTAGGGGCTCCTCCTGTTTACCAATGTATTTCGCCTGTTGACGAGGCATTTGGCTACCTTAAGAGATTCATAGTTACTCCTGTCAGTTGCTCCCCGTTTTACCAAAGTCACATTTTCAATCTTATTCTGGCCAGTTCACCTCAGCCGATACGCCACTATCAGTCAACCTAAAGTATATCACTGTACCCCTGCCGGGAGCTTCTCCAGTTTGCCGATGTATTTCGCCTGTTGACGAGGCATTTGGATACCTTAAGAGAGTCATAGTTACTCCTTGCTGTTGCTCCCCATTTTACAACAGGGACATCTACAAGCTTACTCTGGCCAGTTCTCCTGAAGCGATACGCTAATATTTGTTGACATAAAGACTTTCACAGTACTCCTGCCGGGAGCTTCTCGACTTTACCGATGTATTTCGCCTATTGACGAGGCATTTGGCTACCTTAAGAGAGTCATAGTTACTCCTGCCAGTGTCTCTCCGTTAAACCACAGTCACATCTACCATTTTCCTCTGCCCCTTTCACCAGACGCGATACGATACTATTTTTACGACATTATGACTTTCACAGTTCTCCTGCTAGGGGCTCCTCCTGTTTACCAATGTATTTCGCCTGTTGACGAGGCATTTGGCTACCTTAAGAGATTCATATTTACTCCTGTCAGTTGCTCCCCGTTTTACCAAAGTCACATTTTCAATCTTATTCTGGCCAGTTCACCTGAACCGATACGCCATTATCAGTCAACCTAAAGTATATCACTTTACTCCTGCCGGGAGCTTCTCGAGTTTGCCGATGTATTTCGCATGTTGACGAGGCATTTGGATACCTTAAGAGAGTCATAGTTACTCCTTGCTGTTGCTCCCCATTTTACAACAGGGACATCTACAAGCTTACTCTGGCCAGTTCTCCTGAAGCGATACGCTAATATCTGTTGACATAAAGACTTTCACAGTACTCCTGCCGGGAGCTTCTCGACTTTACCGATGTATTTCGCCTATTGACGAGGCATTTGGCTACCTTAAGAGAGTCATAGTTACTCCTGTCAGTTGCTCCCCGTTTTACCAAAGTCACATTCTCAATCTTATTCTGGCCAGTTCACCTGAAGCGATACGCTATTATCAGTCAACCTAAAGAATATCACAGTACTCCTGCCGGGAGCTTCTCTAGTTTGCCGATGTATTTCGCCTGTTGACGAGGCATTTGGATACCTTAAGAGAGTCATAGTTACCACTTGCTGTTGCTCCCCATTTTACAACAGGCACATCTACAAGCTTACTCTGGCCAGATCTCCTGAAGCGATACGCTAATATCTGTTGACATAAAGACTTTCACAGTACTCCTGCCGGGAGCTTCTCGACTTTGCCGATGTATTTCGCCTATTGATGAGGCGTTTGGCTACCTTAAGAGAGTCATAGTTACTCCTGCCAGTGTCTCTCCGTTAAACCACAGTCACATCTACCATTTTCCTCTGCCCCTTTCACCAGACGCGATACGATACTATTCTTCGACATTATGACTTTCACAGTTCTCCTGCTAGGGGCTCCTCCTGTTTACCAATGTATTTCGCTTGTTGACGAGGCATTTGGCTACCTTAAGAGATTCATAGTTACTCCTGTCAGTTGCTCCCCGTTTTACCAAAGTCACATTTTCAATCTTATTCTGGCCAGTTCACCTGAACCGATACGCCATTATCAGTCAACCTAAAGTATATCACTGTACTCCTGCCGGGAGCTTCTCGAGTTTGCCGATGTATTTCGCATGTTGACGAGGCATTTGGATACCTTAAGAGAGTCATAGTTACTCCTTGCTGTTGCTCCCCATTTTACAACAGGGACATCTACAAGCTTACTCTGGGCAGTTCTCCTGAAGCGATACGCTAATATCTGTTGACATAAAGACTTTCACAGTACTCCTGCCGGGAGCTTCTCGACTTTACCGATGTATTTCGCCTATTGACGAGGCATTTGGCTACCTTAAGAGAGTCATAGTTACTCCTGTCAGTTGCTCCCCGTTTTACCAAAGTCACATTCTCAATCTTATTCTGGCCAGTTCACCTGAAGCGATACGCTATTATCAGTCAACCTAAAGAATATCACAGTACTCCTGCCGGGAGCTTCTCTAGTTTGCCGATGTATTTCGCCTGTTGACGAGGCATTTGGATACCTTAAGAGAGTCATAGTTACCACTTGCTGTTGCTCCCCATTTTACAACAGGCACATCTACAAGCTTTCTCTGGCCAATTCTCCTGAAGCGATACGCTAATATCTGTTGACATAAAGACTTTCACAGTACTCCTGCCGGGAGCTTCTCGACTTTGCCGATGTATTTCGCCTATTGACGAGGCGTTTGGCTACCTTAACAGAGTCATAGTTACTCCTGCCAGTGTCTCTCCGTTAAACCACAGTCACATCTACCATTTTCCTCTGCCCCTTTCACCAGACGCGATACGATATTATTCTTCGACATTATGACTTTCACAGTTCTCCTGCTAGGGGCTCCTCCTGTTTACCAATGTATTTCGCCTGTTGACGAGGCATTTGGCTACCTTAAGAGATTCATAGTTACTCCTGTCAGTTGCTCCCCGTTTTACCAAAGTCACATTTTCAATCTTATTCTGGCCAGTTCACCTCAACCGATACGCCATTATCAGTCAACCTAAAGTATATCACTGTACTCCTGCCGGGAGCTTCTCCAGTTTGCCGATGTATTTCGCCTGTTGACGAGGAATTTGGATACCTTAAGAGAGTCATAGTTACTCCTTGCTGTTGCTCCCCATTTTACAACACGGACATCTACAAGCTTACTCTGCCCAGTTCTCCTGAAGCGATACGCTAATATTTGTTGACATAAAGACTTTCACAGTACTCCTGCCGGGAGCTTCTCGACTTTACCGATGTATTTCGCCTATTGACGAGGCATTTGGGTACCTTAAGAGAGTCATAGTTACTCCTGCCAGTGTCTCTCCGTTAAACCACAGTCACATCTACCATTTTCCTCTGCCCCTTTCACCAGACGCGATACGATACTATTTTTACGACATTATGACTTTCACAGTTCTCCTGCTAGGGGCTCCTCCTGTTTACCAATGTATTTCGCCTGTTGACGAGGCATTTGGCTACCTTAAGAGATTCATATTTACTCCTGTCAGTTGCTCCCCGTTTTACCAAAGTCACATTTTCAATCTTATTCTGGCCAGTTCACCTGAACCGATACGCCATTATCAGTCAACCTAAAGTATATCACTGTACTCCTGCCGGGAGCTTCTCGAGTTTGCCGATGTATTTCGCATGTTGACGAGGCATTTGGATACCTTAAGAGAGTCATAGTTACTCCTTGCCGTTGCTCCCCATTTTACAACAGGGACATCTACAAGCTTACTCTGGCCAGTTCTCCTGAAGCGATACGCTAATATCTGTTGACATAAAGACTTTCACAGTACTCCTGCCGGGAGCTTCTCGACTTTACCGATGTATTTCGCGTATTGACGAGGCATTTGGCTACCTTAAGAGAGTCATAGTTACTCCTGTCAGTTGCTCCCCGTTTTACCAAAGTCACATTCTCAATCTTATTCTGGCCAGTTCACCTGAAGCGATACGCTATTATCAGTCAACCTAAAGAATATCACAGTACTCCTGCCGGGAGCTTCTCTAGTTTGCCGATGTATTTCGCCTGTTGACGAGGCATTTGGATACCTTAAGAGAGTCATAGTTACCACTTGCTGTTGCTCCCCATTTTACAACAGGCACATCTACAAGCTTACTCTGGCCAATTCTCCTGAAGCGATACGCTAATATCTGTTGACATAAAGACTTTCACAGTACTCCTGCCGGGAGCTTCTCGACTTTGCCGATGTATTTCGCCTATTGATGAGGCGTTTGGCTACCTCAAGAGAGTCATAGTTACTCCTGCCAGTGTCTCTCCGTTAAACCACAGTCACATCTACCATTTTCCTCTGCCCCTTTCACCAGACGCGATACGATACTATTCTTCGACATTATGACTTTCACAGTTCTCCTGCTAGGGGCTCCTCCTGTTTACCAATGTATTTCGCTTGTTGACGAGGCATTTGGCTACCTTAAGAGATTCATAGTTACTCCTGTCAGTTGCTCCCCGTTTTACCAAAGTCACATTTTCAATCTTATTCTGGCCAGTTCACCTGAACCGATACGCCATTATCAGTCAACCTAAAGTATATCACAGTACTCCTGCCGGGAGCTTCTCGAGTTGGCCGATGTATTTCGCCTGTTGACGAGGCATTTGGATACCTTAAGAGAGTCATAGTTACTCCTTGCTGTTGCTCCCCATTTTACAACAGGCACATCTACAAGCTTTCTCTGGCCAATCCTCCTGAAGCGATACGCTAATATCTGTTGACATAAAGACTTTCACAGTACTCCTGCCGGGAGCTTCTCGACTTTGCCGATGTATTTCGCCTATTGACGAGGCGTTTGGCTACCTTAACAGAGTCATAGTTACTCCTGCCAGTGTCTCTCCGTTAAACCACAGTCACATCTACCATTTTCCTCTGCCCCTTTCACCAGACGCGATACGATATTATTCTTCGACATTATGACTTTCACAGTTCTCCTGCTAGGGGCTCCTCCTGTTTACCAATGGATTTCGCCTGTTGACGAGGCATTTGGCTACCTTAAGAGATTCATAGTTACTCCTGTCAGTTGCTCCCCGTTTTACCAAAGTCACATTTTCAATCTTATTCTGGCCAGTTCACCTCAACCGATACGCCATTATCAGTCAACCTAAAGTATATCACTGTACTCCTGCCGGGAGCTTCTCCAGTTTGCCGATGTATTTCGCCTGTTGACGAGGCATTTGGATACCTTAAGAGAGTCATAGTTACTCCTTGCTGTTGCTCCCCATTTTACAACAGGGACATCTACAAGCTTACTCTGGCCAGTTCTCCTGAAGCGATACGCTAATATTTGTTGACATAAAGACTTTCACAGTACTCCTGCCGGGAGCTTCTCGACTTTACCGATGTATTTCGCCTATTGACGAGGCATTTGGCTACCTTAAGAGAGTCATAGTTACTCCTGCCAGTGTCTCTCCGTTAAACCACAGTCACATCTACCATTTTCCTCTGCCCCTTTCACCAGACGCGATACGATACTATTTTTACGACATTATGACTTTCACAGTTCTCCTGCTAGGGGCTCCTCCTGTTTACCAATGTATTTCGCCTGTTGACGAGGCATTTGGCTACCTTAAGAGATTCATATTTACTCCTGTCAGTTGCTCCCCGTTTTACCAAAGTCACATTTTCAATCTTACTCTGGCCAGTTCACCTGAACCGATACGCCATTATCAGTCAACCTAAAGTATATCACTGTACTCCTGCCGGGAGCTTCTCGAGTTTGCCGATGTATTTCGCATGTTGACGAGGCATTTGGATACCTTAAGAGAGTCATAGTTACTCCTTGCTGTTGCTCCCCATTTTACAACAGGGACATCTACAAGCTTACTCTGGCCAGTTCTCCTGAAGCGATACGCTAATATCTGTTGACATAAAGACTTTCACAGTACTCCTGCCGGAAGCTTCTCGACTTTACCGATGTATTTCGCCTATTGACGAGGCATTTGGCTACCTTAAGAGAGTCATAGTTACTCCTGTCAGTTGCTCCCCGTTTTACCAAAGTCACATTCTCAATCTTATTCTGGCCAGTTCACCTGAGGCGATACGCTATTATCAGTCAACCTAAAGAATATCACAGTACTCCTGCCGGGAGCTTCTCTAGTTTGCCGATGTATTTCGCCTGTTGACGAGGCATTTGGATACCTTAAGAGAGTCATAGTTACCACTTGCTGTTGCTCCCCATTTTACAACAGGCACATCTACAAGCTTACTCTGGCCAATTCTCCTGAAGCGATACGCTAATATCTGTTGACATAAAGACTTTCACAGTACTCCTGCCGGGAGCTTCTCGACTTTGCCGATGTATTTCGCCTATTGATGAGGCGTTTGGCTACCTTAAGAGAGTCATAGTTACTCCTGCCAGTGTCTCTCCGTTAAACCACAGTCACATCTACCATTTTCCTCTGCCCCTTTCACCAGACGCGATACGATACTATTCTTCGACATTATGACTTTCACAGTTCTCCTGCTAGGGGCTCCTCCTGTTTACCAATGTATTTCGCTTGTTGACGAGGCATTTGGCTACCTTAAGAGATTCATAGTTACTCCTGTCAGTTGCTCCCCGTTTTACCAAAGTCACATTTTCAATCTTATTCTGGCCAGTTCACCTGAACCGATACGCCATTATCAGTCAACCTAAAGTATATCACTGTACTCCTGCCGGGAGCTTCTCGAGTTTGCCGATGTATTTCGCATGTTGACGAGGCATTTGGATACCTTAAGAGAGTCATAGTTACTCCTTGCTGTTGCTCCCCACTTTACAACAGGGACATCTACAAGCTTACTCTGGCCAGTTCTCCTGAAGCGATACGCTAATATCTGTTGACATAAAGACCTTCACGGTACTCCTGCCGGGAGCTTCTCGACTTTACCGATGTATTTCGCCTATTGACGAGGCATTTGGCTACCTTAAGAGAGTCATAGTTACTCCTGCCAGTGTTTCTCCGTTAAACCACAGTCACATCTACCATTTCCCTCTGCCCCTTTCACCAGACGCGATACGATATTATTCTTCGACATTATGACTTTCACAGTACTCCTGCTAGGGGCTCCTCCAGTTTACCAAAGTATTTCGCCTGTTGAAGAGGCATTTGGCTACCTTAAGAGAGTCATAGTTACTCCTGTCAGTTGCTCCCCGTTTTACCAAAGTCATATTCTCAATCTTATTCTGGCCAGTTCACCTGAAGCGATACGCTATTATTAGTCAACCTAAAGAATATCACAGTACTCCTGCCGGGAGCTTCTCTAGTTTGCCGATATATTTCGCCTGTTGACGAGGCATTTGGATACCTTAAGAGAGTCATAGTTACCACTTGCTGTTGCTCCCCATTTTACAACAGGCACATCTACAAGCTTACTCTGGCCAGTTCTCCTGAAGCGATACGCTAATATCTGTTGACATAAAGACTTTCACAGTACTCCTGCCGGGAGCTTCTCGACTTTGCCGATGTATTTCGCCTATTGACGAGGCATTTGGCTACCTTAAGAGAGTCATAGTTACTCCTGCCAGTGTCTCTCCGTTAAACCACAGTCACATCTACAATATTCCTCTGCCCCTATCACCAGACGCGATACGCCATTATTTGTCGACATTATGACTTTCACAGTACTCCTGCTAGGGGCTCCTCCAGTTTACCAAAGTATTTCGCCTGTTGAAGAGGCATTTGGCTACCTTAAGAGAGTCATAGTTACTCCTGTCAGTTGCTCCCCGTTTTACCAAAGTCACATTCTCAATCTTATTCTGGCCAGTTCACCTGAAGCGATACGCTATTATCAGTCAACCTAAAGAATATCACAGTACTCCTGCCGGGAGCTTCTCTAGTTTGCCGATGTATTTCGCCTGTTGACGAGGCATTAGGTTACCTTAAGAGAGTCATAGTTACCACTTGCTGTTGCTCCCCATTTTACAACAGGCACATCTACAAGCTTACTCTGGCCAGTTCTCCTGAAGCGATACGCTAATATTTGTTGACATAAAGACTTTCACAGTACTCCTGCCGGGAGCTTCTCGACTTTACCGATGTATTTCGCCTATTGACGAGGCATTTGGCTACCTTAAGAGAGTCATAGTTACTCCTGCCAGTGTCTCTCCGTTAAACCACAGTCACATCTACCATTTACCTCTGCCCCTTTCACCAGACGCGATACGATACTATTTTTACGACATTATGACTTTCACAGTTCTCCTGCTAGGGGCTCCTCCTGTTTACCAATGTATTTCGCCTGTTGACGAGGCATTTGGCTACCTTAAGGGAATCATATTTACTCCTGTCAGTTGCTCCCCGTTTTACCAAAGTCACATTTTCAATCTTATTCTGGCCAGTTCACCTGAACCGATACGCCATTATCAGTCAACCTAAAGTATATCACTGTACTCCTGCCGGGAGCTTCTCGAGTTTGCCGATGTATTTCGCATGTTGACGAGGCATTTGGATACCTTAAGAGAGTCATAGTTACTCCTTGCTGTTGCTCCCCATTTTACAACAGGGACATCTACAAGCTTACTCTGGCCAGTTCTCCTGAAGCGATACGCTAATATCTGTTGACATAAAGACTTTCACAGTACTCCTGCCGGGAGCTTCTCGACTTTACCGATGTATTTCGCCTATTGACGAGGCATTTGGCTACCTTAAGAGAGTCATAGTAACTCCTGTCAGTTGCTCCCCGTTTTACCAAAGTCACATTCTCAATCTTATTCTGGCCAGTTCACCTGAAGCGATACGCTATTATCAGTCAACCTAAAGAATATCACAGTACTCCTCCCGGGAGCTTCTCTAGTTTGCCGATGTATTTCGCCTGTTGACGAGGCATTTGGATACCTTAAGAGAGTCATAGTTACCACTTGCTGTTGCTCCCCATTTTACAACAGGCACATCTACATGCTTACTCTGGCCAATTCTCCTGAAGCGATACGCTAATATCTGTTGACATAAAGACTTTCACAGTACTCCTGCCGGGAGCTTCTCGACTTTGCCGATGTATTTCGCCTATTGATGAGGCGTTTGGCTACCTTAAGAGAGTCATAGTTACTCCTGCCAGTGTCTCTCCGTTAAACCACAGTCACATCTACCATTTTCCTCTGCCCCTTTCACCAGACGCGATACGATACTATTCTTCGACATTATGACTTTCACAGTTCTCCTGCTAGGGGCTCCTCCTGTTTACCAATGTATTTCGCTTGTTGACGAGGCATTTGGCTACCTTAAGAGATTCATAGTTACTCCTGTCAGTTGCTCCCCGTTTTACCAAAGCCACATTTTCAATCTTATTCTGGCCAGATCACCTGAACCGATACGCCATTATCAGTCAAGTTAAAGTATATCACAGTACTCCTGCCGGGAGCTTCTCGAGTTGGCCGATGTATTTCGCCTGTTGACGAGGCATTTGGATACCTTAAGAGAGTCATAGTTACTCCTTGCTGTTGCTCCCCATTTGACAACAGGCACTTCTACAAGCTTACTCTGGCCAGTTCTCCTGAAGCGATACGCTAATATCTGTTGACATAAAGACTTTCACAGTACTCCTGCCGGGGGCTTCTCGAATTTACCGATGTATTTCGCCTATTGACGAGGCATTTGGCTACCTTAAGAGAGTCATAGTTACTCCTGCCAGTGTTTCTCCGTTAAACCACAGTCACATCTACCATTTTTCTCTGCCCCTTTCACCAGACGCGATACGATATTATTCTTCGACATTATGACTTTCACAGTACTCCTGCTAGGGGCTCCTCCTGTTTACCAATGTATTTCGCCTGTTGACGAGGCTTTTGGCTACCTTAAGAGATTCATATTTACTCCTGTCAGTTGCTCCCCGTTTTACCAAAGTCACATTTTCAATCTTATTCTGGCCAGTTCACCTGAACCGATACGCCATTATCAGTCAACCTAAAGTATATCACTGTACTCCTGCCGGGAGCTTCTCGAGTTTGCCGATGTATTTCGCATGTTGACGAGGCATTTGGATACCTTAAGAGAGTCATAGTTACTCCTTGCTGTTGTTCCCCATTTTACAACAGGGACATCTACAAGCTTACTCTGGCCAGTTCTCCTGAAGCGATACGCTAATATCTGTTGACATAAAGACTTTCACAGTACTCCTGCCGGGAGCTTCTCGACTTTACCGATGTATTTCGCCTATTGACGAGGCATTTGGCTACCTTAAGAGAGTCATAGTTACTCCTGCCAGTGTCTCTCCGTTAAACCACAGTCACATCTACAATTTTCCTCTGCCCCTTTCACCAGACGCGATACGATATTATTCTTCGACATTATGACTTTCACAGTACTCCTGCTAGGGGCTCCTCCAGTTTACCAAAGTATTTCGCCTGTTGAAGAGGCATTTGGCTACCTTAAGAGAGTCATAGTTACTCCTGTCAGTTGCTCCCCGTTTTACCAAAGTCACATTCTCAATCTTATTCTGGCCAGTTCATCTGAAGCGATACGCTATTATCAGTCAACCTGAAGAATATCACAGTACTCCTGCCGGGAGCTTCTCTAGATTGCCGATGTATTTCGCCTGTTGACGAGGCATTTGGATACCTTAAGAGAGTCATAGTTACCACTTGCTGTTGCTCCCCATTTTACAACAGGCACATCTACAAGCTAACTCTGGCCAGTTCTCCTGAAGCGATACGCTAATATCTGTTGACATAAAGACTTTCACAGTACTCCTGCCGGGAGCTTCTCGACTTTACCGATGTATTTCGCCTATTGACGAGGCATTTGGCTACCTTAAGAGAGTCATAGTTACTCCTGCCAGTGTCTCTCCGTTAAACCACAGTCACATCTACAATATTCCTCTGCCCCTATCACCAGACGCGATACGCCATTATTTGTCGACATTATGACTTTCACAGTACTCCTGCTAGGGGCTCCTCCAGTTTACCAAAGTATTTCGCCTGTTGAAGAGGCATTTGGCTACCTTAAGAGAGTCATAGTTACTCCTGTCTGTTGCTCCCCGTTTTACCAAAGTCATATTCTCAATCTTATTCTGGCCAGTTCACCTGAAGCGATACGCTATTATCAGTCAACCTAAAGAATATCACAGTACTCCTCCCGGGAGCTTCTCTAGTTTGCCGATGTATTTCGCCTGTTGACGAGGCATTTGGATACCTTAAGAGAGTCATAGTTACCACTTGCTGTTGCTCCCCATTTTACAACAGGCACATCTACAAGCTTACTCTGGCCAATTCTCCTGAAGCGATACGCTAATATCTGTTGACATAAAGACTTTCACAGTACTCCTGCCGGGAGCTTCTCGACTTTGCCGATGTATTTCGCCTATTGATGAGGCGTTTGGCTACCTTAAGAGAGTCATAGTTACTCCTGCCAGTGTCTCTCCGTTAAACCACAGTCACATCTACCATTTTCCTCTGCCCCTTTCACCAGACGCGATACGATACTATTCTTCGACATTATGACTTTCACTGTTCTCCTGCTAGGGGCTCCTCCTGTTTACCAATGTATTTCGCTTGTTGACGAGGCATTTGGCTACCTTAAGAGATTCATAGTTACTCCTGTCAGTTGCTCCCCGTTTTACCAAAGTCACATTTTCAATCTTATTCTGGCCAGTTCACCTGAACCGATACGCCATTATCAGTCAACCTAAAGTATATCACAGTACTCCTGCCGGGAGCTTCTCGAGTTGGCCGATGTATTTCGCCTGTTGACGAGGCATTTGGATACCTTAAGAGAGTCATAGTTACTCCTTGCTGTTGCTCCCCATTTTACAACAGGCACTTCTACAAGCTTACTCTGGCCAGTTCTCCTGAAGCGATACGCTAATATCTGTTGACATAAAGACTTTCACAGTACTCCTGCCGGGGGCTTCTCGAATTTACCGATGTATTTCGCCTATTGACGAGGCATTTGGCTACCTTAAGAGAGTCATAGTTACTCCTGCCAGTGTTTCTCCGTTAAACCACAGTCACATCTACCATTTTTCTCTGCCCCTTTCACCAGACGCGATACGATATTATTCTTCGACATTATGACTTTCACAGTACTCCTGCTAGGGGCTCCTCCTGTTTACCAATGTATTTCGCCTGTTGACGAGGCTTTTGGCTACCTTAAGAGATTCATATTTACTCCTGTCAGTTGCTCCCCGTTTTACCAAAGTCACATTTTCAATCTTATTCTGGCCAGTTCACCTGAACCGATACGCCATTATCAGTCAACCTAAAGTATATCACTGTACTCCTGCCGGGAGCTTCTCGAGTTTGCCGATGTATTTCGCATGTTGACGAGGCATTTGGATACCTTAAGAGAGTCATAGTTACTCCTTGCTGTTGTTCCCCATTTTACAACAGGGACATCTACAAGCTTACTCTGGCCAGTTCTCCTGAAGCGATACGCTAATATCTGTTGACATAAAGACTTTCACAGTACTCCTGCCGGGAGCTTCTCGACTTTACCGATGTATTTCGCCTATTGACGAGGCATTTGGCTACCTTAAGAGAGTCATAGTTACTCCTGCCAGTGTCTCTCCGTTAAACCACAGTCACATCTACAATTTTCCTCTGCCCCTTTCACCAGACGCGATACGATATTATTCTTCGACATTATGACTTTCACAGTACTCCTGCTAGGGGCTCCTCCAGTTTACCAAAGTATTTCGCCTGTTGAAGAGGCATTTGGCTACCTTAAGAGAGTCATAGTTACTCCTGTCAGTTGCTCCCCGTTTTACCAAAGTCACATTCTCAATCTTATTCTGGCCAGTTCATCTGAAGCGATACGCTATTATCAGTCAACCTGAAGAATATCACAGTACTCCTGCCGGGAGCTTCTCTAGATTGCCGATGTATTTCGCCTGTTGACGAGGCATTTGGATACCTTAAGAGAGTCATAGTTACCACTTGCTGTTGCTCCCCATTTTACAACAGGCACATCTACAAGCTAACTCTGGCCAGTTCTCCTGAAGCGATACGCTAATATCTGTTGACATAAAGACTTTCACAGTACTCCTGCCGGGAGCTTCTCGACTTTACCGATGTATTTCGCCTATTGACGAGGCATTTGGCTACCTTAAGAGAGTCATAGTTACTCCTGCCAGTGTCTCTCCGTTAAACCACAGTCACATCTACAATATTCCTCTGCCCCTATCACCAGACGCGATACGCCATTATTTGTCGACATTATGACTTTCACAGTACTCCTGCTAGGGGCTCCTCCAGTTTACCAAAGTATTTCGCCTGTTGAAGAGGCATTTGGCTACCTTAAGAGAGTCATAGTTACTCCTGTCTGTTGCTCCCCGTTTTACCAAAGTCATATTCTCAATCTTATTCTGGCCAGTTCACCTGAAGCGATACGCTATTATCAGTCAACCTAAAGAATATCACAGTACTCCTGCCGGGAGCTTCTCTAGTTTGCCGATGTATTTCGCCTGTTGACGAGGCATTTGGATACCTTAAGAGAGTCATAGTTACCACTTGCTGTTGCTCCCCATTTTACAACAGGCACATCTACAAGCTTACTCTGGCCAATTCTCCTGAAGCGATACGCTAATATCTGTTGACATAAAGACTTTCACAGTACTCCTGCCGGGAGCTTCTTGACTTTGCCGATGTATTTCGCCTATTGATGAGGCGTTTGGCTACCTTAAGAGAGTCATAGTTACTCCTGCCAGTGTCTCTCCGTTAAACCACAGTCACATCTACCATTTTCCTCTGCCCCTTTCACCAGACGCGATACGATACTATTTTTACGACATTATGACTTTCACAGTTCTCCTGCTAGGGGCTCCTCCTGTTTACCAATGTATTTCGCCTGTTGACGAGGCATTTGGCTACCTTAAGAGATTCATATTTACTCCTGTCAGTTGCTCCCCGTTTTACCAAAGTCACATTTTCAATCTTATTCTGGCCAGTTCACCTGAACCGATACGCCATTATCAGTCAACCTAAAGTATATCACTGTACTCCTGCCGGGAGCTTCTCGAGTTTGCCGATGTATTTCGCATGTTGACGAGGCAAATGGATACCTTAAGAGAGTCATAGTTACTCCTTGCTGTTGCTCCCCATTTTACAACAGGGACATCTACAAGCTTACTCTGGCCAGTTCTCCTGAAGCGATACGCTAATATCTGTTGACATAAAGACTTTCACAGTACTCCTGCCGGGAGCTTCTCGACTTTACCGATGTATTTCGCCTATTGACGAGGCATTTGGCTACCTTAAGAGAGTCATAGTTACTCCTGCCAGTGTCTCTCCGTTAAACCACAGTCACATCTACAATATTCCTCTGCCCCTATCACCAGACGCGATACGCCATTATTTGTCGACATTATGACTTTCACAGTACTCCTGCTAGGGGCTCCTCCAGTTTACAAATGTATTTCGCCTGTTGACAAGGCATTTGGCTACCTTAAGAGAGTCATAGTTACTCCTGTCAGTTGCTCCCCGTTTTACCAAAGTCACATTCTCAATCTTATTCTGGCCAGTTCACCTGAAGCGATACGCTATTATCAGTCAACCTAAAGAATATCACAGTACTCCTGCCGGGAGCTTCTCTAGTTTGCCGATGTATTTCGCCTGTTGACGAGGCATTTGGATACCTTAAGAGAGTCATAGTTACCACTTGCTGTTGCTCCCCATTTTACAACAGGCACATCTACAAGCTTACTCTGGCCAATTCTCCTGAAGCGATACGCTAATATCTGTTGACATAAAGACTTTCACAGTACTCCTGCCGGGAGCTTCTCGACTTTGCCGATGTATTTCGCCTATTGATGAGGCGTTTGGCTACCTTAAGAGAGTCATAGTTACTCCTGCCAGTGTCTCTCCGTTAAACCACAGTCACATCTACCATTTTCCTCTGCCCCTTTCACCAGACGCGATACGATACTATTCTTCGACATTATGACTTTCACAGTTCTCCTGCTAGGGGCTCCTCCTGTTTACCAATGTATTTAGCTTGTTGACGAGGCATTTGGCTACCTTAAGAGATTCATAGTTACTCCTGTCAGTTGCTCCCCGTTTTACCAAAGTCACATTTTCAATCTTATTCTGGCCAGTTCACCTGAACCGATACGCCATTATCAGTCAACCTAAAGTATATCACAGTACTCCTGCCGGGAGCTTCTCGAGTTGGCCGATGTATTTCGCCTTTTGACGAGGCATTTGGATACCTTAAGAGAGTCATAGTTACTCCTTGCTGTTGCTCCCCATTTGACAACAGGCACTTCTACAAGCTTACTCTGGCCAGTTCTCCTGAAGCGATACGCTAATATCTGTTGACATAAAGACTTTCACAGTACTCCTGCCGGGAGCTTCTCCACTTTACCGATGTATTTCGCCTATTGACGAGGCATTTGGCTACCTTAAGAGAGTCATAGTTACTCCTGCCAGTGTCTCTTCGTTAAACCACAGTCACATCTACCATTTTCCTCTGCCCCTTTCACCAGACGCGATACGATATTATTCTTCGACATTATGACTTTCACAGTACTCCTGCTAGGGGCTCCTCCAGTTTACCAAAGTATTTCGCCTGTTGAAGAGGCATTTGGCTACCTTAAGAGAGTCATAGTTACTGCTGTCAGTTGCTCCCCGTTTTACCAAAGTCATATTCTCAATCTTATTCTGGCCAGTTCACCTGAAGCGATACGCTATTATTAGTCAACCTAAAGAATATCACAGTACTCCTGCCGGGAGCTTCTCTAGTTTGCCGATATATTTCGCCTGTTGACGAGGCATTTGGATACCTTAAGAGAGTCATAGTTACCACTTGCTGTTGCTCCCCATTTTACAACAGGCACATCTACAAGCTTACTCTGGCCAGTTCTCCTGAAGCGATACGCTAATATCTGTTGACATAAAGACTTTCACAGTACTCCTGCCGGGAGCTTCTCGACTTTGCCGATGTATTTCGCCTATTGACGAGGCATTTGGCTACCTTAAGAGAGTCATAGTTACTCCTGCCAGTGTCTCTCCGTTAAACCACAGTCACATCTACAATATTCCTCTGCCCCTATCACCATACGCGATACGCCATTATTTGTCGACATTATGACTTTCACAGTACTCCTGCTAGGGGCTCCTCCAGTTTACCAAAGTATTTCGCCTGTTGAAGAGGCATTTGGCTACCTTAAGAGAGTCATAGTTACTCCTGTCAGTTGCTCCCCGTTTTACCAAAGTCACATTCTCAATCTTATTCTGGCCAGTTCACCTGAAGCGATACGCTATTATCAGTCAACCTAAAGAATATCACAGTACTCCTGCCGGGAGCTTCTCTAGTTTGCCGATGTATTTCGCCTGTTGACGAGGCATTTGGATACCTTAAGAGAGTCATAGTTACCACTTGCTGTTGCTCCCCATTTTACAACAGGCACATCTACAAGCTTACTCTGGCCAAATCTCCTGAAGCGATACGCTAATATCTGTTGACATAAAGACTTTCACAGTACTCCTGCCGGGAGCTTCTCGACTTTGCCGATGTATTTCGCCTATTGATGAGGCGTTTGGCTACCTTAAGAGAGTCATAGTTACTCCTGCCAGTGTCTCTCCGTTAAACCACAGTCACATCTACCATTTTCCTCTGCCCCTTTCACCAGACGCGATACGATACTATTTTTACGACATTATGACTTCCACAGTTCTCCTGCTAGGGGCTCCTCCTGTTTACCAATGTATTTCGCCTGTTGACGAGGCTTTTGGCTACCTTAAGAGATTCATATTTACTCCTGTCAGTTGCTCCCCGTTTTACCAAAGTCACATTTTCAATCTTATTCTGGCCAGTTCACCTGAACCGATACGCCATTATCAGTCAACCTAAAGTATATCACTGTACTCCTGCCGGGAGCTTCTCGAGTTTGCCGATGTATTTCGCATGTTGACGAGGCATTTGGATACCTTAAGAGAGTCATAGTTACTCCTTGCTGTTGTTCCCCATTTTACAACAGGGACATCTACAAGCTTACTCTGGCCAGTTCTCCTGAAGCGATACGCTAATATCTGTTGACATAAAGACTTTCACAGTACTCCTGCCGGGAGCTTCTCGACTTTACCGATGTATTTCGCCTATTGACGAGGCATTTGGCTACCTTAAGAGAGTCATAGTTACTCCTGCCAGTGTCTCTCCGTTAAACCACAGTCACATCTACAATATTCCTCTGCCCCTATCACCAGACGCGATACGCCATTATTTGTCGACATTATGACTTTCACAGTACTCCTGCTAGGGGCTCCTCCAGTTTACAAATGTATTTCGCCTGTTGACAAGGCATTTGGCTACCTTAAGAGAGTCATAGTTACTCCTGTCAGTTGCTCCCCGTTTTACCAAAGTCACATTTTCAATCTTATTCTGGCCAGTTCACCTGAACCGATACGCCATTATCAGTCAACCTAAAGTATATCACAGTACTCCTGCCGGGAGCTTCTCGAGTTGGCCGATGTATTTCGCCTGTTGACGAGGCATTTGGATACCTTAAGAGAGTCGTAGTTACTCCTTGCTGTTGCTCCCCATTTTACAACAGGCACATCTACAAGCTTACTCTGGCCAGTTCTCCTGAAGCGATACGCTAATATCTGTTGACATAAAGACTTTCACAGTACCCCTGCCGGGAGCTTCTCGACTTTACCGATGTATTTCGCCTATTGACGAGGCATTTGGCTACCTTAAGAGAGTCATAGTTACTCCTGCCAGTGTTTCTCCGTTAAACCACAGTCACATCTACCATTTTCCTCTGCCCCTTTCACCAGACGCGATACGATATTATTCTTCGACATTATGACTTTCACAGTACTCCTGCTAGGGGCTCCTCTAGTTTACCAAAGTATTTCGCCTGTTGAAGAGGCATTTGGCTACCTTAAGAGAGTCATAGTTACTCCTGTCAGTTGCTCCCCGTTTTACCAAAGTCATATTCTCAATCTTATTCTGGCCAGTTCACCTGAAGCGATACGCTATTATCAGTCAACCTAAAGAATATCACAGTACTCCTGCCGGGAGCTTCTCTAGTTTGCCGATGTATTTCGCCTGTTGACGAGGCATTTGGATACCTTAAGAGAGTCATAGTTACCACTTGCTGTTGCTCCCCATTTTACAACAGGCACATCTACAAGCTTACTCTGGCCAATTCTCCTGAAGCGATACGCTAATATCTGTTGACATAAAGACTTTCACAGTACTCCTGCCGGGAGCTTCTCGACTTTGCCGATGTATTTCGCCTATTGATGAGGCGTTTGGCTACCTTAAGAGAGTCATAGTTACTCCTGCCAGTGTCTCTCCGTTAAACCACAGTCACATTTACCATTTTCCTCTGCCCCTTTCACCAGACGCGATACGATACTATTTTTACGACATTATGACTTTCACAGTTCTCCTGCTAGGCGCTCCTCCTGTTTACCAATGTATTTCGCCTGTTGACGAGGCATTTGGCTACCTTAAGAGATTCATATTTACTCCTGTCAGTTGCTCCCCGTTTTACCAAAGTCACATTTTCAATCTTATTCTGGCCAGTTCACCTGAACAGATACGCCATTATCAGTCAACCTAAAGTATATCACTGTACTCCTGCCGGGAGCTTCTCGAGTTTGCCGATGTATTTCGCATGTTGACGAGGCATTTGGATACCTTAAGAGAGTCATAGTTACTCCTTGCTGTTGCTCCCCATTTTACAACAGGGACATCTACAAGCTTACTCTGGCCAGTTCTCCTGAAGCGATACGCTAATATCTGTTGACATAAAGACTTTCACAGTACTCCTGCCGGGAGCTTCTCGACTTTACCGATGTATTTCGCCTATTGACGAGGCATTTGGCTACCTTAAGAGAGTCATAGTTACTCCTGCCAGTGTCTCTCCGTTAAACCACAGTCACATCTACAATATTCCTCTGCCCCTATCACCAGACGCGATACGCCATTATTTGTCGACATTATGACTTTCACAGTACTCCTGCTAGGGGCTCCTCCAGTTTACAAATGTATTTCGCCTGTTGACAAGGCATTTGGCTACCTTAAGAGAGTCATAGTTACTCCTGTCAGTTGCTCCCCGTTTTACCAAAGTCACATTCTCAATCTTATTCTGGCCAGTTCACCTGAAGCGATACGCTATTATCAGTCAACCTAAAGAATATCACAGTACTCCTGCCGGGAGCTTCTCTAGTTTGCCGATGTATTTCGCCTGTTGACGAGGCATTTGGATACCTTAAGAGAGTCATAGTTACCACTTGCTGTTGCTCCCCATTTTACAACAGGCACATCTACAAGCTTACTCTGGCCAATTCTCCTGAAGCGATACGCTAATATCTGTTGACATAAAGACTTTCACAGTACTCCTGCCGGGAGCTTCTCGACTTTACCGATGTATTTCGCCTATTGACGAGGCATTTGGCTACCTTAAGAGAGTCATAGTTACTCCTGCCAGTGTTTCTCCGTTAAACCACAGTCACATCTACCATTTTCCTCTGCCCCTTTCACCAAACGCGATACGATATTATTCTTCGACATTATGACTTTCACAGTACTCCTGCTAGGGGCTCCTCCAGTTTACCAAAGTATTTCGCCTGTTGAAGAGGCATTTGGCTACCTTAAGAGAGTCATAGTTACTCCTGTCAGTTGCTCCCCGTTTTACCAAAGTCATATTCTCAATCTTATTCTGGCCAGTTCACCTGAAGCGATACGCTATTATCAGTCAACCTAAAGAATATCACAGTACTCCTGCCGGGAGCTTCTCTAGTTTGCCGATGTATTTCGCCTGTTGACGAGGCATTTGGATACCTTAAGAGAGTCATAGTTACCACTTGCTGTTGCTCCCCATTTTACAACAGGCACATCTACAAGGTTACTCTGGCCAAATCTCCTGAAGCGATACGCTAATATCTGTTGACATAAAGACTTTCACAGTACTCCTGCCGGGAGCTTCTCGACTTTGCCGATGTATTTCGCCTATTGATGAGGCGTTTGGCTACCTTAAGAGAGTCATAGTTACTCCTGCCAGTGTCTCTCCGTTAAACCACAGTCACATCTACCATTTTCCTCTGCCCCTTTCACCAGACGCGATACGATACTATTTTTACGAAATTATGACTTTCACAGTTCTCCTGCTAGGGGCTCCTCCTGTTTACCAATGTATTTCGCCTGTTGACGAGGCATTTGGCTACCTTATGAGATTCATATTTACTCCTGTCAGTTGCTCCCCGTTTTACCAAAGTCACATTTTCAATCTTATTCTGGCCAGTTCACCTGAACCGATACGCCATTGTCAGTCAACCTAAAGTATATCACTGTACTCCTGCCGGGAGCTTCTCGAGTTTGCCGATGTATTTCGCATGTTGACGAGGCATTTGGATACCTTAAGAGAGTCATAGTTACTCCTTGCTGTTGCTCCCCATTTTACAACAGGGACATCTACAAGCTTACTCTGGCCAGTTCTCCTGAAGCGATACGCTAATATCTGTTGACATAAAGACTTTCACAGTACTCCTGCTGGGAGCTTCTCGACTTTACCGATGTATTTCGCCTATTGACGAGGCATTTGGCTACCTTAAGAGAGTCATAGTTACTCCTGCCAGTGTCTCTCCGTTAAACCACAGTCACATCTACAATATTCCTCTGCCCCTATCACCAGACGCGATACGCCATTATTTGTCGACATTATGACTTTCACAGTACTCCTGCTAGGGGCTCCTCCAGTTTACAAATGTATTTCGCCTGTCGACAAGGCATTAGGCTACCTTAAGAGAGTCATAGTTACTCCTGTCAGTTGCTCCCCGTTTTACCAAAGTCACATTCTCAATCTTATTCTGGCCAGTTCACCTGAAGCGATACGCTATTATCAGTCAACCTAAAGAATATCACAGTACTCCTGCCGGGAGCTTCTCTAGTTTGCCGATGTATTTCGCCTGTTGACGAGGCATTTGGATACCTTAAGAGAGTCATAGTTACCACTTGCTGTTGCTCCCCATTTTACAACAGGCACATCTACAAGCTTACTCTGGCCAATTCTCCTGAAGCGATACGCTAATATCTGTTGACATAAAGACTTTCACAGTACTCCTGCCGGGAGCTTCTCGACTTTGCCGATGTATTTCGCCTATTGATGAGGCGTTTGGCTACCTTAAGAGAGTCATAGTTACTCCTGCCAGTGTCTCTCCGTTAAACCACAGTCACATCTACCATTTTCCTCTGCCCCTTTCACCAGACGCGATACGATACTATTTTTACGACATTATGACTTTCACAGTTCTCCTGCTAGGCGCTCCTCCTGTTTACCAATGTATTTCGCCTGTTGACGAGGCATTTGGCTACCTTAAGAGATTCATATTTACTCCTGTCAGTTGCTCCCCGTTTTACCAAAGTCACATTTTCAATCTTATTCTGGCCAGTTCACCTGAACAGATACGCCATTATCAGTCAACCTAAAGTATATCACTGTACTCCTGCCGGGAGCTTCTCGAGTTTGCCGATGTATTTCGCATGTTGACGAGGCATTTGGATACCTTAAGAGAGTCATAGTTACTCCTTGCTGTTGCTCCCCATTTTACAACAGGGACATCTACAAGCTTACTCTGGCCAGTTCTCCTGAAGCGATACGCTAATATCTGTTGACATAAAGACTTTCACAGTACTCCTGCCGGGAGCTTCTCGACTTTACCGATGTATTTCGCCTATTGACGAGGCATTTGGCTACCTTAAGAGAGTCATAGTTACTCCTGCCAGTGTCTCTCCGTTAAACCACAGTCACATCTACAATATTCCTCTGCCCCTATCACCAGACGCGATACGCCATTATTTGTCGACATTATGACTTTCACAGTACTCCTGCTAGGGGCTCCTCCAGTTTACAAATGTATTTCGCCTGTTGACAAGGCATTTGGCTACCTTAAGAGAGTCATAGTTACTCCTGTCAGTTGCTCCCCGTTTTACCAAAGTCACATTCTCAATCTTATTCTGGCCAGTTCACCTGAAGCGATACGCTATTATCAGTCAACCTAAAGAATATCACAGTACTCCTGCCGGGAGCTTCTCTAGTTTGCCGATGTATTTCGCCTGTTGACGAGGCATTTGGATACCTTAAGAGAGTCATAGTTACCATTTGCTGTTGCTCCCCATTTTACAACAGGCACATCTACAAGCTTACCCTGGCCAATTCTCCTGAAGCGATACGCTAATATCTGTTGACATAAAGACTTTCACAGTACTCCTGCCGGGAGCTTCTCGACTTTACCGATGTATTTCGCCTATTGACGAGGCATTTGGCTACCTTAAGAGAGTCATAGTTACTCCTGCCAGTGTTTCTCCGTTAAACCACAGTCACATCTACCATTTTCCTCTGCCCCTTTCACCAAACGCGATACGATATTATTCTTCGACATTATGACTTTCACAGTACTCCTGCTAGGGGCTCCTCCAGTTTACCAAAGTATTTCGCCTGTTGAAGAGGCATTTGGCTACCTTAAGAGAGTCATAGTTACTCCTGTCAGTTGCTCCCCGTTTTACCAAAGTCATATTCTCAATCTTATTCTGGCCAGTTCACCTGAAGCGATACGCTATTATCAGTCAACCTAAAGAATATCACAGTACTCCTGCCGGGAGCTTCTCTAGTTTGCCGATGTATTTCGCCTGTTGACGAGGCATTTGGATACCTTAAGAGAGTCATAGTTACCACTTGCTGTTGCTCCCCATTTTACAACAGGCACATCTACAAGGTTACTCTGGCCAAATCTCCTGAAGCGATACGCTAATATCTGTTGACATAAAGACTTTCACAGTACTCCTGCCGGGAGCTTCTCGACTTTGCCGATGTATTTCGCCTATTGATGAGGCGTTTGGCTACCTTAAGAGAGTCATAGTTACTCCTGCCAGTGTCTCTCCGTTAAACCACAGTCACATCTACCATTTTCCTCTGCCCCTTTCACCAGACGCGATACGATACTATTTTTACGAAATTATGACTTTCACAGTTCTCCTGCTAGGGGCTCCTCCTGTTTACCAATGTATTTCGCCTGTTGACGAGGCATTTGGCTACCTTAAGAGATTCATATTTACTCCTGTCAGTTGCTCCCCGTTTTACCAAAGTCACATTTTCAATCTTATTCTGGCCAGTTCACCTGAAGCGATACGCCATTATTAGTCAACCTAAAGTATATCACTGTACTCCTGCCGGGAGCTTCTCGAGTTTGCCGATGTATTTCGCATGTTGACGAGGCATTTGGATACCTTAAGAGAGTCATAGTTACTCCTTGCTGTTGCTCCCCATTTTACAACAGGGACATCTACAAGCTTACTCTGGCCAGTTCTCCTGAAGCGATACGCTAATATCTGTTGACATAAAGACTTTCACAGTACTCCTGCCGGGAGCTTCTCGACTTTACCGATGTATTTCGCCTATTGACGAGGCATTTGGCTACCTTAAGAGAGTCATAGTTACTCCTGCCAGTGTCTCTCCGTTAAACCACAGTCACATCTACAATATTCCTCTGCCCCTATCACCAGACGCGATACGCCATTATTTGTCGACATTATGACTTTCACAGTACTCCTGCTAGGGGCTCCTCCAGTTTACAAATGTATTTCGCCTGTTGACAAGGCATTTGGCTACCTTAAGAGAGTCATAGTTACTCCTGTCAGTTGCTCCCCGTTTTACCAAAGTCACATTCTCAATCTTATTCTGGCCAGTTCACCTGAAGCGATACGCTATTATCAGTCAACCTAAAGAATATCACAGTACTCCTGCCGGGAGCTTCTCTAGTTTGCCGATGTATTTCGCCTGTTGACGAGGCATTTGGATACCTTAAGAGAGTCATAGTTACCACTTGCTGTTGCTCCCCATTTTACAACAGGCACATCTACAAGCTTACTCTGGCCAATTCTCCTGAAGCGATACGCTAATATCTGTTGACATAAAGACTTTCACAGTACTCCTGCCGGGAGCTTCTCGACTTTACCGATGTATTTCGCCTATTGACGAGGCATTTGGCTACCTTAAGAGAGTCATAGTTACTCCTGCCAGTGTTTCTCCGTTAAACCACAGTCACATCTACCATTTTCCTCTGCCCCTTTCACCAAACGCGATACGATATTATTCTTCGACATTATGACTTTCACAGTACTCCTGCTAGGGGCTCCTCCAGTTTACCAAAGTATTTCGCCTGTTGAAGAGGCATTTGGCTACCTTAAGAGAGTCATAGTTACTCCTGTCAGTTGCTCCCCGTTTTACCAAAGTCATATTCTCAATCTTATTCTGGCCAGTTCACCTGAAGCGATACGCTATTATCAGTCAACCTAAAGAATATCACAGTACTCCTGCCGGGAGCTTCTCTAGTTTGCCGATGTATTTCGCCTGTTGACGAGGCATTTGGATACCTTAAGAGAGTCATAGTTACCACTTGCTGTTGCTCCCCATTTTACAACAGGCACATCTACAAGGTTACTCTGGCCAAATCTCCTGAAGCGATACGCTACTATCTGTTGACATAAAGACTTTCACAGTACTCCTGCCGGGAGCTTCTCGACTTTGCCGATGTATTTCGCCTATTGATGAGGCGTTTGGCTACCTTAAGAGAGTCATAGTTACTCCTGCCAGTGTCTCTCCGTTAAACCACAGTCACATCTACCATTTTCCTCTGCCCCTTTCACCAGACGCGATACGATACTATTTTTACGAAATTATGACTTTCACAGTTCTCCTGCTAGGGGCTCCTCCTGTTTACCAATGTATTTCGCCTGTTGACGAGGCATTTGGCTTCCTTAAGAGATTCATATTTACTCCTGTCAGTTGCTCCCCGTTTTACCAAAGTCACATTTTCAATCTTATTCTGGCCAGTTCACCTGAACCGATACGCCATTGTCAGTCAACCTAAAGTATATCACTGTACTCCTGCCGGGAGCTTCTCGAGTTTGCCGATGTATTTCGCATGTTGACGAGGCATTTGGATACCTTAAGAGAGTCATAGTTACTCCTTGCTGTTGCTCCCCATTTTACAACAGGGACATCTACAAGCTTACTCTGGCCAGTTCTCCTGAAGCGATACGCTAATATCTGTTGACATAAAGACTTTCACAGTACTCCTGCTGGGAGCTTCTCGACTTTACCGATGTATTTCGCCTATTGACGAGGCATTTGGCTACCTTAAGAGAGTCATAGTTACTCCTGCCAGTGTCTCTCCGTTAAACCACAGTCACATCTACAATATTCCTCTGCCCCTATCACCAGACGCGATACGCCATTATTTGTCGACATTATGACTTTCACAGTACTCCTGCTAGGGGCTCCTCCAGTTTACAAATGTATTTCGCCTGTCGACAAGGCATTTGGCTACCTTAAGAGAGTCATAGTTACTCCTGTCAGTTGCTCCCCGTTTTACCAAAGTCACATTCTCAATCTTATTCTGGCCAGTTCACCTGAAGCGATACGCTATTATCAGTCAACCTAAAGAATATCACAGTACTCCTGCCGGGAGCTTCTCTAGTTTGCCGATGTATTTCGCCTGTTGACGAGGCATTTGGATACCTTAAGAGAGTCATAGTTACCACTTGCTGTTGCTCCCCATTTTACAACAGGCACATCTACAAGCTTACTCTGGCCAATTCTCCTGAAGCGATACGCTAATATCTGTTGACATAAAGACTTTCACAGTACTCCTGCCGGGAGCTTCTCGACTTTGCCGATGTATTTCGCCTATTGATGAGGCGTTTGGCTACCTTAAGAGAGTCATAGTTACTCCTGCCAGTGTCTCTCCGTTAAACCACAGTCACATCTACCATTTTCCTCTGCCCCTTTCACCAGACGCGATACGATACTATTCTTCGACATTATGACTTTCACAGTTCTCCTGCTAGGGGCTCCTCCTGTTTACCAATGTATTTCGCCTGTTGACGAGGCATTTGGCTACCTTAAGAGATTCATAGTTACTCCTGTCAGTTGCTCCCCGTTTTACCAAAGTCACGTGTTCAATCTTATTCTGGCCAGTTCACCTGAACCGATACGCCATTATCAGTCAACCTAAAGTATATCACAGTGCTCCTGCCGGGAGCTTCTCGAGTTGGCCGATGTATTTCGCCTGTTGACGAGGCATTTGGATACCTTAAGAGAGTCATAGTTACTCCTTGCTGTTGCTCCCCATTTTACAACAGGCACATCTACAAGCTTACTCTGGCCAGTTCTCCTGAAGCGATACGCTAATATCTGTTGACATAAAGACTTTCACAGTACTCCTGCCGGGAGCTTCTCGACTTTACCGATGTATTTCGCCTATTGACGAGGCATTTGGCTACCTTAAGAGAGTCATAGTTACTCCTGCCAGTGTTTCTCCGTTAAACCACAGTCACATCTACCATTTTCCTCTGCCCCTTTCACCAGACGCGATACGATATTATTCTTCGACATTATGACTTTCACAGTACTCCTGCTAGGGGCTCCTCCAGTTTACCAAAGTATTTCGCCTGTTGAAGAGGCATTTGGCTACCTTAAGAGAGTCATAGTTACTAGTGTCAGTTGCTCCCCGTTATACCAAAGTCATATTCTCAATCTTATTCTGGCCAGTTCACCTGAAGCGATACGCTATTATTAGTCAACCTAAAGAAAATCACAGTACTCCTGCCGGGAGCTTCTCTAGTTTGCCGATATATTTCGCCTGTTGACGAGGCATTTGGATACCTTAAGAGAGTCATAGTTACCACTTGCTGTTGCTCCCCATTTTACAACAGGCACATCTACAAGCTTACTCTGGCCAATTCTCCTGAAGCGATACGCTAATATCTGTTGGCATAAAGACTTTCACAGTACTCCCGCCGGGAGCTTCTCGACTTTGCCGATGTATTTCGCCTACTGATGAGGCGTTTGGCTACCTTAAGAGAGTCATAGTTACTCCTGCCAGTGTCTCTCCGTTAAACCACAGTCACATCTACCATTTTCCTCTGCCCCTTTCACCAGACGCGATACGATACTATTCTTCGACATTATGACTGTCACAGTTCTCCTGCTAGGGGCTCCTCCTGTTTACCAATGTATTTCGCCTGTTGACGAGGCATTTGGCTACCTTAAGAGATTCATAGTTACTCCTGTCAGTTGCTCCCCGTTTTACCAAAGTCACATTTTCAATCTTATTCTGGTCAGTTCACCTGAACCGATACGCCATTATCAGTCAACCTAAAGTATATCACAGTACTCCTGCCGGGAGCTTCTCGAGTTGGCCGATGTATTTCGCCTGTTGACGAGGCTTTTGGATACCATAAGAGAGTCATAGTTACTCCTTGCTGTTGCTCCCCATTTTACAACAGGCACATCTACAAGCTTACTCTGGCCAGTTCTCCTGAAGCGATACGCTAATATCTGTTGACATAAAGACTTTCACAGTACTCCTGCCGGGAGCTTCTCGACTTTACCGATGTATTTCGCCTATTGACGAGGCATTTGGCTACCTTAAGAGAGTCATAGTTACTCCTGCCAGTGTCTCTCCGTTAAACCACAGTCACATCTACCATTTTCCTCTGCCCCTTTCACCAGACGCGATACGATATTATTCTTCGACATTATGACTTTCACAGTACTCCTGCTAGGGGCTCCTCCAGTTTACCAAAGCATTTCGCCTGTTGAAGAGGCATTTGGCTACCTTAAGAGAGTCATAGTTACTCCTGTCAGTTGCTCCCCGTTTTACCAAAGTCATATTCTCAATCTTATTCTGGCCAGTTCACCTGAAGCGATACGCTATTATCAGTCAACCTAAAGAATATCACAGTACTCCTGCCGGGAGCTTCTCTAGTTTGCCGATGTATTTCGCCTGTTGACGAGGCATTTGGATACCTTAAGAGAGTCATAGTTACCACTTGCTGTTGCTCCCCATTTTACAACAGGCACATCTACAAGCTTACTCTGGCCAATTCTCCTGAAGCGATACGCTAATATCTGTTGACATAAAGACTTTCACAGTACTCCTGCCGGGAGCTTCTCGACTTTGCCGATGTATTTCGCCTATTGATGAGGCGTTTGGCTACCTTAAGAGAGTCATAGTTACTCCTGCCAGTGTCTCTCCGTTAAACCACAGTCACATCTACCATTTTCCTCTGCCCCTTTCACGAGACGCGATACGATACTATTCTTCGACATTATGACTTTCACAGTTCTCCTGCTAGGGGCTCCTCCTGTTTACCAATGTATTTCGCCTGTTGACGAGGCATTTGGCTACCTTAAGAGATTCATAGTTACTCCTGTCAGTTGCTCCCCGTTTTACCAAAGTCACATTTTCAATCTTATTCTGGCCAGTTCACCTGAACCGATACGCCATTATCAGTCAACCTAAAGTATATCACAGTGCTCCTGCCGGGAGCTTCTCGAGTTGGCCGATGTATTTCGCCTGTTGACGAGGCATTTGGATACCTTAAGAGAGTCATAGTTACTCCTTGCTGTTGCTCCCCATTTTACAACAGGCACATCTACAAGCTTACTCTGGCCAGTTCTCCTGAAGCGATACGCTAATATCTGTTGACATAAAGACATTCACAGTACTCCTGCCGGGAGCTTCTCGACTTTACCGATGTATTTCGCCTATTGACGAGGCATTTGGCTACCTTAAGAGAGTCATAGTTACTCCTGCCAGTGTTTCTCCGTTAAACCACAGTCACATCTACCATTTTCCTCTGCCCCTTTCACCAGACGCGATACGATATTATTCTTCGACATTATGACTTTCACAGTACTCCTGCTAGGGGCTCCTCCAGTTTACCAAAGTATTTCGCCTGTTGAAGAGGCATTTGGCTACCTTAAGAGAGTCATAGTTACTAGTGTCAGTTGCTCCCCGTTTTACCAAAGTCATATTCTCAATCTTATTCTGGCCAGTTCACCTGAAGCGATACGCTATTATTAGTCAACCTAAAGAAAATCACAGTACTCCTGCCGGGAGCTTCTCTAGTTTGCCGATATATTTCGCCTGTTGACGAGGCATTTGGATACCTTAAGAGAGTCATAGTTACCACTTGCTGTTGCTCCCCATTTTACAACAGGCACATCTACAAGCTTACTCTGGCCAATTCTCCTGAAGCGATACGCTAATATCTGTTGACATAAAGACTTTCACAGTACTCCTGCCGGGAGCTTCTCGACTTTGCCGATGTATTTCGCCTATTGATGAGGCGTTTGGCTACCTTAAGAGAGTCATAGTTACTCCTGCCAGTGTCTCTCCGTTAAACCACAGTCACATCTACCATTTTCCTCTGCCCCTTTCACGAGACGCGATACGATACTATTCTTCGACATTATGACTTTCACAGTTCTCCTGCTAGGGGCTCCTCCTGTTTACCAATGTATTTCGCCTGTTGACGAGGCATTTGGCTACCTTAAGAGATTCATAGTTACTCCTGTCAGTTGCTCCCCGTTTTACCAAAGTCACATTTTCAATCTTATTCTGGCCAGTTCACCTGAACCGATACGCCATTATCAGTCAACCTAAAGTATATCACAGTACTCCTGCCGGGAGCTTCTCGAGTTGGCCGATGTATTTCGCCTGTTGACGAGGCATTTGGATACCTTAAGAGAGTCATAGTTACTCCTTGCTGTTGCTCCCCATTTTACAACAGGCACATCTACAAGCTTACTCTGGCCAGTTCTCCTGAAGCGATACGCTAATATCTGTTGACATAAAGACTTTCACAGTACTCCTGCCGGGAGCTTCTCGACTTTACCGATGTATTTCGCCTATTGACGAGGCATTTGGCTACCTTAAGAGAGTCATAGTTACTCCTGCCAGTGTCTCTCCGTTAAACCACAGTCACATCTACCATTTTCCTCTGCCCCTTTCACCAGACGCGATACGATATTATTCTTCGACATTATGACTTTCACAGTACTCCTGCTAGGGGCTCCTCCAGTTTACCAAAGTATTTCGCCTGTTGAAGAGGCATTTGGCTACCTTAAGAGAGTCATAGTTACTCCTGTCAGTTGCTCCCCGTTTTACCAAAGTCATATTCTCAATCTTATTCTGGCCAGTTCACCTGAAGCGATACGCTATTATTAGTCAACCTAAAGAATATTACAGTACTCCTGCCGGGAGCTTCTCGAGTTGGCCGATGTATTTCGCCTGTTGACGAGGCATTTGGATACCTTAAGAGAGTCATAGTTACTCCTTGCTGTTGCTCCCCATTTTACAACAGGCACATCTACAAGCTTACTCTTGCCAGTTCTCCTGAAGCGATACGCTAATATCTGTTGACATAAAGACTTTCACAGTACTCCTGCCGGGAGCTTCTCGACTTTACCGATGTATTTCGCCTATTGACGAGGCATTTGGCTACCTTAAGAGAGTCATAGTTACTCCTGCCAGTGTCTCTCCGTTAAACCACAGTCACATCTACAATATTCCTCTGCCCCTATCACCAGACGCGATACGCCATTATTTGTCGACATTATGACTTTCACAGTACTCCTGCTAGGGGCTCCTCCAGTTTACAAATGTATTTCGCCTGTTGACAAGGCATTTGGCTACCTTAAGAGAGTCATAGTTACTCCTGTCAGTTGCTCCCCGTTTTACCAAAGTCACATTTTCAATCTTATTCTGGCCAGTTCACCTGAACCGATACGCCATTATCAGTCAACCTAAAGTATATCACAGTACTCCTGCCGGGAGCTTCTCGAGTTGGCCGATGTATTTCGCCTGTTGACGAGGCATTTGGATACCTTAAGAGAGTCATAGTTACTCCTTGCTGTTGCTCCCCATTTTACAACAGGCACATCTACAAGCTTACTCTGGCCAGTTCTCCTGAAGCGATACGCTAATATCTGTTGACATAAAGACTTTCACAGTACTCCTGCCGGGAGCTTCTCGACTTTACCGATGTATTTCGCCTATTGACGAGGCATTTGGCTACCTTAAGAGAGTCATAGTTACTCCTGCCAGTGTCTCTCCGTTAAACCACAGTCACATCTACCATTTTCCTCTGCCCCGTTCACCAGACGCGATACGATATTATTCTTCGACATTATGACTTTCACAGTACTCCTGCTAGGGGCTCCTCCAGTTTACCAAAGTATTTCGCCTGTTGAAGAGGCATTTGGCTACCTTAAGAGAGTCATAGTTACTCCTGTCAGTTGCTCCCCGTTTTACCAAAGTCATATTCTCAATCTTATTCTGGCCAGTTCACCTGAAGCGATACGCTATTATTAGTCAACCTAAAGAATATCACAGTACTCCTGCCGGGAGCTTCTCGAGTTGGCCGATGTATTTCGCCTGTTGACGAGGCATTTGGATACCTTAAGAGAGTCATAGTTACTCCTTGCTGTTGCTCCCCATTTTACAACAGGCACATCTACAAGCTTACTCTTGCCAGTTCTCCTGAAGCGATACGCTAATATCTGTTGACATAAAGACTTTCACAGTACTCCTGCCGGGAGCTTCTCGACTTTACCGATGTATTTCGCCTATTGACGAGGCATTTGGCTACCTTAAGAGAGTCATAGTTACTCCTGCCAGTGTCTCTCCGTTAAACCACAGTCACATCTACAATATTCCTCTGCCCCTATCACCAGACGCGATACGCCATTATTTGTCGACATTATGACTTTCACAGTACTCCTGCTAGGGGCTCCTCCAGTTTACAAATGTATTTCGCCTGTTGACAAGGCATTTGGCTACCTTAAGAGAGTCATAGTTACTCCTGTCAGTTGCTCCCCGTTTTACCAAAGTCACATTTTCAATCTTATTCTGGCCAGTTCACCTGAACCGATACGCCATTATCAGTCAACCTAAAGTATATCACAGTACTCCTGCCGGGAGCTTCTCGAGTTGGCCGATGTATTTCGCCTGTTGACGAGGCATTTGGATACCTTAAGAGAGTCATAGTTACTCCTTGCTGTTGCTCCCCATTTTACAACAGGCACATCTACAAGCTTACTCTGGCCAGTTCTCCTGAAGCGATACGCTAATATCTGTTGACATAAAGACTTTCACAGTACTCCTGCCGGGAGCTTCTCGACTTTACCGATGTATTTCGCCTATTGACGAGGCATTTGGCTACCTTAAGAGAGTCATAGTTACTCCTGCCAGTGTCTCTCCGTTAAACCACAGTCACATCTACCATTTTCCTCTGCCCCGTTCACCAGACGCGATACGATATTATTCTTCGACATTATGACTTTCACAGTACTCCTGCTAGGGGCTCCTCCAGTTTACCAAAGTATTTCGCCTGTTGAAGAGGCATTTGGCTACCTTAAGAGAGTCATAGTTACTCCTGTCAGTTGCTCCCCGTTTTACCAAAGTCATATTCTCAATCTTATTCTGGCCAGTTCACCTGAAGCGATACGCTATTATTAGTCAACCTAAAGAATATCACAGTACTCCTGCCGGGAGCTTCTCGAGTTGGCCGATGTATTTCGCCTGTTGACGAGGCATTTGGATACCTTAAGAGAGTCATAGTTACTCCTTGCTGTTGCTCCCCATTTTACAACAGGCACATCTACAAGCTTACTCTTGCCAGTTCTCCTGAAGCGATACGCTAATATCTGTTGACATAAAGACTTTCACAGTACTCCTGCCGGGAGCTTCTCGACTTTACCGATGTATTTCGCCTATTGACGAGGCATTTGGCTACCTTAAGAGAGTCATAGTTACTCCTGCCAGTGTCTCTCCGTTAAACCACAGTCACATCTACAATATTCCTCTGCCCCTATCACCAGACGCGATACGCCATTATTTGTCGACATTATGACTTTCACAGTACTCCTGCTAGGGGCTCCTCCAGTTTACAAATGTATTTCGCCTGTTGACAAGGCATTTGGCTACCTTAAGAGAGTCATAGTTACTCCTGTCAGTTGCTCCCCGTTTTACCAAAGTCACATTTTCAATCTTATTCTGGCCAGTTCACCTGAACCGATACGCCATTATCAGTCAACCTAAAGTATATCACAGTACTCCTGCCGGGAGCTTCTCTAGTTTGCCGATGTATTTCGCCTGTTGACGAGGCATTTGGATACCTTAAGAGAGTCATAGTTACCACTTGCTGTTGCTCCCCATTTTACAACAGGCACATCTACAAGCTCACTCTGGCCAATTCTCCTGAAGCGATACGCTAATATCTGTTGACATAAAGACTTTCACAGTACTCCTGCCGGGAGCTTCTCGACTTTGCCGATGTATTTCGCCTATTGATGAGGCGTTTGGCTACCTTAAGAGAGTCATAGTTACTCCTGCCAGTGTCTCTCCGTTAAACCACAGTCACATCTACCATTTTCCTCTGCCCCTTTCACCAGACGCGATACGATACTATTCTTCGACATTATGACTTTCACAGTTCTCCTGCTAGGGGCTCCTCCTGTTTACCAATGTATTTCGCCTGTTGACGAGGCATTTGGCTACCTTAAGAGATTCATAGTTACTCCTGTCAGTTGCTCCCCGTTTTACCAAAGTCACATTTTCAATCTTATTCTGGCCAGTTCACTTGAACCGATACGCCATTATCAGTCAACCTAAAGTATATCACAGTGCTCCTGCCGGGAGCTTCTCGAGTTGGCCGATGTATTTCGCCTGTTGACGAGGCATTTGGATACCTTAAGAGAGTCATAGTTACTCCTTGCTGTTGCTCCCCATTTTACAACAGGCACATCTACAAGCTTACTCTGGCCAGTTCTCCTGAAGCGATACGCTAATATCTGTTGACATAAAGACTTTCACAGTACTCCTGCCGGGAGCTTCTCGACTTTACCGATGTATTTCGCCTATTGACGAGGCATTTGGCTACCTTAAGAGAGTCATAGTTACTCCTGCCAGTGTTTCTCCGTTAAACCACAGTCACATCTACCATTTTCCTCTGCCCCTTTCACCAGACGCGATACGATATTATTCTTCGACATTATGACTTTCACAGTACTCCTGCTAGGGGCTCCTCCAGTTTACCAAAGTATTTCGCCTGTTGAAGAGGCATTTGGCTACCTTAAGAGAGTCATAGTTACTAGTGTCAGTTGCTCCCCGTTTTACCAAAGTCATATTCTCAATCTTATTCTGGCCAGTTCACCTGAAGCGATACGCTATTATTAGTCAACCTAAAGAAAATCACAGTACTCCTGCCGGGAGCTTCTCTAGTTTGCCGATATATTTCGCCTGTTGACGAGGCATTTGGATACCTTAAGAGAGTCATAGTTACTCCTGCCAGTGTCTCTCCGTTAAACCACAGTTACATCTACCATTTTCCTCTGCCCCTTTCACCAGACGCGATACGATACTATTCTTCGACATTATGACTGTCACAGTTCTCCTGCTAGGGGCTCCTCCTGTTTACCAATGTATTTCGCCTGTTGACGAGGCATTTGGCTACCTTAAGAGATTCATAGTTACTCCTGTCAGTTGCTCCCCGTTTTACCAAAGTCACATTTTCAATCTTATTCTGTTCAGTTCACCTGAACCGATACGCCATTATCAGTCAACCTAAAGTATATCACAGTACTCCTGCCGGGAGCTTCTCGAGTTGGCCGATGTATTTCGCCTGTTGACGAGGCTTTTGGATACCATAAGAGAGTCATAGTTACTCCTTGCTGTTGCTCCCCATTTTACAACAGGCACATCTACAAGCTTACTCTGGCCAGTTCTCCTGAAGCGATACGCTAATATCTGTTGACATAAAGACTTTCACAGTACTCCTGCCGGGAGCTTCTCGACTTTACCGATGTATTTCGCCTATTGACGAGGCATTTGGCTACCTTAAGAGAGTCATAGTTACTCCTGCCAGTGTCTCTCCGTTAAACCACAGTCACATCTACCATTTTCCTCTGCCCCTTTCACCAGACGCGATACGATATTATTCTTCGACATTATGACTTTCACAGTACTCCTGCTAGGGGCTCCTCCAGTTTACCAAAGTATTTCGCCTGTTGAAGAGGCATTTGGCTACCTTAAGAGAGTCATAGTTACTCCTGTCAGTTGCTCCCCGTTTTACCAAAGTCATATTCTCAATCTTATTCTGGCCAGTTCACCTGAAGCGATACGCTATTATCAGTCAACCTAAAGAATATCACAGTACTCCTGCCGGGAGCTTCTCTAGTTTGCCGATGTATTTCGCCTGTTGACGAGGCATTTGGATACCTTAAGAGAGTCATAGTTACCACTTGCTGTTGCTCCCCATTTTACAACAGGCACATCTACAAGCTTACTCTGGCCAATTCTCCTGAAGCGATACGCTAATATCTGTTGACATAAAGACTTTCACAGTACTCCTGCCGGGAGCTTCTCGACTTTGCCGATGTATTTCGCCTATTGATGAGGCGTTTGGCTACCTTAAGAGAGTCATAGTTACTCCTGCCAGTGTCTCTCCGTTAAACCACAGTCACATCTACAATATTCCTCTGCCCCTATCACCAGACGCGATACGCCATTATTTGTCGACATTATGACTTTCACAGTACTCCTGCTAGGGGCTCCTCCAGTTTACAAATGTATTTCGCCTGTTGACAAGGCATTTGGCTACCTTAAGAGAGTCATAGTTACTCCTGTCAGTTGCTCCCCGTTTTACCAAAGTCACATTTTCAATCTTATTCTGGCCAGTTCACCTGAACAGATACGCCATTATCAGTCAACCTAAAGTATATCACTGTACTCCTGCCGGGAGCTTCTCGAGTTTGCCGATGTATTTCGCATGTTGACGAGGCATTTGGATACCTTAAGAGAGTCATAGTTACTCCTTGCTGTTGCTCCCCATTTTACAACAGGGACATCTACAAGCTTACTCTGGCCAGTTCTCCTGAAGCGATACGCTAATATCTGTTGACATAAAGACTTTCACAGTACTCCTGCCGGGAGCTTCTCGACTTTACCGATGTATTTCGCCTATTGACGAGGCATTTGGCTACCTTAAGAGAGTCATAGTTACTCCTGCCAGTGTCTCTCCGTTAAACCACAGTCACATCTACAATATTCCTCTGCCCCTATCACCAGACGCGATACGCCATTATTTGTCGACATTATGACTTTCACAGTACTCCTGCTAGGGGCTCCTCCAGTTTACAAATGTATTTCGCCTGTTGACAAGGCATTTGGCTACCTTAAGAGAGTCATAGTTACTCCTGTCAGTTGCTCCCCGTTTTACCAAAGTCACATTCTCAATCTTATTCTGGCCAGTTCACCTGAAGCGATACGCTATTATCAGTCAACCTAAAGAATATCACAGTACTCCTGCCGGGAGCTTCTCTAGTTTGCCGATGTATTTCGCCTGTTGACGAGGCATTTGGATACCTTAAGAGAGTCATAGTTACCACTTGCTGTTGCTCCCCATTTTACAACAGGCACATCTACAAGCTTACTCTGGCCAATTCTCCTGAAGCGATACGCTAATATCTGTTGACATAAAGACTTTCACAGTACTCCTGCCGGGAGCTTCTCGACTTTACCGATGTATTTCGCCTATTGACGAGGCATTTGGCTACCTTAAGAGAGTCATAGTTACTCCTGCCAGTGTTTCTCCGTTAAACCACAGTCACATTTACCATTTTCCTCTGCCCCTTTCACCAAACGCGATACGATATTATTCTTCGACATTATGACTTTCACAGTACTCCTGCTAGGGGCTCCTCCAGTTTACCAAAGTATTTCGCCTGTTGAAGAGGCATTTGGCTACCTTAAGAGAGTCATAGTTACTCCTGTCAGTTGCTCCCCGTTTTACCAAAGTCATATTCTCAATCTTATTCTGGCCAGTTCACCTGAAGCGATACGCTATTATCAGTCAACCTAAAGAATATCACAGTACTCCTGCCGGGAGCTTCTCTAGTTTGCCGATGTATTGCGCCTGTTGACGAGGCATTTGGATACCTTAAGAGAGTCATAGTTACCACTTGCTGTTGCTCCCCATTTTACAACAGGCACATCTACAAGGTTACTCTGGCCAAATCTCCTGAAGCGATACGCTAATATCTGTTGACATAAAGACTTTCACAGTACTCCTGCCGGGAGCTTCTCGACTTTGCCGATGTATTTCGCCTATTGATGAGGCGTTTGGCTACCTTAAGAGAGTCATAGTTACTCCTGCCAGTGTCTCTCCGTTAAACCACAGTCACATCTACCATTTTCCTCTGCCCCTTTCACCAGACGCGATACGATACTATTTTTACGAAATTATGACTTTCACAGTTCTCCTGCTAGGGGCTCCTCCTGTTTACCAATGTATTTCGCCTGTTGACGAGGCATTTGGCTAGCTTAAGAGATTCATATTTACTCCTGTCAGTTGCTCCCCGTTTTACCAAAGTCACATTTTCAATCTTACTCTGGCCAGTTCACCTGAACCGATACGCCATTGTCAGTCAACCTAAAGTATATCACTGTACTCCTGCCGGGAGCTTCTCGAGTTTGCCGATGTATTTCGCATGTTGACGAGGCATTTGGATACCTTAAGAGAGTCATAGTTACTCCTTGCTGTTGCTCCCCATTTTACAACAGGGACATCTACAAGCTTACTCTGGCCAGTTCTCCTGAAGCGATACGCTAATATCTGTTGACATAAAGACTTTCACAGTACTCCTGCCGGGAGCTTCTCGACTTTACCGATGTATTTCGCCTATTGACGAGGCATTTGGCTACCTTAAGAGAGTCATAGTTACTCCTGCCAGTGTCTCTCCGTTAAACCACAGTCACATCTACAATATTCCTCTGCCCCTATCACCAGACGCGATACGCCATTATTTGTCGACATTATGACTTTCACAGTACTCCTGCTAGGGGCTCCTCCAGTTTACAAATGTATTTCGCCTGTCGACAAGGCATTTGGCTACCTTAAGAGAGTCATAGTTACTCCTGTCAGTTGCTCCCCGTTTTACCAAAGTCACATTCTCAATCTTATTCTGGCCAGTTCACCTGAAGCGATACGCTATTATCAGTCAACCTAAAGAATATCACAGTACTCCTGCCGGGAGCTTCTCTAGTTTGCCGATGTATTTCGCCTGTTGACGAGGCATTTGGATACCTTAAGAGAGTCATAGTTACCACTTGCTGTTGCTCCCCATTTTACAACAGGCACATCTACAAGCTTACTCTGGCCAATTCTCCTGAAGCGATACGCTAATATCTGTTGACATAAAGACTTTCACAGTACTCCTGCCGGGAGCTTCTCGACTTTGCCGATGTATTTCGCCTATTGATGAGGCGTTTGGCTACCTTAAGAGAGTCATAGTTACTCCTGCCAGTGTCTCTCCGTTAAACCACAGTCACATCTACCATTTTCCTCTGCCCCTTTCACCAGACGCGATACGATACTATTCTTCGACATTATGACTTTCACAGTTCTCCTGCTAGGGGCTCCTCCTGTTTACCAATGTATTTCGCCTGTTGACGAGGCATTTGGCTACCTTAAGAGATTCATAGTTACTCCTGTCAGTTGCTCCCCGTTTTACCAAAGTCACATTTTCAATCTTATTCTGGCCAGTTCACCTGAACCGATACGCCATTATCAGTCAACCTAAAGTATATCACAGTGCTCCTGCCGGGAGCTTCTCGAGTTGGCCGATGTATTTCGCCTATTGACGAGGCATTTGGATACCTTAAGAGAGTCATAGTTACTCCTTGCTGTTGCTCCCCATTTTACAACAGGCACATCTACAAGCTTACTCTGGCCAGTTCTCCTGAAGCGATACGCTAATATCTGTTGACATAAAGACTTTCACAGTACTCCTGCCGGGAGCTTCTCGACTTTACCGATGTATTTCGCCTATTGACGAGGCATTTGGCTACCTTAAGAGAGTCATAGTTACTCCTGCCAGTGTTTCTCCGTTAAACCACAGTCACATCTACCATTTTCCTCTGCCCCTTTCACCAGACGCGATACGATATTATTCTTCGACATTATGACTTTCACAGTACTCCTGCTAGGGGCTCCTCCAGTTTACCAAAGTATTTCGCCTGTTGAAGAGGCATTTGGCTACCTTAAGAGAGTCATAGTTACTAGTGTCAGTTGCTCCCCGTTTTACCAAAGTCATATTCTCAATCTTATTCTGGCCAGTTCACCTGAAGCGATACGCTATTATTAGTCAACCTAAAGAAAATCACAGTACTCCTGCCGGGAGCTTCTCTAGTTTGCCGATATATTTCGCCTGTTGACGAGGCATTTGGATACCTTAAGAGAGTCATAGTTACCACTTGCTGTTGCTCCCCATTTTACAACAGGCACATCTACAAGCTTACTCTGGCCAATTCTCCTGAAGCGATACGCTAATATCTGTTGGCATAAAGACTTTCACAGTACTCCTGCCGGGAGCTTATCGACTTTGCCGATGTATTTCGCCTACTGATGAGGCGTTTGGCTACCTTAAGAGAGTCATAGTTACTCCTGCCAGTGTCTCTCCGTTAAACCACAGTCACATCTACCATTTTCCTCTGCCCCTTTCACCAGACGCGATACGATACTATTCTTCGACATTATGACTGTCACAGTTCTCCTGCTAGGGGCTCCTCCTGTTTACCAATGTATTTCGCCTGTTGACGAGGCATTTGGCTACCTTAAGAGATTCATAGTTACTCCTGTCAGTTGCTCCCCGTTTTACCAAAGTCACATTTTCAATCTTATTCTGGTCAGTTCACCTGAACCGATACGCCATTATCAGTCAACCTAAAGTATATCACAGTACTCCTGCCGGCAGCTTCTCGAGTTGGCCGATGTATTTCGCCTGTTGACGAGGCTTTTGGATACCATAAGAGAGTCATAGTTACTCCTTGCTGTTGCTCCCCATTTTACAACAGGCACATCTACAAGCTTACTCTGGCCAGTTCTCCTGAAGCGATACGCTAATATCTGTTGACATAAAGACTTTCACAGTACTCCTGCCGGGAGCTTCTCGACTTTACCGATGTATTTCGCCTATTGACGAGGCATTTGGCTACCTTAAGAGAGTCATAGTTACTCCTGCCAGTGTCTCTCCGTTAAACCACAGTCACATCTACCATTTTCCTCTGCCCCTTTCACCAGACGCGATACGATATTATTCTTCGACATTATGACTTTCACAGTACTCCTGCTAGGGGCTCCTCCAGTTTACCAAAGTATTTCGCCTGTTGAAGAGGCATTTTGCTACCTTAAGAGAGTCATAGTTACTCCTGTCAGTTGCTCCCCGTTTTACCAAAGTCATATTCTCAATCTTATTCTGGCCAGTTCACCTGAAGCGATACGCTATTATCAGTCAACCTAAAGAATGTCACAGTACTCCTGCCGGGAGCTTCTCTGGTTTGCCGATGTATTTCGCCTGTTGACGAGGCATTTGGATACCTTAAGAGAGTCATAGTTACCACTTGCTGTTGCTCCCCATTTTACAACAGGCACATCTACAAGCTTACTCTGGCCAATTCTCCTGAAGCGATACGCTAATATCTGTTGACATAAAGACTTTCACAGTACTCCTGCCGGGAGCTTCTCGACTTTGCCGATGTATTTCGCCTATTGATGAGGCGTTTGGCTACCTTAAGAGAGTCATAGTTACTCCTGCCAGTGTCTCTCCGTTAAACCACAGTCACATCTACCATTTTCCTCTGCCCCTTTCACGAGACGCGATACGATACTATTCTTCGACATTATGACTTTTACAGTTCTCCTGCTAGGGGCTCCTCCTGTTTACTAATGTATTTCGCCTGTTGACGAGGCATTTGGCTACCTTAAGAGATTCATAGTTACTCCTGTCAGTTGCTCCCCGTTTTACCAAAGTCACATTTTCAATCTTATTCTGGCCAGTTCACCTGAACCGATACGCCATTATCAGTCAACCTAAAGTATATCACAGTACTCCTGCCGGGAGCTTCTCGAGTTGGCCGATGTATTTCGCCTGTTGACGAGGCATTTGGATACCTTAAGAGAGTCATAGTTACTCCTTGCTGTTGCTCCCCATTTTACAACAGGCACATCTACAAGCTTACTCTGGCCAGTTCTCCTGAAGCGATACGCTAATATCTGTTGACATAAAGACTTTCACAGTACTCCTGCCGGGAGCTTCTCGACTTTACCGATGTATTTCGCCTATTGACGAGGCATTTGGCTACCTTAAGAGAGTCATAGTTACTCCTGCCAGTGTCTCTCCGTTAAACCACAGTCACATCTACCATTTTCCTCTGCCCCTTTCACCAGACGCGATACGATATTATTCTTCGACATTATGACTTTCACAGTACTCCTGCTAGGGGCTCCTCCAGTTTACCAAAGTATTTCGCCTGTTGAAGAGGCATTTGGCTACCTTAAGAGAGTCATAGTTACTCCTGTCAGTTGCTCCCCGTTTTACCAAAGTCATATTCTCAATCTTATTCTGGCCAGTTCACCTGAAGCGATACGCTATTATCAGTCAACCTAAAGAATGTCACAGTACTCCTGCCGGGAGCTTCTCTGGTTTGCCGATGTATTTCTCCTGTTGACGAGGCATTTGGATACCTTAAGAGAGTCATAGTTACCACTTGCTGTTGCTCCCCATTTTACAACAGGCACATCTACAAGCTTACTCTGGCCAATTCTCCTGAAGCGATACGCTAATATCTGTTGACATAAAGACTTTCACAGTACTCCTGCCGGGAGCTTCTCGACTTTGCCGATGTATTTCGCCTATTGATGAGGCGTTTGGCTACCTTAAGAGAGTCATAGTTACTCCTGCCAGTGTCTCTCCGTTAAACCACAGTCACATCTACCATTTTCCTCTGCCCCTTTCACGAGACGCGATACGATACTATTCTTCGACATTATGACTTTTACAGTTCTCCTGCTAGGGGCTCCTCCTGTTTACCAATGTATTTCGCCTGTTGACGAGGCATTTGGCTACCTTAAGAGATTCATAGTTACTCCTGTCAGTTGCTCCCCGTTTTACCAAAGTCACATTTTCAATCTTATTCTGGCCAGTTCACCTGAACCGATACGCCATTATCAGTCAACCTAAAGTATATCACAGTACTCCTGCCGGGAGCTTCTCGAGTTGGCCGATGTATTTCGCCTGTTGACGAGGCATTTGGATACCTTAAGAGAGTCATAGTTACTCCTTGCTGTTGCTCCCCATTTTACAACAGGCACATCTACAAGCTTACTCTGGCCAGTTCTCCTGAAGCGATACGCTAATATCTGTTGACATAAAGACTTTCACAGTACTCCTGCCGGGAGCTTCTCGACTTTACCGATGTATTTCGCCTATTGACGAGGCATTTGGCTACCTTAAGAGAGTCATAGTTACTCCTGCCAGTGTCTCTCCGTTAAACCACAGTCACATCTACCATTTTCCTCTGCCCCTTTCACCAGACGCGATACGATATTATTCTTCGACATTATGACTTTCACAGTACTCCTGCTAGGGGCTCCTCCAGTTTACCAAAGTATTTCGCCTGTTGAAGAGGCATTTGGCTACCTTAAGAGAGTCATAGTTACTCCTGTCAGTTGCTCCCCGTTTTACCAAAGTCATATTCTCTATCTTATTCTGGCCGGTTCACCTGAAGCGATACGCTATTATTAGTCAACCTAAAGAATATCACAGTACTCCTGCCGGGAGCTTCTCGAATTGGCCGATGTATTTCGCCTGTTGACGAGGCATTTGGATACCTTAAGAGAGTCATAGTTACTCCTTGCTGTTGCTCCCCATTTTACAACAGGCACATCTACAAGCTTACTCTTGCCAGTTCTCCTGAAGCGATACGCTAATATCTGTTGACATAAAGACTTTCACAGTACTCCTGCCGGGAGCTTCTCGACTTTACCGATGTATTTCGCCTATTGACGAGGCATTTGGCTACCTTAAGAGAGTCATAGTTACTCCTGCCAATGTCTCTCCGTTAAACCACAGTCACATCTACCATTTTCCTCTGCCCCTTTCACCAGACGCGATACGATATTATTCTTCGACATTATGACTTTCACAGTACTCCTGCTAGGGGCTCCTCCAGTTTACCAAAGTATTTCGCCTGTTGAAGAGGCATTTGGCTACCTTAAGAGAGTCATAGTTACTCCTGTCAGTTGCTCCCCGTTTTACCAAAGTCACATTCTCAATCTTATTCTGGACAGTTCACCTGAAGCGATACGCTATTATCAGTCAACCTAAAGAATATCACAGTACTCCTGCCGGGAGCTTCTCTAGTTTGCCGATGTATTTCGCCTGTTGACGAGGCATTTGGATACCTTAAGAGAGTCATAGTTACCACTTGCTGTTGCTCCCCATTTTACAACAGGCACATCTACAAGCTTACTCTGACCAATTCTCCTGAAGCGATACGCTAATATCTGTTGACATAAAGACTTTCACAGTACTCCTGCCGGGAGCTTCTCGACTTTGCCGATGTATTTCGCCTATTGATGAGGCGTTTGGCTACCTTAAGAGAGTCATAGTTACTCCTGCCAGTGTCTCTCCGTTAAACCACAGTCACATCTACCATTTTCCTCTGCCCCTTTCACCAGACGCGATACGATACTATTCTTCGACATTATGACTTTCACAGTTCTCCTGCTAGGGGCTCCTCCTGTTTACCAATGTATTTCGCCTGTTGACGAGGCATTTGGCTACCTTAAGAGATTCATAGTTACTCCTGTCAGTTGCTCCCCGTTTTACCAAAGTCACATTTTCAATCTTATTCTGGCCAGTTCACCTGAACCGATACGCCATTATCAGTCAACCTAAAGTATATCACAGTACTCCTGCCGGGAGCTTCTCGACTTTACCGATGTATTTCGCCTATTGACGAGGCATTTGGCTACCTTAAGAGAGTCATAGTTACTCCTGCCAGTGTCTCTCCGTTAAACCACAGTCACATCTACCATTTTCCTCTGCCCCTTTCACCAGACGCGATACGATATTATTCTTCGACATTATGACTTTCACAGTACTCCTGCTAGGGGCTCCTCCAGTTTACCAAAGTATTTCGCCTGTTGAAGAGGCATTTGGCTACCTTAAGAGAGTCATAGTTACTCCTGTCAGTTGCTCCCCGTTTTACCAAAGTCATATTCTCAATCTTTTTCTGGCCAGTTCACCTGAAGCGATACGCTATTATTAGTCAACCTAAAGAATATCACAGTACTCCTGCCGGGAGCTTCTCGAGTTGGCCGATGTATTTCGCCTGTTGACGAGGCATTTGGATACCTTAAGAGAGTCATAGTTACTCCTTGCTGTTGCTCCCCATTTTACAACAGGCACATCTACAAGCTTACTCTGGCCAGTTCTCCTGAAGCGATACGCTAATATCTGTTGACATAAAGACTTTCACAGTACTCCTGCCGGGAGCTTCTCGACTTTACCGATGTATTTCGCCTATTGACGAGGCATTTGGCTACCTTAAGAGAGTCATAGTTACTCCTGCCAGTGTCTCTCCGTTAAACCACAGTCACATCTACCATTTTCCTCTGCCCCTTTCACCAGACGCGATACGATATTATTCTTCGACATTATGACTTTCACAGTACTTCTGCTAGGGGCTCCTCCAGTTTACCAAAGTATTTCGCCTGTTGAAGAGGCATTGGGCTACCTTAAGAGAGTCATAGTTACTCCTGTCAGTTGCTCCCCGTTTTACCAAAGTCACATTCTCAATCTTATTCTGGCCAGTTCACCTGAAGCGATACGCTATTATTAGTCAACCTAAAGAATATCACAGTACTCCTGCCGGGAGCTTCTCGAGTTGGCCGATGTATTTCGCCTGTTGACGAGGCATTTGGATACCTTAAGAGAGTCATAGTTACTCCTTGCTGTTGCTCCCCATTTTACAACAGGCACATCTACAAGCTTACTCTGGCCAGTTCTCCTGAAGCGATACGCTAATATCTGTTGACATAAAGACTTTCACAGTACTCCTGCCGGGAGCTTCTCGACTTTACCGATGTATTTCGCCTATTGACGAGGCATTTGGCTACCTTAAGAGAGTCATAGTTACTCCTGCCAGTGTCTCTCCGTTAAACCACAGTCACATCTACCATTTTCCTCTGCCCCTTTCACCAGACGCGATACGATATTATTCTTCGACATTATGACTTTCACAGTACTCCTGCTAGGGGCTCCTCCAGTTACCAAAGTATTTCGCCTGTTGAAGAGGCATTTGGCTACCTTAAGAGAGTCATAGTTACTCCTGTCTGTTGCTCCCCGTTTTACCAAAGTCATATTCTCAATCTTATTCTGGCCAGTTCACCTGAAGCGATACGCTATTATTAGTCAACCTAAAGAATATCACAGTACTCCTGCCGGGAGCTTCTCGAGTTGGCCGATGTATTTCGCCTGTTGACGAGGCATTTGGATTCCTTAAGAGAGTCATAGTTACTCCTTGCTGTTGCTCCCCATTTTACAACAGGCACATCTACAAGCTTACTCTGGCCAGTTCTCCTGAAGCGATACGCTAATATCTGTTGACATAAAGACTTTCACAGTACTCCTGCCGGGAGCTTCTCGACTTTACCGATGTATTTCGCCTATTGACGAGGCATTTGGCTACCTTAAGAGAGTCATAGTTACTCCTGCCAGTGTCTCTCCGTTAAACCACAGTCACATCTACCATTTTCCTCTGCCCCTTTCACCAGACGCGATACGATATTATTCTTCGACATTATGACTTTCACAGTACTCCTGCTAGGGGCTCCTCCAGTTACCAAAGTATTTCGCCTGTTGAAGAGGCATTTGGCTACCTTAAGAGAGTCATAGTTACTCCTGTCAGTTGCTCCCCGTTTTACCAAAGTCATATTCTCAATCTTATTCTGGCCAGTTCACCTGAAGCGATACGCTATTATTAGTCAACCTAAAGAATATCACAGTACTCCTGCCGGGAGCTTCTCGAGTTGGCCGATGTATTTCGCCTGTTGACGAGGCATTTGGATACCTTAAGAGAGTCATAGTTACTCCTTGCTGTTGCTCCCCATTTTACAACAGGCACATCTACAAGCTTACTCTGGCCAGTTCTCCTGAAGCGATACGCTAATATCTGTTGACATAAAGACTTTCACAGTACTCCTGCCGGGAGCTTCTCGACTTTACCGATGTATTTCGCCTATTGACGAGGCATTTGGCTACCTTAAGAGAGTCATAGTTACTCCTGCCAGTGTCTCTCCGTTAAACCACAGTCACATCTACCATTTTCCTCTGCCCCTTTCACCAGACGCGATACGATATTATTCTTCGACATTATGACTTTCACAGTACTCCTGCTAGGGGCTCCTCCAGTTTACCAAAGTATTTCGCCTGTTGAAGAGGCATTTGGCTACCTTAAGAGAGTCATAGTTACTCCTGTCAGTTGCTCCCCGTTTTACCAAAGTCACATTCTCAATCTTATTCTGGCCAGTTCACCTGAAGCGATACGCTATTATCAGTCAACCTAAAGAATATCACAGTACTCCTGCCGGGAGCTTCTCTAGTTTGCCGATGTATTTCGCCTGTTGACGAGGCATTTGGATACCTTAAGAGAGTCATAGTTACCACTTGCTGTTGCTCCCCATTTTACAACAGGCACATCTACAAGCTTACTCTGACCAATTCTCCTGAAGCGATACGCTAATATCTGTTGACATAAAGACTTTCACAGTACTCCTGCCGGGAGCTTCTCGACTTTGCCGATGTATTTCGCCTATTGATGAGGCGTTTGGCTACCTTAAGAGAGTCATAGTTACTCCTGCCAGTGTCTCTCCGTTAAACCACAGTCACATCTACCATTTTCCTCTGCCCCTTTCACCAGACGCGATACGATACTATTCTTCGACATTATGACTTTCACAGTTCTCCTGCTAGGGGCTCCTCCTGTTTACCAATGTATTTCGCCTGTTGACGAGGCATTTGGCTACCTTAAGAGATTCATAGTTACTCCTGTCAGTTGCTCCCCGTTTTACCAAAGTCACATTTTCAATCTTATTCTGGCCAGTTCACCTGAACCGATACGCCATTATCAGTCAACCTAAAGTATATCACAGTACTCCTGCCGGGAGCTTCTCGAGTCGGCCGATGTATTTCGCCTGTTGACGAGGCATTTGGATACCTTAAGAGAGTCATAGTTACTCCTGCCAGTGTCTCTCCGTTAAACCACAGTCACATCTACCATTTTCCTCTGCCCCTTTCACCAGACGCGATACGATATTATTCTTCGACATTATGACTTTCACAGTACTCCTGCTAGGGGCTCCTCCAGTTTACCAAAGTATTTCGCCTGTTGAAGAGGCATTTGGCTACCTTAAGAGAGTCATAGTTACTCCTGTCAGTTGCTCCCCGTTTTACCAAAGTCATATTCTCAATCTTATTCTGGCCAGTTCACCTGAAGCGATACGCTATTATCAGTCAACCTAAAGTATATCACAGTACTCCTGCCGAGAGCTTCTCGAGTTGGCCGATGTATTTCGCCTGTTGACGAGGCATTTGGATACCTTAAGAGAGTCATAGTTACTCCTTGCTGTTGCTCCCCATTTTACAACAGGCACATCTACAAGCTTACTCTGGCCAGTTCTCCTGAAGCGATACGCTACTATCTGTTGACATAAAGACTTTCACAGTACTCCTGCCGGGATCTTCTCGACTTTACCGATGTATTTCGCCTATTGACGATTCATTTGGCTACCTTAAGAGAGTCATAGTTACTCCTGCCAGTGTCTCTCCGTTAAACCACAGTCACATCTACAATATTCCTCTGCCCCTATCACCAGACGGTATACGCCATTATTTGTCGACATTATGACTTTCACAGTACTCCTGCTAGGGGCTCCTCCAGTTTACAAATGTATTTCGCCTGTTGACAAGGCATTTGGCTACCTTAAGAGAGTCATAGTTACTCCTGTCAGTTGCTCCCCGTTTTACCAAAGTCACATTCTCAATCTTATTCTGGCCAGTTCACCTGAAGCGATACGCTATTATCAGTCAACCTAAAGAATATCACAGTACTCCTGCCGGGAGCTTCTCTAGTTTGCCGATGTATTTCGCCTGTTGACGAGGCATTTGGATACCTTAAGAGAGTCATAGTTACTCCTTGCTGTTGCTCCCCATTTTACAACAGGCACATCTACAAGCTTACTCTGGCCAGTTCTCCTGAAGCGTTACGCTAATATCTGTTGACATAAAGACTTTCACAGTACTCCTGCCGGGAGCTTCTCGACTTTACCGATGTATTTCGCCTATTGACGATTCATTTGGCTACCTTAAGAGAGTCATAGTTACTCCTGCCAGTGTCTCTCCGTTAAACCACAGTCACATCTACAATATTCCTCTGCCCCTATCACCAGACGCGATACGCCATTATTTGTCGACATTATGACTTTCACAGTACTCCTGCTAGGGGCTCCTCCAGTTTACAAATGTATTTCGCCTGTTGACAAGGCATTTGGCTACCTTAAGAGAGTCATAGTTACTCCTGTCAGTTGCTCCCCGTTTTACCAAAGTCACATTCTCAATCTGATTCTGGCCAGTTCACCTGAAGCGATACGCTATTATCAGTCAACCTAAAGAATATCACAGTACTCCTGCCGGGAGCTTCTCTAGTTTGCCGATGTATTTCGCCTGTTGACGAGGCATTTGGATACCTTAAGAGAGTCATAGTTACCACTTGCTGTTGCTCCCCATTTTACAACAGGCACATCTACAAGCTTACTCTGGCCAATTCTCCTGAAGCGATACGCTAATATCTGTTGACATAAAGACTTTCACAGTACTCCTGCCGGGAGCTTCTCGACATTGCCGATGTATTTCGCCTATTGATGAGGCGTTTGGCTACCTTAAGAGAGTCATAGTTACTCCTGCCAGTGTCTCTCCGTTAAACCACAGTCACATCTACCATTTTCCTCTGCCCCTTTCACCAGACGCGATACGATATTATTCTTCGACATTATGACTTTCACAGTACTCCTGCTAGGGGCTCCTCCAGTTACCAAAGTATTTCGCCTGTTGAAGAGGCATTTGGCTACCTTAAGAGAGTCATAGTTACTCCTGTCAGTTGCTCCCCGTTTTACCAAAGTCATATTCTCAATCTTATTCTGGCCAGTTCACCTGAAGCGATACGCTATTATTAGTCAACCTAAAGAATATCACAGTACTCCTGCCGGGAGCTTCTCGAGTTGGCCGATGTATTTCGCCTGTTGACGAGGCATTTGGATACCTTAAGAGAGTCATAGTTACTCCTTGCTGTTGCTCCCCATTTTACAACAGGCACATCTACAAGCTTACTCTGGCCAGTTCTCCTGAAGCGATACGCTAATATCTGTTGACATAAAGACTTTCACAGTACTCCTGCCGGGAGCTTCTCGACTTTACCGATGTATTTCGCCTATTGACGAGGCATTTGGCTACCTTAAGAGAGTCATAGTTACTCCTGCCAGTGTCTCTCCGTTAAACCACAGTCACATCTACAATATTCCTCTGCCCCTATCACCAGACGGTATACGCCATTATTTGTCGACATTATGACTTTCACAGTACTCCTGCTAGGGGCTCCTCCAGTTTACAAATGTATTTCGCCTGTTGACAAGGCATTTGGCTACCTTAAGAGAGTCATAGTTACTCCTGTCAGTTGCTCCCCGTTTTACCAAAGTCACATTCTCAATCTTATTCTGGCCAGTTCACCTGAAGCGATACGCTATTATCAGTCAACCTAAAGAATATCACAGTACTCCTGCCGGGAGCTTCTCTAGTTTGCCGATGTATTTCGCCTGTTGACGAGGCATTTGGATACCTTAAGAGAGTCATAGTTACTCCTTGCTGTTGCTCCCCATTTTACAACAGGCACATCTACAAGCTTACTCTGGCCAGTTCTCCTGAAGCGTTACGCTAATATCTGTTGACATAAAGACTTTCACAGTACTCCTGCCGGGAGCTTCTCGACTTTACCGATGTATTTCGCCTATTGACGATTCATTTGGCTACCTTAAGAGAGTCATAGTTACTCCTGCCAGTGTCTCTCCGTTAAACCACAGTCACATCTACAATATTCCTCTGCCCCTATCACCAGACGCGATACGCCATTATTTGTCGACATTATGACTTTCACAGTACTCCTGCTAGGGGCTCCTCCAGTTTACAAATGTATTTCGCCTGTTGACAAGGCATTTGGCTACCTTAAGAGAGTCATAGTTACTCCTGTCAGTTGCTCCCCGTTTTACCAAAGTCACATTCTCAATCTGATTCTGGCCAGTTCACCTGAAGCGATACGCTATTATCAGTCAACCTAAAGAATATCACAGTACTCCTGCCGGGAGCTTCTCTAGTTTGCCGATGTATTTCGCCTGTTGACGAGGCATTTGGATACCTTAAGAGAGTCATAGTTACCACTTGCTGTTGCTCCCCATTTTACAACAGGCACATCTACAAGCTTACTCTGGCCAATTCTCCTGAAGCGATACGCTAATATCTGTTGACATAAAGACTTTCACAGTACTCCTGCCGGGAGCTTCTCGACATTGCCGATGTATTTCGCCTATTGATGAGGCGTTTGGCTACCTTAAGAGAGTCATAGTTACTCCTGCCAGTGTCTCTCCGTTAAACCACAGTCACATCTACCATTTTCCTCTGCCCCTTTCACCAGACGCGATACGATATTATTCTTCGACATTATGACTTTCACAGTACTCCTGCTAGGGGCTCCTCCAGTTACCAAAGTATTTCGCCTGTTGAAGAGGCATTTGGCTACCTTAAGAGAGTCATAGTTACTCCTGTCAGTTGCTCCCCGTTTTACCAAAGTCATATTCTCAATCTTATTCTGGCCAGTTCACCTGAAGCGATACGCTATTATTAGTCAACCTAAAGAATATCACAGTACTCCTGCCGGGAGCTTCTCGAGTTGGCCGATGTATTTCGCCTGTTGACGAGGCATTTGGATACCTTAAGAGAGTCATAGTTACTCCTTGCTGTTGCTCCCCATTTTACAACAGGCACATCTACAAGCTTACTCTGGCCAGTTCTCCTGAAGCGATACGCTAATATCTGTTGACATAAAGACTTTCACAGTACTCCTGCCGGGAGCTTCTCGACTTTACCGATGTATTTCGCCTATTGACGAGGCATTTGGCTACCTTAAGAGAGTCATAGTTACTCCTGCCAGTGTCTCTCCGTTAAACCACAGTCACATCTACCATTTTCCTCTGCCCCTTTCACCAGACGCGATACGATATTATTCTTCGACATTATGACTTTCACAGTACTCCTGCTAGGGGCTCCTCCAGTTTACCAAAGTATTTCGCCTGTTGAAGAGGCATTTGGCTACCTTAAGAGAGTCATAGTTACTCCTGTCAGTTGCTCCCCGTTTTACCAAAGTCACATTCTCAATCTTATTCTGGCCAGTTCACCTGAAGCGATACGCTATTATCAGTCAACCTAAAGAATATCACAGTACTCCTGCCGGGAGCTTCTCTAGTTTGCCGATGTATTTCGCCTGTTGACGAGGCATTTGGATACCTTAAGAGAGTCATAGTTACCACTTGCTGTTGCTCCCCATTTTACAACAGGCACATCTACAAGCTTACTCTGACCAATTCTCCTGAAGCGATACGCTAATATCTGTTGACATAAAGACTTTCACAGTACTCCTGCCGGGAGCTTCTCGACTTTGCCGATGTATTTCGCCTATTGATGAGGCGTTTGGCTACCTTAAGAGAGTCATAGTTACTCCTGCCAGTGTCTCTCCGTTAAACCACAGTCACATCTACCATTTTCCTCTGCCCCTTTCACCAGACGCGATACGATACTATTCTTCGACATTATGACTTTCACAGTTCTCCTGCTAGGGGCTCCTCCTGTTTACCAATGTATTTCGCCTGTTGACGAGGCATTTGGCTACCTTAAGAGATTCATAGTTACTCCTGTCAGTTGCTCCCCGTTTTACCAAAGTCACATTTTCAATCTTATTCTGGCCAGTTCACCTGAACCGATACGCCATTATCAGTCAACCTAAAGTATATCACAGTACTCCTGCCGGGAGCTTCTCGAGTCGGCCGATGTATTTCGCCTGTTGACGAGGCATTTGGATACCTTAAGAGAGTCATAGTTACTCCTGCCAGTGTCTCTCCGTTAAACCACAGTCACATCTACCATTTTCCTCTGCCCCTTTCACCAGACGCGATACGATATTATTCTTCGACATTATGACTTTCACAGTACTCCTGCTAGGGGCTCCTCCAGTTTACCAAAGTATTTCGCCTGTTGAAGAGGCATTTGGCTACCTTAAGAGAGTCATAGTTACTCCTGTCAGTTGCTCCCCGTTTTACCAAAGTCATATTCTCAATCTTATTCTGGCCAGTTCACCTGAAGCGATACGCTATTATCAGTCAACCTAAAGTATATCACAGTACTCCTGCCGAGAGCTTCTCGAGTTGGCCGATGTATTTCGCCTGTTGACGAGGCATTTGGATACCTTAAGAGAGTCATAGTTACTCCTTGCTGTTGCTCCCCATTTTACAACAGGCACATCTACAAGCTTACTCTGGCCAGTTCTCCTGAAGCGATACGCTACTATCTGTTGACATAAAGACTTTCACAGTACTCCTGCCGGGATCTTCTCGACTTTACCGATGTATTTCGCCTATTGACGATTCATTTGGCTACCTTAAGAGAGTCATAGTTACTCCTGCCAGTGTCTCTCCGTTAAACCACAGTCACATCTACAATATTCCTCTGCCCCTATCACCAGACGGTATACGCCATTATTTGTCGACATTATGACTTTCACAGTACTCCTGCTAGGGGCTCCTCCAGTTTACAAATGTATTTCGCCTGTTGACAAGGCATTTGGCTACCTTAAGAGAGTCATAGTTACTCCTGTCAGTTGCTCCCCGTTTTACCAAAGTCACATTCTCAATCTTATTCTGGCCAGTTCACCTGAAGCGATACGCTATTATCAGTCAACCTAAAGAATATCACAGTACTCCTGCCGGGAGCTTCTCTAGTTTGCCGATGTATTTCGCCTGTTGACGAGGCATTTGGATACCTTAAGAGAGTCATAGTTACTCCTTGCTGTTGCTCCCCATTTTACAACAGGCACATCTACAAGCTTACTCTGGCCAGTTCTCCTGAAGCGTTACGCTAATATCTGTTGACATAAAGACTTTCACAGTACTCCTGCCGGGAGCTTCTCGACTTTACCGATGTATTTCGCCTATTGACGATTCATTTGGCTACCTTAAGAGAGTCATAGTTACTCCTGCCAGTGTCTCTCCGTTAAACCACAGTCACATCTACAATATTCCTCTGCCCCTATCACCAGACGCGATACGCCATTATTTGTCGACATTATGACTTTCACAGTACTCCTGCTAGGGGCTCCTCCAGTTTACAAATGTATTTCGCCTGTTGACAAGGCATTTGGCTACCTTAAGAGAGTCATAGTTACTCCTGTCAGTTGCTCCCCGTTTTACCAAAGTCACATTCTCAATCTGATTCTGGCCAGTTCACCTGAAGCGATACGCTATTATCAGTCAACCTAAAGAATATCACAGTACTCCTGCCGGGAGCTTCTCTAGTTTGCCGATGTATTTCGCCTGTTGACGAGGCATTTGGATACCTTAAGAGAGTCATAGTTACCACTTGCTGTTGCTCCCCATTTTACAACAGGCACATCTACAAGCTTACTCTGGCCAATTCTCCTGAAGCGATACGCTAATATCTGTTGACATAAAGACTTTCACAGTACTCCTGCCGGGAGCTTCTCGACATTGCCGATGTATTTCGCCTATTGATGAGGCGTTTGGCTACCTTAAGAGAGTCATAGTTACTCCTGCCAGTGTCTCTCCGTTAAACCACAGTCACATCTACAATATTCCTCTGCCCCTATCACCAGACGCGATACGCCATTATTTGTCGACATTATGACTTTCACAGTACTCCTGCTAGGGGCTCCTCCAGTTTACAAATGTATTTCGCCTGTTGACAAGGCATTTGGCTACCTTAAGAGAGTCATAGTTACTCCTGTCAGTCGCTCCCCGTTTTACCACAGTCACATTTTCAATCTTATTCTGGCCAGTTCACCTGAAGCGATACGCCATTATCAGTCAACCTAAAGAATTTCACAGTACTCCTGCCGGGAGCTTCTCGAGTATGCCGATGTATTTCGCCTGTTGACGAGGCATTTGGATGCCTTAAGAGAGTCATAGTTACTCCTTGCTGTTGCTCCCCATTTTACAACAGGCACATCTACAAGATTATTCTGGCCAGTTCTCTTGAAGCGATACGCTAGTATCTGTTGACATAAAGACTTTCACAGTACTCCTGCCGGGAGCATCTCGACTTTATCCGATGTATTTCGCACATTGTCGAGGCATTTGGCTACCTTAAGATAGTCATAGTTACTCCTGCCAGTGTCTCTCTGTTAAACCACATTCACATTTACAATTTTCCTCTGCCCCTTTCACCAGACGCGATACGATATTATTTATCGACATTATGACTTTCACAGTACTCCTGCTAGGGGCTCCTCCAGTTTACCAAAGTATTTCGCCTGTTGAAGAGGCATGTGGCTACCTTAAGAGAGTCATAGTTACTCCTGTCAGTTGCTCCACGTTTTACCAAAGTCACATTCTCAATCTTATTCTGGCCAGTTCACCTGAAGCGATACGCTATTATCAGTCAACCTAAAGTATATCACAGTACTCCTGCCGGGAGCTTCTCGAGTTGGCCGATGTATTTCGCCTGTTGACGAGGCATTTGGATACCTTAAGAGAGTCATAGTTACTCCTTGCTGTTGCTCCCCATTTTACAACAGGCACATCTACAAGCTTACTCTGGCCAGTTCTCCTGAAGCGATACGCTAATATCTGTTGACATAAAGACTTTCACAGTACTCCTGCCGGGAGCTTCTCGACTTTACCGATGTATTTCGCCTATTGACGAGGCATTTGGCTACCTTAAGAGAGTCATAGTTACTCCTGCCAGTGTCTCTCCGTTAAACCACAGTCACATCCACCATTTTCCTCTGCCCCTTTCACCAGACGCGATACGATACTATTCTTCGACATTATGACTTTCACAGTTCTCCTGCTAGGGGCTCCTCCTGTTTACCAATGTATTTCGCCTGTTGACGAGGCATTTGGCTACCTTAAGAGATTCATAGTTACTCCTGTCAGTTGCTCCCCGTTTTACCAAAGTCACATTCTCAATCTTATTCTGGCCAGTTCACCTGAAGCGATACGCTATTATCAGTCAACCTAAAGAATATCACAGTACTCCTGCCGGGAGCTTCTCTAGTTTGCCGATGTATTTCGCCTGTTGACGAGGCATTTGGATACCTTAAGAGAGTCATAGTTACTCCTTGCTGTTGCTCCCCATTTTACAACAGGCACATCTACAAGCTTACTCTGGCCAGTTCTCCTGAAGCGATACGCTAATATCTGTTGACATAAAGACTTTCACAGTACTCCTGCCGGGATCTTCTCGACTTTACCGATGTATTTCGCCTATTGACGATTCATTTGGCTACCTTAAGAGAGTCATAGTTACTCCTGCCAGTGTCTCTCCGTTAAACCACAGTCACATCTACAATATTCCTCTGCCCCTATCACCAGACGGTATACGCCATTATTTGTCGACATTATGACTTTCACAGTACTCCTGCTAGGGGCTCCTCCAGTTTACAAATGTATTTCGCCTGTTGACAAGGCATTTGGCTACCTTAAGAGAGTCATAGTTACTCCTGTCAGTTGCTCCCCGTTTTACCAAAGTCACATTCTCAATCTTATTCTGGCCAGTTCACCTGAAGCGATACGCTATTATCAGTCAACCTAAAGAATATCACAGTACTCCTGCCGGGAGCTTCTCTAGTTTGCCGATGTATTTCGCCTGTTGACGAGGCATTTGGATACCTTAAGAGAGTCATAGTTACTCCTTGCTGTTGCTCCCCATTTTACAACAGGCACATCTACAAGCTTACTCTGGCCAGTTCTCCTGAAGCGTTACGCTAATATCTGTTGACATAAAGACTTTCACAGTACTCCTGCCGGGAGCTTCTCGACTTTACCGATGTATTTCGCCTATTGACGATTCATTTGGCTACCTTAAGAGAGTCATAGTTACTCCTGCCAGTGTCTCTCCGTTAAACCACAGTCACATCTACAATATTCCTCTGCCCCTATCACCAGACGCGATACGCCATTATTTGTCGACATTATGACTTTCACAGTACTCCTGCTAGGGGCTCCTCCAGTTTACAAATGTATTTCGCCTGTTGACAAGGCATTTGGCTACCTTAAGAGAGTCATAGTTACTCCTGTCAGTTGCTCCCCCTTTTACCAAAGTCACATTCTCAATCTGATTCTGGCCAGTTCACCTGAAGCGATACGCTATTATCAGTCAACCTAAAGAATATCACAGTACTCCTGCCGGGAGCTTCTCTAGTTTGCCGATGTATTTCGCCTGTTGACGAGGCATTTGGATACCTTAAGAGAGTCATAGTTACCACTTGCTGTTGCTCCCCATTTTACAACAGGCACATCTACAAGCTTACTCTGGCCAATTCTCCTGAAGCGATACGCTAATATCTGTTGACATAAAGACTTTCACAGTACTCCTGCCGGGAGCTTCTCGACATTGCCGATGTATTTCGCCTATTGATGAGGCGTTTGGCTACCTTAAGAGAGTCATAGTTACTCCTGCCAGTGTCTCTCCGTTAAACCACAGTCACATCTACAATATTCCTCTGCTCCTATCACCAGACGCGATACGCCATTATTTGTCGACATTATGACTTTCACAGTACTCCTGCTAGGGGCTCCTCAAGTTTACAAATGTATTTCGCCTGTTGACAAGGCATTTGGCTACCTTAAGAGAGTCATAGTTACTCCTGTCAGTCGCTCCCCGTTTTACCACAGTCACATTTTCAATCTTATTCTGGCCAGTTCACCTGAAGCGATACGCCATTATCAGTCAACCTAAAGAATTTCACAGTACTCCTGCCGGGAGCTTCTCGAGTATGCCGATGTATTTCGCCTGTTGACGAGGCATTTGGATGCCTTAAGAGAGTCATAGTTACTCCTTGCTGTTGCTCCCCATTTTACAACAGGCACATCTACAAGATTATTCTGGCCAGTTCTCTTGAAGCGATACGCTAGTATCTGTTGACATAAAGACTTTCACAGTACTCCTGCCGGGAGCATCTCGACTTTATCCGATGTATTTCGCACATTGTCGAGGCATTTGGCTACCTTAAGATAGTCATAGTTACTCCTGCCAGTGTCTCTCTGTTAAACCACATTCACATTTACAATTTTCCTCTGCCCCTTTCACCAGACGCGATACGATATTATTTATCGACATTATGACTTTCACAGTACTCCTGCTAGGGGCTCCTCCAGTTTTCCAAAGTATTTCGCCTGTTGAAGAGGCATGTGGCTACTTTAAGAGAGTCATAGTTACTCCTGTCAGTTGCTCCACGTTTTACCAAAGTCACATTCTCAATCTTATTCTGGCCAGTTCACCTGAAGCGATACGCTATTATCAGTCAACCTAAAGTATATCACAGTACTCCTGCCGGGAGCTTCTCGAGTTGGCCGATGTATTTCGCCTGTTGACGAGGCATTTGGATACCTTAAGAGAGTCATAGTTACTCCTTGCTGTTGCTCCCCATTTTACAACAGGCACATCTACAAGCTTACTCTGGCCAGTTCTCCTGAAGCGATACGCTAATATCTGTTGACATAAAGACTTTCACAGTACTCCTGCCGGGAGCTTCTCGACTTTACCGATGTATTTCGCCTATTGACGAGGCATTTGGCTACCTTAAGAGAGTCATAGTTACTCCTGCCAGTGTCTCTCCGTTAAACCACAGTCACATCCACCATTTTCCTCTGCCCCTTTCACCAGACGCGATACGATACTATTCTTCGACATTATGACTTTCACAGTTCTCCTGCTAGGGGCTCCTCCTGTTTACCAATGTATTTCGCCTGTTGACGAGGCATTTGGCTACCTTAAGAGAGTCATAGTTACTCCTGTCAGTCGCTCCCCGTTTTACCACAGTCACATTTTCAATCTTATTCTGGCCAGTTCACCTGAAGCGATACGCCATTATCAGTCAACCTAAAGAATGTCACAGTACTCCTGCCGGGAGCTTCTCGAGTATGCCGATGTATTTCGCCTGTTGACGAGGCATTTGGATGCCTTAAGAGAGTCATAGTTACTCCTTGCTGTTGCTCCCCATTTTACAACAGGCACATCTACAAGATTATTCTGGCCAGTTCTCTTGAAGCGATACGCTAGTATCTGTTGACATAAAGACTTTCACAGTACTCCTGCCGGGAGCATCTCGACTTTGCCGATGTATTTCGCACATTGTCGAGGCATTTGGCTACCTTAAGATAGTCATAGTTACTCCTGCCAGTGTCTCTCCGTTAAACCACATTCACATTTACAATTTTCCTCTGCCCCTTTCACCAGACGCGATACGATATTATTTATCGACATTATGACTTTCACAGTACTCCTGCTAGGGGCTCCTCCAGTTTACCAAAGTATTTCGCCTGTTGAAGAGGCATTTGGCTACCTTAAGAGAGTCATAGTTTTTCCTGTCAGTTGCTCCCCGTTTTACCAAAGTCACATTCTCAATCTTATTCTGGCCAGTTCACCTGAAGCGATACGCTATTATCAGTCAACCTAAAGAATATCACAGTACTCCTGCCGGGAGCTTCTCGAGTTTGCCGATGAATTTCGCCTGTTGACGAGGCATTTGGATACCTTAAGAGAGTCATAGTTACCACTTGCTGTTGCTCCCCATTTTACAACAGGCACATCTACAAGCTTTCTCTGGCCATTTCTCCTGAAGCGATACGCTAATATCTGTTGACATAAAGACTTTCACAGTACTCCTGCCGGGAGCTTCTCGACATTGCCGATGTATTTCGCCTATTGATGAGGCGTTTGGCTACCTTAAGAGAGTCATAGTTACTCCTGCCAGTGTCTCTCCGTTAAACCACAGTCACATCCACCATTTTCCTCTGCCCCTTTCACCAGACGCGATACGATACTATTCTTCGACATTATGACTTTCACAGTTCTCCTGCTAGGGGCTCCTCCTGTTTACCAATGTATTTCGCCTGTTGACGAGGCATTTGGCTACCTTAAGAGAGCCATAGTTACTCCTGTCAGTCGCTCCCCGTTTTACCACAGTCACATTTTCAATCTTATTCTGGCCAGTTCACCTGAAGCGATACGCCATTATCAGTCAACCTAAAGAATTTCACAGTACTCCTGCCGGGAGCTTCTCGAGTATGCCGATGTATTTCGCCTGTTGACGAGGCATTTGGATGCCTTAAGAGAGTCATAGTTACTCCTTGCTGTTGCTCCCCATTTTACAACAGGCACATCTACAAGATTATTCTGGCCAGTTCTCTTGAAGCGATACGCTAGTATCTGTTGACATAAAGACTTTCACAGTACTCCTGCCGGGAGCATCTCGACTTTGCCGATGTATTTCGCACATTGTCGAGGCATTTGGCTACCTTAAGATAGTCATAGTTACTCCTGCCAGTGTCTCTCCGTTAAACCACATTAACATTTACAATTTTCCTCTGCCCCTTTCACCAGACGCGATACGATATTATTTATCGACATTATGACTTTCACAGTACTCCTGCTAGGGGCTCTTCCAGTTTACCAAAGTACTTCGCCTGTTGAAGAGGCATTTGGCTACCTTAAGAGAGTCATAGTTTTTCCTGTCAGTTGCTCCCCGTTTTACCAAAGTCACATTCTCAATCTTATTCTGGCCAGTTCACCTGAAGCCATACGCTATTATCAGTCAACCTAAAGAATATCACAGTAATCCTGCCGGGAGCTTCTCGAGTTTGCCGATGTATTTCGCCTGTTGACGAGGCATTTGGATACCTTAAGAGAGTCATAGTTACCACTTGCTGTTGCTCCCCATTTTACAACAGGCACATCTACAAGCTTTCTCTGGCCAATTCTCCTGAAGCGATACGCTAATATCTGTTGACATAAAGACTTTCACAGTACTCCTGCCGGGAGCTTCTCGACTTTGCCGATGTATTTCGCCTATTAACGAGGCGTTTGGCTACCTTAACAGAGTCATAGTTACTCCTGCCAGTGTCTCTCCGCTAAACCACAGTCACATCTACCATTTTCCTCTGCCCCTTGCACCAGACGCGATACGATATTATTCTTCGACATTATGACTTTCACAGTTCTCCTGCTAGGGGCTCCTCCTGTTTACCAATGTATTTCGACTGTTGACGAGGCATTTGGCTACCTTAAGAGATTCATAGTTACTCCTGTCAGTTGCTCCCCGTTTTACCAAGTCACATTTTCAATCTTATTCTGGCCAGTTCACCTGAAGCGATACGCCATTATTAGTCAACCTAAATAATTTCACAGTACTCCTGCCGGGAGCTTCTCGAGTATGCCGATGTATATCGCCTGTTGACGAGGCATTTGGATGCCTTAAGAGAGTCATAGTTACTCCTTGCTGTTGCTCCCCATTTTACAACAGGCACATCTACAAGCTTACTCTAGCCTGTTCTCTTGAAGCGATACGCTAATATCTGTTGACATAAAGACTTTCACAGTACTCCTGTAGGGAGCATCTCGACTTTGCCGATGTATTTCGCACATTGTCGAAGCATTTGGCTACCTTAAGATAGTCATAGTTACTCCTGCCAGTGTCTCTCCGTTAAACCACATTCACATTTACAATTTTCCTCTGCCCCTTTCACCAGACGCGATACGATATTATTTATCGACTTTATGACTTTCACAGTACTCCTGCTAGGGGCTCCTCCAGTTTACCAATGTATTTCGTCTGTTGACGCGGCATTTGGCTACCTTAAGAGAGTCATAGTTACTCCTGTCAGTTGCTCCCCGTTTTACCAAAGTCACATTCTCAATCTTATTCTGGCCAGTTCACCTGAAGCGATACGCTATTATCAGTCAACCTAAAGTATATCACAGTACCCCTGCCGGGAGCTTCTCGAGTTGGCCGATGTATTTCGCCTGTTGACGAGGCATTTGGATACCTTAAGAGAGTCATAGTTACTCCTTGCTGTTGCTCCCCATTTTACAACAGGCACATCTACAAGCTTACTCTGGCCAGTTCTCCTGAAGCGATACGCTAATATCTGTTGACATAAAGACTTTCACAGTACTCCTGCCGGGAGCTTCTCGACTTTACCGATGTATTTCGCCTATTGACGAGGCATTTGGCTACCTTAAGAGAGTCATAGTTACTCCTGCCAGTGTCTCTCCGTTAAACCACATTAACATTTACAATTTTCCTCTGCCCCTTTCACCAGACGCGATACGATATTAATTATCGACATTATGACTTTCACAGTACTCCTGCTAGGGGCTCCTCCAGTTTACCAAAGTACTTCGCCTGTTGAAGAGGCATTTGGCTACCTTAAGAGAGTCATAGTTTTTCCTGTCAGTTGCTCCCCGTTTTACCAAAGTCACATTCTCAATCTTATTCTGGCCAGTTCACCTGAAGCCATACGCTATTATCAGTCAACCTAAAGAATATCACAGTACTCCTGCCGGGAGCTTCTCGAGTTTGCCGATGTATTTCGCCTGTTGACGAGGCATTTGGATACCTTAAGAGAGTCATAGTTACCACTTGCTGTTGCTCCCTATTTTACAACAGGCACATCTACAAGCTTTCTCTGGCCAATTCTCCTGAAGCGATACGCTAATATCTGTTGACATAAAGACTTTCACAGTACTCCTGCCGGGAGCTTCTCGACTTTGCCGATGTATTTCGCCTATTAACGAGGCGTTTGGCTACCTTAACAGAGTCATAGTTACTCCTGCCAGTGTCTCTCCGTTAAACCACAGTCACATCTACCATTTTCCTCTGCCCCTTGCACCAGACGCGATACGATATTATTCTTCGACATTATGACTTTCACAGTTCTCCTGCTAGGGGCTCCTCCTGTTTACCAATGTATTTCGACTGTTGACGAGGCATTTGGCTACCTTAAGAGATTCATAGTTACTCCTGTCAGTTGCTCCCCGTTTTACCAAGTCACATTTTCAATCTTATTCTGGCCAGTTCACCTGAAGCGATACGCCATTATTAGTCAACCTAAATAATTTCACAGTACTCCTGCCGGGAGCTTCTCGAGTATGCCGATGTATTTCGCCTGTTGACGAGGCATTTGGATGCCTTAAGAGAGTCATAGTTACTCCTTGCTGTTGCTCCCCATTTTACAACAGGCACATCTACAAGCTTACTCTAGCCTGTTCTCTTGAAGCGATACGCTAATATCTGTTGACATAAAGACTTTCACAGTACTCCTGCCGGAAGCATCTCGACTTTGCCGATGTATTTCGCACATTGTCGAAGCATTTGGCTACCTTAAGATAGTCATAGTTACTCCTGCCAGTGTCTCTCCGTTAAACCACATTCACATTTACAATTTTCCTCTGCCCCTTTCACCAGACGCGATACGATATTATTTATCGACTTTATGACTTTCACAGTACTCCTGCTAGGGGCTCCTCCTGTTTACCAATGTATTTCGCCTGTTGACGAGGCATTTGGCTACCTTAAGAGAGTCATAGTTACTCCTGTCAGTCGCTCCCCGTTTTACCACAGTCACATTTTCAATCTTACTCTGGCCAGTTCACCTGAAGCGATACGCCATTATCAGTCAACCTAAAGAATTTCACAGTACTCCTGCCGGGAGCTTCTCGAGTATGCCGATGTATTTCGCCTGTTGACGAGGCATTTGGATGCCTTAAGAGAGTCATAGTTACTCCTTGCTGTTGCTCCCCATTTTACAACAGGCACATCTACAAGATTATTCTGGCCAGTTCTCTTGAAGCGATACGCTAGTATCTGTTGACATAAAGACTTTCACAGTACTCCTGCCGGGAGCATCTCGACTTTGCCGATGTATTTCGCACATTGTCGAGGCATTTGGCTACCTTAAGATAGTCATAGTTACTCCTGCCAGTGTCTCTCCGTTAAACCACATTCACATTTACAATTTTCCTCTGCCCCTTTCACCAGACGCGATACGATATTATTTATCGACATTATGACTTTCACAGTACTCCTGCTAGGGGCTCCTCCAGTTTACCAAAGTATTTCGCCTGTTGAAGAGGCATTTGGCTACCTTAAGAGAGTCATAGTTTTTCCTGTCAGTTGCTCCCCGTTTGACCAAAGTCACATTCTCAATCTTATTCTGGCCAGTTCACCTGAAGCGATACGCTATTATCAGTCAACCTAAAGAATATCACAGTACTCCTGCCGGGAGCTTCTCGAGTTTGCCGATGTATTTCGCCTGTTGACGAGGCATTTGGATACCTTAAGAGAGTCATAGTTACCACTTGCTGTTGCTCCCCATTTTACAACAGGCACATCTACAAGCTTTCTCTGGCCATTTCTCCTGAAGCGATACGCTAATATCTGTTGACATAAAGACTTTCACAGTACTCCTGCCGGGAGCTTCTCGACATTGCCGATGTATTTCGCCTATTGATGAGGCGTTTCGCTACCTTAAGAGAGTCATAGTTACTCCTGCCAGTGTCTCTCCGTTAAACCACAGTCACATCCACCATTTTCCTCTGCCCCTTTCACCAGACGCGATACGATACTATTCTTCGACATTATGACTTTCACAGTTCTCCTGCTAGGGGCTCCTCCTGTTTACCAATGTATTTCGCCTGTTGACGAGGCATTTGGCTACCTTAAGAGAGCCATAGTTACTCCTGTCAGTCGCTCCCCGTTTTACCACAGTCACATTTTCAATCTTATTCTGGCCAGTTCACCTGAAGCGATACGCCATTATCAGTCAACCTAAAGAATTTCACAGTACTCCTGCCGGGAGCTTCTCGAGTATGCCGATGTATTTCGCCTGTTGACGAGGCATTTGGATGCCTTAAGAGAGTCATAGTTACTCCTTGCTGTTGCTCCCCATTTTACAACAGGCACATCTACAAGATTATTCTGGCCAGTTCTCTTGAAGCGATACGCTAGTATCTGTTGACATAAAGACTTTCACAGTACTCCTGCCGGGAGCATCTCGACTTTGCCGATGTATTTCGCACATTGTCGAGGCATTTGGCTACCTTAAGATAGTCATAGTTACTCCTGCCAGTGTCTCTCCGTTAAACCACATTAACATTTACAATTTTCCTCTGCCCCTTTCACCAGACGCGATACGATATTATTTATCGACATTATGACTTTCACAGTACTCCTGCTAGGGGCTCCTCCAGTTTACCAAAGTACTTCGCCTGTTGAAGAGGCATTTGGCTACCTTAAGAGAGTCATAGTTTTTCCTGTCAGTTGCTCCCCGTTTTACCAAAGTCACATTCTCAATCTTATTCTGGCCAGTTCACCTGAAGCCATACGCTATTATCAGTCAACCTAAAGAATATCACAGTACTCCTGCCGGGAGCTTCTCGAGTTTGCCGATGTATTTCGCCTGTTGACGAGGCATTTGGATACCTTAAGAGAGTCATAGTTACCACTTGCTGTTGCTCCCCATTTTACAACAGGCACATCTACAAGCTTTCTCTGGCCAATTCTCCTGAAGCGATACGCTAATATCTGTTGACATAAAGACTTTCACAGTACTCCTGCCGGGAGCTTCTCGACTTTGCCGATGTATATCGCCTATTAACGAGGCGTTTGGCTACCTTAACAGAGTCATAGTTACTCCTGCCAGTGTCTCTCCGCTAAACCACAGTCACATCTACCATTTTCCTCTGCCCCTTGCACCAGACGCGATACGATATTATTCTTCGACATTATGACTTTCACAGTTCTCCTGCTAGGGGCTCCTCCTGTTTACCAATGTATTTCGACTGTTGATGAGGCATTTGGCTACCTTAAGAGATTCATAGTTACTCCTGTCAGTTGCTCCCCGTTTTACCAAGTCACATTTTAAATCTTATTCTGGCCAGTTCACCTGAAGCGATACGCCATTATTAGTCAACCTAAATAATTTCACAGTACTCCTGCCGGGAGCTTCTCGAGTATGCCGATGTATTTCGCCTGTTGACGAGGCATTTGGATGCCTTAAGAGAGTCATAGTTACTCCTTGCTGTTGCTCCCCATTTTACAACAGGCACATCTACAAGCTTACTCTAGCCTGTTCTCTTGAAGCGATACGCTAATATCTGTTGCCATAAAGACTTTCACAGTACTCCTGCCGGGAGCATCTCGACTTTGCCGATGTATTTCGCACATTGTCGAAGCATTTGGCTACCTTAAGATAGTCATAGTTACTCCTGCCAGTGTCTCTCCGTTAAACCACATTCACATTTACAATTTTCCTCTGCCCCTTTCACCAGACGCGATACGATATTATTTATCGACTTTATGACTTTCACAGTACTCCTGCTAGGGGCTCCTCCAGTTTACCAATGTATTTCGTCTGTTGACGCGGCATTTGGCTACCTTAAGAGAGTCATAGTTACTCCTGTCAGTTGCTCCCCGTTTTACCAAAGTCACATTCTCAATCTTATTCTGGCCAGTTCACCTGAAGCGATACGCTATTATCAGTCAACCTAAAGTATATCACAGTACTCCTGCCGGGAGCGTCTCGAGTTGGCCGATGTATTTCGCCTGTTGACGAGGCATTTGGATACCTTAAGAGAGTCATAGTTACTCCTTGCTGTTGCTCCCCATTTTACAACAGGCACATCTACAAGCTTACTCTGGCCAGTTCTCCTGAAGCGATACGCTAATATCTGTTGACATAAAGACTTTCACAGTACTCCTGCCGGGAGCTTCTCGACTTTACCGATGTATTTCGCCTATTGACGAGGCATTTGGCTACCTTAAGAGAGTCATAGTTACTCCTGCCAGTGTCTCTCCGTTAAACCACACTAACATTTACAATTTTCCTCTGCCCCTTTCACCAGACGCGATACGATATTATTTATCGACATTATGACTTTCACAGTACTCCTGCTAGGGGCTCCTCCAGTTTACCAAAGTACTTCGCCTGTTGAAGAGGCATTTGGCTACCTTAAGAGAGTCATAGTTTTTCCTGTCAGTTGCTCCCCGTTTTACCAAAGTCACATTCTCAATCTTATTCTGGCCAGTTCACCTGAAGCCATACGCTATTATCAGTCAACCTAAAGAATATCACAGTACTCCTGCCGGGAGCTTCTCGAGTTTGCCGATGTATTTCGCCTGTTGACGAGGCATTTGGATACCTTAAGAGAGTCATAGTTACCACTTGCTGTTGCTCCCCATTTTACAACAGGCACATCTACAAGCTTTCTCTGGCCAATTCTCCTGAAGCGATACGCTAATATCTGTTGACATAAAGACTTTCACAGTACTCCTGCCGGGAGCTTCTCGACTTTGCCGATGCATTTCGCCTATTAACGAGGCGTTTGGCTACCTTAACAGAGTCATAGTTACTCCTGCCAGTGTCTCTCCGTTAAACCACAGTCACATCTACCATTTTCCTCTGCCCCTTGCACCAGACGCGATACGATATTATTCTTCGACATTATGACTTTCACAGTTCTCCTGCTAGGGGCTCCTCCTGTTTACCAATGTATTTCGACTGTTGACGAGGCATTTGGCTACCTTAAGAGATTCATAGTTACTCCTGTCAGTTGCTCCCCGTTTTACCAAGTCACATTTTCAATCTTATTCTGGCCAGTTCACCTGAAGCGATACGCCATTATTAGTCAACCTAAATAATTTCACAGTACTCCTGCCGGGAGCTTCTCGAGTATGCCGATGTATTTCGCCTGTTGACGAGGCATTTGGATGCCTTAAGAGAGTCATAGTTACTCCTTGCTGTTGCTCCCCATTTTACAACAGGCACATCTACAAGCTTACTCTAGCCTGTTCTCTTGAAGCGATACGCTAATATCTGTTGACATAAAGACTTTCACAGTACTCCTGCCGGGAGCATCTCGACTTTGCCGATGTATTTCGCACATTGTCGAAGCATTTGGCTACCTTAAGATAGTCATAGTTACTCCTGCCAGTGTCTCTCCGTTAAACCACATTCACATTTACAATTTTCCTCTGCCCCTTTCACCAGACGCGATACGATATAATTTATCGACTTTATGACTTTCACAGTACTCCTGCTAGGGGCTCCTCCATTTTACCAATGTATTTCGTCTGTTGACGCGGCATTTGGCTACCTTAAGAGAGTCATAGTTACTCCTGTCAGTTGCTCCCCGTTTTACCAAAGTCACATTCTCAATCTTATTCTGGCCAGTTCACCTGAAGCGATACGCTATTATCATTCAACCTAAAGTATATCACAGTACTCCTGCCGGGAGCTTCTCGAGTTGGCCGATGTATTTCGCCTGTTGACGAGGCATTTGGATACCTTAAGAGAGTCATAGTTACTCCTTGCTGTTGCTCCCCATTTTACAACAGGCACATCTACAAGCTTACTCTGGCCAGTTCTCCTGAGGCGATACGCTAATATCTGTTGACATAAAGACTTTCACAGTACTCCTGCCGGGAGCTTCTCGACTTTACCGATGTATTTCGCCTATTGACGAGGCATTTGGCTACCTTAAGAGAGTCATAGTTACTCCTGCCAGTGTCTCTCCGTTAAACCACAGTCACATCTACCATTTTCCTCTGCCCCTTTCACCAGACGCGATACGATACTATTCTTCGACATTATGACTTTCACAGTTCTCCTGCTAGGGGCTCCTCCTGTTTACCAATTTATTTCGCCTGTTGACGAGGCATTTGGCTACCTTAAGAGAGTCATAGTTACTCCTGTCAGTCGCTCCCCGTTTTACCACAGTCACATTTTCAATCTTATTCTGGCCAGTTCACCTGAAGCGATACGCCATTATCAGTCAACCTAAAGAATTTCACAGTACTCCTGCCGGGAGCTTCTCGAGTATGCCGATGTATTTCGCCTGTTGACGAGGCATTTGGATGCCTTAAGAGAGTCATAGTTACTCCTTGCTGTTGCTCCCCATTTTACAACAGGCACATCTACAAGATTATTCTGGCCAGTTCTCTTGAAGCGATACGCTAGTATCTGTTGACATAAAGACTTTCACAGTACTCCTGCCGGGAGCATCTCGACTTTGCCGATGTATTTCGCACATTGTCGAGGCATTTGGCTACCTTAAGATAGTCATAGTTACTCCTGCCAGTGTCTCTCCGTTAAACCACATTCACATTTACAATTATCCTCTGCCCCTTTCACCAGACGCGATACGATATTATTTATCGACATTATGACTTTCACAGTACTCCTGCTAGGGGCTCCTCCAGTTTACCAAAGTATTTCGCCTGTTGAAGAGGCATTTGGCTACCTTAAGAGAGTCATAGTTTTTCCTGTCAGTTGCTCCCCGTTTTACCAAAGTCACATTCTCAATCTTATTCTGGCCAGTTCACCTGAAGCGATACGCCATTATCAGTCAACCTAAAGAATTTCACAGTACTCCTGCCGGGAGCTTCTCGAGTATGCCGATGTATTTCGCCTGTTGACGAGGCATTTGGATGCCTTAAGAGAGTCATAGTTACTCCTTGCTGTTGCTCCCCATTTTACAACAGGCACATCTACAAGATTATTCTGGCCAGTTCTCTTGAAGCGATACGCTAGTATCTGTTGACATAAAGACTTTCACAGTACTCCTGCCGGGAGCATCTCGACTTTGCCGATGTATTTCGCACATTGTCGAAGCATTTGGCTACCTTAAGATAGTCATAGTTACTCCTGCCAGTGTCTCTCCGTTAAACCACATTCACATTTACAATTTTCCTCTGCCCCTTTCACCAGACGCGATACGATATTATTTATCGACTTTATGACTTTCACAGTACTCCTGCTAGGGGCTCCTCCAGTTTACCAATGTATTTCGTCTGTTGACGCGGCATTTGGCTACCTTAAGAGAGTCATAGTTACTCCTGTCAGTTGCTCCCCGTTTTACCAAAGTCACATTCTCAATCTTATTCTGGCCAGTTCACCTGAAGCGATACGCTATTATCAGTCAACCTAAAGTATATCACAGTACTCCTGCCGGGAGCTTCTCGAGTTGGCCGATGTATTTCGCCTGTTGACGAGGCATTTGGATACCTTAAGAGAGTCATAGTTACTCCTTGCTGTTGCTCCCCATTTTACAACAGGCACATCTACAAGCTTACTCTGGCCAGTTCTATTGAAGCGATACGCTAATATCTGTTGACATAAAGACTTTCACAGTACTCCTGCCGGGAGCTTCTCGACTTTACCGATGTATTTCGCCTATTGACGAGGCATTTGGCTACCTTAAGAGAGTCATAGTTACTCCTGCCAGTGTCTCTCCGTTAAACCACATTAACATTTACAATTTTCCTCTGCCCCTTTCACCAGACGCGATACGATATTATTTATCGACATTATGACTTTCACAGTACTCCTGCTAGGGGCTCCTCCAGTTTACCAAAGTACTTCGCCTGTTGAAGAGGCATTTGGCTACCTTAAGAGAGTCATAGTTTTTCCTGTCAGTTGCTCCCCGTTTTACCAAGTCACATTTTCAATCTTATTCTGGCCAGTTCACCTGAAGCGATACGCCATTATTAGTCAACCTAAATAATTTCACAGTACTCCTGCCGGGAGCTTCTCGAGTATGCCGATGTATTTCGCCTGTTGACGAGGCATTTGGATGCCTTAAGAGAGTCATAGTTACTCCTTGCTGTTGCTCCCCATTTTACAACAGGCACATCTACAAGCTTACTCTAGCCTGTTCTCTTGAAGCGATACGCTAATATCTGTTGACATAAAGACTTTCACAGTACTCCTGCCGGGAGCATCTCGACTTTGCCGATGTATTTCGCACATTGTCGAAGCATTTGGCTACCTTAAGATAGTCATAGTTACTCCTGCCAGTGTCTCTCCGTTAAACCACATTCACATTTACAATTTTCCTCTGCCCCTTTCACCAGACGCGATACGATATTATTTATCGACTTTATGACTTTCACAGTACTCCTGCTAGGGGCTCCTCCAGTTTACCAATGTATTTCGTCTGTTGACGCGGCATTTGGCTACCTTAAGAGAGTCATAGTTACTCCTGTCAGTTGCTCCCCGTTTTACCAAAGTCACATTCTCAATCTTATTCTGGCCAGTTCACCTGAAGCGATACGCTATTATCAGTCAACCTAAAGTATATCACAGTACTCCTGCCGGGAGCTTCTCGAGTTGGCCGATGTATTTCGCCTGTTGACGAGGCATTTGGATACCTTAAGAGAGTCATAGTTACTCCTTGCTGTTGCTCCCCATTTTACAACAGGCACATCTACAAGCTTACTCTGGCCAGTTCTCCTGAAGCGATACGCTAATATCTGTTGACATAAAGACTTTCACAGTACTCCTGCCGGGAGCTTCTCGACTTTACCGATGTATTTCGCCTATTGACGAGGCATTTGGCTACCTTAAGAGAGTCATAGTTACTCCTGCCAGTGTCTCTCCGTTAAACCACATTAACATTTACAATTTTCCTCTGCCCCTTTCACCAGACGCGATACGATATTATTTATCGACATTATGACTTTCACAGTACTCCTGCTAGGGGCTCCTCCAGTTTACCAAAGTACTTCGCCTGTTGAAGAGGCATTTGGCTACCTTAAGAGAGTCATAGTTTTTCCTGTCAGTTGCTCCCCGTTTTACCAAGTCACATTTTCAATCTTATTCTGGCCAGTTCACCTGAAGCGATACGCCATTATTAGTCAACCTAAATAATTTCACAGTACTCCTGCCGGGAGCTTCTCGAGTATGCCGATGTATTTCGCCTGTTGACGAGGCATTTGGATGCCTTAAGAGAGTCATAGTTACTCCTTGCTGTTGCTCCCCATTTTACAACAGGCACATCTACAAGCTTACTCTAGCCTGTTCTCTTGAAGCGATACGCTAATATCTGTTGACATAAAGACTTTCACAGTACTCCTGCCGGGAGCATCTCGACTTTGCCGATGTATTTCGCACATTGTCGAAGCATTTGGCTACCTTAAGATAGTCATAGTTACTCCTGCCAGTGTCTCTCCGTTAAACCACATTCACATTTACAATTTTCCTCTGCCCCTTTCACCAGACGCGATACGATATTATTTATCGACTTTATGACTTTCACAGTACTCCTGCTAGGGGCTCCTCCAGTTTACCAATGTATTTCGTCTGTTGACGCGGCATTTGGCTACCTTAAGAGAGTCATAGTTACTCCTGTCAGTTGCTCCCCGTTTTACCAAAGTCACATTCTCAATCTTATTCTGGCCAGTTCACCTGAAGCGATACGCTATTATCAGTCAACCTAAAGTATATCACAGTACTCCTGCCGGGAGCTTCTCGAGTTGGCCGATGTATTTCGCCTGTTGACGAGGCATTTGGATACCTTAAGAGAGTCATAGTTACTCCTTGCTGTTGCTCCCCATTTTACAACAGGCACATCTACAAGCTTACTCTGGCCAGTTCTCCTGAAGCGATACGCTAATATCTGTTGACATAAAGACTTTCACAGTACTCCTGCCGGGAGCTTCTCGACTATACCGATGTATTTCGCCTATTGACGAGGCATTTGGCTACCTTAAGAGAGTCATAGTTACTCCTGCCAGTGTCTCTCCGTTAAACCACAGTCACATCTACCATTTTCCTCTGCCCCTTTCACCAGACGCGATACGATACTATTCTTCGACATTATGACTTTCACAGTTCTCCTGCTAGGGGCTCCTCCTGTTTACCAATGTATTTCGCCTGTTGACGAGGCATTTGGCTACCTTAAGAGAGTCATAGTTACTCCTGTCAGTCGCTCCCCGTTTTACCACAGTCACATTTTCAATCTTATTCTGGCCAGTTCACCTGAAGCGATACGCCATTATCAGTCAACCTAAAGAATTTCACAGTACTCCTGCCGGGAGCTTCTCGAGTATGCCGATGTATTTCGCCTGTTGACGAGGCATTTGGATGCCTTAAGAGAGTCATAGTTACTCCTTGCTGTTGCTCCCCATTTTACAACAGGCACATCTACAAGATTATTCTGGCCAGTTCTCTTGAAGCGATACGCTAGTATCTGTTGACATAAAGACTTTCACAGTACTCCTGCCGGGAGCATCTCGACTTTGCCGATGTATTTCGCACATTGTCGAGGCATTTGGCTACCTTAAGATAGTCATAGTTACTCCTGCCAGTGTCTCTCCGTTAAACCACATTCACATTTACAATTTTCCTCTGCCCCTTTCACCAGACGCGATACGATATTATTTATCGACATTATGACTTTCACAGTACTCCTGCTAGGGGCTCCTCCAGTTTACCAAAGTATTTCGCCTGTTGAAGAGGCATTTGGCTACCTTAAGAGAGTCATAGTTTTTCCTGTCAGTTGCTCCCCGTTTTACCAAAGTCACATTCTCAATCTTATTCTGGCCAGTTCACCTGAAGCGATACGCCATTATCAGTCAACCTAAAGAATTTCACAGTACTCCTGCCGGGAGCTTCTCGAGTATGCCGATGTATTTCGCCTGTTGACGAGGCATTTGGATGCCTTAAGAGAGTCATAGTTACTCCTTGCTGTTGCTCCCCATTTTACAACAGGCACATCTACAAGATTATTCTGGCCAGTTCTCTTGAAGCGATACGCTAGTATCTGTTGACATAAAGACTTTCACAGTACTCCTGCCGGGAGCATCTCGACTTTGCCGATGTATTTCGCACATTGTCGAGGCATTTGGCTACCTTAAGATAGTCATAGTTACTCCTGCCAGTGTCTCTCCGTTAAACCACATTCACATTTACAATTTTCCTCTGCCCCTTTCACCAGACGCGATACGATATTATTTATCGACATTATGACTTTCACAGTACTCCTGCTAGGGGCTCCTCCAGTTTACCAAAGTATTTCGCCTGTTGAAGAGGCATTTGGCTACCTTAAGAGAGTCATAGTTTTTCCTGTCAGTTGCTCCCCGTTTTACCAAAGTCACATTCTCAATCTTATTCTGGCCAGTTCACCTGAAGCGATACGCTATTATCAGTCAACCTAAAGAATATCACAGTACTCCTGCCGGGAGCTTCTCGAGTTTGCCGATGTATTTCGCCTGTTGACGAGGCATTTGGATACCTTAAGAGAGTCATAGTTACCACTTGCTGTTGCTCCCCATTTTACAACAGGCACATCTACAAGCTTTCTCTGGCCAATTCTCCTGAAGCGATACGCTAATATCTGTTGACATAAAGACTCTCACAGTACTCCTGCCGGGAGCTTCTCGACTTTGCCGATGTATTTCACCTATTAACGAGGCGTTTGGCTACCTTAACAGAGTCATAGTTACTCCTGCCAGTGTCTCTCCGTTAAACCACAGTCACATCTACCATTTTCCTCTGCCCCTTGCACCAGACGCGATACGATATTATTCTTCGACATTATGACTTTCACAGTTCTCCTGCTAGGGGCTCCTCCTGTTTACCAATGTATTTCGCCTGTTGACGAGGCATTTGGCTACCTTAAGAGATTCATAGTTACTCCTGTCAGTTGCTCCCCGTTTTACCAAGTCACATTTTCAATCTTATTCTGGCCAGTTCACCTGAAGCGATACGCCATTATTAGTCAACCTAAATAATTTCACAGTACCCCTGCCGGGAGCTTCTCGAGTATGCCGATGTATTTCGCCTGTTGACGAGGCATTTGGATGCCTTAAGAGAGTCATAGTTACTCCTTGCTGTTGCTCCCCATTTTACAACAGGCACATCTACAAGCTTACTCTAGCCTGTTCTCTTGAAGCGATACGCTAATATCTGTTGACATAAAGACTTTCACAGTACTCCTGCCGGGAGCATCTCGACTTTGCCGATGTATTTCGCACATTGTCGAAGCATTTGGCTACCTTAAGATAGTCATAGTTACTCCTGCCAGTGTCTCTCCGTTAAACCACATTCACATTTACAATTTTCCTCTGCCCCTTTCACCAGACGCGATACGATATTATTTATCGACATTATGACTTTCACAGTACTCCTGCTAGGGGCTCCTCCAGTTTACCAATGTATTTCGTCTGTTGACGCGGCATTTGGCTACCTTAAGAGAGTCATAGTTACTCCTGTCAGTTGCTCCCCGTTTTACCAAAGTCGCATTCTCAATCTTATTCTGGCCAGTTCACCTGAAGCGATACGCTATTATCAGTCAACCTAAAGTATATCACAGTACTCCTGCCGGGAGCTTCTCGAGTTGGCCGATGTATTTCGCCTGTTGACGAGGCATTTGGATACCTTAAGAGAGTCATAGTTACTCCTTGCTGTTGCTCCCCATTTTACAACAGGCACATCTACAAGCTTACTCTGGCCAGTTCTCCTGATGCGATACGCTAATATCTGTTGACATAAAGACTTTCACAGTACTCCTGCCGGGAGCTTCTCGACTTTACCGATGTATTTCGCCTATTGACGCGGCATTTGGCTACCTTAAGAGAGTCATAGTTACTCCTGCCAGTGTCTCTCCGTTAAACCACAGTCACATCTACCATTTTCCTCTGCCCCTTTCACCAGACGCGATACGATATTATTCTTCGACATTATGACTTTCACAGTACTCCTGCTAGGGGCTCCTCCAGTTTACCCAAGTATTTCGCCTGTTGAAGAGGCATTTGGCTACCTTAAGAGAGTCATAGTTACTCCTGTCAGTTGCTCCCCGTTTTACCAAAGTCACATTCTCAATCTTATTCTGGCCAGTTCACCTGAAGCGATACGCTATTATCAGTCAACCTAAAGAATATCACAGTACTCCTGCCGGGAGCTTCTCGAGTTTGCCGATGTATTTCGCCTGTTGACGAGGCATTTGGATACCTTAAGAGAGTCATAGTTACCACTTGCTGGTGCTCCCCATTTTACAACAGGCACATCTACAAGCTTTCTCTGGCCAATTCTCCTGAAGCGATACGCTAATATCTGTTGACATAAAGACTTTCACAGTACTCCTGCCGGGAGCTTCTCGACTTTGCCGATGTATTTCACCTATTAACGAGGCGTTTGGCTACCTTAACAGAGTCATAGTTACTCCTGCCAGTGTCTCTCCGTTAAACCACAGTCACATCTACCGTTTTCCTCTGCCCCTTGCACCAGACGCGATACGATATTATTCTTCGACATTATGACTTTCACAGTTCTCCTGCTAGGGGCTCCTCCTGTTTACCAATGTATTTCGCCTGTTGACGAGGCATTTGGCTACCTTAAGAGATTCATAGTTACTCCTGTCAGTTGCTCCCCGTTTTACCAAGTCACATTTTCAATCTTATTCTGGCCAGTTCACCTGAAGCGATACGCCATTATTAGTCAACCTAAATAATTTCACAGTACTCCTGCCGGGAGCTTCTCGAGTATGCCGATGTATTTCGCCTGTTGACGAGGCATTTGGATGCCTTAAGAGAGTCATAGTTACTCCTTGCTGTTGCTCCCCATTTTACAACAGGCACATCTACAAGCTTACTCTAGCCTGTTCTCTTGAAGCGATACGCTAATATCTGTTGACATAAAGACTTTCACAGTACTCCTGCCGGGAGCATCTCGACTTTGCCGATGTATTTCGCACATTGTCGAAGCATTTGGCTACCTTAAGATAGTCATAGTTACTCCTGCCAGTGTCTCTCCGTTAAACCACATTCACATTTACAATTTTCCTCTGCCCCTTTCACCAGACGCGATACGATATTATTTATCGACATTATGACTTTCACACTACTCCTGCTAGGGGCTCCTCCAGTTTACCAATGTATTTCGTCTGTTGACGCGGCATTTGGCTACCTTAAGAGAGTCATAGTTACTCCTGTCAGTTGCTCCCCGTTTTACCAAAGTCACATTCTCAATCTTATTCTGGCCAGTTCACCTGAAGCGATACGCTATTATCAGTCAACCTAAAGTATATCACAGTACTCCTGCCGGGAGCTTCTCGAGTTGGCCGATGTATTTCGCCTGTTGACGAGGCATTTGGATACCTTAAGAGAGTCATAGTTACTCCTTGCTGTTGCTCCCCATTTTACAACAGGCACATCTACAAGCTTACTCTGGCCAGTTCTCCTGATGCGATACGCTAATATCTGTTGACAGAAAGACTTTCACAGTACTCCTGCCGGGAGCTTCTCGACTTTACCGATGTATTTCGCCTATTGACGAGGCATTTGGCTACCTTAAGAGAGTCATAGTTACTCCTGCCAGTGTCTCTCCGTTAAACCACAGTCACATCTACCATTTTCCTCTGCCCCTTTCACCAGACGCGATACGATATTATTCTTCGACATTATGACTTTCACAGTACTCCTGCTAGGGGCTCCTCCAGTTTACCCAAGTATTTCGCCTGTTGAAGAGGCATTTGGCTACCTTAAGAGAGTCATAGTTACTCCTGTCAGTTGCTCCCCGTTTTACCAAAGTCATATTCTCAATCTTATTCTGGCCAGTTCACCTGAAGCGATACGCTATTATCAGTCAACCTAAAGAATATCACAGTACTCCTGCCGGGAGCTTCTCTAGTTTGCCGATGTATTTCGCCTGTTGACGAGGCATTTGGATACCTTAAGAGAGTCATAGTTACCACTTGCTGTTGCTCCCCATTTTACAACAGGCACATCTACAAGCTTACTCTGGCCAATTCTCCTGAAGCGATACGCTAATATCTGTTGACATAAAGACTTTCACAGTACTCCTGCCGGGAGCTTCTCGACATTGCCGATGTATTTCGCCTATTGATGAGGCGTTTGGCTACCTTAAGAGAGTCATAGTTACTCCTGCCAGTGTCTCTCCGTTAAACCACAGTCACATCTACAATTTTCCTCTGCCCCTTTCACCAGACGCGATACGATACCATTCTTCGACATTATGACTTTCACAGTTCTCCTGCTAGGGGCTCCTCCTGTTTACCAATGTATTTCGCCTGTTGACGAGGCATTTGGCTACCTTAAGAGAGTCATAGTTACTCCTGTCAGTCGCTCCCCGTTTTACCACAGTCACATTTTCAATCTTATTGTGGCCAGTTCACCTGAAGCGATACGCCATTATCAGTCAACCTAAAGAATTTCACAGTACTCCTGCCGGGAGCTTCTCGAGTATGCCGATGTATTTCGCCTGTTGACGAGGCATTTGGATGCCTTAAGAGAGTCATAGTTACTCCTTGCTGTTGCTCCCCATTTTACAACAGGCACATCTACAAGATTATTCTGGCCAGTTCTCTTGAAGCGATACGCTAGTATCTGTTGACATAAAGACTTTCACAGTACTCCTGCCGGGAGCATCTCGACTTTGCCGATGTATTTCGCACATTGTCGAGGCATTTGGCTACCTTAAGATAGTCATAGTTACTCCTGCCAGAGTCTCTCCGTTAAACCACATTCACATTTACAATTTTCCTCTGCCCCTTTCACCAGACGCGATACGATATTATTTATCGACATTATGACTTTCACAGTACTCCTGCTAGGGGCTCCTCCAGTTTACCAAAGTATTTCGCCTGTTGAAGAGGCATTTGGCTACCTTAAGAGAGTCATAGTTTTTCCTGTCAGTTGCTCCCCGTTTTACCAAAGTCACATTCTCAATCTTATTCTGGCCAGTTCACCTGAAGCGATACGCTATTATCAGTCAACCTAAAGAATATCACAGTACTCCTTCCGGGAGCTTCTCGAGTTTGCCGATGTATTTCGCCTGTTGACGAGGCATTTGGATACCTTAAGAGAGTCATAGTTACCACTTGCTGTTGCTCCCCATTTTACAACAGGCACATCTACAAGCTTTCTCTGGCCAATTCTCCTGAAGCGATACGCTAATATCTGTTGACATAAAGACTTTCACAGTACTCCTGCCGGGAGCTTCTCGACTTTGCCGATGTATTTCGCCTATTAACGAGGCGTTTGGCTACCTTAACAGAGTCATAGTTGCTCCTGCCAGTGTCTCTCCGTTAGATCACAGTCACATCTACCATTTTCCTCTGCCCCTTGCACCAGACGCGATACGATATTATTCTTCGACATTATGACTTTCACAGTTCTCCTGCTAGGGGCTCCTCCTGTTTACCAATGTATTTCGCCTGTTGACGAGGCATTTGGCTACCTTAAGAGATTCATAGTTACTCCTGTCAGTTGCTCCCCGTTTTACCAAATCACATTTTCAATCTTACTCTGGCCAGTTCACCTGAAGCGATACGCCATTATTAGTCAACCTAAATAATTTCACAGTACTCCTGCCGGGAGCTTCTCGAGTATGCCGATGTATTTCGCCTGTTGACGAGGCATTTGGATGCCTTAAGAGAGTCATAGTTACTCCTTGCTGTTGCTCCCCATTTTACAACAGGCACATCTACAAGCTTACTCTAGCCTGTTCTCTTGAAGCGATACGCTAATATCTGTTGACATAAAGACTTTCACAGTACTCCTGCCGGGAGCATCTCGACTTTGCCGATGTATTTCGCACATTGTCGAAGCATTTGGCTACCTTAAGATAGTCATAGTTACTCCTGCCAGTGTCTCTCCGTTAAACCACATTCACATTTACAATTTTCCTCTGCCCTTTCACCAGGCGCGCTACGATATTATTTATCGACATTATGACTTTCACAGTACTCCTGCTAGGGGCTCCTCCAGTTTACCAAAGTATTTCGCCTGTTGAAGAGGCATTTGGCTACCTTAAGAGAGTCATAGTTACTCCTGTCAGTTGCTCCCCGTTTTACCAAAGTCACATTCTCAATCTTATTCTGGCCAGTTCACCTGAAGCGATACGCTATTATCAGTCAACCTAAAGAATATCACAGTACTCCTGCCGGGAGCTTCTCGAGTTTGCCGATGTATTCGCCTGTTGACGAGGCATTTGGATACCTTAAGAGAGTCATAGTTACCACTTGCTGTTGCTCCCCATTTTACAACAGGCACATCTACAAGCTTTCTCTGGCCAATTCTCCTGAAGCGATACGCTAATATCTTTGACATAAAGACTTTCACAGTACTCCTGCCGGGAGCTTCTCGACTTTGCCGATGTATTTCGCCTATTGACGAGGCGTTTGGCTACCTTAACAGAGTCATAGTTACTCCTGCCAGTGTCTCTCCGTTAAACCACAGTCACATCTATAATTTTCCTCTGCTCCTTTCACCAGACGCGATACGATATTATTCTTCGACATTATGACTTTCACAGTTCTCCTGCTAGGGGCTCCTCCTGTTTACCAATGTATTTCGCCTGTTGACGAGGCATTTGGCTACCTTAAGAGATTCATAGTTACTCCTGTCAGTTGCTCCCCGTTTTACCGAAGTCACATTTTCAATCTTATTCTGGCCAGGTCACCTTAACCGATACGCCATTATCAGTCAACCTAAAGTATATCACAGTACTCCTGCCGGGAGCTTCTCGAGTTGGCCGATGTATTTCGCCTGTTGACGAGGCATTTGGATACCTTAAGAGAGTCATAGTTACTCCTTGCTGTTGCTCCCCATTTTACAACAGGCATATCTACAAGCTTACTCTGGCCAGTTCTCCTGAAGCGATACGCTAATATCTGTTGACATAAAGACTTTCACAGTACTCCTGCCGGGAGCTTCTCGACTTTACCGATGTATTTCGCCTATTGACGAGGCATTTGGCTACCTTAAGAGAGTCATAGTTACTCCTGCCAGTGTCTCTCCGTTAAACCACAGTCACATCTACCATTTTCCTCTGCCCCTTTCACCAGACGCGATACGATATTATTCTTCGACATTATGACTTTCACAGTACTCCTGCTAGGGGCTCCTCCAGTTTACCAAAGTATTTCGCCTGTTGAAGAGGCATTTGGCTACCTTAAGAGAGTCACAGTTACTCCTGTCAGTTGCTCCCCGTTTTACCAAAGTCATATTCTCAATCTTATTCTGGCCAGTTCACCTGAAGCGATACGCTATTATCAGTCAACCTAAAGAATATCACAGTACTCCTGCCGGGAGCTTCTCTAGTTTGCCGATGTATTTCGCCTGTTGACGAGGCATTTGGATACCTTAAGAGAGTCATAGTTACCACTTGCTGTTGCTCCCCATTTTACAACAGGCACATCTACAAGCTTACTCTGGCCAATTCTCCTGAAGCGATACGCTAATATCTGTTGACATAAAGACTTTCACAGTACTCCTGCCGGGAGCTTCTCGACATTGCCGATGTATTTCGCCTATTGATGAGGCGTTTGGCTACCTTAAGAGAGTCATAGTTACTCCTGCCAGTGTCTCTCCGTTAAACCACAGTCACATCTACCATTTTCCTCTGCCCCTTTCACCAGACGCGATACGATACTATTCTTCGACATTATGACTTTCACAGTTCTCCTGCTAGGGGCTCCTCCTGTTTACCAATGTATTTCGCCTGTTGACGAGGCATTTGGCTACCTTAAGAGAGTCATAGTTACTCCTGTCAGTCGCTCCCCGTTTTACCACAGTCACATTTTCAATCTTATTCTGGCCAGTTCACCTGAAGCGATACGCCATTATCAGTCAACCTAAAGAATTTCACAGTACTCCTGCCGGGAGCTTCTCGAGTATGCCGATGTATTTCGCCTGTTGACGAGGCATTTGGATGCCTTAAGAGAGTCATAGTTACTCCTTGCTGTTGCTCCCCATTTTACAACAGGCACATCTACAAGATTATTCTGGCCAGTTCTCTTGAAGCGATACGCTAGTATCTGTTGACATAAAGACCTTCACAGTACTCCTGCCGGGAGCATCTCGACTTTGCCGATGTATTTCGCACATTGTCGAGGCATTTGGCTACCTTAAGATAGTCATAGTTACTCCTGCCAGAGTCTCTCCGTTAAACGACATTCACATTTACAATTTTCCTCTGCCCCTTTCACCAGACGCGATACGATATTATTTATCGACATTATGACTTTCACAGTACTCCTGCTAGGGGCTCCTCCAGTTTACCAAAGTATTTCGCCTGTTGAAGAGGCATTTGGCTACCTTAAGAGAGTCATAGTTTTTCCTGTCAGTTGCTCCCCGTTTTACCAAAGTCACATTCTCAATCTTATTCTGGCCAGTTCACCTGAAGCGATACGCTATTATCAGTCAACCTAAAGAATATCACAGTACTCCTGCCGGGAGCTTCTCGATTTTGCCGATGTATTTCGCCTGTTGACGAGGCATTTGGATACCTTAAGAGAGTCATAGTTACCACTTGCTGTTGCTCCCCATTTTACAACAGGCACATCTACAAGCTTTCTCTGGCCATTTCTCCTGAAGCGATACGCTAATATCTGTTGACATAAAGACTTTCACAGTACTCCTGCGGGGAGCTTCTTGACTTTGCCGATGTATTTCGCCTATTAACGAGGCGTTTGGCTACCTTAACAGAGTCATAGTTACTCCTGCCTGTGTCTCTCCGTTAAACCACAGTCACATCTACCATTTTCCTCTGCCCCTTGCACCAGACGCGATACGATATTATTCTTCGACATTATGACTTTCACAGTACTCCTGCTAGGGGCTCCTCCAGTTTACCATAGTATTTCGCCTGTTGAAGAGGCATTTGGCTACCTTAAGAGAGTCATAGTTACTCCTGTCAGTTGCTCCCCGTTTTACCAAAGTCATATTCTCAATCTTATTCTGGCCAGTTCACCTGAAGCGATACGCTATTATCAGTCAACCTAAAGAATATCACAGTACTCCTGCCGGGAGCTTCTCTAGTTTGCCGATGTATTTCGCCTGTTGACGAGGCATTTGGATACCTTAAGAGAGTCATAGTTACCACTTGCTGTTGCTCCCCATTTTACAACAGGCACATCTACAAGCTTACTCTGGCCAATTCTCCTGAAGCGATACGCTAATATCTGTTGACATAAAGACTTTCACAGTACTCCTGCCGGGAGCTTCTCGACATTGCCGATGTATTTCGCCTATTGATGATGCGTTTGGCTACCTTAAGAGAGTCATAGTTACTCCTGCCAGTGTCTCTCCGTTAAACCACAGTCACATCTACCATTTTCCTCTGCCCCTTTCACCAGACGCGATACGATACTATTCTTCGACATTATGACTTTCACAGTTCTCCTGCTGGGGGCTCCTCCTGTTTACCAATGTATTTCGCCTGTTGACGAGGCATTTGGCTACCTTAAGAGAGTCATAGTTACTCCTGTCAGTCGCTCCCCGTTTTACCACAGTCACATTTTCAATCTTATTCTGGCCAGTTCACCTGAAGCGATACGCCATTATCAGTCAACCTAAAGAATTTCACAGTACTCCTGCCGGGAGCTTCTCGAGTATGCCGATGTATTTCGCCTGTTGACGAGGCATTTAGATGCCTTAAGAGAGTCATAGTTACTCCTTGCTGTTGCTCCCCATTTTACAACAGGCACATCTACAAGATTATTCTGGCCAGTTCTCTTGAAGCGATACGCTAGTATCTGTTGACATAAAGACCTTCACAGTACTCCTGCCGGGAGCATCTCGACTTTGCCGATGTATTTCGCACATTGTCGCGGCATTTGGCTACCTTAAGATAGTCATAGTTACTCCTGCCAGAGTCTCTCCGTTAAACCACATTCACATTTACAATTTTCCTCTGCCCCTTTCACCAGACGCGATACGATATTATTTATCGACATTATGACTTTCACAGTACTCCTGCTAGGGGCTCCTCCAGTTTACCAAAGTATTTCGCCTGTTGAAGAGGCATTTGGCTACCTTAAGAGAGTCATAGTTTTTCCTGTCAGTTGCTCCCCGTTTTACCAAAGTCACATTCTCAATCTTATTCTGGCCAGTTCACCTGAAGCGATACGCTATTATCAGTCAACCTAAAGAATATCACAGTACTCCTGCCGGGAGCTTCTCGAGTTTGCCGATGTATTTCGCCTGTTGACGAGGCATTTGGATACCTTAAGAGAGTCATAGTTACCACTTGCTGTTGCTCCCCATTTTACAACAGGCACATCTACAAGCTTTCTCTGGCCATTTCTCCTGAAGCGATACGCTAATATCTGTTGACATAAAGACTTTCACAGTACTCCTGCCGGGAGCTTCTCGACTTTGCCGATGTATTTCGCCTATTAACGAGGCGTTTGGCTACCTTAACAGAGTCATAGTTACTCCTGCCAGTGTCTCTCCGTTAAACCACAGTCACATCTACCATTTTCCTCTGCCCCTTGCACCAGACGCGATACGATATTATTCTTCGACATTATGACTTTCACAGTTCTCCTGCTAGGGGCTCCTCCTGTTTACCAATGTATTTCGCCTGTTGACGAGGCATTTGGCTACCTTAAGAGATTCATAGTTACTCCTGTCAGTTGCTCCCCGTTTTACCAAATCAATTTTCAATCTTACTCTGGCCAGTTCACCTGAAGCGATACGCCATTATTAGTCAACCTAAATAATTTCACAGTACTCCTGCCGGGAGCTTCTCGAGTATGCCGATGTATTTCGCCTGTTGACGAGGCATTTGGATGCCTTAAGAGAGTCATAGTTACTCCTTGCTGTTGCTCCCCATTTTACAACAGGCACATCTACAAGCTTACTCTAGCCTGTTCTCTTGAAGCGATACGCTAATATCTGTTGACATAAAGACTTTCACAGTACTCCTGCCGGGAGCATCTCGACTTTGCCGATGTATTTCGCACATTGTCGAAGCATTTGGCTACCTTAAGATAGTCATAGTTACTCCTGCCAGTGTCTCTCCGTTAAACCACATTCACATTTACAATTTTCCTCTGCCCTTTCACCAGGCGCGCTACGATATTATTTATCGACATTATGACTTTCACAGTACTCCTGCTAGGGGCTCCTCCAGTTTACCAAAGTATTTCGCCTGTTGAAGAGGCATTTGGCTACCTTAAGAGAGTCATAGTTACTCCTGTCAGTTGCTCCCCGTTTTACCAAAGTCACATTCTCAATCTTATTCTGGCCAGTTCACCTGAAGCGATACGCTATTATCAGTCAACCTAAAGAATATCACAGTACTCCTGCCGGGAGCTTCTCGAGTTTGCCGATGTATTCGCCTGTTGACGAGGCATTTGGATACCTTAAGAGAGTCATAGTTACCACTTGCTGTTGCTCCCCATTTTACAACAGGCACATCTACAAGCTTTCTCTGGCCAATTCTCCTGAAGCGATACGCTAATATCTGTTGACATAAAGACTTTCACAGTACTCCTGCCGGGAGCTTCTCGACTTTGCCGATGTATTTCGCCTATTGACGAGGCGTTTGGCTACCTTAACAGAGTCATAGTTACTCCTGCCAGTGTCTCTCCGTTAAACCACAGTCACATCTACCATTTTCCTCTGCCCCTTTCACCAGACGCGATACGATACTATTCTTCGACATTATGACTTTCACAGTTCTCCTGCTAGGGGCTCCTCCTGTTTACCAATGTATTTCGCCTGTTGACGAGGCATTTGGCTACCTTAAGAGATTCATAGTTACTCCTGTCAGTTGCTCCCCGTTTTACCAAAGTCACATTTTCAATCTTATTCTGGCCAGTTCACCTTAACCGATACGCCATTATCAGTCAACCTAAAGTATATCACAGTACTCCTGCCGGGAGCTTCTCGAGTTGGCCGATGTATTTCGCCTGTTGACGAGGCATTTGGATACCTTAAGAGAGTCATAGTGACTCCTTGCTGTTGCTCCCCATTTTACAACAGGCACATCTACAAGCTTAATCTGGCCAGTTCGCATGAAGCGATACGCTAATATCTGTTGACATAAAGACTTTCACAGTACTCCTGCCGGGAGCTTCTCGACTTTACCGATGTATTTCGCCTATTGACGAGGCATTTGGCTACCTTAAGAGAGTCATAGTTACTCCTGCCAGTGTCTCTCCGTTAAACCACAGTCACATCTACCATTTTCCTCTGCCCCTTTCACCAGACGCGATACGATATTATTCTTCGACATTATGACTTTCACAGTACTCCTGCTAGGGGCTCCTCCAGTTTACCAAAGTATTTCGCCTGTTGAAGAGGCATTTGGCTACCTTAAGAGAGTCATAGTTACTCCTGTCAGTTGCTTCCCGTTTTACCAAAGTCATATTCTCAATCTTATTCTGGCCAGTTCACCTGAAGCGATACGCTATTATCAGTCAACCTAAAGAATTTCACAGTACTCCTGCCGGGAGCTTCTCGAGTATGCCGATGTATTTCGCCTGATGACGAGGCATTTGGATGCCTTAAGAGAGTCATAGTTACTCCTTGCTGTTGCTCCCCATTTTACAACAGGCACATCTACAAGCTTACTCTGGCCAGTTCTCTTGAAGCGATACGCTAGCATCTGTTGACATAAAGACTTTCACAGTACTCCTGCCGGGAGCATCTCGACTTTTCCGATGTATTTCGCACATTGTCGAGGCATTTGGCTACCTTAAGATAGTCATAGTTACTCCTGCCAGTGTCTCTCCGTTAAACCACATTCACATTTACAATTTTCCTCTGCCCCTTTCACCAGACGCGATACGATATTATTTATCGACATTATGACTTTCACAGTACTCCTGCTAGGGGCTCCTCCAGTTTACCAAAGTATTTCGCCTGTTGAAGAGGCATTTGGCTACCTTAAGAGAGTCATAGTTTTTCCTGTCAGTTGCTCCCCGTTTTACCAAAGTCACATTCTCAATCTTATTCTGGACAGTTCACCTGAAGCGATACGCTATTATCAGTCAACCTAAAGAATATCACAGTACTCCTGCCGTAAGCTTCTCGAGTTTGCCGATGTATTTCGCCTGTTGACGAGGCATTTGGATACCTTAAGAGAGTCATAGTTACCACTTGCTGTTGCTCCCCATTTTACAACAGGCACATCTACAAGCTTTCTCTGGCCAATTCTCCTGAAGCGATACGCTAATATCTGTTGACATAAAGACTTTCACAGTACTCCTGCCGGGAGCTTCTCGACTTTGCCGATGTATTTCGCCTATTGACGAGGCGTTTGGCTACCTTAACAGAGTCATAGTTACTCCTGCCAGTGTCTCTCCGTTAAACCACAGTCACATCTACCATTTTCCTCTGCCCCTTTCACCAGACGCGATACGACATTATTCTTCGACATTATGACTTTCACAGTTCTGCTGCTAGGGGCTCCTCCTGTTTACCAATGTATTTCGCCTGTTGACGAGGCATTTGGCTACCTTAAGAGATTCATAGTTACTCCTGTCAGTTGCTCCCCGTTTTACCAAAGTCACATTTTCAATCTTATTCTGGCCAGTTCACCTGAACCGATACGCCATTATCAGTCAACCTAAAGTATATCACAGTACTCCTGCCGGGAGCTTCTCGAGTTGGCCGATGTATTTCGCCTGTTAACGAGGCATTTGGATACCTTAAGAGAGTCATAGTTACTCCTTGCTGTTGCTCCCCATTTTACAACAGGGACATCTACAAGCTTACTCTGGCCAGTTCTCCTGAAGCGATACGCTAATATCTGTTGACATAAAGACTTTCACAGTACTCCTGCCGGGAGCTTCTCGACTATACTGATGTATTTCGCCTATTGACGAGGCATTTGGCTACCTTAAGAGAGTCATAGTTACTCCTGCCAGTGTCTCTCCGTTAAACCACAGTCACATCTACAATATTCCTCTGCCCCTATCACCAGACGCGATACGCCATTATTTGTCGACATTATGACTTTCACAGTACTCCTGCTAGGGGCTCCTTCAGTTTACAAATGTATTTCGCCTGTTGACAAGGCATTTGGCTACCTTAAGAGAGTCATAGTTACACCTGTCAGTCGCTCCCCGTTTTACCACAGTCACATTTTCAATCTTATTCTGGCCAGTTCACCTGAAGCGATACGCCATTATCAGTCAACCTAAAGAATTTCACAGTACTCCTGCCGGGAGCTTCTCGAGTATGCCGATGTATTTCGCCTGTTGACGAGGCATTTGGATGCCTTAAGAGAGTCATAGTTACTCCTTGCTGTTGCTCCCCATTTTACAACAGGCACATCTACAAGCTTACTCTGGCCAGTTCTCTTGAAGCGATACGCTAGTATCTGTTGACATAAAGACTTTCACATACTCCTGCCGGGAGCATCTCGACTTTTCCGATGTATTTCGCACATTGTCGAGGCATTTGGCTACCTTAAGATAGTCATAGTTACTCCTGCCAGTGTCTCTCCGTTAAACCACATTCACATTTACAATTTTCCTCTGCCCCTTTCACCAGACGCGATACGATATTATTTATCGACATTATGACTTTCACAGTACTCCTGCTAGGGGCTCCTCCAGTTTACCAAAGTATTTCGCCTGTAGAAGAGGCATTTGGCTACCTTAAGAGAGTCATAGTTTTTCCTGTCAGTTGCTCCCCGTTTTACCAAAGTCACATTCTCAATCTTATTCTGGCCAGTTCTCCTGAAGCGATACGCTATTATCAGTCAACCTAAAGAATATCACAGTACTCCTGCCGTAAGCTTTTCGAGTTTGCCGATGTATTTCGCCTGTTGACGAGGCATTTGGATACCTTAAGAGAGTGATAGTTACCACTTGCTGTTGCTCCCCATTTTACAACAGGCACATCTACAAGCTTACTCTGGCCAATTCTCCTGAAGCGATACGCCAATATCTGTTGACATAAAGACTTTCACAGTACTCCTGCCGGGAGCTTCTCGACTTTGCCGATGTATTTCGCCTATTGACGAGGCGTTTGGCTACCTTAACAGAGTCATAGTTACTCCTGCCAGTGTCTCTCCGTTAAACCACAGTCACATCTACCATTTTCCTCTGCTCCTTTCACCAGACGCGATACGATATTATTTTTCGACATTATGACTTTTACAGTTCTCCTGCTAGGGGCTCCTCCTGTTTACCAATGTATTTCGCCTGTTGACGAGGCATTTGGCTACCTTAAGATATTCATAGTTACTCCTGTCAGTCGCTCCCCGTTTTACCAAAGTCACATTTTGAATCTTGTTCTGGCCAGTTCACCTTAACCGATACGCCATTATCAGTCAACCTAAAGTATATCACAGTACTCCTGCCGGGAGCTTCTCGAGTTGGCCGATGTATTTCGCCTGTTAACGAGGCATTTGGATACCTTAAGAGAGTCATAGTTACTCCTTGCTGTTGCTCCCCATTTTACAACAGGCACATCTACAAGCTTACTCTGGCCAGTTCTCCTGAAGCGATACGCTAATATCTGTTGACGTAAAGACTTTCACAGTACTCCTGCCGGGAGCTTCTCGAGTTTACCGATGTATTTCGCCTATTGACGAGGCATTTGGCTACCTTAAGAGAGTCATAGTTACTCCTGCCAGTGTCTCTCCGTTAAACCACAGTCACATCTACCATTTTCCTCTGCCCCTTTCACCAGACGCGATACGATATTATTCTTCGACATTATGACTTTCACAGTACTCCTGCTAGGGGCTCCTCCAGTTTACCAAAGTATTTCGCCTGTTGAAGAGGCATTTGGCTACCTTAAGAGAGTCATAGTTACTCCTGTCAGTTGCTCCCCGTTTTACCAAAGTCATATTCTCAATCTTATTCTGGCCAGTTCACCTGAAGCGATACGCTATTATCAGTCAACCTAAAGAATATCACAGTACTCCTGCCGGGAGCTTCTCTAGTTTGCCGATGTATTTCGCCTGTTGACGAGGCATTTGGATACCTTAAGAGAGTCATAGTTACCACTTGCTGTTGCTCCCCATTTTACAACAGGCACATCTACAAGCTTACTCTGGCCAATTCTCCTGAAGCGATACGCTAATATCTGTTGACATAAAGACTTTCACAGTACTCCTGCCGGGAGCTTCTCGACATTGCCGATGTATTTCGCCTATTGATGAGGCGTTTGGCTACCTTAAGAGAGTCATAGTTACTCCTGCCAGTGTCTCTCCGTTAAACCACAGTCACATCTACCATTTTCCTCTGCCCCTTTCACCAGACGCGATACGAGACTATTCTTCGACATTATGACTTTCACAGTTCTCCTGCTAGGGGCTCCTCCTGTTTACCAATGTATTTCGCCTGTTGACGAGGCATTTGGCTACCTTAAGATATTCATAGTTACTCCTGTCAGTTGCTCCCCGTTTTACCATAGTCACATTTTCAATCTTATTCTGGCCAGTTCACCTGAACCGATACGCCATTATCAGTCAACCTAAAGTATATCACAGTACTCCTGCCGGGAGCTTCTCGAGTTGGCCGATGTATTTCGCCTGTTAACGAGGCATTTGGATACCTTAAGAGAGTCATAGTTACTCCTTGCTGTTGCTCCCCATTTTACAACAGGGACATCTACAAGCTTACTCTGGCCAGTTCTCCTGAAGCGATACGCTAATATCTGTTGACATAAAGACTTTCAAAGTACTCCTGCCGGGAGCTTCTCGACTTTACCGATGTATTTCGCCTATTGACGAGGCATTTGGCTACCTTAAGAGAGTCATAGTTACTCCTGCCAGTGTCTCTCCGTTAAACCACAGTCACATCTACAATATTCCTCTGCCCCTATCACCAGACGCGATACGCCATTATTTGTCGTCATTATGACTTTCACAGTACTCCTGCTAGGGGCTCCTCCAGTTTAGAAATGTATTTCGCCTGTTGACAAGGCATTTGGCTACCTTAAGAGAGTCATAGTTACTCCTGTCAGTCGCTCCCCGTTTTACCACAGTCACATTTTCAATCTTATTCTGGCCAGTTCACCTGAAGCGATACGCCATTATCAGTCAACCTAAAGAATTTCACAGTACTCCTGCCGGGAGCTTCTCGAGTATGCCGATGTATTTCGCCTGTTGACGAGGCATTTGGATGCCTTAAGAGAGTCATAGTTACTCCTTGCTGTTGCTCCACATTTTACAACAGGCACATCTACAAGCTTACTCTGGCCAGTTCTCTTGAAGCGATACGCTAGTATCTGTTGACATAAAGAAAATGGTTCAAATGGCTCTGAGCACTATGGGACTCAACATCTTAGGTCATAAGTCCCCTAGAACTTAGAACTACTTAAACCTAACTAACCTAAGGACATCACACACACCCATGCCCGAGGCAGGATTCGAACCTGCGACCGTAGCAGTCGCGCGGTTCCGGACTGCAGCGCCAGAACCGCTAGACCACCGCGGCCGGCTGACATAAAGACTTTCACAGTACTCCTGCCGGGAGCATCTCGACTTTTCCGATGTATTTCGCACATTGTCGAGGCATTTGGCTACCTTAAGATAGTCATAGTTACTCCTGCCAGTGTCTCTCCGTTAAACCACATTCACATTTACAATTTTCCTCTGCCCCTTTCACCAGACGCGATACAATATTATTTATCGACATTATGACTTTCACAGTACTCCTGCTAGGGCTCCTCCAGTTTACCAAAGTATTTCGCCTGTTGAAGAGGCATTTGGCTACCTTAAGAGAGTCATAGTTTTTCCTGTCAGTTGCTCCCCGTTTTACCAAAGTCACATTCTCAATCTTATTCTGGCCAGTTCACCTGAAGCGATACGCTATTATCAGTCAACCTAAAGAATATCACAGTACTCCTGCCGTAAGCTTCTCGAGTTTGCCGATGTATTTCGCCTATTGACGAGGCGTTTGGCTACCTTAACAGAGTCATAGTTACTCCTGCCAGTGTCTCTCCGTTAAACCACAGTCACATCTACCATTTTCCTCTGCCCCTTTCACCAGACGCGATACGATATTATTCTTCGACATTATGACTTTCACAGTTCTCCTGCTAGGGGCTCCTCCTGTTTACCAATGTATTTCGCCTGTTGACGAGGCATTTGGCTACCTTAAGAGATTCTTAGTTACTCCTATCAGTTGCTCCCCGTTTTACCAAAGTCACATTTTCAATCTTATTCTGGCCAGTTCACCTGAACCGATAGCCATTATCAGTCAACCTAAAGTATATCACTGTACTCCTGCCGGGAGCTTCTCGAGTTTGCCGATGTATTTCGCCTGTTCACGAGGCATTTGGATACCTTAAGAGAGTCATAGTTACTCCTTGCTGTTGCTCCCCATTTTACAACAGGCACATCTACAAGCTTACTCTGGCCAGTTCTCCTGAAGCGATACGCTAATATCTGTTGACATAAAGACTTTCACAGTACTCCTGCCGGGAGCTTCTCGACTTTACCGATGTATTTCGCCTATTGGCGAGGCATTTGGCTACCTTAAGAGAGTCATAGTTACTCCTGCCAGTGTCTCTCCGTTAAACCACAGTCACATCTAAAATATTCCTCTGCCCCTTTCAAAAGACGCGATACGCCATTATTTGTCGACATTATGACTTTCACAGTACTCCTGCTAGGGGCTCCTCCAGTTTACCAAAGCATTTCGCCGGTTGACGAGGCATTTGGCTACCTTAAGAGAGTCATAGTTACTCCTGTCAGTTGCTCCCCGTTTTACCAAAGTCACATTCTCAATCTTATTCTGGCCAGTTCACCTGAAGCGATACGCCATTATTAGTGAACCTAAAGAATTTCACAGTACTCCTGCCGGGAGCTTCTCGAGTATGGCGATGTATTTCGCCTGTTGACGAGGCATTTGGATGCCTTAAGATAGTCATAGTTACTCCTTGCTGTTGCTCCCCATTTTACAACAGGCACATCTACAAGCTTACTCTAGCCAGTTCTCTTGAAGCGATACGCTAATATCTGTTGACATAAAGACTTTCACAGTACTCCTTCCGGGAGCTTCTCGACTTTGCCGATGTATTTCGCCTATTGACGAGGCGTTTGGCTACCTTAACAGAGTCATAGTTACTCCTGCCAGTGTCTCTCCGTTAAACCACAGTCACATCTACCATTTTCCTCTGCCCCTTTCACCAGACGCGATACGATATTATTCTTCGACATTATGACTTTCACAGTTCTCCTGCTAGGGGCTCCTCCTGTTTACCAATGTATTTCGCCAGTTGACGAGGCATTTGGCTACCTTAAGAGATTCATAGTTACTCCTGTCAGTTGCTCCCCGTTTTACCAAAGTCACATTTTCAATCTTAATCTGGCCAGTTCACCTGAACCGATACGCCATTATCAGTCAACCTAAAGTATATCACAGTACTCCTGCCGGGAGCTTCTCGATTTTGCCGATGTATTTCGCCTGTTCACGAGGCATTTGGATACCTTAAGAGAGTCATAGTTACTCTTTGCTGTTGCTCCCCATTTTACAACAGGCACATCTACAAGCTTACTCTGGCCAGTTCTCCTGAAGCGATACGCTAATATCTGTTGACATAAAGACTTTCACAGTACTCCTGCCGGGAGCATCTCGACTTTGCCGATGTATTTCGCACATTGTCGAGGCATTTGGCTACCTTAAGATAGTCATAGTTACTCCTGCCAGTGTCTCTCCGTTAAACCACATTCACATTTACAATTTTCCTCTGCCTCTTTCACCAGACGCGATACGATATTATTTATCGACATTATGACTTTCACAGTACTCCTGCTAGGGGCTCCTCCAGTTTACCAAAGTATTTCGCCTGTTGAAGAGGCATTTGGCTACCTTAAGAGAGTCATAGTTACTCCTGTCAGTTGCTCCCCGTTTTACCAAAGTCACATTCTCAATCTTATTCTGGCCAGTTCACCTGAAGCGATACGCCATTATCAGTCAACCTAAAGAATTTCACAGTACTCCTGCCGGGAGCTTCTCGAGTATGCCGATGTATTTCGCCTGTTGACGAGGCATTTGGATGCCTTAAGAGAGTCATAGTTACTCCTTGCTGTTGCTCCCCATTTTACAACAGGCACATCTACAAGCTTACTCTGGCCAGTTCTCTTGAAGCGATACGCTAATATCTGTTGACATAAAGACTTTCACAGTACTCCTGCCGGGAGCTTCTCGACTTTGCCGATGTATTTCGCCTATTAACGAGGCGTTTGGCTACCTTAACAGAGTCATAGTTACTCCTGCCAGTGTCTCTCCGTTAAACCACAGTCACATCTACCATTTTCCTCTGCCCCTTGCACCAGACGCGATACGATATTATTCTTCGACATTATGACTTTCACAGTTCTCCTGCTAGGGGCTCCTCCTGTTTACCAATGTATTTCGCCTGTTGACGAGGCATTTGGCTACCTTAAGAGATTCATAGTTACTCCTGTCAGTTGCTCCCCGTTTTACCAAATCACATTTTCAATCTTACTCTGGCCAGTTCACCTGAAGCGATACGCCATTATTAGTCAACCTAAATAATTTCACAGTACTCCTGCCGGGAGCTTCTCGAGTATGCCGATGTATTTCGCCTGTTGACGAGGCATTTGGATGCCTTAAGAGAGTCATAGTTACTCCTTGCTGTTGCTCCCCATTTTACAACAGGCACATCTACAAGCTTACTCTAGCCTGTTCTCTTGAAGCGATACGCTAATATCTGTTGACATAAAGACTTTCACAGTACTCCTGCCGGGAGCATCTCGACTTTGCCGATGTATTTCGCACATTGTCGAAGCATTTGGCTACCTTAAGATAGTCATAGTTACTCCTGCCAGTGTCTCTCCGTTAAACCACATTCACATTTACAATTTTCCTCTGCCCTTTCACCAGGCGCGCTACGATATTATTTATCGACATTATGACTTTCACAGTACTCCTGCTAGGGGCTCCTCCAGTTTACCAAAGTATTTCGCCTGTTGAAGAGGCATTTGGCTACCTTAAGAGAGTCATAGTTACTCCTGTCAGTTGCTCCCCGTTTTACCAAAGTCACATTCTCAATCTTATTCTGGCCAGTTCACCTGAAGCGATACGCTATTATCAGTCAACCTAAAGAATATCACAGTACTCCGGCCGGGAGCTTCTCGAGTTTGCCGATGTATTCGCCTGTTGACGAGGCATTTGGATACCTTAAGAGAGTCATAGTTACCACTTGCTGTTGCTCCCCATTTTACAACAGGCACATCTACAAGCTTTCTCTGGCCAATTCTCCTGAAGCGATACGCTAATATCTGTTGACATAAAGACTTTCACAGTACTCCTGCCGGGAGCTTCTCGACTTTGCCGATGTATTTCGCCTATTGACGAGGCGTTTGGCTACCTTAACAGAGTCATAGTTACTCCTGCCAGTGTCTCTCCGTTAAACCACAGTCACATCTACAATTTTCCTCTGCTCCTTTCACCAGACGCGATACGATATTATTCTTCGACATTATGACTTTCACAGTTCTCCTGCTAGGGGCTCCTCCTGTTTACCAATGTATTTCGCCTGTTGACGAGGCATTTGGCTACCTTAAGAGATTCATAGTTACTCCTGTCAGTTGCTCCCCGTTTTACCGAAGTCACATTTTCAATCTTATTCTGGCCAGGTCACCTTAACCGATACGCCATTATCAGTCAACCTAAAGTATATCACAGTACTCCTGCCGGGAGCTTCTCGAGTTGGCCGATGTATTTCGCCTGTTGACGAGGCATTTGGATACCTTAAGAGAGTCATAGTTACTCCTTGCTGTTGCTCCCCATTTTACAACAGGCATATCTACAAGCTTACTCTGGCCAGTTCTCCTGAAGCGATACGCTAATATCTGTTGACATAAAGACTTTCACAGTACTCCTGCCGGGAGCTTCTCGACTTTACCGATGTATTTCGCCTATTGACGAGGCATTTGGCTACCTTAAGAGAGTCATAGTTACTCCTGCCAGTGTCTCTCCGTTAAACCACAGTCACATCTACCATTTTCCTCTGCCCCTTTCACCAGACGCGATACGATATTATTCTTCGACATTATGACTTTCACAGTACTCCTGCTAGGGGCTCCTCCAGTTTACCAAAGTATTTCGCCTGTTGAAGAGGCATTTGGCTACCTTAAGAGAGTCATAGTTACTCCTGTCAGTTGCTCCCCGTTTTACCAAAGTCATATTCTCAATCTTATTCTGGCCAGTTCACCTGAAGCGATACGCTATTTTCAGTCAACCTAAAGAATATCACAGTACTCCTGCCGGGAGCTTCTCTAGTTTGCCGATGTATTTCGCCTGTTGACGAGGCATTTGGATACCTTAAGAGAGTCATAGTTACCACTTGCTGTTGCTCCCCATTTTTCAACAGGCACATCTACAAGCTTACTCTGGCCAATTCTCCTGAAGCGATACGCTAATATCTGTTGACATAAAGACTTTCACAGTACTCCTGCCGGGAGCTTCTCGACATTGCCGATGTATTTCGCCTATTGATGAGGCGTTTGGCTACCTTAAGAGAGTCATAGTTACTCCTGCCAGTGTCTCTCCGTTAAACCACAGTCACATCTACCATTTTCCTCTGCCCCTTTCACCAGACGCGATACGATACTATTCTTCGACATTATGACTTTCACAGTTCTCCTGCTAGGGGCTCCTCCTGTTTACCAATGTATTTCGCCTGTTGACGAGGCATTTGGCTACCTTAAGAGATTCATAGTTACTCCTGTCAGTTGCTCCCCGTTTTACCAAAGTCACATTTTCAATCTTATTCTGGCCAGTTCACCTTAACCGATACGCCATTATCAGTCAACCTAAAGTATATCACAGTACTCCTGCCGGGAGCTTCTCGAGTTGGCCGATGTATTTCGCCTGTTGACGAGGCATTTGGATACCTTAAGAGAGTCATAGTGACTCCTTGCTGTTGCTCCCCATTTTACAACAGGCACATCTGCAAGCTTAATCTGGCCAGTTCTCATGAAGCGATACGCTAATATCTGTTGACATAAAGACTTTCACAGTACTCCTGCCGGGAGCTTCTCGACTTTACCGATGTATTTCGCCTATTGACGTGGCATTTGGCTACCTTAAGAGAGTCATAGTTACTCCTGCCAGTGTCTCTCCGTTAAACCACAGTCACATCTACCATTTTCCTCTGCCCCTTTCACCAGACGCGATACGATATTATTCTTCGACATTATGACTTTCACAGTACTCCTGCTAGGGGCTCCTCCAGTTTACCAAAGTATTTCGCCTGTTGAAGAGGCATTTGGCTACCTTAAGAGATTCATAGTTACTCCTGTCAGTTGCTCCCCGTTTTACCAAAGTCACATTTTCAATCTTATTCTGGCCAGTTCACCTGAAGCGATACGCTATTATCAGTCAACCTAAAGAATTTCACAGTACTCCTGCCGGGAGCTTCTCGAGTATGCCGATGTATTTCGCCTGATGACGAGGCATTTGGATGCCTTAAGAGAGTCATAGTTACTCCTTGCTGTTGCTCCCCATTTTACAACAGGCACATCTACAAGCTTACTCTGGCCAGTTCTCTTGAAGCGATACGCTAGCATCTGTTGACATAAAGACTTTCACAGTACTCCTGCCGGGAGCATCTCGACTTCTCCGATGTATTTCGCACATTGTCGAGGCATTTGGCTACCTTAAGATAGTCATAGTTACTCCTGCCAGTGTCTCTCCGTTAAACCACATTCACATTTACAATTTTCCTCTGCCCCTTTCACCAGACGCGATACGATATTATTTATCGACATTATGACTTTCACAGTACTCCTGCTAGGGGCTCCTCCAGTTTACCAAAGTATTTCGCCTGTTGAAGAGGCATTTGGCTACCTTAAGAGAGTCATAGTTTTTCCTGTCAGTTGCTCCCCGTTTTACCAAAGTCACATTCTCAATCTTATTCTGGACAGTTCACCTGAAGCGATACGCTATTATCAGTCAACCTAAAGAATATCACAGTACTCCTGCCGTAAGCTTCTCGAGTTTGCCGATGTATTTCGCCTGTTGACGAGGCATTTGGATACCTTAAGAGAGTCATAGTTACCACTTGCTGTTGCTCCCCATTTTACAACAGGCACATCTACAAGCTTTCTCTGGCCAATTCTCCTGAAGCGATACGCTAATATCTGTTGACATAAAGACTTTCACAGTACTCCTGCCGGGAGCTTCTCGACTTTGCCGATGTATTTCGCCTATTGACGAGGCGTTTGGCTACCTTAACAGAGTCATAGTTACTCCTGCCAGTGTCTCTCCGTTAAACCACAGTCACATCTACCATTTTCCTCTGCCCCTTTCACCAGACGCGATACGACATTATTCTTCGACATTATGACTTTCACAGTTCTCCTGCTAGGGGCTCCTCCTGTTTACCAATGTATTTCGCCTGTTGACGAGGCATTTGGCTACCTTAAGAGATTCATAGTTACTCCTGTCAGTTGCTCCCCGTTTTACCAAAGTCACATTTTCAATCTTATTCTGGCCAGTTCACCTGAAGCGATACGCTATTATCAGTCAACCTAAAGAATTTCACAGTACTCCTGCCGGGAGCTTCTCGAGTATGCCGATGTATTTCGCCTGATGACGAGGCATTTGGATGCCTTAAGAGAGTCATAGTTACTCCTTGCTGTTGCTCCCCATTTTACAACAGGCACATCTACAAGCTTACTCTGGCCAGTTCTCTTGAAGCGATACGCTAGCATCTGTTGACATAAAGACTTTCACAGTACTCCTGCCGGGAGCATCTCGACTTCTCCGATGTATTTCGCACATTGTCGAGGCATTTGGCTACCTTAAGATAGTCATAGTTACTCCTGCCAGTGTCTCTCCGTTAAACCACATTCACATTTACAATTTTCCTCTGCCCCTTTCACCAGACGCGATACGATATTATTTATCGACATTATGACTTTCACAGTACTCCTGCTAGGGGCTCCTCCAGTTTACCAAAGTATTTCGCCTGTTGAAGAGGCATTTGGCTACCTTAAGAGAGTCATAGTTTTTCCTGTCAGTTGCTCCCCGTTTTACCAAAGTCACATTCTCAATCTTATTCTGGACAGTTCACCTGAAGCGATACGCTATTATCAGTCAACCTAAAGAATATCACAGTACTCCTGCCGTAAGCTTCTCGAGTTTGCCGATGTATTTCGCCTGTTGACGAGGCATTTGGATACCTTAAGAGAGTCATAGTTACCACTTGCTGTTGCTCCCCATTTTACAACAGGCACATCTACAAGCTTTCTCTGGCCAATTCTCCTGAAGCGATACGCTAATATCCGTTGACATAAAGACTTTCACAGTACTCCTGCCGGGAGCTTCTCGACTTTGCCGATGTATTTCGCCTATTGACGAGGCGTTTGGCTACCTTAACAGAGTCATAGTTACTCCTGCCAGTGTCTCTCCGTTAAACCACAGTCACATCTACCATTTTCCTCTGCCCCTTTCACCAGACGCGATACGACATTATTCTTCGACATTATGACTTTCACAGTTCTCCTGCTAGGGGCTCCTCCTGTTTACCAATGTATTTCGCCTGTTGACGAGGCATTTGGCTACCTTAAGAGATTCATAGTTACTCCTGTCAGTTGCTCCCCGTTTTACCAAAGTCACATTTCCAATCTTATTCTGGCCAGTTCACCTGAACCGATACGCCATTATCAGTCAACCTAAAGTATATCACAGTACTCCTGCCGGGAGCTTCTCGAGTTGGCCGATGTATTTCGCCTGTTAACGAGGCATTTGGATACCTTAAGAGAGTCATAGTTACTCCTTGCTGTTGCTCCCCATTTTACAACAGGGACATCTACAAGCTTACTCTGGCCAGTTCTCCTGAAGCGATACGCTAATATCTGTTGACATAAAGACTTTCACAGTACTCCTGCCGGGAGCTTCTCGACTTTACTGATGTATTTCGCCTATTGACGAGGCATTTGGCTACCTTAAGAGAGTCATTGTTACTCCTGCCAGTGTCTCTCCGTTAAACCACAGTCACATCTACAATATTCCTCTGCCCCTATCACCAGACGCGATACGCCATTATTTGTCGACATTATGACTTTCACAGTACTCCTGCTAGGGGCTCCTCCAGTTTACAAATGTATTTCGCCTGTTGACAAGGCATTTGGCTACCTTAAGAGAGTCATAGTTACACCTGTCAGTCGCTCCCCGTTTTACCACAGTCACATTTTCAATCTTATTCTGGCCAGTTCACCTGAAGCGATACGCCATTATCAGTCAACCTAAAGAATTTCACAGTACTCCTGCCGGGAGCTTCTCGAGTATGCCGATGTATTTCGCCTGTTGACGAGGCATTTGGATGCCTTAAGAGAGTCATAGTTACTCCTTGCTGTTGCTCCCCATTTTACAACAGGCACATCTACAAGCTTACTCTGGCCAGTTCTCTTGAAGCGATACGCTAGTATCTGTTGACATAAAGACTTTCACAGTACTCCTGCCGGGAGCATCTCGACTTTTCCGATGTATGTCGCACATTGTCGAGGCATTTGGCTACCTTAAGATAGTCATAGTTACTCCTGCCAGTGTCTCTCCGTTAAACCACATTCACATTTACAATTTTCCTCTGCCCCTTTCACCAGACGCGATACGATATTATTTATCGACATTATGACTTTCACAGTACTCCTGCTAGGGGCTCCTCCAGTTTACCAAAGTATTTCGCCTGTTGAAGAGGCATTTGGCTACCTTAAGAGAGTCATAGTTTTTCCTGTCAGTTGCTCCCCGTTTTACCAAAGTCACATTCTCAATCTTATTCTGGCCAGTTCACCTGAAGCGATACGCTATTATCAGTCAACCTAAAGAATATCACAGTACTCCTGCCGTAAGCTTTTCGGGTTTGCCGATGTATTTCGCCTGTTGACGAGGCATTTGGATACCTTAAGAGAGTGATAGTTACCACTTGCTGTTGCTCCCCATTTTACAACAGGCACATCTACAAGCTTACTCTGGCCAATTCTCCTGAAGCGATACGCCAATATCTGTTGACATAAAGACTTTCACAGTACTCCTGCCGGGAGCTTCTCGACTTTGCCGATGTATTTCGCCTATTGACGAGGCGTTTGGCTACCTTAACAGAGTCATAGTTACTCCTGCCAGTGTCTCTCCGTTAAACCACAGTCACATCTACCATTTTCCTCTGCCCCTTTCACCAGACGCGATACGATATTATTTTTCGACATTATGACTTTTACAGTTCTCCTGCTAGGGGCTCCTCCTGTTTACCAATGTATTTCGCCTGTTGACGAGGCATTTGGCTACCTTAAGATATTCATAGTTACTCCTGTCAGTTGCTCCCCGTTTTACCAAAGTCACATTTTGAATCTTGTTCTGGCCAGTTCACCTTAACCGATACGCCATTATCAGTCAACCTAAAGTATATCACAGTACTCCTGCCGGGAGCTTCTCGAGTTGGCCGATGTATTTCGCCTGTTAACGAGGCATTTGGATACCTTAAGAGAGTCATAGTTACTCCTTGCTGTTGCTCCCCATTTTACAACAGGCACATCTACAAGCTTACTCTGGCCAGTTCTCCTGAAGCGATACGCTAATATCTGTTAACGTAAAGACTTTCACAGTACTCCTGCCGGGAGCTTCTCGACTTTACCGATGTATTTCGCCTATTGACGAGGCATTTGGCTACCTTAAGAGAGTCATAGTTACTCCTGCCAGTGTCTCTCCGTTAAACCACAGTCACATCTACCATTTTCCTCTGCCCCTTTCACCAGACGCGATACGATATTATTCTTCGACATTATGACTTTCACAGTACTCCTGCTAGGGGCTCCTCCAGTTTACCAAAGTATTTCGCCTGTTGAAGAGGCATTTGGCTACCTTAAGAGAGTCATAGTTACTCCTGTCAGTTGCTCCCCGTTTTACCAAAGTCATATTCTCAATCTTATTCTGGCCAGTTCACCTGAAGCGATACGCTATTATCAGTCAACCTAAAGATTATCACAGTACTCCTGCCGGGAGCTTCTCTAGTTTGCCGATGTATTTCGCCTGTTGACGAGGCATTTGGATACCTTAAGAGAGTCATAGTTACCACTTGCTGTTGCTCCCCATTTTACAACAGGCACATCTACAAGCTTACTCTGGCCAATTCTCCTGAAGCGATACGCTAATATCTGTTGACATAAAGACTTTCACAGTACTCCTGCCGGGAGCTTCTCGACATTGCCGATGTATTTCGCCTATTGATGAGGCGTTTGGCTACCTTAAGAGAGTCATAGTTACTCCTGCCAGTGTCTCTCCGTTAAACCACAGTCACATCTACCATTTTCCTCTGCCCCTTTCACCAGACGCGATACGAGACTATTCTTCGACATTATGACTTTCACAGTTCTCCTGCTAGGGGCTCCTCCTGTTTACCAATGTATTTCGCCTGTTGACGAGGCATTTGGCTACCTTAAGAGATTCATAGTTACTCCTGTCAGTTGCTCCCCGTTTTACCATAGTCACATTTTCAATCTTATTCTGGCCAGTTCACCTGAACCGATACGCCATTATCAGTCAACCTAAAGTATATCACAGTACTCCTGCCGGGAGCTTCTCGAGTTGGCCGATGTATTTCGCCTGTTAACGAGGCATTTGGATACCTTAAGAGAGTCATAGTTACTCCTTGCTGTTGCTCCCCATTTTACAACAGGGACATCTACAAGCTTACTCTGGCCAGTTCTCCTGAAGCGATACGCTAATATCTGTTGACATAAAGACTTTCAAAGTACTCCTGCCGGGAGCTTCTCGACTTTACCGATGTATTTCGCCTATTGACGAGGCATTTGGCTACCTTAAGAGAGTCATAGTTACTCCTGCCAGTGTCTCTCCGTTAAACCACAGTCACATCTACCATTTTCCTCTGCCCCTTTCACCAGACGCGATACGATACTATTCTTCGACATTATGACTTTCACAGTTCTCCTGCTAGGGGCTCCTCCTGTTTACCAATGTATTTCGCCTGTTGACGAGGCATTTGGCTACCTTAAGAGATTCATAGTTACTCCTGTCAGTTGCTCCCCGTTTTACCAAAGTCACATTTTCAATCTTATTCTGGCCAGTTCACCTTAACCGATACGCCATTATCAGTCAACCTAAAGTATATCACAGTACTCCTGCCGGGAGCTTCTCGAGTTGGCCGATGTATTTCGCCTGTTGACGAGGCATTTGGATACCTTAAGAGAGTCATAGTGACTCCTTGCTGTTGCTTCCCATTTTACAACAGGCACATCTACAAGCTTAATCTGGCCAGTTCTCATGAAGCGATACGCTAATATCTGTTGACATAAAGACTTTCACAGTACTCCTGCCGGGAGCTTCTCGACTTTACCGATGTATTTCGCCTATTGATGAGGCATTTGGCTACCTTAAGAGAGTCATAGTTACTCCTGCCAGTGTCTCTCCGTTAAACCACAGTCACATCTACCATTTTCCTCTGCCCCTTTCACCAGACGCGATACGATATTATTCTTCGACATTATGACTTTCACAGTACTCCTGCTAGGGGCTCCTCCAGTTTACCAAAGTATTTCGCCTGTTGAAGAGGCATTTGGCTACCTTAAGAGAGTCATAGTTACTCCTGTCAGTTGCTCCCCGTTTTACCAAAGTCACATTCTCAATCTTATTCTGGACAGTTCACCTGAAGCGATACGCTATTATCAGTCAACCTAAAGAATATCACAGTACTCCTGCCGTAAGCTTCTCGAGTTTGCCGATGTATTTCGCCTGTTGACGAGGCATTTGGATACCTTAAGAGAGTGATAGTTACCACTTGCTGTTGCTCCCCATTTTACAACAGGCACATCTACAAGCTTACTCTGGCCAATTCTCCTGAAGCGATACGCCAATATCTGTTGACATAAAGACTTTCACAGTACTCCTGCCGGGAGCTTCTCGACTTTGCCGATGTATTTCGCCTATTGACGAGGCGTTTGGCTACCTTAACAGAGTCATAGTTACTCCTGCCAGTGTCTCTCCGTTAAACCACAGTCACATCTACCATTTTCCTCTGCCCCTTTCACCAGACGCGATACGATATTATTCTTCGACATTATGACTTTCACAGTACTCCTGCTAGGGGCTCCGCCAGTTTACCAAAGTATTTCGCCTGTTGAAGAGGCATTTGGCTACCTTAAGAGAGTCATAGTTACTCCTGTCAGTTGCTCCCCGTTTTACCAAAGTCATATTCTCAATCTTATTCTGGCCAGTTCACCTGAAGCGATACGCTATTATCAGTCAACCTAAAGATTATCACAGTACTCCTGCCGGGAGCTTCTCTAGTTTGCCGATGTATTTCGCCTGTTGACGAGGCATTTGGATACCTTAAGAGAGTCATAGTTACCACTTGCTGTTGCTCCCCATTTTACAACAGGCACATCTACAAGCTTACTCTGGCCAATTCTCCTGAAGCGATACGCTAATACCTGTTGACATAAAGACTTTCACAGTACTCCTGCCGGGAGCTTCTCGACATTGCCGATGTATTTCGCCTATTGATGAGGCGTTTGGCTACCTTAAGAGAGTCATAGTTACTCCTGCCAGTGTCTCTCCGTTAAACCACAGTCACATCTACCATTTTCCTCTGCCCCTTTCACCAGACGCGGTACGAGACTATTCTTCGACATTATGACTTTCACAGTTCTCCTGCTAGGGGCTCCTCCTGTTTACCAATGTATTTCGCCTGTTGACGAGGCATTTGGCTACCTTAAGAGATTCATAGTTACTCCTGTCAGTTGCTCCCCGTTTTACCATAGTCACATTTTCAATCTTATTCTGGCCAGTTCACCTGAACCGATACGCCATTATCAGTCAACCTAAAGTATATCACAGTACTCCTGCCGGGAGCTTCTCGAGTTGGCCGATGTATTTCGCCTGTTAACGAGGCATTTGGATACCTTAAGAGAGTCATAGTTACTCCTTGCTGTTGCTCCCCATTTTACAACAGGGACATCTACAAGCTTACTCTGGCCAGTTCTCCTGAAGCGATACGCTAATATCTGTTGACATAAAGACTTTCAAAGTACTCCTGCCGGGAGCTTCTCGACTTTACCGATGTATTTCGCCTATTGACGATGCATTTGGCTACCTTAAGAGAGTCATAGTTACTCCTGCCAGTGTCTCTCCGTTAAACCACAGTCACATCTACAATATTCCTATGCCCCTATCACCAGACGCGATACGCCATTATTTGTCGTCATTATGACTTTCACAGTACTCCTGCTAGGGGCTCCTCCAGTTTAGAAATGTATTTCGCCTGTTGACAAGGCATTTGGCTACCTTAAGAGAGTCATAGTTACTCCTGTCAGTCGCTCCCCGTTTTACCACAGTCACATTTTCAATCTTATTCTGGCCAGTTCACCTGAAGCGATACGCCATTATCAGTCAACCTAAAGAATTTCACAGTACTCCTGCCGGGAGCTTCTCGAGTATGCCGATGTATTTCGCCTGTTGACGAGGCATTTGGATGCCTTAAGAGAGTCATAGTTACTCCTTGCTGTTGCTCCACATTTTACAACAGGCACATCTACAAGCTTACTCTGGCCAGTTCTCTTGAAGCGATACGCTAGTATCTGTTGACATAAAGAAAATGGTTCAAATGGCTCTGAGCACTATGGGACTCAACATCTTAGGTCATAAGTCCCCTAGAACTTAGAACTACTTAAACCTAACTAACCTAAGGACATCACACACACCCATGCCCGAGGCAGGATTCGAACCTGCGACCGTAGCAGTCCCGCGGTTCCGGACTGCAGCGCCAGAACCGCTAGACCACCGCGGCCGGCTGACATAAAGACTTTCACAGTACTCCTGCCGGGAGCATCTCGACTTTTCCGATGTATTTCGCACATTGTCGAGGCATTTGGCTACCTTAAGATAGTCATAGTTACTCCTGCCAGTGTCTCTCCGTTAAACCACATTCACATTTACAATTTTCCTCTGCCCCTTTCACCAGACGCGATACAATATTATTTATCGACATTATGACTTTCACAGTACTCCTGCTAGGGCTCCTCCAGTTTACCAAAGTATTTCGCCTGTTGAAGAGGCATTTGGCTACTTTAAGAGAGTCATAGTTTTTCCTGTCAGTTGCTCCCCGTTTTACCAAAGTCACATTCTCAATCTTATTCTGGCCAGTTCACCTGAAGCGATACGCTATTATCAGTCAACCTAAAGAATATCACAGTACTCCTGCCGTAAGCTTCTCGAGTTTGCCGATGTATTTCGCCTATTGACGAGGCGTTTGGCTACCTTAACAGAGTCATAGTTACTCCTGCCAGTGTCTCTCCGCTAAACCACAGTCACATCTACCATTTTCCTCTGCCCCTTTCACCAGACGCGATACGATATTATTCTTCGACATTATGACTTTCACAGTTCTCCTGCTAGGGGCTCCTCCTGTTTACCAATGTATTTCGCCTGTTGACGAGGCATTTGGCTACCTTAAGAGATTCTTAGTTACTCCTGTCAGTTGCTCCCCGTTTTACCAAAGTCACATTTTCAATCTTATTCTGGCCAGTTCACCTGAACCGATAGCCATTATCAGTCAACCTAAAGTATATCACTGTACTCCTGCCGGGAGCTTCTCGAGTTTGCCGATGTATTTCGCCTGTTCACGAGGCATTTGGATACCTTAAGAGAGTCATAGTTACTCCTTGCTGTTGCTCCCCATTTTACAACAGGCACATCTACAAGCTTACTCTGGCCAGTTCTCCTGAAGCGATACGCTAATATCTGTTGACATAAAGACTTTCACAGTACTCCTGCCGGGAGCTTCTCGACTTTACCGATGTATTTCGCCTATTGGCGAGGCATTTGGCTACCTTAAGAGAGTCATAGTTACTCCTGCCAGTGTCTCTCCGTTAAACCACAGTCACATCTAAAATATTCCTCTGCCCCTTTCAAAAGACGCGATACGCCATTATTTGTCGACATTATGACTTTCACAGTACTCCTGCTAGGGGCTCCTCCAGTTTACCAAAGCATTTCGCCTGTTGACGAGGCATTTGGCTACCTTAAGAGAGTCATAGTTACTCCTGTCAGTTGCTCCCCGTTTTACCAAAGTCACATTCTCAATCTTATTCTGGCCAGTTCACCTGAAGCGATACGCCATTATTAGTGAACCTAAAGAATTTCATAGTACTCCTGCCGGGAGCTTCTCGAGTATGCCGATGTATTTCGCCTGTTGACGAGGCATTTGGATGCCTTAAGATAGTCATAGTTACTCCTTGCTGTTGCTCCCCATTTTACAACAGGCACATCTACAAGCTTACTCTAGCCAGTTCTCTTGAAGCGATACGCTAATATCTGTTGACATAAAGACTTTCACAGTACTCCTTCCGGGAGCTTCTCGACTTTGCCGATGTATTTCGCCTATTGACGAGGCGTTTGGCTACCTTAACAGAGTCATAGTTACTCCTGCCAGTGTCTCTCCGTTAAACCACAGTCACATCTACCATTTTCCTCTGCCCCTTTCACCAGACGCGATACGATATTATTCTTCGACATTATGACTTTCACAGTTCTCCTGCTAGGGGCTCCTCCTGTTTACCAATGTATTTCGCCAGTTGACGAGGCATTTGGCTACCTTAAGAGATTCATAGTTACTCCTGTCAGTTGCTCCCCGTTTTACCAAAGTCACATTTTCAATCTTATTCTGGCCAGTTCACCTGAACCGATACGCCATTATCAGTCAACCTAAAGTATATCACAGTACTCCTGCCGGGAGCTTCTCGAGTTTGCCGATGTATTTCGCCTGTTCACGAGGCATTTGGATACCTTAAGAGAGTCATAGTTACTCTTTGCTGTTGCTCCCCATTTTACAACAGGCACATCTACAAGCTTACTCTGGCCAGTTCTCCTGAAGCGATACGCTAATATCTGTTGACATAAAGACTTTCACAGTACTCCTGCCGGGAGCATCTCGACTTTGCCGATGTATTTCGCACATTGTCGAGGCATTTGGCTACCTTAAGATAGTCATAGTTACTCCTGCCAGTGTCTCTCCGTTAAACCACATTCACATTTACAATTTTCCTCTGCCTCTTTCACCAGACGCGATACGATATTATTTATCGACATTATGACTTTCACAGTACTCCTGCTAGGGGCTCCTCCAGTTTACCAAAGTATTTCGCCTGTTGAAGAGGCATTTGGCTACCTTAAGAGAGTCATAGTTACTCCTGTTAGTTGCTCCCCGTTTTACCAAAGTCACATTCTCAATCTTATTCTGGCCAGTTCACCTGAAGCGATACGCCATTATCAGTCAACCTAAAGAATTTCACAGTACTCCTGCCGGGAGCTTCTCGAGTATGCCGATGTATTTCGCCTGTTGACGAGGCATTTGGATGCCTTAAGAGAGTCATAGTTACTCCTTGCTGTTGCTCCCCATTTTACAACAGGCACATCTACAAGCTTACTCTGGCCAGTTCTCTTGAAGCGATACGCTAATATCTGTTGACATAAAGACTTTCACAGTACTCCTGCCGGGAGCATCATGACTTTGCCGATGTATTTCGCACATTGTCGAGGCATTTGGCTACCTTAAGATAGTCATAGTCACTCCTGCCAGTGTCTCTCCGTTAAACCACATTCACATTTACAATTTTCCTCTGCCTCTTTCACCAGACGCGATACGATATTATTTATCGACATTATGACTTTCACAGTACTCCTGCTAGGGGCTCCTCCAGTTTACCAAAGTATTTCGCCTGTTGAAGAGGCATTTGGCAACCTTAAGAGAGTCATAGTTACTCCTGTCAGTTGCTCCCCGTTTTACCAAAGTCACATTCTCAATCTTATTCTGGCCAGTTCACCTGAAGCGATACGCCATTATCAGTCAACCTAAAGAATTTCACAGTACTCCTGCCGGGAGCTTCTCGAGTATGCCGATGTATTTCGCCTGTTGACGAGGCATTTGGATGCCTTAAGAGAGTCATAGTTACTCCTTGCTGTTGCTCCCCATTTTACAACAGGCACATCTACAAGCTTACTCTGGCCAGTTCTCTTGAAGCGATACGCTAATATCTGTTGACATAAAGACTTTCACAGTACTCCTGCCGGGAGCTTCTCGACTTTGCCGATGTATTTCGCCTATTGACAAGGCGTTTGGCTACCTTAACAGAGTCATAGTTACTCCTGCCAGTGTCTCTCCGTTAAACCACAGTCACATCTACCATTTTCCTCTGCCCCTTTCACCAGACGCGATACGATATTATTCTTCGACATTATGACTTTCACAGTTCTCCTGCTAGGGGCTCCTCCTGTTTACCAATGTATTTCGCCTGTTGACGAGGCATTTGGCTACATTAAGAGATTCATAGTTACTCCTGTCAGTTGCTCCCCGTTTTACCAAAGTCACATTTTCAATCTTATTCTGGCCAGTTCACCTGAACCGATACGCCATTATCAGTCAACCTAAAGTATATCACTGTACTCCTGCCGGGAGCTTCTCGAGTTTGCCGATGTATTTCGCCTGTTCACGAGGCATTTGGATACCTTAAGAGAGTCATAGTTACTCCTTGCTGTTGCTCCCCATTTTACAACAGGCACATCTACAAGCTTACTCTGGCCAGTTCTCCTGAAGCGATACGCTAATGTCTGTTGACATAAAGACTTTCACAGTACTCCTGCCGGGAGCATCTCGACTTTGCCGATGTATTTCGCACATTGTCGAGGCATTTGGCTACCTTAAGATAGTCATTGTTACTCCTGCCAGTGTCTCTCCGTTAAACCACATTCACATTTACAATTTTCCTCTGCCTCTTTCACCAGACGCGATACGATATTATTTATCGACATTATGACTTTCACAGTACTCCTGCTAGGGGCTCCTCCAGTTTACCAAAGTATTTCGCCTGTTGAAGAGGCATTTGGCTACCTTAAGAGAGTCATAGTTACTCCTGCCAGAGTCTCTCCGTTAAACCACAGTCACATCTACAATATTCCTCTGCCCCTTTCAAAAGACGCGATACGCCATTATTTGCCGACATTATGACTTTCACAGTACTCCTGCTAGGGGCTCCTCCAGTTTACCAAAGCATTTCGCCTGTTGACGAGGCATTTGGCTACCTTAAGAGAGTCATAGTTACACCTGTCAGTTGCTCCCCGTTGTACCAATGTCACATTCTCAATCTTATTCTGGCCAGTTCACCTGAAGCGATACGCCATTATTAGTCAACCTAAAGAATTTCACAGTACTCCTGCCGGGAGCTTCTCGAGTATGCCGATGAATTTCGCCTGTTGACGAGGCATTTGGATGCCTTAAGAGAGTCATAGTTACTCCTTGCTGTTGCTCCCCATTTTACAACAGGCACATCTACAAGCTTACTCTAGCCAGTTCTCTTGAAGCGATACGCTAATATCTGTTGACATAAAGACTTTCACAGTTCTCCTGCCGGGAGCATCTCGACTTTGCCGATTTATTTCGCACATTGTCGAGGCATTTGGCTACCTTAAGATTGTCATAGTTACTCCTGCCAGTGTCTCTCCGTTAAACCACATTCACATATACAATTTTCCTCTGCCCTTTCACCAGACGCGATACGATATTATTTATCGACATTATGACTTTCACAGTACTCCTGCTAGGGGCTCCTCCAGTTTACCAAAGTTTTTCGCCTGTTGAAGAGGCATTTGGCTACCTTAAGAGAATCATAGTTACTCCTGTCAGTTGCTCCCCGTTTTACCAAAGTCACATTCTCAATCTTATTCTGGCCAGTTCACCTGAAGCGATACGCTATTATCAGTCAACCTAAAGAATATCACAGTACTACTGCCGGGAGCTTCTCGAGTTTGCCGATGTATTTCGTCTGTTGACGAGGCATTTGGATACCTTAAGAGAGTCATAGTTACCACTTGCTGTTGCTCCCCATTTTACAACAGGCACATCTACAAGCTTTCTCTGGCCAATTCTCCTGAAGCGATACGCTAATATCTGTTGACATAAAGACATTCACAGTACTCCTGCCGGGAGCTTCTCGACTTTGCCGATGTATTTCGCCTATTGACGAGGCGTTTGGCTACCTTAACAGAGTCATAGTTACTCCTGCCAGTGTCTCTCCGTTAAACCACAGTCACATCTACCATTTTCCTCTGCCCCTTTCACCAGACGCGATACGATATTATTTATCGACATTATGACTTTCACAGTTCTCCTGCTAGGGGCTCCTCCTGTTTACCAATGTATTTCGCCTGTTGACGAGGCATTTGGCTACATTAAGAGATTCATAGTTACTCCTGTCAGTTGCTCCCCGTTTTACCAAAGTCACATTTTCAATCTTATTCTGGCCAGTTCACCTGAACCGATACGCCATTATCAGTCAACCTAAAGTATATCACTGTACTCCTGCCGGGAGCTTCTCGAGTTTGCCGATGTATTTCGCCTGTTCACGAGGCATTTGGATACCTTAAGAGAGTCATAGTTACTCCTTGCTGTTGCTCCCCATTTTACAACAGGCACATCTACAAGCTTACTCTGGCCAGTTCTCCTGAAGCGATACGCTAATATCTGTTGACATAAAGACTTTCACAGTACTCCTGCCGGGAGCATCTCGACTTTGCCGATGTATTTCGCACATTGTCGAGGCATTTGGCTACCTTAAGATAGTCATTGTTACTCCTGCCAGTGTCTCTCCGTTAAACCACATTCACATTTACAATTTTCCTCTGCCTCTTTCACCAGACGCGATACGATATTATTTATCGACATTATGACTTTCACAGTACTCCTGCTAGGGGCTCCTCCAGTTTACCAAAGTATTTCGCCTGTTGAAGAGGCATTTGGCTACCTTTAGAGAGTCATAGTTACTCCTGTCAGTTGCTTCCCGTTTTACCAAAGTCACATTCTCAATCTTATTCTGGCCAGTTCACCTGAAGCGATACGCTATTATCAGTCAACCTAAAGATTATCACAGTACTCCTGCCGGGAGCTTCTCTAGTTTGCCGATGTATTTCGCCTGTTGACGAGGCATTTGGATACCTTAAGAGAGTCATAGTTACCACTTGCTGTTGCTCCCCATTTTACAACAGGCACATCTACAAGCTTACTCTGGCCAATTCTCCTGAAGCGATACGCTAATATCTGTTGACATAAAGACTTTCACAGTACTCCTGCCGGGAGCTTCTCGACATTGCCGATGTATTTCGCCTATTGATGAGGCGTTTGGCTACCTTAAGAGAGTCATAGTTACTCCTGCCAGTGTCTCTCCGTTAAACCACAGTCACATCTACCATTTTCCTCTGCCCCTTTCACCAGACGCGATACGAGACTATTCTTCGACATTATGACTTTTACAGTTCTCCTGCTAGGGGCTCCTCCTGTTTAGAAATGTATTTCGCCTGTTGACAAGGCATTTGGCTACCTTAAGAGAGTCATAGTTACTCCTGTCAGTCGCTCCCCGTTTTACCACAGTCACATTTTCAATCTTATTCTGGCCAGTTCACCTGAAGCGATACGCCATTATCAGTCAACCTAAAGAATTTCACAGTACTCCTGCCGGGAGCTTCTCGAGTATGCCGATGTATTTCGCCTGTTGACGAGGCATTTGGATGCCTTAAGAGAGTCATAGTTACTCCTTGCTGTTGCTCCACATTTTACAACAGGCACATCTACAAGCTTACTCTGGCCAGTTCTCTTGAAGCGATACGCTAGTATCTGTTGACATAAAGAAAATGGTTCAAATGGCTCTGAGCACTATGGGACTCAACATCTTAGGTCATAAGTCCCCTAGAACTTAGAACTACTTAAACCTAACTAACCTAAGGACATCACACACACCCATGCCCGAGGCAGGATTCGAACCTGCGACCGTAGCAGTCCCGCGGTTCCGGACTGCAGAGCCAGAACCGCTAGACCACCGCGGCCGGCTGACATAAAGACTTTCACAGTACTCCTGCCGGGAGCATCTCGACTTTTCCGATGTATTTCGCACATTGTCGAGGCATTAGGCTACCTTAAGATAGTCATAGTTACTCCTGCCAGTGTCTCTCCGTTAAACCACATTCACATTTACAATTTTCCTCTGCCCCTTTCACCAGACGCGATACAATATTATTTATCGACATTATGACTTTCACAGTACTCCTGCTAGGGCTCCTCCAGTTTACCAAAGTATTTCGCCTGTTGAAGAGGCATTTGGCTACCTTAAGAGAGTCATAGTTACTCCTGTCAGTTGCTCCCCGTTTTACCAAAGTCACAATCTCAATCTTATTCTGGCCAGTTCACCTGAAGCGATACGCTATTATCAGTCAACCTAAAGAATATCACAGTACTCCTGCCGTAAGCTTCTCGAGTTTGCCGATGTATTTCGCCTATTGACGAGGCGTTTGGCTACCTTAACAGAGTCATAGTTACTCCTGCCAGTGTCTCTCCGTTAAACCACAGTCACATCTACCATTTTCCTCTGCCCCTTTCACCAGACGCGATACGATATTATTCTTCGACATTATGACTTTCACAGTTCTCCTGCTAGGGGCTCCTCCTGTTTACCAATGTATTTCGCCTGTTGACGAGGCATTTGGCTACCTTAAGAGATTCTTAGTTACTCCTGTCAGTTGCTCCCCGTTTTACCAAAGTCACATTTTCAATCTTATTCTGGCCAGTTCACCTGAACCGATAGCCATTATCAGTCAACCTAAAGTATATCACTGTACTCCTGCCGGGAGCTTCTCGAGTTTGCCGATGTATTTCGCCTGTTCACGAGGCATTTGGATACCTTAAGAGAGTCATAGTTACTCCTTGCTGTTGCTCCCCATTTTACAACAGGCACATCTACAAGCTTACTCTGGCCAGTTCTCCTGAAGCGATACGCTAATATCTGTTAACATAAAGACTTTCACAGTACTCCTGCCGGGAGCTTCTCGAATTTACCGATGTATTTCGCCTATTGACGAGGCATTTGGCTACCTTAAGAGAGTCATAGTTACTCCTGCCAGTGTCTCTCCGTTAAACCACAGTCACATCTAAAATATTCCTCTGCCCCTTTCAAAAGACGCGATACGCCATTATTTGTCGACATTATGACTTTCACAGTACTCCTGCTAGGGGCTCCTCCAGTTTACCAAAGCATTTCGCCTGTTGACGAGGCATTTGGCTACCTTAAGAGAGTCATAGTTACTCCTGTCAGTTGCTCCCCGTTTTACCAAAGTCACATTCTCAATCTTATTCTGGCCAGTTCACCTGAAGCGATACGCCATTATTAGTGAACCTAAAGAATTTCACAGTACTCCTGCCGGGAGCTTCTCGAGTATGCCGATGTATTTCGCCTGTTGACGAGGCATTTGGATGCCTTAAGATAGTCATAGTTACTCCTTGCTGTTGCTCCCCATTTTACAACAGGCACATCTACAAGCTTACTCTAGCCAGTTCTCTTGAAGCGATACGCTAATATCTGTTGACATAAAGACTTTCACAGTACTCCTTCCGGGAGCTTCTCGACTTTGCCGATGTATTTCGCCTATTGACGAGGCGTTTGGCTACCTTAACAGAGTCATAGTTACTCCTGCCAGTGTCTCTCCGTTAAACCACAGTCACATCTACCATTTTCCTCTGCCCCTTTCACCAGACGCGATACGATATTATTCTTCGACATTATGACTTTCACAGTTCTCCTGCTAGGGGCTCCTCCTGTTTACCAATGTATTTCGCCAGTTGACGAGGCATTTGGCTACCTTAAGAGATTCATAGTTACTCCTGTCAGTTGCTCCCCGTTTTACCAAAGTCACATTTTCAATCTTATTCTGGCCAGTTCACCTGAACCGATACGCCATTATCAGTCAACCTAAAGTATATCACAGTACTCCTGCCGGGAGCTTCTCGAGTTTGCCGATGTATTTCGCCTGTTCACGAGGCATTTGGATACCTTAAGAGAGTCATAGTTACTCTTTGCTGTTGCTCCCCATTTTACAACAGGCACATCTACAAGCTTACTCTGGCCAGTTCTCCTGAAGCGATACGCTAATATCTGTTGACATAAAGACTTTCACAGTACTCCTGCCGGGAGCATCTCGACTTTGCCGATGTATTTCGCACATTGTCGAGGCATTTGGCTACCTTAAGATAGTCATAGTTACTCCTGCCAGTGTCTCTCCGTTAAACCACATTCACATTTACAATTTTCCTCTGCCTCTTTCACCAGACGCGATACGATATTATCTATCGACATTATGACTTTCACAGTACTCCTGCTAGGGGCTCCTCCAGTTTACCAAAGTATTTCGCCTGTTGAAGAGGCATTTGGCTACCTTAAGAGAGTCATAGTTACTCCTGTCAGTTGCTCCCCGTTTTACCAAAGTCACATTCTCAATCTTATTCTGGCCAGTTCACCTGAAGCGATACGCCATTATCAGTCAACCTAAAGAATTTCACAGTACTCCTGCCGGGAGCTTCTCGAGTATGCCGATGTATTTCGCCTGTTGACGAGGCATTTGGATGCCTTAAGAGAGTCATAGTTACTCCTTGCTGTTGCTCCCCATTTTACAACAGGCACATCTACAAGCTTACTCTGGCCAGTTCTCTTGAAGCGATACGCTAATATCTGTTGACATAAAGACTTTCACAGTACTCCTGCCGGGAGCATCATGACTTTGCCGATGTATTTCGCACATTGTCGAGGCATTTGGCTACCTTAAGATAGTCATAGTCACTCCTGCCAGTGTCTCTCCGTTAAACCACATTCACATTTACAATTTTCCTCTGCCTCTTTCACCAGACGCGATACGATATTATTTATCGACATTATGACTTTCACAGTACTACTGCTAGGGGCTCCTCCAGTTTACCAAAGTATTTCGCCTGTTGAAGAGGCATTTGGCTACCTTAAGGGAGTCATAGTTACTCCTGTCAGTTGCTCCCCGTTTTACCAAAGTCACATTCTCAATCTTATTCTGGCCAGTTCACCTGAAGCGATACGCTATTATCAGTCAACCTAAAGAATATCACAGTACTCCTGCCGGGAGCTTCTCGAGTTTGCCGATGTATTTCGCCTGTTGACGAGGCATTTGGATACCTTAAGAGAGTCATAGTTACCACTTGCTGTTGCTCCCCATTTTACAACAGGCACATCTACAAGCTTTCTCTGGCCAATTCTCCTGAAGCGATACGCTAATATCTGTTGACATAAAGACTTTCACAGTACTCCTGCCGGGAGCTTCTCGACTTTGCCGATGTATTTCGCCTATTGACGAGGCGTTTGGCTACCTTAACAGAGTCATAGTTACTCCTGCCAGTGTCTCTCCGTTAAACCACAGTCACATCTACCATTTTCCTCTGCCCCTTTCACCAGACGCGATACGATATTATTCTTCGACATTATGACTTTCACAGTTCTCCTGCTAGGGGCTCCTCCTGTTTACCAATGTATTTCGCCTGTTGACGAGGCATTTGGCTACATTAAGAGATTCATAGTTACTCCTGTCAGTTGCTCCCCGTTTTACCAAAGTCACATTTTCAATCTTATTCTGGCCAGTTCACCTGAACCGATACGCCATTATCAGTCAACCTAAAGTATATCACTGTACTCCTGCCGGGAGCTTCTCGAGTTTGCCGATGTATTTCGCCTGTTCACGAGGCATTTGGATACCTTAAGAGAGTCATAGTTACTCCTTGCTGTTGCTCCCCATTTTACAACAGGCACATCTACAAGCTTACTCTGGCCAGTTCTCCTGAAGCGATACGCTAATATCTGTTGACATAAAGACTTTCACAGTACTCCTGCTGGGAGCATCTCGACTTTGCCGATGTATTTCGCACATTGTCGAGGCATTTGGCTACCTTAAGATAGTCATTGTTACTCCTGCCAGTGTCTCTCCGTTAAACCACATTCACATTTACAATTTTCCTCTGCCTCTTTCACCAGACGCGATACGATATTATTTATCGACATTATGACTTTCACAGTACTCCTGCTAGGGGCTCCTCCAGTTTACCAAAGTATTTCGCCTGTTGAAGAGGCATTTGGCTACCTTAAGAGAGTCATAGTTACTCCTGTCAGTTGCTTCCCGTTTTACCAAAGTCACATTCTCAATTTTATTCTGGCCAGTTCACCTGAAGCGATACGCTATTATCAGTCAAGCTAAAGAATATCACAGTACTCCTGCCGGGAGCTTCTCGAGTTTGCCGATGTATTTCGCCTGTTGACGAGGCATTTGGATACCTTAAGAGAGTCATAGTTACCACTTGCTGTTGCTCCCCATTTTACAACAGGCACATCTACAAGCTTTCTCTGGCCAATTCTCCTGAAGCGATACGCTAATATCTGTTGACATAAAGACTTTCACAGTACTCCTGCCGCGAGCTTCTCGACTTTGCCGATGTATTTCGCCTATTGACGAGGCGTTTGGCTACCTTAACAGAGTCATAGTTACTCCTGCCAGAGTCTCTCCGTTAAACCACAGTCACATCTACAATATTCCTCTGCCCCTTTCAAAAGACGCGATACGCCATTATTTGTCGACATTATGACTTTCACAGTACTCCTGCTAGGGGCTCCTCCAGTTTACCAAAGCATTTCGCCTGTTGACGAGGCATTTGGCTACCTTAAGAGAGTCATAGTTACTCCTGTCAGTTGCTCCCCGTTTTACCAAAGTCACATTCTCAATCTTATTCTGGCCAGTTCACCTGAAGCGATACGCTATTATCAGTCAACCTAAAGAATATCACAGTACTCCTGCCGGGAGCTTCTCGAGTTTGCCGATGTATTTCGCCTGTTGACGAGGCATTTGGATACCTTAAGAGAGTCATAGTTACCACTTGCTGTTGCTCCCCATTTTACAACAGGCACATCTACAAGCTTTCTCTGGCCAATTCTCCTGAAGCGATACGCTAATATCTGTTGACATAAAGACTTTCACAGTACTCCTGCCGGGAGCTTCTCGACTTTGCCGATGTATTTCGCCTATTGACGAGGCGTTTGGCTACCTTAACAGAGTCATAGTTACTCCTGCCAGTGTCTCTCCGTTAAACCACAGTCACATCTACCATTTTCCTCTGCCCCTTTCACCAGACGCGATACGATATTATTTATCGACATTATGACTTTCACAGTACTCCTGCTAGGGGCTCCTCCAGTTTACCAAAGTATTTCGCCTGTTGAAGAGGCATTTGGCTACCTTAAGAGAGTCATAGTTACTCCTGTCAGTTGCTCCCCGTTTTACCAAAGTCACATTCTCAGTCTTATTCTGGCCAGTTCACCTGAAGCGATACGCTATTATCAGTCAACCTAAAGAATATCACAGTACTCCTGCCGGGAGCTTCTCGAGTTTGCCGATGTATTTCGCCTGTTGACGAGGCATTTGGATACCTTAAGAGAGTCATAGTTACCACTTGCTGTTGCTCCCCATTTTACAACAGGCACATCTACAAGCTTTCTCTGGCCAATTCTCCTGAAGCGATACGCTAATATCTGTTGACATAAAGACTTTCACAGTACTCCTGCCGGGAGCTTCTCGACTTTGCCGATGTATTTCGCCTATTGACGAGGCGTTTGGCTACCTTAACAGAGTCATAGTTACTCCTGCCAGTGTCTCTCCGTTAAACCACAGTCACATCTACCATTTTCCTCTGCCCCTTTCACTAGACGCGATACGATATTATTCTTCGACATTATGACTTTCACAGTTCTCCTGCTAGGGGCTCCTCCTGTTTACCAATGTATTTCGCCTGTTGACGAGGCATTTGGCTACATTAAGAGATTCATAGTTACTCCTGTCAGTTGCACCCCGTTTTACCAAAGTCACATTTTCAATCTTATTCTGGCCAGTTCACCTGAACCGATACGCCATTATCAGTCAACCTAAAGTATATCACTGTACTCCTGCCGGGAGCTTCTCGAGTTTGCCGATGTATTTCGCCTGTTCACGAGGCATTTGGATACCTTAAGAGAGTCATAGTTACTCCTTGCTGCTGCTCCCCATTTTACAACAGGCACATCTACAAGCTTACTCTGGCCAGTTCTCCTGAAGCGATACGCTAATATCTGTTGACATAAAGACTTTCACAGTACTCCTGCTGGGAGCATCTCGACTTTGCCGATGTATTTCGCACATTGTCGAGGCATTTGGCTAGCTTAAGATAGTCATTGTTACTCCTGCCAGTGTCTCTCCGTTAAACCACATTCACATTTACAATTTTCCTCTGCCTCTTTCACCAGACGCGATACGATATTATTTATCGACATTATGACTTTCACAGTACTCCTGCTAGGGGCTCCTCCAGTTTACCAAAGTATTTCGCCTGTTGAAGAGGCATTTGGCTACCTTAAGAGAGTCATAGTTACTCCTGTCAGTTGCTTCCCGTTTTACCAAAGTCACATTCTCAATTTTATTCTGGCCAGTTCACCTGAAGCGATACGCTATTATCAGTCAAGCTAAAGAATATCACAGTACTCCTGCCGGGAGCTTCTCGAGTTTGCCGATGTATTTCGCCTGTTGACGAGGCATTTGGATACCTTAAGAGAGTCATAGTTACCACTTGCTGTTGCTCCCCATTTTACAACAGGCACATCTACAAGCTTTCTCTGGCCAATTCTCCTGAAGCGATACGCTAATATCTGTTGACATAAAGACTTTCACAGTACTCCTGCCGGGAGCTTCTCGACTTTGCCGATGTATTTCGCCTATTGACGAGGCGTTTGGCTACCTTAACAGAGTCATAGTTACTCCTGCCAGAGTCTCTCCGTTAAACCACAGTCACATCTACAATATTCCTCTGCCCCTTTCAAAAGACGCGATACGCCATTATTTGTCGACATTATGACTTTCACAGTACTCCTGCTAGGGGCTCCTCCAGTTTACCAAAGCATTTCGCCTGTTGACGAGGCATTTGGCTACCTTAAGAGAGTCATAGTTACACCTGTCAGTTGCTCCCCGTTGTACCAAAGTCACATTCTCAATCTTATTCTGGCCAGTTCACCTGAAGCGATACGCCATTATTAGTCAACCTAAAGAATTTCACAGTACTCCTGCCGGGAGCTTCTCGAGTATGCCGATGAATTTCGCCTGTTGACGAGGCATTTGGATGCCTTAAGAGAGTCATAGTTACTCCTTGCTGTTGCTCCCCATTTTACAACAGGCACATCTACAAGCTTACTCTAGCCAGTTCTCTTGAAGCGATACGCTAATATCTGTTGACATAAAGACTTTCACAGTTCTCCTGCCGGGAGCATCTCGACTTTGCCGATTTATTTCGCACATTGTCGAGGCATTTGGCTACCTTAAGATTGTCATAGTTACTCCTGCCAGTGTCTCTCCGTGAAACCACATTCACATTTACAATTTTCCTCTGCCCTTTCACCAGACGCGATACGATATTATTTATCGACATTATGACTTTCACAGTACTCCTGCTAGGGGCTCCTCCAGTTTACCAAAGTTTTTCGCCTGTTGAAGAGGCATTTGGCTACCTTAAGAGAATCATAGTTACTCCTGTCAGTTGCTCCCCGTTTTACCAAAGTCACATTCTCAACCTTTTTCTGGCCAGTTCACCTGAAGCGATACGCTATTATCAGTCAACCTAAAGAATATCACAGTACTCCTGCCGGGAGCTTCTCGAGTTTGCCGATGTATTTCGTCTGTTGACGAGGCATTTGGATACCTTAAGAGAGTCATAGTTACCACTTGCTGTTGCTCCCCATTTTACAACAGGCACATCTACAAGCTTTCTCTGGCCAATTCTCCTGAAGCGATACGCTAATATCTGTTGACATAAAGACATTCACAGTACTCCTGCCGGGAGCTTCTCGACTTTGCCGATGTATTTCGCCTATTGACGAGGCGTTTGGCTACCTTAACAGAGTCATAGTTACTCCTGCCAGTGTCTCTCCGTTAAACCACAGTCACATCTACCATTTTCCTCTGCCCCTTTCACCAGACGCGATACGATATTATTTATCGACATTATGACTTTCACAGTACTCCTGCTAGGGGCTCCTCCAGTTTACCAAAGTATTTCGCCTGTTGAAGAGGCATTTGGCTACCTTAAGAGAGTCATAGTTACTCCTGTCAGTTGCTCCCCGTTTTACCAAAGTCACATTCTCAATCTTATTCTGGCCAGTTCACCTGAAGCGATACGCTATTATCAGTCAACCTAAAGAATATCACAGTACTCCTGCCGGGAGCTTCTCGAGTTTGCCGATGTATTTCGCCTGTTGACGAGGCATTTGGATACCTTAAGAGAGTCATAGTTACCACTTGCTGTTGCTCCCCATTTTACAACAGGCACATCTACAAGCTTTCTCTGGCCAATTCTCCTGAAGCGATACGCTAATATCTGTTGACATAAAGACTTTCACAGTACTCCTGCCGGGAGCTTCTCGACTTTGCCGATGTATTTCGCCTATTGACGAGGCGTTTGGCTACCTTAACAGAGTCATAGTTACTCCTGCCAGTGTCTCTCCGTTAAACCACAGTCACATCTACCATTTTCCTCTGCCCCTTTCACCAGACGCGATACGATATTATTCTTCGACATTATGACTTTCACAGTTCTCCTGCTAGGGGCTCCTCCTGTTTACCAATGTATTTCGCCTGTTGACGAGGCATTTGGCTACATTAAGAGATTCATAGTTACTCCTGTCAGTTGCTCCCCGTTTTACCAAAGTCACATTTTCAATCTTATTCTGGCCAGTTCACCTGAACCGATACGCCATTATCAGTCAACCTAAAGTATATCACTGTACTCCTGCCGGGAGCTTCTCGAGTTTGCCGATGTATTTCGCCTGTTCACGAGGCATTTGGATACCTTAAGAGAGTCATAGTTACTCCTTGCTGTTGCTCCCCATTTTACAACAGGCACATCTACAAGCTTACTCTGGCCAGTTCTCCTGAAGCGATACGCTAATATCTGTTGACATAAAGACTTTCACAGTACTCCTGCCGGGAGCATCTCGACTTTGCCGATGTATTTCGCACATTGTCGAGGCATTTGGCTACCTTAAGATAGTCATTGTTACTCCTGCCAGTGTCTCTCCGTTAAACCACATTCACATTTACAATTTTCCTCTGCCTCTTTCACCAGACGCGATACGATATTATTTATCGACATTATGACTTTCACAGTACTCCTGCTAGGGGCTCCTCCAGTTTACCAAAGTATTTCGCCTGTTGAAGAGGCATTTGGCTACCTTAAGAGAGTCATAGTTACTCCTGTCAGTTGCTTCCCGTTCTACCAAAGTCACATTCTCAATCTTATTCTGGCCAGTTCACCTGAAGCGATACGCTATTATCAGTCAAGCTAAAGAATATCACAGTACTCCTGCCGGGAGCTTCTCGAGTTTGCCGATGTATTTCGCCTGTTGACGAGGCATTTGGATACCTTAAGAGAGTCATAGTTAACACTTGCTGTTGCTCCCCATTTTACAACAGGCACATCTACAAGCTTTCTCTGGCCAATTCTCCTGAAGCGATACGCTAATATCTGTTGACATAAAGACTTTCACAGTACTCCTGCCGGGAGCTTCTCGACTTTGCCGATGTATTTCGCCTATTGACGAGGCGTTTGGCTACCTTAACAGAGTCATAGTTACTCCTGCCAGTGTCTCTCCGTTAAACCACAGTCACATCTACAATATTCCTCTGCCCCTTTCAAAAGACGCGATACGCCATTATTTGTCGACATTATGACTTTCACAGTACTCCTGCTAGGGGCTCCTCCAGTTTACCAAAGCATTTCGCCTGTTGACGAGGCATTTGGCTACCTTAAGAGAGTCATAGTTACACCTGTCAGTTGCTCCCCGTTGTACCAAAGTCACATTCTCAATCTTATTCTGGCCAGTTCACCTGAAGCGATACGCCGTTATTAGTCAACCTAAAGAATTTCACAGTACTCCTGCCGGGAGCTTCTCGAGTATGCTGATGTATTTCGCCTGTTGACGAGGCATTTGGATGCCTTAAGAGAGTCATAGTTACTCCTTGCTGTTGCTCCCCATTTTACAACAGGCACATCTACAAGCTTACTCTGGCCAGTTCTCCTGAAGCGATACGCTAATATCTGTTGACATAAAGACTTTCACAGTACTCCTGCCGGGAGCTTCTCGACTTTACCGATGTATTTCGCCTATTGACGAGGCATTTGGCTACCTTAAGAGAGTCATAGTTACTCCTGCCAGTGTCTCTCCGTTAAACCACAGTCACATCTAAAATATTCCTCTGCCCCTTTCAAAAGACGCGATACGCCATTATTTGTCGACATTATGACTTTCACAGTACTCCTGCTAGGGGCTCCTCCAGTTTACCAAAGCATTTCGCCTGTTGACGAGGCATTTGGCTACCTTAAGAGAGTCATAGTTACTCCTGTCAGTTGCTCCCCGTTTTACCAAAGTCACATTCTCAATCTTATTCTGGCCAGTTCACCTGAAGCGATACGCCATTATTAGTGAACCTAAAGAATTTCACAGTACTCCTGCCGGGAGCTTCTCGAGTATGCCGATGTATTTCGCCTGTTGACGAGGCATTTGGATGCCTTAAGATAGTCATAGTTACTCCTTGCTGTTGCTCCCCATTTTACAACAGGCACATCTACAAGCTTACTCTAGCCAGTTCTCTTGAAGCGATACGCTAATATCTGTTGACATAAAGACTTTCACAGTACTCCTTCCGGGAGCTTCTCGACTTTGCCGATGTATTTCGCCTATTGACGAGGCGTTTGGCTACCTTAACAGAGTCATAGTTACTCCTGCCAGTGTCTCTCCGTTAAACCACAGTCACATCTACCATTTTCCTCTGCCCCTTTCACCAGACGCGATACGATATTATTCTTCGACATTATGACTTTCACAGTTCTCCTGCTAGGGGCTCCTCCAGTTTACCAAAGTATTTCGCCTGTTGAAGAGGCATTTGGCTACCTTAAGAGAGTCATAGTTACTCCTGTCAGTTGCTTCCCGTTTTACCAAAGTCACATTCTCAATCTTATTCTGGCCAGTTCACCTGAAGCGATACGCTATTATCAGTCAAGCTAAAGAATATCACAGTACTCCTGCCGGGAGCTTCTCGAGTTTGCCGATGTATTTCGCCTGTTGACGAGGGATTTGGATACCTTAAGAGAGTCATAGTTACCACTTGCTGTTGCTCCCCATTTTACAACAGGCACATCTACAAGCTTTCTCTGGCCAATTCTCCTGAAGCGATACGCTAATATCTGTTGACATAAAGACTTTCACAGTACTCCTGCCGGGAGCTTCTCGACTTTGCCGATGTATTTCGCCTATTGACGAGGCGTTTGGCTACCTTAACAGAGTCATAGTTACTCCTGCCAGTGTCTCTCCGTTAAACCACAGTCACATCTACAATATTCCTCTGCCCCTTTCAAAAGACGCGATACGCCATTATTTGTCGACATTATGACTTTCACAGTACTCCTGCTAGGGGCTCCTCCAGTTTACCAAAGCATTTCGCCTGTTGACGAGGCATTTGGCTACCTTAAGAGAGTCATAGTTACACCCGTCAGTTGCTCCCCGTTGTACCAAAGTCACATTCTCAATCTTATTCTGGCCAGTTCACCTGAAGCGATACGCCATTATTAGTCAACCTAAAGAATTTCACAGTACTCCTGCCGGGAGCTTCTCGAGTATGCCGATGTATTTCGCCTGTTGACGAGGCATTTGGATGCCTTAAGAGAGTCATAGTTACTCCTTGCTGTTGCTCCCCATTTTACAACAGGCACATCTACAAGCTTACTCTAGCCAGTTCTCTTGAAGCGATACGCTAATATCTGTTGACATAAAGACTTTCACAGTTCTCCTGCCGGGAGCATCTCGACTTTGCCGATGTATTTCGCACATTGTCGAGGCATTTGGCTACCTTAAGATAGTCATAGTTACTCCTGCCAGTGTCTCTCCGTTAAACCACATTCACATTTACAATTTTCCTCTGCCCTTTCACCAGACGCGATACGATATTATTTATCGACATTATGACTTTCACAGTACTCCTGCTAGGGGCTCCTCCAGTTTACCAAAGTTTTTCGCCTGTTGAAGAGGCATTTGGCTACCTTAAGAGAATCATAGTTACTCCTGTCAGTTGCTCCCCGTTTTACCAAAGTCACATTCTCAATCTTATTCTGGCCAGTTCACCTGAAGCGATACCCTATTATCAGTCAACCTAAAGAATATCACAGTACTCCTGCCGGGAGCTTCTCGAGTTTGCCGATGTATTTCGTCTGTTGACGAGGCATTTGGATACCTTAAGAGAGTCATAGTTACCACTTGCTGTTGCTCCCCATTTTACAACAGGCACATCTACAAGCTTTCTCTGGCCAATTCTCCTGAAGCGATACGCTAATATCTGTTGACATAAAGACATTCACAGTACTCCTGCCGGGAGCTTCTCGACTTTGCCGATGTATTTCGCCTATTGACGAGGCGTTTGGCTACCTTAACAGAGTCATAGTTACTCCTGCCAGTGTCTCTCCGTTAAACCACAGTCACATCTACCATTTTCCTCTGCCCCTTTCACCAGACGCGATACGATATTATTCTTCGACATTATGACTTTCACAGTTCTCCTGCTAGGGGCTCCTCCTGTTTACCAATGTATTTCGCCTGTTGACGAGGCATTTGGCTACCTTAAGAGATTCATAGTTACTCCTGTCAGTTGCTCGCCGTTTTACCAAAGTCACATTTTCAATCTTATTCTGGCCAGTTCACCTGAAGCAATACGCCATTATCAGTCAACCTAAAGAATTTCACAGTACTCCTGCCGGGAGCTTCTCGAGTAAGCCGATGTATTTCGCCTGTTGACGAGGCATTTGGATGCCTTAAGAGAGTCATAGTTACTCCTTGCTGTTGCTCCCCATTTTACAACAGGCACATCTACAAGCTTACTCTGGCCAGTTCTCCTGAAGCGATACGCTAATATCTGTTGACATAAAGACTTTCACAGTACTCCTGCCGGGAGCGTCTCGACTTTACCGATGTATTTCGCCTATTGACGAGGCATTTGGCTACCTTAAGAGAGTCATAGTTACTCCTGCCAGTGTCTCTCCGTTAAACCACAGTCACATCTAAAATATTCCTCTGCCCCTTTCAAAAGACGCGATACGCCATTATTTGTCGACATTATGACTTTCACAGTACTCCTGCTAGGGGCTCCTCCAGTTTACCAAAGCATTTCGCCTGTTGACGAGGCATTTAGCTACCTTAAGAGAGTCATAGTTACTCCTGTCAGTTGCTCCCCGTTTTACCAAAGTCACATTCTCAATCTTATTCTGGCCAGTTCACCTGAAGCGATACGCCATTATTAGTGAACCTAAAGAATTTCACAGTACTCCTGCCGGGAGCTTCTCGAGTATGCCGATGTATTTCGCCTGTTGACGAGGCATTTGGATGCCTTAAGATAGTCATAGTTACTCCTTGCTGTTGCTCCCCATTTTACAACAGGCACATCTACAAGCTTACTCTAGCCAGTTCTCTTGAAGCGATACGCTAATATCTGTTGACATAAAGACTTTCACAGTACTCCTTCCGGGAGCTTCTCGACTTTGCCGATGTATTTCGCCTATTGACGAGGCGTTTGGCTACCTTAACAGAGTCATAGTTACTCCTGCCAGTGTCTCTCCGTTAAACCACAGTCACATCTACCATTTTCCTCTGCCCCTTTCACCAGACGCGATACGATATTATTCTTCGACATTATGACTTTCACAGTTCTCCTGCTAGGGGCTCCTCCTGTTTACCAATGTATTTCGCCAGTTGACGAGGCATTTGGCTACCTTAAGAGATTCATAGTTACTCCTGTCAGTTGCTCCCCGATTTACCAAAGTCACATTTTCAATCTTATTCTGGCCAGTTCACCTGAACCGATACGCCATTATCAGTCAACCTAAAGTATATCACAGTACTCCTGCCGGGAGCTTCTCGAGTTTGCCGATGTATTTCGCCTGTTCACGAGGCATTTGGATACCTTAAGAGAGTCATAGTTACTCTTTGCTGTTGCTCCCCATTTTACAACAGGCACATCTACAAGCTTACTCTGGCCAGTTCTCCTGAAGCGATACGCTAATATCTGTTGGCATAAAGACTTTCACAGTACTCCTGCCGGGAGCATCATGACTTTGCCGATGTATTTCGCACATTGTCGAGGCATTTGGCTACCTTAAGATAGTCATAGTCACTCCTGCCAGTGTCTCTCCGTTAAACCACATTCACATTTACAATTTTCCTCTGCCTCTTTCACCAGACGCGATACGATATTATTTATCGACATTATGACTTTCACAGTACTCCTGCTAGGGGCTCCTCCAGTTTACCAAAGTATTTCGCCTGTTGAAGAGGCATTTGGCTACCTTAAGAGAGTCATAGTTACTCCTGTCAGTTGCTCCCCGTTTTACCAAAGTCACATTCTCAATCTTATTCTGGCCAGTTCACCTGAAGCGATACGCTATTATCAGTCAACCTAAAGAATATCACAGTACTCCTGCCGGGAGCTTCTCGAGTTTGCCGATGTATTTCGCCTGTTGACGAGGCATTTGGATACCTTAAGAGAGTCATAGTTACCACTTGCTGTTGCTCCCCATTTTACAACAGTCACATCTACAAGCTTTCTCTGGCCAATTCTCCTGAAGCGATACGCTAATATCTGTTGACATAAAGACTTTCACAGTACTCCTGCCGGGAGCTTCTCGACTTTGCCGATGTATTTCGCCTATTGACGAGGCGTTTGGCTACCTTAACAGAGTCATAGTTACTCCTGCCAGTGTCTCTCCGTTAAACCACAGTCACATCTACCATTTTCCTCTGCCCCTTTCACCAGACGCGATACGATATTATTCTTCGACATTATGACTTTCACAGTTCTCCTGCTAGGGGCTCCTCCTGTTTACCAATGTATTTCGCCTGTTGACGAGGCATTTGGCTACATTAAGAGATTCATAGTTACTATTGTCAGTTGCTCCCCGTTTTACCAAAGTCACATTTTCAATCTTATTCTGGCCAGTTCACCTGAACCGATACGCCATTATCAGTCAACCTAAAGTATATCACTGTACTCCTGCCGGGAGCTTCTCGAGTTTGCCGATGTATTTCGCCTGTTCACGAGGCATTTGGATACCTTAAGAGAGTCGTAGTTACTCCTTGCTGTTGCTCCCCATTTTACAACAGGCACATCTACAAGCTTACTCTGGCCAGTTCTCCTGAAGCGATACGCTAATATCTGTTGACATAAAGACTTTCACAGTACTCCTGCCGGGAGCATCTCGACTTTGCCGATGTATTTCGCACATTGTCGAGGCATTTGGCTACCTTAAGATAGTCATTGTTACTCCTGCCAGTGTCTCTCCGTTAAACCACATTCACATTTACAATTTTCCTCTGCCTCTTTCACCAGACGCGATACGATATTATTTATCGACATTATGACTTTCACAGTACTCCTGCTAGGGGCTCCTCCAGTTTACCAAAGTATTTCGCCTGTTGAAGAGGCATTTGGCTACCTTAAGAGAGTCATAGTTACTCCTGTCAGTTGCTTCCCGTTTTACCAAAGTCACATTCTCAATCTTATTCTGGCCAGTTCACCTGAAGCGATACGCTATTATCAGTCAAGCTAAGGAATATCACAGTACTCCTGCCGGGAGCTTCTCGAGTTTGCCGATGTATTTCGCCTGTTGACGAGGCATTTGGATACCTTAAGAGAGTCATAGTTACCACTTGCTGTTGCTCCCCATTTTACAACAGGCACATCTACAAGCTTTCTCTGGCCAATTCTCCTGAAGCGATACGCTAATATCTGTTGACATAAAGACTTTCACAGTACTCCTGCCGGGAGCTTCTCGACTTTGCCGATGTATTTCGCCTATTGACGAGGCGTTTGGCTACCTTAACAGAGTCATAGTTACTCCTGCCAGTGTCTCTCCGTTAAACCACAGTCACATCTACAATATTCCTCTGCCCCTTTCAAAAGAAGCGATACGCCATTATTTGTCGACATTATGACTTTCACAGTACTCCTGCTAGGGGCTCCTCCAGTTTACCAAAGCATTTCGCCTGTTGACGAGGCATTTGGCTACCTTAAGAGAGTCATAGTTACACCTGTCAGTTGCTCCCCGTTGTACCAAAGTCACATTCTCAATCTTATTCTGGCCAGTTCACCTGAAGCGATACGCCATTATTAGTCAACCTAAAGAATTTCACAGTACTCCTGCCGGGAGCTTCTCGAGTATGCCGATGTATTTCGCCTGTTGACGAGGCATTTGGATGCCTTAAGAGAGTCATAGTTACTCCTTGCTGTTGCTCCCCATTTTACAACAGGCACATCTACAAGCTTACTCTGGCCAGTTCTCCTGAAGCGATACGCTAATATCTGTTGACATAAAGACTTTCACAGTACTCCTGCCGGGAGCATCTCGACTTTGCCGATGTATTTCGCACATTGTCGAGGCATTTGGCTACCTTAAGATAGTCATAGTTACTCCTGCCAGTGTCTCTCCGTTAAACCACATTCACATTTACAATTTTCCTCTGCCTCTTTCACCAGACGCGATACGATATCATTTATCGACATTATGACTTTCACAGTACTCCTGCTAGGGGCTCCTCCAGTTTACCAAAGTATTTCGCCTGTTGAAGAGGCATTTGGCTACCTTAAGAGAGTCATAGTTACTCCTGTCAGTTGCTTCCCGTTTTACCAAAGTCACATTCTCAATCTGATTCTGGCCAGTTCACCTGAAGCGATACGCTATTATCAGTCAAGCTAAAGAATATCACAGTACTCCTGCCGGGAGCTTCTCGAGTTTGCCGATGTATTTCGCCTGTTGACGAGGCATTTGGATACCTTAAGAGAGTCATAGTTACCACTTGCTGTTGCTCCCCATTTTACAACAGGCACATCTACAAGCTTTCTCTGGCCAATTCTCCTGAAGCGATACGCTAATATCTGTTGACATAAAGACTTTCACAGTACTCCTGCCGGGAGCTTCTCGACTTTGCCGATGTATTTCGCCTATTGACGAGGCGTTTGGCTACCTTAACAGAGTCATAGTTACTCCTGCCAGTGTCTCTCCGATAAACCACAGTCACATCTACAATATTCCTCTGCCCCTTTCAAAAGACGCGATACGCCATTATTTGTCGACATTATGACTTTCACAGTACTCCTGCTAGGGGCTCCTCCAGTTTACCAAAGCATTTCGCCTGTTGACGAGGCATTTGGCTACCTTAAGAGAGTCATAGTTACACCTGTCAGTTGCTCCCCGTTGTACCAAAGTCACATTCTCAATCTTATTCTGGCCAGTTCACCTGAAGCGATACGCCATTATTAGTCAACCTAAAGAATTTCACAGTACTCCTGCCGGGAGCTTCTCGAGTATGCCGATGTATTTCGCCTGTTGACGAGGCATTTGGATGCCTTAAGAGAGTCATAGTTACTCCTTGCTGTTGCTCCCCATTTTACAACAGGCACATCTACAAGCTTACTCTAGCCAGTTCTCTTGAAGCGATACGCTAATATCTGTTGACATAAAGACTTTCACAGTTCTCCTGCCGGGTGCATCTCGACTTTGCCGATGTATTTCGCACAATGTCGAGGCATTTGGCTACCTTAAGATAGTCATAGTTACTCCTGCCAGTGTCTATCCGTTAAACCACATTCACATTTACAATTTTCCTCTGCCCTTTCACCAGACGCGATACGATATTATTTATCGACATTATGACTTTCACAGTACTCCTGCTAGGGGCTCCTCCAGTTTACCAAAGTTTTTCGCCTGTTGAAGAGGCATTTGGCTACCTTAAGCGAATCATAGTTACTCCTGTCAGTTGCTCCCCGTTTTACCAAAGTCACATTCTCAATCTTATTCTGGCCAGTTCACCTGAAGCGATACGCTATTATCAGTCAACCTAAAGAATATCACAGTACTCCTGCCGGGAGCTTCTCGAGTTTGCCGATGTATTTCGTCTGTTGACGAGGCATTTGGATACCTTAAGAGAGTCATAGTTACCACTTGCTGTTGCTCCCCATTTTACAACAGGCACATCTACAAGCTTTCTCTGGCCAATTCTCCTGAAGCGATACGCTAATATCTGTTGACATAAAGACATTCACAGTACTCCTGCCGGGAGCTTCTCGACTTTGCCGATGTATTTCGCCTATTGACGAGGCGTTTGGCTACCTTAACAGAGTCATTGTTACTCCTGCCAGTGTCTCTCCGTTAAACCACAGTCACATCTACCATTTTCCTCTGCCCCTTTCACCAGACGCGATACGATATTATTCTTCGACATTATGACTTTCACAGTTCTCCTGCTAGGGGCTCCTTCTGTTTACCAATGTATTTCGCCTGTTGACGAGGCATTTGGCTACATTAAGAGATTCATAGTTACTATTGTCCGTTGCTCCCCGTTTTACCAAAGTCACATCTTCAATCTTATTCTGGCCAGTTCACCTGAACCGATACGCCATTATCAGTCTACCTAAAGTATATCACTGTACTCCTGCCGGGAGCTTCTCGAGTTTGCCGATGTATTTCGCCTGTTCACGAGGCATTTGGATACCTTAAGAGAGTCGTAGTTACTCCTTGCTGTTGCTCCCCATTTTACAACAGGCACATCTACAAGCTTACTCTGGCCAGTTCTCCTGAAGCGATACGCTAATATCTGTTGACATAAAGACTTTCACAGTACTCCTGCCGGGAGCATCTCGACTTTGCCGATGTATTTCGCACATTGTCGAGGCATTTGGCTACCTTAAGATAGTCATTGTTACTCCTGCCAGTGTCTCTCCGTTAAACCACATTCACATTTACAATTTTCCTCTGCCTCTTTCACCAGACGCGATACGATATTATTTATCGACATTATGACTTTCACAGTACTCCTGCTAGGGGCTCCTCCAGTTTACCAAAGTATTTCGCCTGTTGAAGAGGCATTTGGCTACCTTAAGAGAGTCATAGTTACTCCTGTCAGTTGCTTCCCGTTTTACCAAAGTCACATTCTCAATCTTATTCTGGCCAGTTCTCCTGAAGCGATACGCTATTATCAGTCAAGCTAAAGAATATCACAGTACTCCTGCCGGGAGCTTCTCGAGTTTGCCGATGTATTTCGCCTGTTGACGAGGCATTTGGATACCTTAAGAGAGTCATAGTTACCACTTGCTGTTGCTCCCCATTTTACAACAGGCACATCTACAAGCTTTCTCTGGCCAATTCTCCTGAAGCGATACGCTAATATCTGTTGACATAAAGACTTTCACAGTACTCCTGCCGGGAGCTTCTCGACTTTGTCGATGTATTTCGCCTATTGACGAGGCGTTTGGCTACCTTAACAGAGTCATAGTAACTCCTGCCAGTGTCTCTCCGTTAAACCACAGTCACATCTACAATATTCCTCTGCCCCTTTCAAAAGACGCGATACGCCATTATTTGTCGACATTATGACTTTCACAGTACTCCTGCTAGGGGCTCCTCCAGTTTACCAAAGCATTTCGCCTGTTGACGAGGCATTTGGCTACCTTAAGAGAGTCATAGTTACACCTGTCAGTTGCTCCCCGTTGTACCAAAGTCACATTCTCAATCTTATTCTGGCCAGTTCACCTGAAGCGATACGCCATTATTAGTCAACCTAAAGAATTTCACAGTACTCCTGCCGGGAGCTTCTCGAGTATGCCGATGTATTTCGCCTGTTGACGAGGCATTTGGATGCCTTAAGAGAGTCATAGTTACTCCTTGCTGTTGCTCCCCATTTTACAACAGGCACATCTACAAGCTTACTCTGGCCAGTTCTCCTGAAGCGATACGCTAATATCTGTTGACATAAAGACTTTCACAGTACTCCTGCCGGGAGCATCTCGACTTTGCCGATGTATTTCGCACATTGTCGAGGCATTTGGCTACCTTAAGATAGTCATTGTTACTCCTGCCAGTGTCTCTCCGTTAAACCACATTCACATTTACAATTTTCCTCTGCCTCTTTCACCAGACGCGATACGATATCATTTATCGACATTATGACTTTCACAGTACTCCTGCTAGGGGCTCCTCCAGTTTACCAAAGTATTTCGCCTGTTGAAGAGGCATTTGGCTACCTTAAGAGAGTCATAGTTACTCCTGTCAGTTGCTTCCCGTTTTACCAAAGTCACATTCTCAATCTTATTCTGGCCAGTTCACCTGAAGCGATACGCTATTATCAGTCAAGCTAAAGAATATCACAGTACTCCTGCCGGGAGCTTCTCGAGTTTGCCGATGTATTTCGCCTGTTGACGAGGCATTTGGATACCTTAAGAGAGTCATAGTTACCACTTGCTGTTGCTCCCCATTTTACAACAGGCACATCTACAAGCTTTCTCTGGCCAATTCTCCTGAAGCGATACGCTAATATCTGTTGACATAAAGACTTTCACAGTACTCCTGCCGGGAGCTTCTCGACTTTGCCGATGTATTTCGCCTATTGACGAGGCGTTTGGCTACCTTAACAGAGTCATAGTTACTCCTGCCAGTGTCTCTCCGTTAAACCACAGTCACATCTACAATATTCCTCTGCCCCTTTCAAAAGACGCGATACGCCATTATTTGTCGACATTATGACTTTCACAGTACTCCTGCTAGGGGCTCCTCCAGTTTACCAAAGCATTTCGCCTGTTGACGAGGCATTTGGCTACCTTAAGAGAGTCATAGTTACACCTGTCAGTTGCTCCCCGTTGTACCAAAGTCACATTCTCAATCTTATTCTGGCCAGTTCACCTGAAGCGATACGCCATTATTAGTCAACCTAAAGAATTTCACAGTACTCCTGCCGGGAGCTTCTCGAGTATGCCGATGTATTTCGCCTGTTGACGAGGCATTTGGATGCCTTAAGAGAGTCATAGTTACTCCTTGCTGTTGCTCCCCATTTTACAACAGGCACATCTACAAGCTTACTCTAGCCAGTTCTCTTGAAGCGATACGCTAACATCTGTTGACATAAAGACTTTCACAGTTCTCCTGCCGGGAGCATCTCGACTTTGCCGATGTATTTCGCACATTGTCGAGGCATTTGGCTACCTTAAGATAGTCATAGTTACTCCTGCCAGTGTCTCTCCGTTAAACCACATTCACATTTACAATTTTCCTCTGCCCTTTCACCAGACGCGATACGATATTATTTATCGACATTATGACTTTCACAGTACTCCTGCTAGGGGCTCCTCCAGTTTACCAAAGTTTTTCGCCTGTTGAAGAGGCATTTGGCTACCTTAAGAGAATCATAGTTACTCCTGTCAGTTGCTCCCCGTTTTACCAAAGTCACATTCTCAATCTTATTCTGGCCAGTTCACCTGAAGCGATACGCTATTATCAGTCAACCTAAAGAATATCACAGTACTCCTGCCGGGAGCTTCTCGAGTTTGCCGATGTATTTCGTCTGTTGACGAGGCATTTGGATACCTTAAGAGAGTCATAGTTACCACTTGCTGTTGCTCCCCATTTTACAACAGGCACATCTACAAGCTTTCTCTGGCCAATTCTCCTGAAGCGATACGCTAATATCTGTTGACATAAAGACTTTCACAGTACTCCTGCCGGGAGCTTCTCGACTTTGCCGATGTATTTCGCCTATTGACGAGGCGTTTGGCTACCTTAACAGAGTCATAGTTACTCCTGCCAGTGTCTCTCCGTTAAACCACAGTCACATCTACAATATTCCTCTGCCCCTTTCAAAAGACGCGATACGCCATTATTTGTCGACATTATGACTTTCACAGTACTCCTGCTAGGGGCTCCTCCAGTTTACCAAAGCATTTCGCCTGTTGACGAGGCATTTGGCTACCTTAAGAGAGTCATAGTTACACCTGTCAGTTGCTCCCCGTTGTACCAAAGTCACATTCTCAATCTTATTCTGGCCAGTTCACCTGAAGCGATACGCCATTATTAGTCAACCTAAAGAATTTCACAGTACTCCTGCCGGGAGCTTCTCGAGTATGCCGATGTATTTCGCCTGTTGACGAGGCATTTGGATGCCTTAAGAGAGTCATAGTTACTCCTTGCTGTTGCTCCCCATTTTACAACAGGCACATCTACAAGCTTACTCTAGCCAGTTCTCTTGAAGCGATACGCTAACATCTGTTGACATAAAGACTTTCACAGTTCTCCTGCCGGGAGCATCTCGACTTTGCCGATGTATTTCGCACATTGTCGAGGCATTTGGCTACCTTAAGATAGTCATAGTTACTCCTGCCAGTGTCTCTCCGTTAAACCACATTCACATTTACAATTTTCCTCTGCCCTTTCACCAGACGCGATACGATATTATTTATCGACATTATGACTTTCACAGTACTCCTGCTAGGGGCTCCTCCAGTTTACCAAAGTTTTTCGCCTGTTGAAGAGGCATTTGGCTACCTTAAGAGAATCATAGTTACTCCTGTCAGTTGCTCCCCGTTTTACCAAAGTCACATTCTCAATCTTATTCTGGCCAGTTCACCTGAAGCGATACGCTATTATCAGTCAACCTAAAGAATATCACAGTACTCCTGCCGGGAGCTTCTCGAGTTTGCCGATGTATTTCGTCTGTTGACGAGGCATTTGGATACCTTAAGAGAGTCATAGTTACCACTTGCTGTTGCTCCCCATTTTACAACAGGCACATCTACAAGCTTTCTCTGGCCAATTCTCCTGAAGCGATACGCTAATATCTGTTGACATAAAGACATTCACAGTACTCCTTCCGGGAGCTTCTCGACTTTGCCGATGTATTTCGCCTATTGACGAGGCGTTTGGCTACCTTAACAGAGTCATTGTTACTCCTGCCAGTGTCTCTCCATTAAACCACAGTCACATCTACCATTTTCCTCTGCCCCTTTCACCAGACGCGATACGATATTATTCTTCGACATTATGACTTTCACAGTTCTCCTGCTAGGGGCTCCTCCTGTTTACCAATGTATTTCGAATGTTGACGAGGCATTTGGCTACCTTAAGAGATTCATAGTTACTCCTGTCAGTTGCTCCCCGTTTTACCAAAGTCACATTTTCAATCTTATTCTGGCCAGTTCACCTGAAGCGATACGCCATTATCAGTCAACCTAAAGAATTTCACAGTACTCCTGCCGGGAGCTTCTCGAGTATGCCGATGTATTTCGCCTGTTGACGAGGCATTTGGATGCCTTAAGAGAGTCATAGTTACTCCTTGCTGTTGCTCCCCATTTTACAACAGGCACATCTACAAGCTTACTCTGGCCAGTTCTCTTGAAGCGATACGCTAATATCTGTTGACATAAAGACTTTCACAGTACTCCTGCCGGGAGCATCTCGACTTTGCCGATGTATTTCGCACATTGTCGAGGCATTTGGCTACCTTAAGATAATCATAGTTACTCCTGCCAGTGTCTCTCCGTTAAACCACATTCACATTTACAATTTTCCTCTGCCTCTTTCACCAGACGCGATACGATATTATTTATCGACATTATGACTTTCACAGTACTCCTGCTAGGGGCTCCTCCAGTTTACCAAAGTATTTCGCCTGTTGAAGAGGCATTTGGCTACCTTAAGAGAGTCATAGTTACTCCTGTCAGTTGCTCCCCGTTTTACCAAAGTCACATTCTCAATCTTATTCTGGCCAGTTCACCTGAAGCGATACGCTATTATCAGTCAACCTAAAGAATATCACAGTACTCCTGCCGGGAGCTTCTCGAGTTTGCCGATGTATTTCGCCTGTTGACGAGGCATTTGGATACCTTAAGAGAGTCATAGTTACCACTTGCTGTTGCTCCCCATTTTACAACAGGCACATCTACAAGCTTTCTCTGGCCAATTCTCCTGAAGCGATACGCTAATATCTGTTGACATAAAGACTTTCACAGTACTCCTGCCGGGAGCTTCTCGACTTTGCCGATGTATTTCGCCTATTGACGAGGCGTTTGGCTACCTTAACAGAGTCATAGTTACTCCTGCCAGTGTCTCTCCGTTAAACCACAGTCACATCTACCATTTTCCTCTGCCCCTTTCACCAGACGCGATACGATATTATTCTTCGACATTATGACTTTCACAGTTCTCCTGCTAGGGGCTCCTCCTGTTTACCAATGTATTTCGCCTGTTGACGAGGCATTTGGCTACCTTAAGAGATTCATAGTTACTCCTGTCAGTTGCTCCCCGTTTTACCAAAGTCACATTTTCAATCTTATTCTGGCCAGTTCACCTGAAGCGATACGCCATTATCAGTCAACCTAAAGTATATCACTGTACTCCTGCCGGGAGCTTCTCGAGTTTGCCGATGTATTTCGCCTGTTCACGAGGCATTTGGATACCTTAAGAGAGTCATAGTTACTCCTTGCTGTTGCTCCCCATTTTACAACAGGCACATCTACAAGCTTACTCTGGCCAGTTCTCCTGAAGCGATACGCTAATATCTGTTGACATAAAGACTTTCACAGTTCTCCTGCCGGGAGCATCTCGACTTTGCCGATGTATTTCGCACATTGTCGAGGCATTTGGCTACCTTAAGATGGTCATAGTTACTCCTGCCAGTGTCTCTCCGTTAAACCACATTCACATTTACAATTTTCCTCTGCCCTTTCACCAGACGCGATACGATATTATTTATCGACATTATGACTTTCACAGTACTCCTGCTAGGGGCTCCTCCAGTTTACCAAAGTTTTTCGCCAGTTGAAGAGGCATTTGGCTACCTTAAGAGAATCATAGTTACTCCTGTCAGTAGCTCCCCGTTTTACCAAAGTCACATTCTCAATCTTATTCTGGCCAGTTCACCTGAAGCGATACGCTGTTATCAGTCAACCTAAAGAATATCACAGTACTCCTGCCGGGAGCTTCTCGAGTTTGCCGATGTATTTCGTCTGTTGACGAGGCATTTGGATACCTTAAGAGAGTCATAGTTACCACTTGCTGTTGCTCCCCATTTTACAACAGGCACATCTACAAGCTTTCTCTGGCCAATTCTCCTGAAGCGATACGCTAATATCTGTTGACATAAAGACATTCACAGTACTCCTGCCGGGAGCTTCTCGACTTTGCCGATGTATTTCGCCTATTGACGAGGCGTTTGGCTACCTTAACAGAGTCATAGTTACTCCTGCCAGTGTCTCTCCGTTAAACCACAGTCACATCTACCATTTTCCTCTGCCCCTTTCACCAGACGCGATACGATATTATTCTTCGACATTATGACTTTCACAGTTCTCCTGCTAGGGGCTCCTCCTGTTTACCAATGTATTTCGCCTGTTGACGAGGCATTTGGCTACCTTAAGAGATTCATAGTTACTCCTGTCAGTTGCTCCCCGTTTTACCAAAGTCACATTTTCAATCTTATTCTGGCCAGTTCACCTGAAGCGATACGCCATTATCAGTCAACCTAAAGAATTTCACAGTACTCCTGCCGGGAGCTTCTCGAGTATGCCGATGTATTTCGCCTGTTGACGAGGCATTTGGATGCCTTAAGAGAGTCATAGTTACTCCTTGCTGTTGCTCCCCATTTTACAACAGGCACATCTACAAGCTTACTCTGGCCAGTTCTCTTGAAGCGATACGCTAATATCTGTTGACATAAAGACTTTCACAGTACTCCTGCCGGGAGCATCTCGACTTTGCCGATGTATTTCGCACATTGTCGAGGCATTTGGCTACCTTAAGATAGTCATAGTTACTCCTGCCAGTGTCTCTCCGTTAAACCACATTCACATTTACAATTTTCCTCTGCCTCTTTCACCAGACGCGATACGATATTATTTATCGACATTATGACTTTCACAGTACTCCTGCTAGGGGCTCCTCCAGTTTACCAAAGTATTTCGCCTGTTGAAGAGGCATTTGGCTACCTTAAGAGAGTCATAGTTACTCCTGTCAGTTGCTCCCCGTTTTACCAAAGTCACATTCTCAATCTTATTCTGGCCAGTTCACCTGAAGCGATACGCTATTATCAGTCAACCTAAAGAATATCACAGTACTCCTGCCGGGAGCTTCTCGAGTTTGCCGATGTATTTCGCCTGTTGACGAGGCATTTGGATACCTTAAGAGAGTCATAGTTACCACTTGCTGTTGCTCCCCATTTTACAACAGGCACATCTACAAGCTTTCTCTGGCCAATTCTCCTGAAGCGATACGCTAATATCTGTTGACATAAAGACTTTCACAGTACTCCTGCCGGGAGCTTCTCGACTTTGCCGATGTATTTCGCCTATTGACGAGGCGTTTGGCTACCTTAACAGAGTCATAGTTACTCCTGCCAGTGTCTCTCCGTTAAACCACAGTCACATCTACCATTTTCCTCTGCCCCTTTCACCAGACGCGATACGATATTATTCTTCGACATTATGACTTTCACAGTTCTCCTGCTAGGGGCTCCTCCTGTTTACCAATGTATTTCGCCTGTTGACGAGGCATTTGGCTACCTTAAGAGATTCATAGTTACTCCTGTCAGTTGCTCCCCGTTTTACCAAAGTCACATTTTCAATCTTATTCTGGCCAGTTCACCTGAAGCGATACGCCATTATCAGTCAACCTAAAGTATATCACTGTACTCCTGCCGGGAGCTTCTCGAGTTTGCCGATGTATTTCGCCTGTTCACGAGGCATTTGGATACCTTAAGAGAGTCATAGTTACTCCTTGCTGTTGCTCCCCATTTTACAACAGGCACATCTACAAGCTTACTCTGGCCAGTTCTCCTGAAGCGATACGCTAATATCTGTTGACATAAAGACTTTCACAGTTCTCCTGCCGGGAGCATCTCGACTTTGCCGATGTATTTCGCACATTGTCGAGGCATTTGGCTACCTTAAGATAGTCATAGTTACTCCTGCCAGTGTCTCTCCGTTAAACCACATTCACATTTACAATTTTCCTCTGCCCTTTCACCAGACGCGATACGATATTATTTATCGACATTATGACTTTCACAGTACTCCTGCTAGGGGCTCCTCCAGTTTACCAAAGTTTTTCGCCTGTTGAAGAGGCATTTGGCTACCTTAAGAGAATCATAGTTACTCCTGTCAGTTGCTCCCCGTTTTACCAAAGTCACATTCTCAATCTTATTCTGGCCAGTTCACCTGAAGCGATACGCTATTTTCAGTCAACCTAAAGAATATCACAGTACTCCTGCCGGGAGCTTCTCGAGTTTGCCGATGTATTTCGTCTGTTGACGAGGCATTTGGATACCTTAAGAGAGTCATAGTTACCACTTGCTGTTGCTCCCCATTTTACAACAGGCACATCTACAAGCTTTCTCTGGCCAATTCTCCTGAAGCGATACGCTAATATCTGTTGACATAAAGACATTCACAGTACTCCTGCCGGGAGCTTCTCGACTTTGCCGATGTATTTCGCCTATTGACGAGGCGTTTGGCTACCTTAACAGAGTCATAGTTACTCCTGCCAGTGTCTCTCCGTTAAACCACAGTCACATCTACCATTTTCCTCTGCCCCTTTCACCAGACGCGATACGATATTATTCTTCGACATTATGACTTTCACAGTTCTCCTGCTAGGGGCTCCTCCTGTTTACCAATGTATTTCGCCTGTTGACGTGGCATTTGGCTACCTTAAGAGATTCATAGTTACTCCTGTCAGTTGCTCCCCGTTTTACCAAAGTCACATTTTCAATCTTATTCTGGCCAGTTCACCTGAAGCGATACGCCATTATCAGTCAACCTAAAGAATTTCACAGTACTCCTGCCGGGAGCTTCTCGAGTATGCCGATGTATTTCGCCTGTTGACGAGGCATTTGGATGCCTTAAGAGAGTCATAGTTACTCCTTGCTGTTGCTCCCCATTTTACAACAGGCACATCTACAAGCTTACTCTGGCCAGTTCTCTTGAAGCGATACGCTAATATCTGTTGACATAAAGACTTTCACAGTACTCCTGCCGGGAGCATCTCGACTTTGCCGATGTATTTCGCACATTGTCGAGGCATTTGGCTACCTTAAGATAGTCATAGTTACTCCTGCCAGTGTCTCTCCGTTAAACCACATTCACATTTACAATTTTCCTCTGCCTCTTTCACCAGACGCGATACGATATTATTTATCGACATTATGACTTTCACAGTACTCCTGCTAGGGGCTCCTCCAGTTTACCAAAGTATTTCGCCTGTTGAAGAGGCATTTGGCTACCTTAAGAGAGTCATAGTTACTCCTGTCAGTTGCTCCCCGTTTTACCAAAGTCACATTCTCAATCTTATTCTGGCCAGTTCACCTGAAGCGATACGCTATTATCAGTCAACCTAAAGAATATCACAGTACTCCTGCCGGGAGCTTCTCGAGTTTGCCGATGTATTTCGCCTGTTGACGAGGCATTTGGATACCTTAAGAGAGTCATAGTTACCACTTGCTGTTGCTCCCCATTTTACAACAGGCACATCTACAAGCTTTCTCTGGCCAATTCTCCTGAAGCGATACGCTAATATCTGTTGACATAAAGACTTTCACAGTACTCCTGCCGGGAGCTTCTCGACTTTGCCGATGTATTTCGCCTATTGACGAGGCGTTTGGCTACCTTAACAGAGTCATAGTTACTCCTGCCAGTGTCTCTCCGTTAAACCACAGTCACATCTACCATTTTCCTCTGCCCCTTTCACCAGACGCGATACGATATTATTCTTCGACATTATGACTTTCACAGTTCTCCTGCTAGGGGCTCCTCCTGTTTACCAATGTATTTCGCCTGTTGACGAGGCATTTGGCTACCTTAAGAGATTCATAGTTACTCCTGTCAGTTGCTCCCCGTTTTACCAAAGTCACATTTTCAATCTTATTCTGGCCAGTTCACCTGAAGCGATACGCCATTATCAGTCAACCTAAAGTATATCACTGTACTCCTGCCGGGAGCTTCTCGAGTATGCCGATGTATTTCGCCTGTTCACGAGGCATTTGGATACCTTAAGAGAGTCATAGTTACTCCTTGCTGTTGCTCCCCATTTTACAACAGGCACATCTACAAGCTTACTCTGGCCAGTTCTCCTGAAGCGATACGCTAATATGTGTTGACATAAAGACTTTCACAGTACTCCTGCCGGGAGCATCTCGACTTTGCCGATGTATTTCGCACATTGTCGAGGCATTTGGCTACCTTAAGATAGTCATAGTTACTCCTGCCAGTGTCTCTCCGTTAAACCACATTCACATTTACAATTTTCCCCAGCCCTTTCTACAGACGCGATACGATATTATTTATCGACATTATGACTTTCACAGTACTCCTGCTAGGGGCTCCTCCAGTTTACCAAAGTATTTCGCCTGTTGAAGAGGCATTTGGCTACCTTAAGAGAATCATAGTTACTCCTGTCAGTTGCTCCCCGTTTTACCAAAGTCACATTCTCAATCTTATGCTGGCCAGTTCACCTGAAGCTATACGCTATTATCAGTCAACCTAAAGAATATCACAGTACTCCTGCCGGGAGCTTCTCGAGTTTGCCGATGTAATTCGCCTGTTGACGAGGCATTTGGATACCTTAAGAGAGTCATAGTTACCACTTGCTGTTGCTCCCCATTTTACAACAGGCACATCTACAAGCTTTCTCTGGCCAATTCTCCTGAAGCGATACGCTAATATCTGTTGACATAAAGACTTTCACAGTACTCCTGCCGGGAGCTTCTCGACTTTGCCGATGTATTTCGCCTATTGACGAGGCGTTTGGCTACCTTAACAGAGTCATAGTTACTCCTGCCAGTGTCTCTCCGTTAAACCACAGTCACATCTACCATTTTCCTCTGCCCCTTTCACCAGACGCGATACGATATTATTCTTCGACATTATGACTTTCACAGTTCTCTTGCTAGGGGCTCCTCCTGTTTACCAATGTATTTTGCCAGTTGACGAAGCATTTGGCTTTCTTAAGAGATTCATAGTTACTCCTGTCAGTTGCTCCCCGTTTTACCAAAGTCACATTTTCAATCTTATTCCGGCCAGTTCACCTGAACCGATACGCCATTATCAGTCAACCTAAAGTATATCACAGTGCTCCTGCCGGGAGCTTCTCGAGTTTGCCGATGTATTTCGCCTGTTCACGAGGCATTTGGATACCTTAAGAGAGTCATAGTTACTCCTTGCTGTTGCTCCCCATTTTACAACAGGCACATCTACAAGCTTACTCTGGCCAGTTCTCCTGAAGCGATACGCTAATATCTGTTGACATAAAGACTTTCACAGTACTCCTGCCGGGAGCTTCTCGACTTTACCGATGTATTTCGCCTATTGACGAGGCATTTGGCTACCTTAAGAGAGTCATAGTTACTCCTGCCAGTGTCTCTCCGTTAAACCACAGTCACATCTACAATATTCCTCTGCCCCTTTCAAAAGACGCGATACGCCATTATTTGTCGACACTATGACTTTCACAGTACTCCTGCTAGGGGCTCCTCCAGTTTACCAAAGCATTTCGCCTGTTGACGAGGCATTTGGCTACCTTAAGAGAGTCATAGTTACACCTGTCATTTGCTCCCCGTTTTACCAAAGTCACATTCTCAATCTTATTCTGGCCAGTTCACCTGAAGCGATACGCCATTATTAGTCAACCTAAAGAATTTCACAGTACTCCTGCCGGGAGCTTCTCGAGTATGCCGATGTATTTCGCCTGTTGACGAGGCATTTGGATGCCTTAAGAGAGTCATAGTTACTCCTTGCTGTTGCTCCCCATTTTACAACAGGCACATCTACAAGCTTACTCTAGCCAGTTCTCTTGAAGCGATACGCTAATATCTGTTGACATAAAGACTTTCACAGTACTCCTGCCGGGAGCATCTCGACTTTGCCGATGTATTTCGCACATTGTCGAGGCATTTGGCTACCTTAAGATAGTCATAGTTACTCCTGCCAGTGTCTCTCCGTTAAACCACATTCACATTTACAATTTTCCTCTGCCCTTTCACCAGACGCGATACGATATTATTTATCGACATTATGACTTTCACAGTACTCCTGCTAGGGGCTCCTCCAGTTTACCAAAGTATTTCGCCTGTTGAAGAGTCATTTGGCTACCTTAAGAGAATCATAGTTACTCCTGTCAGTTGCTCCCCATTTTACCAAAGTCACATTCTTAATCTTATTCTGGACAGTTCACCTGAAGCGATACGCTATTATCAGTCAACCTAAAGAATATCACAGTACTCCTGCCGGGAGCTTCTCGAGTTTGCCGATGTATTTCGTCTGTTGACGAGGCATTTGGATACCTTAAGAGAGTCATAGTTACCACTTGCTGTTGCTCCCCATTTTACAACAGGCACATCTACAAGCTCTCTCTGGCCAATTCTCCTGAAGCGATACGCTAATATCTGTTGACATAAAGACTTTCACAGTACTCCTGCCGGGAGCTTCTCGACTTTGCCGATGTATTTCGCCTATTGACGAGGCGTTTGGCTACCTTAACAGAGTCATAGTTACTCCTGCCAGTGTCTCTCCGTTAAACCACAGTCACATCTACCATTTTCCTCTGCCCCTTTCACCAGACGCGATACGATATTATTCTTCGACATTATGACTTTCACAGTTCTCCTGCTAGGGGCTCCTCCTGTTTACCAATGTATCTCGCCTGTTGCCGAGGCATTTGGCTACCTTAAGAGATTCATAGTTACTCCTGTCAGTTGCTCCCCGTTTTAATAAAGTCACGTTTTCAATCTTATTCTGGCCAGTTCACCTGAAGCGATACGCCATTTGCAGTCAACCTAAAGAATTTCACAGTACTCCTGCCGGGAGCTTCTCGAGTATGCCGATGTAATTCCCCTGTTGACGAGGCATTTGGATGCCTTAAGAGAGTCATAGTTACTCCTTGCTGTTGCTCCCCATTTTACAACAGGCACATCTACAAGCTTACTCTGGCCAGTTCTCTTGAAGCGATACGCTAATATCTGTTGACGTAAAGACTTTCACAGTACTCCTGCCGGGAGAATCTCGACTTTGCCGATGTATTTCGCACATTGTCGAGGCATTTGGCTACTTTAAGATAGTCATAGTTACTCCTGCCAGTGTCTCTCCGTTAAACCACATTCACATTTACAATTTTCCTCTGCCCTTTCACCAGACGCGATACGATATTATTTATCGACATTATGACTTTCACAGTACTCCTGCTAGGGGCTCCTCCAGTTTACCAAAGTTTTTCGCCTGTTGAAGAGGCATTTGGCTACCTTAAGAGAATCATAGTTACTCCTGTCAGTTGCTCCCCGTTTTACCAAAGTCACATTCTCAATCTTATTCTGGCCAGTTCACCTGAAGCGATACGCTATTATCAGTCAACCTAAAGAATATCACAGTACTCCTGCCGGGAGCTTCTCGAGTTTGCCGATGTATTTCGTCTGTTGACGAGGCATTTGGATACCTTAAGAGAGTCATAGTTACAACTTGCTGTTGCTCCCCATTTTACAACAGGCACATCTACAAGCTTTCTCTGGCCAATTCTCCTGAAGCGATACGCTAATATCTGTTGACATAAAGACATTCACAGTACTCCTGGCGGGAGCTTCTCGACTTTGCCGATGTATTTTGCGTATTGACGAGGCGTTTGGCTACCTTAACAGAGTCATAGTTACTCCTGCCAGTGTCTCTCCGTTAAACCACAGTCACATCTACCATTTTCCTCTGCCCCTTTCACCAGACGCGATACGATATTATTCTTCGACATTATGACTTTCACAGTTCTCCTGCTAGGGGCTCCTCCTGTTTACCAATTTATTTTGCCAGTTGACGAAGCATTTGGCTACCTTAAGAGATTCATAGTTACTCCTGTCAGTTGCTCCCCGTTTTACCAAAGTCACATTTTCAATCTTATTCCGGCCAGTTCACCTGAACCGATACGCCATTATTAGTCAACCTAAAGTATATCACAGGGCTCCTGCCGGGAGCTTCTCGAGTTTGCCGATGTATTTCGCCTGTTCACGAGGCATTTGGATACCTTAAGAGAGTCTTAGTTACTCCTTGCTGTTGCTCCCCATTTTACAACAGGCACATCTACAAGCTTACTCTGGCCAGTTCTCCTGAAGCGATACGCTAATATCTGTTGACATAAAGACTTTCACAGTACTCCTGCCGGGAGCATCTCGACTTTGCCGATGTATTTCGCACATTGTCGAGGCATTTGGCTACCTTAAGATAGTCATAGTTACTCCTGCCAGTGTCTCTCCGTTAAACCACATTCACATTTACAATTTTCCTCTGCCCTTTCACCAGACGCGATACGATATTATTTATCGACATTATGACTTTCACAGTACTCCTGCTAGGGGCTCCTCCAGTTTACCAAAGTATTTCGCCTGTTGAAGAGTCATTTGGCTACCTTAAGAGAATCATAGTTACTCCTGTCAGTTGCTCCCCATTTTACCAAAGTCACATTCTTAATCTTATTCTGGACAGTTCACCTGAAGCGATACGCTATTATCAGTCAACCTAAAGAATATCACAGTACTCCTGCCGGGAGCTTCTCGAGTTTGCCGATGTATTTCGTCTGTTGACGAGGCATTTGGATACCTTAAGAGAGTCATAGTTACCACTTGCTGTTGCTCCCCATTTTACAACAGGCACATCTACAAGCTTTCTCTGGCCAATTCTCCTGAAGCGATACGCTAATATCTGTTGACATAAAGACTTTCACAGTACTCCTGCCGGGAGCTTCTCGACTTTGCCGATGTATTTCGCCTATTGACGAGGCGTTTGGCTACCTTAACAGAGTCATAGTTACTCCTGCCAGTGTCTCTCCGTTAAACCACAGTCACATCTACCATTTTCCTCTGCCCCTTTCACCAGACGCGATACGATATTATTCTTCGACATTATGACTTTCACAGTTCTCCTGCTAGGGGCTCCTCCTGTTTACCAATGTATCTCGCCTGTTGCCGAGGCACTTGGCTACCTTAAGAGATTCATAGTTACTCCTGTCAGTTGCTCCCCGTTTTAATAAAGTCACATTTTCAATCTTATTCTGGCCAGTTCACCTGAAGCGATACGCCATTTGCAGTCAACCTAAAGAATTTCACAGTACTCCTGCCGGGAGCTTCTCGAGTATGCCGATGTAATTCCCCTGTTGACGAGGCATTTGGATGCCTTAAGAGAGTCATAGTTACTCCTTGCTGTTGCTCCCCATTTTACAACAGGCACATCTACAAGCTTACTCTGGCCAGTTCTCTTGAAGCGATACGCTAATATCTGTTGACGTAAAGACTTTCACAGTACTCCTGCCGGGAACATCTCGACTTTGCCGATGTATTTCGCACATTGTCGAGGCATTTGGCTACCTTAAGATAGTCATAGTTACTCCTGCCAGTGTCTCTCCGTTAAACCACATTCACATTTACAATTTTCCTCTGCCCTTTCACCAGACGCGATACGATATTATTTATCGACATTATGACTTTCACAGTACTCCTGCTAGGGGCTCCTCCAGTTTACCAAAGTTTTTCGCCTGTTGAAGAGGCATTTGGCTACCTTAAGAGAATCATAGTTACTCCTGTCAGTTGCTCCCCGTTTTACCAAAGTCACATTCTCAATCTTATTCTGGCCAGTTCACCTGAAGCGATACGCTATTATCAGTCAACCTAAAGAATATCACAGTACTCCTGCCGGGAGCTTCTCGAGTTTGCCGATGTATTTCGTCTGTTGACGAGGCATTTGGATACCTTAAGAGAGTCATAGTTACCACTTGCTGTTGCTCCCCATTTTACAACAGGCACATCTACAAGCTTTCTCTGGCCAATTCTCCTGAAGCGATACGCTAATATCTGTTGACATAAAGACATTCACAGTACTCCTGGCGGGAGCTTCTCGACTTTGCCGATGTATTTTGCCTATTGACGAGGCGTTTGGCTACCTTAACAGAGTCATAGTTACTCCTGCCAGTGTCTCTCCGTTAAACCACAGTCACATCTACCATTTTCCTCCGCCCCTTTCACCAGACGCGATACGATATTATTCTTCGACATTATGACTTTCACAGTTCTCCTGCTAGGGGCTCCTCCTGTTTACCAATGTATTTTGCCAGTTGACGAAGCATTTGGCTACCTTAAGAGATTCATAGTTACTCCTGTCAGTTGCTCCCCGTTTTACCAAAGTCACATTTTCAATCTTATTCCGGCCAGTTCACCTGAACCGATACGCCATTATTAGTCAACCTAAAGTATATCACAGGGCTCCTGCCGGGAGCTTCTCGAGTTTGCCGATGTATTTCGCCTGTTCACGAGGCATTTGGATACCTTAAGAGAGTCTTAGTTACTCCTTGCTGTTGCTCCCCATTTTACAACAGGCACATCTACAAGCTTACTCTGGCCAGTTCTCCTGAAGCGATACGCTAATATCTGTTGACATAAAGACTTTCACAGTACTCCTGCCGGGAGCTTCTCGACTTTACCGATGTATTTCGCCTATTGACGAGGCATTTGGCTACCTTAAGAGAGTCATAGTTACTCCTGCCAGTGTCTCTCCGTTAAACCACAGTCACATCTACAATATTCCTCTGCCCCTTTCAAAAGACGCGAGACGCCATTATTTGTCGACATTATGACTTTCACAGTACTCCTGCTAGGGGCTCCTCCAGTTTACCAAAGCATTTCGCCTGTTGACGAGGCATTTGGCTACCTTAAGAGAGTCATAGTTACACCTGTCAGTTGCTCCCCGTTTTACCAAAGTCACATTCTCAATCTTATTCTGGCCAGTTCACCTGAAGCGATACGCCATTATTAGTCAACCTAAAGAATTTCACAGTACTCCTGCCGGGAGCTTCTCGAGTATGCCGATGTATTTCGCCTGTTGACGAGGCATTTGGATGCCTTAAGAGAGTCATAGTTACTCCTTGCTGTTGCTCCCCATTTTACAACAGGCACATCTACAAGCTTACTCTAGCCAGTTCTCTTGAAGCGATACGCTAATATCTGTTGACATAAAGACTTTCACAGTACTCCTGCCGGGAGCATCTCGACTTTGCCGATGTATTTCGCACATTGTCGAGGCATTTGGCTACCTTAAGATAGTCATAGTTACTCCTGCCAGTGTCTCTCCGTTAAACCACATTCACATTTACAATTTTCCTCTGCCCTTTCACCAGACGCGATACGATATTATTTATCGACATTATGACTTTCACAGTACTCCTGCTAGGGGCTCCTCCAGTTTACCAAAGTGTTTCGCCTGTTGAAGAGGCATTTGGCTACCTTAAGAGAGTCATAGTTACTCCTGTCAGTTGCTCCCCGTTTTACCAAAGTCACATTTTCAATCTTATTCTGGCCAGTTCACCTGAAGCGATACGCCATTACCAGTCAACCTAAAGAATTTCACAGTACTCCTGCCGGGAGCTTCTCGAGTATGCCGATGTATTTCGCCTGTTCACGAGGCATTTGGATACCTTAAGAGAGTCATAGTTACTCCTTGCTGTTGCTCCCCATTTTACAACAGGCACATCTACAAGCTTACTCTGGCCAGTTCTCTTGAAGCGATACGCTAATATCTGTTGACATAAAGACTTTCACAGTACTCCTGCCGGGAGCATCTCGACTTTGCCGATGTATTTCGCACATTGTCGAGGCATTTGGCTACCTTAAGATAGTCATAGTCACTCCTGCCAGTGTCTCTCCGTTAAACCACATTCACATTTACAATTTTCCTCTGCCTCTTTCACCAGACGCGATACGATATTATTTATCGACATTATGATTTTCACAGTACTCCTGCTAGGGGCTCCTCCAGTTTACCAAAGTATTTCGCCTGTTGAAGAGGCATTTGGCTACCTTAAGAGAGTCATAGTTACTCCTGTCAGTTGCTCCCCGTTTTACCAAAGTCACATTCTCAATCTTATTCTGGCCAGTTCACCTGAAGCGATACGCAATTATCAGTCAAGCTAAAGAATATCACAGTACTCCTGCCGGGAGCTTCTTGAGTTTGCCGATGTATTTCGCCTGTTGACGAGGCATTTGGATACCTTAAGAGAGTCATAGTTACCCCTTGCTGTTGCTCCCCATTTTACAACAGGCACATCTACAAGCTTTCTCTGGCCAATTCTCCTGAAGCGATACGCTAATATCTGTTGACATAAAGACTTTCACAGTACTCCTGCCGGGAGCTTCTCGACTTTGCCGATGTATTTCGCCTATTGACGAGGCGTTTGGCTACCTTAACAGAGTCATAGTTACTCCTGCCAGTGTCTCTCCGTTAAACCACAGTCACATCTACCATTTTCCTCTGCCCCTTTCACCAGACGCGATACGATATTATTCTTCGACATTATGACTTTCACAGTTCTCCTGCTAGGGGCTCCTCCAGTTTACCAAAGCATTTCGCCTGTTGACGAGGCATTTGGCTACCTTAAGAGAGTCATAGTTACTCCTGTCAGTTGCTCCCCGTTTTACCAAAGTCACATTCTCAATCTTATTCTGGCCAGTTCACCTGAAGCGATACGCCATTATTAGTCAACCTAAAGAATTTCACAGTACTCCTGCCGGGAGCTTCTCGAGTATGCCGATGTATTTCGCCTGTTGACGAGGCATTTGGATGCCTTAAGAGAGTCATAGTTACTCCTTGCTGTTGCTCCCCATTTTACAACAGGCACATCTACAAGCTTACTCTAGCCAGTTCTCTTGAAGCGATACGCTAATATCTGTTGACATAAAGACTTTCACAGTACTCCTGCCGGGAGCATCTCGACTTTGCCGATGTATTTCGCACATTGTCGAGGCATTTGGCTACCTTAAGATAGTCATAGTTACTCCTGCCAGTGTCTCTCCGTTAAACCACATTCACATTTACAATTTTCCTCTGCCCCTTTCACCAGACGCGATACGATATTATTTATCGACATTATGACTTTCACAGTACTCCTGCTAGGGGCTCCTCCAGTTTACCAAAGTATTTCGCCTGTTGAAGAGGCATTTGGCTACCTTAAGAGAGTCATAGTTACTCCTGTCAGTTGCTCCCCGTTTTACCAAAGTCACATTTTCAATCTTATTCTGGCCACTTCAACTGAAGCGATACGCCATTATCAGTCAACCTAAAGAATTTCACAGTACTCCTGCCGGGAGCTTCTCGAGTATGCCGATGTATTTCGCCTGTTCACGAGGCATTTGGATACCTTAAGAGAGTCATAGTTACTCCTTGCTGTTGCTCCCCATTTTACAACAGGCACATCTACAAGCTTACTCTGGCCAGTTCTCTTGAAGCGATACGCTAATATCTGTTGACATAAAGACTTTCACAGTACTCCTGCCGGGAGCATCTCGACTTTGCCGATGTATTTCGCACATTGTCGAGGCATTTGGCTACCTTAAGACAGTCATAGTCACTCCTGCCAGTGTCTCTCCGTTAAACCACATTCACATTTACAATTTTCCTCTGCCTCTTTCACCAGACGCGATACGATATTATTTATCGACATTATGACTTTCACAGTACTCCTGCTAGGGGCTCCTCCAGTTTACCAAAGTATTTCGCCTGTTGAAGAGGCATTTGGCTACCTTAAGAGAGTCATAGTTACTCCTGTCAGTTGCTCCCCGTTTTACCAAAGTCACATTCTCAATCTTATTCTGGCCAGTTCACCTGAAGCGATACGCTATTATCAGTCAAGCTAAAGAATATCACAGTACTCCTGCCGCGAGCTTCTCGAGTTTGCCGATGTATTTCGCCTGTTGACGAGGCATTTGGATACCTTAAGAGAGTCATAGTTACCACTTGCTGTTGCTCCCCATTTTACAACAGGCACATCTACAAGCTTTCTCTGGCCAATTCTCCTGAAGCGATACGCTAATATCTGTTGACATAAAGACTTTCACAGTACTCCTGCCGGGAGCTTCTCGAATTTGCCGATGTATTTCGCCTATTGACGAGGCGTTTGGCTACCTTAACAGAGTCATAGTTACTCCTGCCAGTGTCTCTCCGTTAAACCACAGTCACATCTACCATTTTCCTCTGCCCCTTTCACCAGACGCGATACGATTTTATTCTTCGACATTATGACTTTCACAGTTCTCCTGCTAGGGGCTCCTCCAGTTTACCAAAGCATTTGGCCTGTTGACGAGGCATTTGGCTACCTTAAGAGAGTCATAGTTACACCTGTCAGTTGCTCCCCGTTTTACCAAAGTCACATTCTCAATCTTATTCTGGCCAGTTCACCTGAAGCGATACGCCATTATTAGTCAACCTAAAGAATTTCACAGTACTCCTGCCGGGAGCTTCTCGAGTATGCCGATGTATTTCGCCTGTTGACGAGGCATTTGGATGCCTTAAGAGAGTCATAGTTACTCCTTGCTGTTGCTCCCCATTTTACAACAGGCACATCTACAAGCTTACTCTAGCCAGTTCTCTTGAAGCGATACGCTAATATCTGTTGACATAAAGACTTTCACAGTACTCCTGCCGGGAGCATCTCCACTTTGCCGATGTATTTCGCACATTGTCGAGGCATTTGGCTACCTTAAGATAGTCATAGTTACTCCTGCCAGTGTCTCTCCGTTAAACCACATTCACATTTACAATTTTCCCCAGCCCTTTCTACAGACGCGATACGATATTATTTATCGACATTATGACTTTCACAGTACTCCTGCTAGGGGCTCCTCCAGTTTACCAAAGTATTTCGCCTGTTGAAGAGGCATTTGGCTACCTTAAGAGAATCATAGTTACTCCTGTCAGTTGCTCCCCGTTTTACCAAAGTCACATTCTCACTCTTATGCCGGCCAGTTCACCTGAAGCTATACGCTATTATCAGTCAACCTAAAGAATTTCACAGTACTCCTGCCGGGAGCATCTCGAGTTTGCCGATGTATTTCGTCTGTTGACGAGGCATTTGGATACCTTAAGAGAGTCATAGTTACCACTTGCTGTTGCTCCCCATTTTACAACAGGCACATCTACAAGCTTTCTCTGGCCAATTCTCCTGAAGCGATACGCTAATATCTGTTGACATAAAGACTTTCACAGTACTCCTGCCGGGAGCTTCTCGAATTTGCCGATGTATTTCGCCTATTGACGAGGCGTTTGGCTACCTTAACAGAGTCATAGTTACTCCTGCCAGTGTCTCTCCGTTAAACCACAGTCACATCTACCATTTTCCTCTGCCCCTTTCACCAGACGCGATACGATTTTATTCTTCGACATTATGACTTTCACAGTTCTCCTGCTAGGGGCTCCTCCAGTTTACCAAAGCATTTCGCCTGTTGACGAGGCATTTGGCTACCTTAAGAGAGTCATAGTTACACCTGTCAGTTGCTCCCCGTTTTACCAAAGTCACATTCTCAATCTTATTCTGGCCAGTTCACCTGAAGCGATACGCCATTATTAGTCAACCTAAAGAATTTCACAGTACTCCTGCCGGGAGCTTCTCGAGTATGCCGATGTATTTCGCCTGTTGACGAGGCATTTGGATGCCTTAAGAGAGTCATAGTTACTCCTTGCTGTTGCTCCCCATTTTACAACAGGCACATCTACAAGCTTACTCTAGCCAGTTCTCTTGAAGCGATACGCTAATATCTGTTGACATAAAGACTTTCACAGTACTCCTGCCGGGAGCATCTCCACTTTGCCGATGTATTTCGCACATTGTCGAGGCATTTGGCTACCTTAAGATAGTCATAGTTACTCCTGCCAGTGTCTCTCCGTTAAACCACATTCACATTTACAATTTTCCCCAGCCCTTTCTACAGACGCGATACGATATTATTTATCGACATTATGACTTTCACAGTACTCCTGCTAGGGGCTCCTCCAGTTTACCAAAGTATTTCGCCTGTTGAAGAGGCATTTGGCTACCTTAAGAGAATCATAGTTACTCCTGTCAGTTGCTCCCCGTTTTACCAAAGTCACATTCTCACTCTTATGCCGGCCAGTTCACCTGAAGCTATACGCTATTATCAGTCAACCTAAAGAATTTCACAGTACTCCTGCCGGGAGCTTCTCGAGTTTGCCGATGTATTTCGTCTGTTGACGAGGCATTTGGATACCTTAAGAGAGTCATAGTTACCACTTGCTGTTGCTCCCCATTTTACAACAGGCACATCTACAAGCTTTCTCTGGCCAATTCTCCTGAAGCGATACGCTAATATCTGTTGACATAAAGACATTCACAGTACTCCTGTCGGGAGCTTCTCGACTTTGCCGATGTATTTCGCCTATTGACGAGGCGTTTGGCTACCTTAACAGAGTCATAGTTACTCCTGCCAGTGTCTCTCCGTTAAACCACAGTCACATCTACCATTTTCCTCTGCCCCTTTCACCAGACGCGATACGATATTATTCTTCGACATTATGACTTTCACAGTTCTCCTGCTAGGGGCTCCTCCTGTTTACCAATGTATTTTGCCAGTTGACGAGGCATTTGGCTACCTTAAGAGATTCATAGTTACTACTGCCAGTGTCTCTCCGTTAAACCACAGTCACATCTACAATATTCCTCTGCCCCTTTCAAAAGACGCGATACGCCATTATTTGTCGACACTATGACTTTCACAGTACTCCTGCTAGGGGCTCCTCCAGTTTACCAAAGCATTTCGCCTGTTGACGAGGCATTTGGCTACCTTAAGAGAGTCATAGTTACACCTGTCAGTTGCTCCCCGTTTTACCAAAGTCACATTCTCAATCTTATTCTGGCCAGTTCACCTGAAGCGATACGCCATTATTAGTCAACCTAAAGAATTTCACAGTACTCCTGCCGGGAGCTTCTCGAGTATGCCGATGTATTTCGCCTGTTGACGAGGCATTTGGATGCCTTAAGAGAGTCATAGTTACTCCTTGCTGTTGCTCCCCATTTTACAACAGGCACATCTACAAGCTTACTCTAGCCAGTTCTCTTGAAGCGATACGCTAATATCTGTTGACGTAAAGACTTTCACAGTACTCCTGCCGGGAGCATCTCGACTTTGCCGATGTATTTCGCACATTGTCGAGGCATTTGGCTACCTTAAGATAGTCATAGTTACTCCTGCCAGTGTCTCTCCGTTAAACCACATTCACATTTACAATTTTCCTCTGCCCTTTCACCAGACGCGATACGATATTATTTATCGACATTATGACTTTCACAGTACTCCTGCTAGGGGCTCCTCCAGTTTACCAAAGTATTTCGCCTGTTGAAGAGTCATTTGGCTACCTTAAGAGAATCATAGTTACTCCTGTCAGTTGCTCCCCATTTTACCAAAGTCACATTCTTAATCTTATTCTGGACAGTTCACCTGAAGCGATACGCTATTATCAGTCAACCTAAAGAATATCACAGTACTCCTGCCGGGAGCTTCTCGAGTTTGCCGATGTATTTCGTCTGTTGACGAGGCATTTGGATACCTTAAGAGAGTCATAGTTACCACTTGCTGTTGCTCCCCATTTTACAACAGGCACATCTACAAGCTTTCTCTGGCCAATTCTCCTGAAGCGATACGCTAATATCTGTTGACATAAAGACTTTCACAGTACTCCTGCCGGGAGCTCCTCGACTTTGCCGATGTATTTCGCCTATTGACGAGGCGTTTGGCTACCTTAACAGAGTCATAGTTACTCCTGCCAGTGTCTCTCCGTTAAACCACAGTCACATCTACCATTTTCCTCTGCCCCTTTCACCAGACGCGATACGATATTATTCTTCGACATTATGACTTTCACAGTTCTCCTGCTAGGGGCTCCTCCTGTTTACCAATGTATCTCGCCTGTTGCCGAGGCATTTGGCTACCTTAAGAGATTCATAGTTACTCCTGTCAGTTGCTCCCCGTTTTAATAAAGTCACATTTTCAATCTTATTCTGGCCAGTTCACCTGAAGCGATACGCCATTTGCAGTCAACCTAAAGAATTTCACAGTACTCCTGCCGGGAGCTTCTCGAGTATGCCGATGTAATTCCCCTGTTGACGAGGCATTTGGATGCCTTAAGAGAGTCATAGTTACTCCTTGCTGTTGCTCCCCATTTTACAACAGGCACATCAACAAGCTTACTCTGGCCAGTTCTCTTGAAGCGATACGCTAATATCTGTTGACGTAAAGACTTTCACAGTACTCCTGCCGGGAGCATCTCGACTTTGCCGATGTATTTCGCACATTGTCGAGGCATTTGGCTACCTTAAGATAGTCATAGTTACTCCTGCCAGTGTCTCTCCGTTAAACCACATTCACATTTACAATTTTCCTCTGCCCTTTCACCAGACGCGATACGATATTATTTATCGACATTATGACTTTCACAGTACTCCTGCTAGGGGCTCCTCCAGTTTACCAAAGCATTTCGCCTGTTGACGAGGCATTTGGCTACCTTAAGAGAGTCATAGTTACACCTGTCAGTTGCTCCCCGTTTTACCAAAGTCACATTCTCAATCTTATTCTGGCCAGTTCACCTGAAGCGATACGCCATTATTAGTCAACCTAAAGAATTTCACAGTACTCCTGCCGGGAGCTTCTCGAGTATGCCGATGTATTTCGCCTGTTGACGAGGCATTTGGATGCCTTAAGAGAGTCATAGTTACTCCTTGCTGTTGCTCCCCATTTTACAACAGGCACATCTACAAGCTTACTCTAGCCAGTTCTCTTGAAGCGATACGCTAATATCTGTTGACATAAAGACTTTCACAGTACTCCTGCCGGGAGCATCTCGACTTTGCCGATGTATTTCGCACATTGTCGAGGCATTTGGCTACCTTAAGATAGTCATAGTTACTCCTGCCAGTGTCTCTCCGTTAAACCACATTCACATTTACAATTTTCCTCTGCCCTTTCACCAGACGCGATACGATATTATTTATCGACATTATGACTTTCACAGTACTCCTGCTAGGGGCTCCTCCAGTTTACCAAAGTATTTCGCCTGTTGAAGAGGCATTTGGCTACCTTAAGAGATTCATAGTTACTCCTGTCAGTTGCTCCCCGTTTTACCAAAGTCACATTGTCAATCTTATTCTGGCCAGTTCACCTGAAGCGATACGCTATTATCAGTCAACCTAAAGAATATCACAGTACTCCTGCCGGGAGCTTCTCGAGTTTGCCGATGTATTTCGTCTGTTGACGAGGCATTTGGATACCTTAAGAGAGTCATAGTTACCACTTGCTGTTGCTCCCCAGCCGGCCAGAGTGGCCGAGCCGTTAAAGGCGCTACAGTCTGGAACCGCACGACCGCTACGGTCGCAGGTTCGAATCCTGCCTCGGGCATGGATGTGTGTGACGTCCTTAGGTTAGTTAGGTTTAAGTAGTTCTAAGTTCTAGGGGACTTATGACCACAGCAGTTGAGTCCCATAGTGCTCAGAGCCATTTTTTTTGTTGCTCCCCATTTTACAACAGGCACATCTACAAGCTTTCTCTGGCCAATTCTCCTGAAGCGATACGCTAATATCTGTTGACATAAAGACATTCACAGTACTCCTGGCGGGAGCTTCTCGACTTTGCCGATGTATTTTGCCTATTGACGAGGCGTTTGGCTACCTTAACAGAGTCATAGTTACTCCTGCCAGTGTCTCTCCGTTAAACCACAGTCACATCTACCATTTTCCTCTGCCCCTTTCACCAGACGCGATACGATATTATTCTTCGACATTATGACTTTCACAGTTCTCCTGCTAGGGGCTCCTCCTGTTTACCAATGTATTTTGCCAGTTGACGAAGCATTTGGCTACCTTAAGAGATTCATAGTTACTCCTGTCAGTTGCTCCCCGTTTTACCAAAGTCACATTTTCAATCTTATTCCGGCCAGTTCACCTGAACCGATACGCCATTATTAGTCAACCTAAAGTATATCACAGGGCTCCTGCCGGGAGCTTCTCGAGTTTGCCGATGTATTTCGCCTGTTCACGAGGCATTTGGATACCTTAAGAGAGTCTTAGTTACTCCTTGCTGTTGCTCCCCATTTTACAACAGGCACATCTACAAGCTTACTCTGGCCAGTTCTCCTGAAGCGATACGCTAATATCTGTTGACATAAAGACTTTCACAGTACTCCTGCCGGGAGCTTCTCGACTTTACCGATGTATTTCGCCTATTGACGAGGCATTTGGCTACCTTAAGAGAGTCATAGTTACTCCTGCCAGTGTCTCTCCGTTAAACCACAGTCACGTCTACAATATTCCTCTGCCCCTTTCAAAAGACGCGAGACGCCATTATTTGTCGACATTATGACTTTCACAGTACTCCTGCTAGGGGCTCCTCCAGTTTACCAAAGCATTTCGCCTGTTGACGAGGCATTTGGCTACCTTAAGAGAGTCATAGTTACACCTGTCAGTTGCTCCCCGTTTTACCAAAGTCACATTCTCAATCTTATTCTGGCCAGTTCACCTGAAGCGATACGCCATTATTAGTCAACCTAAAGAATTTCACAGTACTCCTGCCGGGAGCTTCTCGAGTATGCCGATGTATTTCGCCTGTTGACGAGGCATTTGGATGCCTTAAGAGAGTCATAGTTACTCCTTGCTGTTGCTCCCCATTTTACAACAGGCACATCTACAAGCTTACTCTAGCCAGTTCTCTTGAAGCGATACGCTAATATCTGTTGACATAAAGACTTTCACAGTACTCCTGCCGGGAGCATCTCGACTTTGCCGATGTATTTCGCACATTGTCGAGGCATTTGGCTACCTTAAGATAGTCATAGTTACTCCTGCCAGTGTCTCTCCGTTAAACCACATTCACATTTACAATTTTCCTCTGCCCTTTCACCAGACGCGATACGATATTATTTATCGACATTATGACTTTCACAGTACTCCTGCTAGGGGCTCCTCCAGTTTACCAAAGTATTTCGCCTGTTGAAGAGGCATTTGGCTACCTTAAGAGAGTCATAGTTACTCCTGTCAGTTGCTCCCCGTTTTACCAAAGTCACATTTTCAATCTTATTCTGGCCAGTTCACCTGAAGCGATACGCCATTATCAGTCAACCTAAAGAATTTCACAGTACTCCTGCCGGGAGCTTCTCGAGTATGCCGATGTATTTCGCCTGTTCACGAGGCATTTGGATACCTTAAGAGAGTCATAGTTACTCCTTGCTGTTGCTCCCCATTTTACAACAGGCACATCTACAAGCTTACTCTGGCCAGTTCTCTTGAAGCGATACGCTAATATCTGTTGACATAAAGACTTTCACAGTACTCCTGCCGGGAGCATCTCGACTTTGCCGATGTATTTCGCACATTGTCGAGGCATTTGGCTACCTTAAGATAGTCATAGTCACTCCTGCCAGTGTCTCTCCGTTAAACCACATTCACATTTACAATTTTCCTCTGCCTCTTTCACCAGACGCGATACGATATTATTTATCGACATTATGATTTTCACAGTACTCCTGCTAGGGGCTCCTCCAGTTTACCAAAGTATTTCGCCTGTTGAAGAGGCATTTGGCTACCTTAAGAGAGTCATAGTTACTCCTGTCAGTTGCTCCCCGTTTTACCAAAGTCACATTCTCAATCTTATTCTGGCCAGTTCACCTGAAGCGATACGCAATTATCAGTCAAGCTAAAGAATATCACAGTACTCCTGCCGCGAGCTTCTCGAGTTTGCCGATGTATTTCGCCTGTTGACGAGGCATTTGGATACCTTAAGAGAGTCATAGTTACCACTTGCTGTTGCTCCCCATTTTACAACAGGCACATCTACAAGCTTTCTCTGGCCAATTCTCCTGAAGCGATACGCTAATATCTGTTGACATAAAGACTTTCACAGTACTCCTGCCGGGAGCTTCTCGACTTTGCCGATGTATTTCGCCTATTGACGAGGCGTTTGGCTACCTTAACAGAGTCATAGTTACTCCTGCCAGTGTCTCTCCGTTAAACCACAGTCACATCTACCATTTTCCTCTGCCCTTTCACCAGACGCGATACGATATTATTCTTCGACATTATGACTTTCACAGTTCTCCTGCTAGGGGCTCCTCCAGTTTACCAAAGCATTTCGCCTGTTGACGAGGCATTTGGCTACCTTAAGAGAGTCATAGTTACACCTGTCAGTTGCTCCCCGTTTTACCAAAGTCACATTCTCAATCTTATTCTGGCCAGTTCACCTGAAGCGATACGCCATTATTAGTCAACCTAAAGAATTTCACAGTACTCCTGCCGGGAGCTTCTCGAGTATGCCGATGTATTTCGCCTGTTGACGAGGCATTTGGATGCCTTAAGAGAGTCATAGTTACTCCTTGCTGTTGCTCCCCATTTTACAACAGGCACATCTACAAGCTTACTCTAGCCAGTTCTCTTGAAGCGATACGCTAATATCTGTTGACATAAAGACTTTCACAGTACTCCTGCCGGGAGCATCTCGACTTTGCCGATGTATTTCGCACATTGTCGAGGCATTTGGCTACCTTAAGATAGTCGTAGTTACTCCTGCCAGTGTCTCTCCGTTAAACCACATTCACATTTACAATTTTCCTCTGCCCTTTCACCAGACGCGATACGATATTATTTATCGACATTATGACTTTCACAGTACTCCTGCTAGGGGCTCCTCCAGTTTACCAAAGTATTTCGCCTGTTGAAGAGGCATTTGGCTACCTTAAGAGAGTCATAGTTACTCCTGTCAGTTGCTCCCCGTTTTACCAAAGTCACATTTTCAATCTTATTCTGGCCAGTTCACCTGAAGCGATACGCCATTATCAGTCAACCTAAAGAATTTCACAGTACTCCTGCCGGGAGCTTCTCGAGTATGCCGATGTATTTCGCCTGTTCACGAGGCATTTGGATACCTTAAGAGAGTCATAGTTACTCCTTGCTGTTGCTCCCCATTTTACAACAGGCACATCTACAAGCTTACTCTGGCCAGTTCTCTTGAAGCGATACGCTAATATCTGTTGACATAAAGACTTTCACAGTACTCCTGCCGGGAGCATCTCGACTTTGCCGATGTATTTCGCACATTGTCGAGGCATTTGGCTACCTTAAGATAGTCATAGTCACTCCTGCCAGTGTCCCTCCGTTAAACCACATTCACATTTACAATTTTCCTCTGCCTCTTTCACCAGACGCGATACGATATTATTTATCGACATTATGATTTTCACAGTACTCCTGCTAGGGGCTCCTCCAGTTTACCAAAGTATTTCGCCTGTTGAAGAGGCATTTGGCTACCTTAAGAGAGTCATAGTTACTCCTGTCAGTTGCTCCCCGTTTTACCAAAGTCACATTCTCAATCTTATTCTGGCCAGTTCACCTGAAGCGATACGCAATTATCAGTCAAGCTAAAGAATATCACAGTACTCCTGCCGCGAGCTTCTCGAGTTTGCCGATGTATTTCGCCTGTTGACGAGGCATTTGGATACCTTAAGAGAGTCATAGTTACCACTTGCTGTTGCTCCCCATTTTACAACAGGCACATCTACAAGCTTTCTCTGGCCAATTCTCCTGAAGCGATACGCTAATATCTGTTGACATAAAGACTTTCACAGTACTCCTGCCGGGAGCTTCTCGACTTTGCCGATGTATTTCGCCTATTGACGAGGCGTTTGGCTACCTTAACAGAGTCATAGTGACTCCTGCCAGTGTCTCTCCGTTAAACCACAGTCACATCTACCATTTTCCTCTGCCCTTTCACCAGACGCGATACGATATTATTCTTCGACATTATGACTTTCACAGTTCTCCTGCTAGGGGCTCCTCCAGTTTACCAAAGCATTTCGCCTGTTGACGAGGCATTTGGCTACCTTAAGAGAGTCATAGTTACACCTGTCAGTTGCTCCCCGTTTTACCAAAGTCACATTCTCAATCTTATTCTGGCCAGTTCACCTGAAGCGATACGCCATTATTAGTCAACCTAAAGAATTTCACAGTACTCCTGCCGGGAGCTTCTCGAGTATGCCGATGTATTTCGCCTGTTGACGAGGCATTTGGATGCCTTAAGAGAGTCATAGTTACTCCTTGCTGTTGCTCCCCATTTTACAACAGGCACATCTACAAGCTTACTCTAGCCAGTTCTCTTGAAGCGATACGCTAATATCTGTTGACATAAAGACTTTCACAGTACTCCTGCCGGGAGCATCTCGACTTTGCCGATGTATTTCGCACATTGTCGAGGCATTTGGCTACCTTAAGATAGTCATAGTTACTCCTGCCAGTGTCTCTCCGTTAAACCACATTCACATTTACAATTTTCCTCTGCCCTTTCACCAGACGCGATACGATATTATTTATCGACATTATGACTTTCACAGTACTCCTGCTAGGGGCTCCTCCAGTTTACCAAAGTATTTCGCCTGTTGAAGAGGCATTTGGCTACCTTAAGAGAGTCATAGTTACTCCTGTCAGTTGCTCCCCGTTTTACCACAGTCACATTTTCAATCTTATTCTGGCCAGTTCACCTGAAGCGATACGCCATTATCAGTCAACCTAAAGAATTTCACAGTACTCCTGCCGGGAGCTTCTCGAGTATGCCGATGTATTTCGCCTGTTCACGAGGCATTTGGATACCTTAAGAGAGTCATAGTTACTCCTTGCTGTTGCTCCCCATTTTACAACAGGCACATCTACAAGCTTACTCTGGCCAGTTCTCTTGAAGCGATACGCTAATATCTGTTGACATAAAGACTTTCACAGTACTCCTGCCGGGAGCATCTCGACTTTGCCGATGTATTTCGCACATTGTCGAGGCATTTGGCTACCTTAAGATAGTCATAGTCACTCCTGCCAGTGTCTCTCCGTTAAACCACATTCACATTTACAATTTTCCTCTGCCTCTTTCACCAGACGCGATACGATATTATTTATCGACATTATGATTTTCACAGTACTCCTGCTAGGGGCTCCTCCAGTTTACCAAAGTATTTCGCCTGTTGAAGAGGCATTTGGCTACCTTAAGAGAGTCATAGTTACTCCTGTCAGTTGCTCCCCGTTTTACCAAAGTCACATTCTCAATCTTATTCTGGCCAGTTCACCTGAAGCGATACGCAATTATCAGTCAAGCTAAAGAATATCACAGTACTCCTGCCGGGAGCTTCTCGAGTTTGCCGATGTATTTCGCCTGTTGACGAGGCATTTGGATACCTTAAGAGAGTCATAGTTACCACTTGCTGTTGCTCCCCATTTTACAACAGGCACATCTACAAGCTTTCTCTGGCCAATTCTCCTGAAGCGATACGCTAATATCTGTTGACATAAAAACTTTCACAGTACTCCTGCCGGGAGCTTCTCGACTTTGCCGATGTATTTCGCCTATTGACGAGGCGTTTGGCTACCTTAACAGAGTCATAGTTACTCCTGCCAGTGTCTCTCCGTTAAACCACAGTCACATCTACCATTTCCCTCTGTCCCTTTCACCAGACGCGATACGATATTATTCTTCGACATTATGACTTTCACAGTTCTCCTGCTAGGGGCTCCTCCAGTTTACCAAAGCATTTCGCCTGTTGACGAGGCATTTGGCTACCTTAAGAGAGTCATAGTTACACCTGTCAGTTGCTCCCCGTTTTACCAAAGTCACATTCTCAATCTTATTCTGGCCAGTTCACCTGAAGCGATACGCCATTATTAGTCAACCTAAAGAATTTCACAGTACTCCTGCCGGGAGCTTCTCGAATATGCCGATGTATTTCGCCTGTTGACGAGGCATTTGGATGCCTTAAGAGAGTCATAGTTACTCCTTGCTGTTGCTCCCCATTTTACAACAGGCACATCTACAAGCTTACTCTAGCCAGTTCTCTTGAAGCGATACGCTAATATCTGTTGACATAAAGACTTTCACAGTACTCCTGCCGGGAGCATCTCGACTTTGCCGATGTATTTCGCACATTGTCGAGGCATTTGGCTACCTTAAGATAGTCATAGTTACTCCTGCCAGTGTCTCTCCGTTAAACCACATTCACATTTACAATTTTCCTCTGCCCTTTCACCAGACGCGATACGATATTATTTATCGACATTATGACTTTCACAGTACTCCTGCTAGGGGCTCCTCCAGTTTACCAAAGTATTTCGCCTGTTGAAGAGGCATTTGGCTACCTTAAGAGAGTCATAGTTACTCCTGTCAGTTGCTCCCCGTTTTACCAAAGTCACATTTTCAATCTTATTCTGGCCAGTTCACCTGAAGCGATACGCCATTATCAGTCAACCTAAAGAATTTCACAGTACTCCTGCCGGGAGCTTCTCGAGTATGCCGATGTATTTCGCCTGTTCACGAGGCATTTGGATACCTTAAGAGAGTCATAGTTACTCCTTGCTGTTGCTCCCCATTTTACAACAGGCACATCTACAAGCTTACTCTGGCCAGTTCTCTTGAAGCGATACGCTAATATCTGTTGACATAAAGACTTTCACAGTACTCCTGCCGGGAGCATCTCGACTTTGCCGATGTATTTCGCACATTGTCGAGGCATTTGGCTACCTTAAGATAGTCATAGTCACTCCTGCCAGTGTCTCTCCGTTAAACCACATTCACATTTACAATTTTCCTCTGCCTCTTTCACCAGACGCGATACGATATTATTTATCGACATTATGACTTTCACAGTACTCCTGCTAGGGGCTCCTCCAGTTTACCAAAGTATTTCGCCTGTTGAAGAGGCATTTGGCTACCTTAAGAGAGTCATAGTTACTCCTGTCAGTTGCTCCCCGTTTTACCAAAGTCACATTCTCAATCTTATTCTGGCCAGTTCACGTGAAGCGATACGCTATTATCAGTCAAGCTAAAGAATATCACAGTACTCCTGCCGGGAGCCTCTCGAGTTTGCCGATGTATTTCGCCTGTTGACGAGGCATTTGGATACCTTAAGAGAGTCATAGTTACCACTTGCTGTTGCTCCCCATTTTACAACAGGCACATCTACAAGCTTTCTCTGGCCAATTCTCCTGAAGCGATACGCTAGTATCTGTTGACATAAAGACTTTCACAGTACTCCTGCCGGGAGCATCTCGACTTTGCCGATGTATTTCGCATATTGTCGAGGCATTTGGCTACCTTAAGATAGTCATAGTCACTCCTGCCAGTGTCTCTCCGTTAAACCACATTCACATTTACAATTTTCCTCTGCCTCTTTCACCAGACGCGATACGATATTATTTATCGACATTATGATTTTCACAGTACTCCTGCTAGGGGCTCCTCCAGTTTACCAAAGTATTTCGCCTGTTGAAGAGGCATTTGGCTACCTTAAGAGAGTCATAGTTACTCCTGTCAGTTGCTCCCCGTTTTACCAAAGTCACATTCTCAATCTTATTCTGGCCAGTTCACCTGAAGCGATACGCAATTATCAGTCAAGCTAAAGAATATCACAGTACTCCTGCCGGGAGCTTCTCGAGTTTGCCGATGTATTTCGCCTGTTGACGAGGCATTTGGATACCTTAAGAGAGTCATAGTTACCACTTGCTGTTGCTCCCCATTTTACAACAGGCACATCTACAAGCTTTCTCTGGCCAATTCTCCTGAAGCGATACGCTAATATCTGTTGACATAAAGACTTTCACAGTACTCCTGCCGGGAGCTTCTCGACTTTGCCGATGTATTTCGCCTATTGACGAGGCGTTTGGCTACCTTAACAGAGTCATAGTTACTCCTGCCAGTGTCTCTCCGTTAAACCACAGTCACATCTACCATTTCCCTCTGCCCCTTTCACCAGACGCGATACGATATTATTCTTCGACATTATGACTTTCACAGTTCTCCTGCTAGGGGCTCCTCCAGTTTACCAAAGCATTTCGCCTGTTGACGAGGCATTTGGCTACCTTAAGAGAGTCATAGTTACACCTGTCAGTTGCTCCCCGTTTTACCAAAGTCACATTCTCAATCTTATTCTGGCCAGTTCACCTGAAGCGATACGCCATTATTAGTCAACCTAAAGAATTTCACAGTACTCCTGCCGGGAGCTTCTCGAGTATGCCGATGTATTTCGCCTGTTGACGAGGCATTTGGATGCCTTAAGAGAGTCATAGTTACTCCTTGCTGTTGCTCCCCATTTTACAACAGGCACATCTACAAGCTTACTCTAGCCAGTTCTCTTGAAGCGATACGCTAATATCTGTTGACATAAAGACTTTCACAGTACTCCTGCCGGGAGCATCTCGACTTTGCCGATGTATTTCGCACATTGTCGAGGCATTTGGCTACCTTAAGATAGTCATAGTTACTCCTGCCAGTGTCTCTCCGTTAAACCACATTCACATTTACAATTTTCCTCTGCCCTTTCACCAGACACGATACGATATTATTTATCGACATTATGACTTTCACAGTACTCCTGCTAGGGGCTCCTCCAGTTTACCAAAGTATTTCGCCTGTTGAAGAGGCATTTGGCTACCTTAAGAGAGTCATAGTTACTCCTGTCAGTTGCTCCCCGTTTTACCAAAGTCACATTTTCAATCTTATTCTGGCCAGTTCACCTGAAGCGATACGCCATTATCAGTCAACCTAAAGAATTTCACAGTACTCCTGCCGGGAGCTTCTCGAGTACGCCGATGTATTTCGCCTGTTCACGAGGCATTTGGATACCTTAAGAGAGTCATAGTTACTCCTTGCTGTTGCTCCCCATTTTACAACAGGCACATCTACAAGCTTACTCTGGCCAGTTCTCTTGAAGCGATACGCTAATATCTGTTGACATAAAGACTTTCACAGTACTCCTGCCGGGAGCATCTCTACTTTGCCGATGTATTTCGCACATTGTCGAGGCATTTGGCTACCTTAAGATAGTCATAGTCACTCCTGCCAGTGTCTCTCCGTTAAACCACATTCACATTTACAATTTTCCTCTGCCTCTTTCACCAGACGCGATACGATATTATTTATCGACATTATGACTTTCACAGTACTCCTGCTAGGGGCTCCTCCAGTTTACCAAAGTATTTCGCCTGTTGAAGAGGCATTTGGCTACCTTAAGAGAGTCATAGTTACTCCTGTCAGTTGCTCCCCGTTTTACCAAAGTCACATTCTCAATCTTATTCTGGCCAGTTCACCTGAAGCGATACGCTATTATCAGTCAAGCTAAAGAATATCACAGTACTCCTGCCGGGAGCCTCTCGAGTTTGCCGATGTATTTCGCCTGTTGACGAGGCATTTGGATACCTTAAGAGAGTCATAGTTACCACTTGCTGTTGCTCCCCATTTTACAACAGGCACATCTACAAGCTTTCTCTGGCCAATTCTCCTGAAGCGATACGCTAGTATCTGTTGACATAAAGACTTTCACAGTACTCCTGCCGGGAGCTTCTCGACTTTGCCGATGTATTTCGCCTATTGACGAGGCGTTTGGCTACCTTAACAGAGTCATAGTTACTCCTGCCAGTGTCTCTCCGTTAAACCACAGTCACATCTACCATTTTCCTCTGCCCCTTTCACCAGACGCGATACGATATTATTCTTCGACATTATGACTTTCACAGTTCTCCTGCTAGGGGCTCCTCCAGTTTACCAAAGCATTTCGCCTGTTGACGAGGCATTTGGCTACCTTAAGAGAGTCATAGTTACACCTGTCAGTTGCTCCCCGTTTTACCAAAGTCACATTCTCAATCTTATTCTGGCCAGTTCACCTGAAGCGATACGCCATTATTAGTCAACCTAAAGAATTTCACAGTACTCCTGCCGGGAGCTTCTCGAGTATGCCGATGTATTTCGCCTGTTGACGAGGCATTTGGATGCCTTAAGAGAGTCATAGTTACTCCTTGCTGTTGCTCCCCATTTTACAACAGGCACATCTACAAGCTTACTCTAGCCAGTTCTCTTGAAGCGATACGCTAATATCTGTTGACATAAAGACTTTCACAGTACTCCTGCCGGGAGCATCTCGACTTTGCCGATGTATTTCGCACATTGTCGAGGCATTTGGCTACCTTAAGATAGTCATAGTTACTCCTGCCAGTGTCTCTCCGTTAAACCACATTCACATTTACAATTTTCCCCAGCCCTTTCTACAGACGCGATACGATATTATTTATCGACATTATGACTTTCACAGTACTCCTGCTAGGGGCTCCTCCAGTTTACCAAAGTATTTCGCCTGTTGAAGAGGCATTTGGCTACCTTAAGAGAATCATAGTTACTCCTGTCAGTTGCTCCCCGTTTTACCAAAGTCACATTCTCACTCTTATGCCGGCCAGTTCACCTGAAGCTATACGCTATTATCAGTCAACCTAAAGAATATCACAGTACTCCTGCCAGGAGCTTCTCGAGTTTGCCGATGTATTTCGTCTGTTGACGAGGCATTTGGATACCTTAAGAGAGTCATAGTTGCCACTTGCTGTTGCTCCCCATTTTACAACAGGCACATCTACAAGCTTTCTCTGGCCAATTCTCCTGAAGCGATACGCTAATATCTGTTGACATAAAGACATTCACAGTACTCCTGCCGGGAGCTTCTCGACTTTGCCGATGTATTTCGCCTATTGACGAGGCGTTTGGCTACCTTAACAGAGTCATAGTTACTCCTGCCAGTGTCTCTCCGTTAAACCACAGTCACATCTACCATTTTCCTCTGCCCCTTTCATCAGACGCGATACGATATTATTCTTCGACATTATGACTTTCACAGTTCTCCTGCTAGGGGCTCCTCCTGTTTACCAATGTATTTTGCCAGTTGACGAGGCATTTGGCTACCTTAAGAGATTCATAGTTACTCCTGTCAGTTGCTCCCCGTTTTACCAAAGTCACATTTTCAGTCTTATTCTGGCCAGTTCACCTGAACCGATACGCCATTATCAGTCAACCTAAAGTATATCACAGTACTCCTGCCGGGAGCTTCTCGAGTTTGCCGATGTATTTCGCCTGTTCACGAGGCATTTGGATACCTTAAGAGAGTCTTAGTTACTCCTTGCTGTTGCTCCCCATTTTACAACAGGCACATCTACAAGCTTACTCTGGCCAGTTCTCCTGAAGCGATACGCTAATATCTGTTGACATAAAGACTTTCACAATACTCCTGCCGGGAGCTTCTCGACTTTACCGATGTATTTCGCCTATTGACGAGTCATTTGGCTACCTTAAGAGAGTCATAGTTACTCCTGCCAGTGTCTCTCCGTTAAACCACAGTCACATCTACAATATTCCTCTGCCCCTTTCAAAAGACGCGATACGCCATTATTTGTCGACACTATGACTTTCACAGTACTCCTGCTAGGGGCTCCTCCAGTTTACCAAAGTATTTCGCCTGTTGAAGAGGCATTTGGCTACCTTAAGAGAATCATAGTTACTCCTGTCAGTTGCTCCCCATTTTACCAAAGTCACATTCTTAATCTTATTCTGGACAGTTCACCTGAAGCGATACGCTATTATCAGTCAACCTAAAGAGTATCACAGTACTCCTGCCGGGAGCTTCTCGAGTTTGCCGATGTATTTCGTCTGTTGACGAGGCATTTGGATACCTTAAGAGAGTCATAGTTACCACTTGCTGTTGCTCCCCATTTTACAACAGGCACATCTACAAGCTTTCTCTGGCCAATTCTCCTGAAGCGATACGCTAATATCTGTTGACATAAAGACTTTCACAGTACTCCTGCCGGGAGCTTCTCGACTTTGCCGATGTATTTCGCCTATTGACGAGGCGTTTGGCTACCTTAACAGAGTCATAGTTACTCCTGCCAGTGTCTCTCCGTTAAACCACAGTCACATCTACCATTTTCCTCTGCCCCTTTCACCAGACGCGATACGATATTATTCTTCGACATTATGACTTTCACAGTTCTCCTGCTAGGGGCTCCTCCTGTTTACCAATGTATCTCGCCTGTTGCCGAGGCATTTGGCTACCTTAAGAGATTCATAGTTACTCCTGTCAGTTGCTCCCCGTTTTACCAAAGTCACATTTTCAATCTTATTCTGGCCAGTTCACCTGAAGCGATACGCCATTTTCAGTCAACCTAAAGAATTTCACAGTACTCCTGCCGGGAGCTTCTCGAGTATGCCGATGCATCTCCCCTGTTGACGAGGCATTTGGATGCCTTAAGAGAGTCATAGTTACTCCTTGCTGTTGCTCCCCATTTTACAACAGGCACATCTACAAGCTTACTCTGGCCAGTTCTCTTGAAGCGATACGCTAATATCTGTTGACATAAAGACTTTCACAGTACTCCTGCCGGGAGCATCTCGACTTTGCCGATGTATTTCGCACATTGTCGAGGCATTTGGCTACCTTAAGATAGTCATAGTTACTCCTGCCAGTGTCTCTCCGTTAAACCACATTCACATTTACAATTTTCCTCTGCCTCTTTCACCAGACGCGATACGATATTATTTATCGACATTATGACTTTCACAGTACTCCTGCTAGGGGCTCCTCCAGTTTACCAAAGTATTTCGCCTGTTGAAGAGGCATTTGGCTACCTTAAGAGAGTCATAGTTACTCCTGTCAGTTGCTCCCCGTTTTACCAAAGTCACATTCTCAATCTTATTCTGGCCAGTTCACCTGAACCGATACGCCATTATCAGTCAACCTAAAGTATTTCACAGTACTCCTGCCGGGAGCTTCTCGAGTTTGCCGATGTATTTCGCCTGTTCACGAGGCATTTGGATACCTTAAGAGAGTCTTAGTTACTCCTTGCTGTTGCTCCCCATTTTACAACAGGCACATCTACAAGCTTACTCTGGCCAGTTCTCCTGAAGCGATACGCTAATATCTGTTGACATAAAGACTTTCACAGTACTCCTGCCGGGAGCTTCTCGACTTTACCGATGTATTTCGCCTATTGACGAGGCATTTGGCTACCTTAAGAGAGTCATAGTTACTCCTGCCAGTGTCTCTCCGTTAAACCACAGTCACATCTACAATATTCCTCCGCCCCTTTCAAAAGACGCGGTACGCCATTATTTGTCGACATTATGACTTTCACAGTACTCCTGCTAGGGGCTCCTCCAGTTTACCAAAGCATTTCGCCTGTTGACGAGGCATTTGGCTACCTTAAGAGAGTCATAGTTACACCTGTCAGTTGCTCCCCGTTTTACCAAAGTCACATTCTCAATCTTATTCTGGCCAGTTCACCTGAAGCGATACGCCATTATTAGTCAACCTAAAGAATTTCACAGTACTCCTGCCGGGAGCTTCTCGAGTATGCCGATGTATTTCGCCTGTTGACGAGGCATTTGGATGCCTTAAGAGAGTCATAGTTACTCCTTGCTGTTGCTCCCCATTTTACAACAGGCACATCTACAAGCTCACTCTAGCCAGTTCTCTTGAAGCGATACGCTAATATCTGTTGACATAAAGACTTTCACAGTACTCCTGCCGGGAGCATCTCGACTTTGCCGATGTATTTCGCACATTGTCGAGGCATTTGGCTACCTTAAGATAGTCATAGTTACTCCTGCCAGTGTCTCTCCGTTAAACCACATTCACATTTACAATTTTCGTCTGCCCTTTCACCAGACGCGATACGATATTATTTATCGACATTATGACTTTCACAGTACTCCTGCTAGGGGCTCCTCCAGTTTACCAAAGTATTTCGCCTGTTGTAGAGGCATTTGGCTACCTTAAGAGAATCATAGTTACTCCTGTCAGTTGCTCCCCATTTTACCAAAGTCACATTCTTAATCTTATTCTGGACAGTTCACCTGAAGCGATACGCTATTATCAGTCAACCTAAAGAATATCACAGTACTCCTGCCGGGAGCTTCTCGAGTTTGCCGATGTATTTCGTCTGTTGACGAGGCATTTGGATACCTTAAGAGAGTCATAGTTACCACTTGCTGTTGCTCCCCATTTTACAACAGGCACATCTACAAGCTTTCTCTGGCCAATTCTCCTGAAGCGATACGCTAATATCTGTTGACATAAAAACTTTCACAGTACTCCTGCCGGGAGCTTCTCGACTTTGCCGATGTATTTCGCCTATTGACGAGGCGTTTGGCTACCTTAACCGAGTCATAGTTACTCCTGCCAGTGTCTCTCCGTTAAACCACAGTCACATCTACAATATTCCTCTGCCCCTTTCAAAAGACGCGATACGCCATTATTTGTCGACATTATGACTTTCACAGTACTCCTGCTAGGGGCTCCTCCAGTTTACCAAAGCATTTCGCCTGTTGACGAGGCATTTGGCTACCTTAAGAGAGTCATAGTTACACCTGTCAGTTGCTCCCCGTTTTACCAAAGTCACATTCTCAATCTTATTCTGTCCAGTTCACCTGAAGCGATACGCCATTATTAGTCAACCTAAAGAATTTCACAGTACTCCTGCCGGGAGCTTCTCGAGTATGCCGATGTATTTCGCCTGTTGACGAGGCATTTGGATGCCTTAAGAGAGTCATAGTTACTCCTTGCTGTTGCTCCCCATTTTACAACAGGCACATCTTCAAGCTTACTCTAGCCAGTTCTCTTGAAGCGATACGCTAATATCTGTTGACATAAGGACTTTCACAGTACTCCTGCCGGGAGCATCTCGACTTTGCCGATGTATTTCGCACATTGTCGAGGCATTTGGCTACCTTAAGATAGTCATAGTTACTCCTGCCAGTGTCTCTCCGTTAAACCACATTCACATTTACAATTTTCCTCTGCCCTTTCACCAGACGCGATACGATATTATTTATCGACATTATGACTTTCACAGTCCTCCTGCTAGGGGCTCCTCCAGTTTACCAAAGTATTTCGCCTGTTGAAGAGGCATTTGGCTACCTTAAGAGAATCATAGTTACTCCTGTCAGTTGCTCCCCATTTTACCAAAGTCACATTCTTAATCTTATTCTGGACAGTTCACCTGAAGCAATACGCTATTATCAGTCAACCTAAAGAATATCACAGTACTCCTGCCGGGAGCTTCTCGAGTTTGCCGATGTATTTCGTCTGTTGACGAGGCATTTGGATACCTTAAGAGAGTCATAGTTACCACTTGCTGTTGCTCCCCATTTTACAACAGGCACATCTACAAGCTTTCTCTGGCCAATTCTCCTGAAGCGATACGCTAATATCTGTTGACATAAAAACTTTCACAGTACTCCTGCCGGGAGCTTCTCGACTTTGCCGATGTATTTCGCCTATTGACGAGGCGTTTGGCTACCTTAACCGAGTCATAGTTACTCCTGCCAGTGTCTCTCCGTTAAACCACAGTCACATCTACAATATTCCTCTGCCCCTTTCAAAAGACGCGATACGTCATTATTTGTCGACATTATGACTTTCACAGTACTCCTGCTAGGGGCTCCTCCAGTTTACCAAAGCATTTCGCCTGTTGACGAGGCATTTGGCTACCTTAAGAGAGTCATAGTTACACCTGTCAGTTGCTCCCCGTTTTACCAAAGTCACATTCTCAATCTTATTCTGTCCAGTTCACCTGAAGCGATACGCCATTATTAGTCAACCTAAAGAATTTCACAGTACTCCTGCCGGGAGCTTCTCGAGTATGCCGATGTATTTCGCCTGTTGACGAGGCATTTGGATGCCTTAAGAGAGTCATAGTTACTCCTTGCTGTTGCTCCCCATTTTACAACAGGCACATCTTCAAGCTTACTCTAGCCAGTTCTCTTGAAGCGATACGCTAATATCTGTTGACATAAGGACTTTCACAGTACTCCTGCCGGGAGCATCTCGACTTTGCCGATGTATTTCGCACATTGTCGAGGCATTTGGCTACCTTAAGATAGTCATAATTACTCCTGCCAGTGTCTCTCCGTTAAACCACATTCACATTTACAATTTTCCTCTGCCCTTTCACCAGACGCGATACGATATTATTTATCGACATTATGACTTTCACAGTCCTCCTGCTAGGGGCTCCTCCAGTTTACCAAAGTATTTCGCCTGTTGAAGAGGCATTTGGCTACCTTAAGAGAATCATAGTTACTCCTGTCAGTTGCTCCCCATTTTACCAAAGTCACATTCTTAATCTTATTCTGGACAGTTCACCTGAAGCAATACGCTATTATCAGTCAACCTAAAGAATATCACAGTACTCCTGCCGGGAGCTTCTCGAGTTTGCCGATGTATTTCGTCTGTTGACGAGGCATTTGGATACCTTAAGAGAGTCATAGTTACCACTTGCTGTTGCTCCCCATTTTACAACAGGCACATCTACAAGCTTTCTCTGGCCAATACTCCTGAAGCGATACGCTAATATCTGTTGACATAAAGACTTTCACAGTACTCCTGCCGGGAGCTTCTCGACTTTGCCGATGTATTTCGCCTATTGACGAGGCGTTTGGCTACCTTAACAGAGTCATAGTTACTCCTGCCAGTGTCTCTCCGTTAAACCACAGTCACATCTACCATTTTCCTCTGCCCCTTTCACCAGACGCGATACGATATTATTCTTCGACATTATGACTTTCACAGTTCTCCTGCTAGGGGCTCCTCCTGTTTACCAATGTATCTCGCCTGTTGCCGAGGCATTTGGCTACCTTAAGAGATTCATAGTTACTCCTGTCAGTTGCTCCCCGTTTTACCAAAGTCACATTTTCAATCTTATTCTGGCCAGTTCACCTGAAGCGATACGCCATTTTCAGTCAACCTAAAGAATTTCACAGTACTCCTGCCGGGAGCTTCTCGAGTATGCCGATGTATTTCGCCTGTTGACGAGGCATTTGGATGCCTTAAGAGAGTCATAGTTACTCCTTGCTGTTGCTCACCATTTTACAACAGGCACATCTACAAGCTTACTCTGGCCAGTTCTCTTGAAGCGGTACGCTAATATCTGTTGACATAAAGACTTTCACAGTACTCCTGCCGGGAGCATCTCGACTTTGCCGATGTATTTCGCACATTGTCGAGGCATTTGGCTACCTTAAGATAGTCATAGTTACTCCTGCCAGTGTCTCTCCGTTAAACCACATTCACATTTACAATTTTCCTCTGCCCTTTCACCAGACGCGATACGATATTATTTATCGACATTATGACTTTCACAGTCCTCCTGCTAGGGGCTCCTCCAGTTTACCAAAGTATTTCGCCTGTTGAAGAGGCATTTGGCTACCTTAAGAGAATCATAGTTACTCCTGTCAGTTGCTCCCCATTTTACCAAAGTCACATTCTTAATCTTATTCTGGACAGTTCACCTGAAGCAATACGCTATTATCAGTCAACCTAAAGAATATCACAGTACTCCTGCCGGGAGCTTCTCGAGTTTGCCGATGTATTTCGTCTGTTGACGAGGCATTTGGATACCTTAAGAGAGTCATAGTTACCACTTGCAGTTGCTCCCCATTTTACAACAGGCACATCTACAAGCTTTCTCTGGCCAATTCTCCTGAAGCGATACGCTAATATCTGTTGACATAAAAACTTTCACAGTACTCCTGCCGGGAGCTTCTCGACTTTGCCGATGTATTTCGCCTATTGACGAGGCGTTTGGCTACCTTAACCGAGTCATAGTTACTCCTGCCAGTGTCTCTCCGTTAAACCACAGTCACATCTACAATATTCCTCTGCCCCTTTCAAAAGACGCGATACGCCATTATTTGTCGACATTATGACTTTCACAGTACTCCTGCTAGGGGCTCCTCCAGTTTACCAAAGCATTTCGCCTGTTGACGAGGCATTTGGCTACCTTAAGAGAGTCATAGTTACACCTGTCAGTTGCTCCCCGTTTTACCAAAGTCACATTCTCAATCTTATTCTGTCCAGTTCACCTGAAGCGATACGCCATTATTAGTCAACCTAAAGAATTTCACAGTACTCCTGCCGGGAGCTTCTCGAGTATGCCGATGTATTTCGCCTGTTGACGAGGCATTTGGATGCCTTAAGAGAGTCATAGTTACTCCTTGCTGTTGCTCCCCATTTTACAACAGGCACATCTTCAAGCTTACTCTAGCCAGTTCTCTTGAAGCGATACGCTAATATCTGTTGACATAAGGACTTTCACAGTACTCCTGCCGGGAGCATCTCGACTTTGCCGATGTATTTCGCACATTGTCGAGGCATTTGGCTACCTTAAGATAGTCATAGTTACTCCTGCCAGTGTCTCTCCGTTAAACCACATTCACATTTACAATTTTCCTCTGCCCTTTCACCAGACGCGATACGATATTATTTATCGACATTATGACTTTCACAGTCCTCCTGCTAGGGGCTCCTCCAGTTTACCAAAGTATTTCGCCTGTTGAAGAGGCATTTGGCTACCTTAAGAGAATCATAGTTACTCCTGTCAGTTGCTCCCCATTTTACCAAAGTCACATTCTTAATCTTATTCTGGACAGTTCACCTGAAGCAATACGCTATTATCAGTCAACCTAAAGAATATCACAGTACTCCTGCCGGGAGCTTCTCGAGTTTGCCGATGTATTTCGTCTGTTGACGAGGCATTTGGATACCTTAAGAGAGTCATAGTTACCACTTGCTGTTGCTCCCCATTTTACAACAGGCACATCTACAAGCTTTCTCTGGCCAATACTCCTGAAGCGATACGCTAATATCTGTTGACATAAAGACTTTCACAGTACTCCTGCCGGGAGCTTCTCGACTTTGCCGATGTATTTCGCCTATTGACGAGGCGTTTGGCTACCTTAACAGAGTCATAGTTACTCCTGCCAGTGTCTCTCCGTTAAACCACAGTCACATCTACCATTTTCCTCTGCCCCTTTCACCAGACGCGATACGATATTATTCTTCGACATTATGACTTTCACAGTTCTCCTGCTAGGGGCTCCTCCTGTTTACCAATGTATCTCGCCTGTTGCCGAGGCATTTGGCTACCTTAAGAGATTCATAGTTACTCCTGTCAGTTGCTCCCCGTTTTACCAAAGTCACATTTTCAATCTTATTCTGGCCAGTTCACCTGAAGCGATACGCCATTTTCAGTCAACCTAAAGAATTTCACAGTACTCCTGCCGGGAGCTTCTCGAGTATGCCGATGTATTTCGCCTGTTGACGAGGCATTTGGATGCCTTAAGAGAGTCATAGTTACTCCTTGCTGTTGCTCACCATTTTACAACAGGCACATCTACAAGCTTACTCTGGCCAGTTCTCTTGAAGCGGTACGCTAATATCTGTTGACATAAAGACTTTCACAGTACTCCTGCCGGGAGCATCTCGACTTTGCCGATGTATTTCGCACATTGTCGAGGCATTTGGCTACCTTAAGATAGTCATAGTTACTCCTGCCAGTGTCTCTCCGTTAAACCACATTCACATTTACAATTTTCCTCTGCCCTTTCACCAGACGCGATACGATATTATTTATCGACATTATGACTTTCACAGTCCTCCTGCTAGGGGCTCCTCCAGTTTACCAAAGTATTTCGCCTGTTGAAGAGGCATTTGGCTACCTTAAGAGAATCATAGTTACTCCTGTCAGTTGCTCCCCATTTTACCAAAGTCACATTCTTAATCTTATTCTGGACAGTTCACCTGAAGCAATACGCTATTATCAGTCAACCTAAAGAATATCACAGTACTCCTGCCGGGAGCTTCTCGAGTTTGCCGATGTATTTCGTCTGTTGACGAGGCATTTGGATACCTTAAGAGAGTCATAGTTACCACTTGCTGTTGCTCCCCATTTTACAACAGGCACATCTACAAGCTTTCTCTGGCCAATTCTCCTGAAGCGATACGCTAATATCTGTTGACATAAAAACTTTCACAGTACTCCTGCCGGGAGCTTCTCGAATTTGCCGATGTATTTCGCCTATTGACGAGGCGTTTGGCTACCTTAACCGAGTCATAGTTACTCCTGCCAGTGTCTCTCCGTTAAACCACAGTCACATCTACAATATTCCTCTGCCCCTTTCAAAAGACGCGATACGCCATTATTTGTCGACATTATGACTTTCACAGTACTCCTGCTAGGGGCTCCTCCAGTTTACCAAAGCATTTCGCCTGTTGACGAGGCATTTGGCTACCTTAAGAGAGTCATAGTTACACCTGTCAGTTGCTCCCCGTTTTACCAAAGTCACATTCTCAATCTTATTCTGTCCAGTTCACCTGAAGCGATACGCCATTATTAGTCAACCTAAAGAATTTCACAGTACTCCTGCCGGGAGCTTCTCGAGTATGCCGATGTATTTCGCCTGTTGACGAGGCATTTGGATGCCTTAAGAGAGTCATAGTTACTCCTTGCTGTTGCTCCCCATTTTACAACAGGCACATCTTCAAGCTTACTCTAGCCAGTTCTCTTGAAGCGATACGCTAATATCTGTTGACATAAGGACTTTCACAGTACTCCTGCCGGGAGCATCTCGACTTTGCCGATGTATTTCGCACATTGTCGAGGCATTTGGCTACCTTAAGATAGTCATAGTTACTCCTGCCAGTGTCTCTCCGTTAAACCACATTCACATTTACAATTTTCGTCTGCCCTTTCACCAGACGCGATACGATATTATTTATCGACATTATGACTTTCACAGTCCTCCTGCTAGGGGCTCCTCCAGTTTACCAAAGTATTTCGCCTGTTGAAGAGGCATTTGGCTACCTTAAGAGAATCATAGTTACTCCTGTCAGTTGCTCCCCATTTTACCAAAGTCACATTCTTAATCTTATTCTGGACAGTTCACCTGAAGCAATACGCTATTATCAGTCAACCTAAAGAATATCACAGTACTCCTGCCGGGAGCTTCTCGAGTTTGCCGATGTATTTCGTCTGTTGACGAGGCATTTGGATACCTTAAGAGAGTCATAGTTACCACTTGCTGTTGCTCCCCATTTTACAACAGGCACATCTACAAGCTTTCTCTGGCCAATACTCCTGAAGCGATACGCTAATATCTGTTGACATAAAGACTTTCACAGTACTCCTGCCGGGAGCTTCTCGACTTTGCCGATGTATTTCGCCTATTGACGAGGCGTTTGGCTACCTTAACAGAGTCATAGTTACTCCTGCCAGTGTCTCTCCGTTAAACCACAGTCACATCTACCATTTTCCTCTGCCCCTTTCACCAGACGCGATACGATATTATTCTTCGACATTATGACTTTCACAGTTCTCCTGCTAGGGGCTCCTCCTGTTTACCAATGTATCTCGCCTGTTGCCGAGGCATTTGGCTACCTTAAGAGATTCATAGTTACTCCTGTCAGTTGCTCCCCGTTTTACCAAAGTCACATTTTCAATCTTATTCTGGCCAGTTCACCTGAAGCGATACGCCATTTTCAGTCAACCTAAAGAATTTCACAGTACTCCTGCCGGGAGCTTCTCGAGTATGCCGATGTATTTCGCCTGTTGACGAGGCATTTGGATGCCTTAAGAGAGTCATAGTTACTCCTTGCTGTTGCTCACCATTTTACAACAGGCACATCTACAAGCTTACTCTGGCCAGTTCTCTTGAAGCGGTACGCTAATATCTGTTGACATAAAGACTTTCACAGTACTCCTGCCGGGAGCATCTCGACTTTGCCGATGTATTTCGCACATGGTCGAGGCATTTGGCTACCTTAAGATAGTCATAGTTACTCCTGCCAGTGCCTCTCCGTTAAACCACATTCACATTTACAATTTTCCTCTGCCTCTTTCACCAGACGCGATACGATATTTTTTATCGACAATATGACTTTCACAGTACTCCTGCTAGGGGCTCCTCCAGTTTACCAAAGTATTTCGCCTGTTGAAGAGGCATTTGGCTACCTTAAGAGAGTCATAGTTACTCCTGTCAGTTGCTCCCCGTTTTACCAAAGTCACATTCTCAATCTTATTCTGGCCAGTTCACCTGAAGCGATACGCTATTATCAGTCAACCTAAAGAATATCACAGTACTCCTGCCGGGAGCTTCTCGAGTTTGCCGATGTATTTCGCCTGTTCACGAGGCATTTGGATACCTTAAGAGAGTCATAGTTACTCCTTGCTGTTGCTCCCCATTTTACAACTGGCACATATACAAGCTTACTCTGGCCAGTTCTCCTGAAGCGATACGCTAATATCTGTTGACATAAAGACTTTCACAGTACTCCTGCCGGGAGCTTCTCGACTTTACCGATGTATTTCGCCTATTGACGAGGCATTTGGCTACCTTAAGAGAGTCATAGTTACTCCTGTTAGTGTCTCTCCGTTAAACCACGTTCACATTTACAATTTTCCTCTGCCCCTTTCACGAGACGCGATACGATATTATTTATCGACATTATGACTTTCACAGTACTCCTGCTAGGGGCTCCTCCAGTTTACCAAAGTATTTCGCCTGTTGAAGAGGCATTTGGCTACCTCAAGAGAGTCATAGTTACTCCTGTCAGTTGCTCCCCGTTTTACCAAAGTCACATTCTCAATCTTATTCTGGCCAGTTCACCTTAACCGATACGCCATTATCAGTCAACCTAAAGTATATCACAGTACTCCTGCCGGGAGCTTCTCGAGTTGGCCGATGTATTTCGCCTGTTGACGAGGCATTTGGATACCTTAAGAGAGTCATAGTGACTCCTTGCTGTTGCTCCCCATTTCACAACAGGCACATCTACAAGCTTACTCTGGCCAGTTCTCCTGAAGCGATACGCTAATATCTGTTGACATAAAGACTTTCACAGTACTCCTGCCGGGAGCTTCTCGACTTTACCGATGTATTTCGCCTATTGACGAGGCATTTGGCTACCTTAAGAGAGTCATAATTACTCCTGCCAGTGTCTCTCCGATAAACCACAGTCACATCTACAATATTCCTCTGCCCCTATCACCAGACGCGATACGCCATTATTTGTCGACATTATGACTTTCACAGTACTCCTGCTAGGGGCTCCTCCAGTTTACAAATGTATTTCGCCTGTTGACAAGGCATTTGGCTACCTTAAGAGAGTCATAGTTACTCCTGTCAGTCGCTCCCCGTTTTACCACAGTCACATTTTCAATCTTATTCTGGCCAGTTCACCTGAAGCGATACGCCATTATCAGTTAACCTTAAGAATTTCACAGTACTCCTGCCGGGAGCTTCTCGAGTATGCCGATGTATTTCGCCTGTTGACGAGGCATTTGGATGCCTTAAGAAAATCATAGTTACTCCTTGCTGTTGCTCCCCATTTTACAACAGGCACATCTACAAGCTTACTCTGGCCAGTTCTCTTGCAGCGATACGCTAATATCTGTTGACATAAAGACTTTCACAGTACTCCTGCCGGGAGCATCTCGACTTTGCCGATGTATTTCGCACATTGTCGAGGCATTTGGCTACCTTAAGATAGTCATAGTTACTCCTGCCAGTGTCTCTCCGTTAAACCACATTCACATTTACAATTTTCCACTGCCCCTTTCACCAGACGCGATACGATATTATTTATCGACATTACGACTTTCACAGTACTCCTGCTAGGGGCTCCTCCAGTTTACCAAAGTATTTCGCCTGTTGAAGAGGCATTTGGCTACCTTAAGAGATTCATAGTTACTCCTGTCAGTTGCTCCCCGTTTTACCAAAGTCACATTTTCAATCTTATTCTGGCCAGTTCACCTGAACCGATACGCCATTATCAGTCAACCTAAAGTATATCACAGTACTCCTGCCGGGAGCTTCTCGAGTTTGCCGATGTATTTCGCCTGTTCACGAGGCATTTGGATACCTTAAGAGAGTCATAGTTACTCCTTGCTGTTGCTCCCCATTTTACAACTGGCACATATACAAGCTTACTCTGGCCAGTTCTCCTGAAGCGATACGCTAATATCTGTTGACATAAAGACTTTCACAGTACTCCTGCCGGGAGCTTCTCGACTTTACCGATGTATTTCGCCTATTGACGAGGCATTTGGCTACCTTAAGAGAGTCATAGTTACTCCTGTTAGTGTCTCTCCGTTAAACCACGTTCACATTTACAATTTTCCTCTGCCCCTTTCACGAGACGCGATACGATATTATTTATCGACATTATGACTTTCACAGTACTCCTGCTAGGGGCTCCTCCAGTTTACCAAAGTATTTCGCCTGTTGAAGAGGCATTTGGCTACCTTAAGAGAGTCATAGTTACTCCTGTCAGTTGCTCTTCGTTTTACCAAAGTCACATTCTCAATCTTATTCTGGCCAGTTCACCTTAACCGATACGCCATTATCAGTCAACCTAAAGTATATCACAGTACTCCTGCCGGGAGCTTCTCGAGTTGGCCGATGTATTTCGCCTGTTGACGAGGCATTTGGATACCTTAAGAGAGTCATAGTGACTCCTTGCTGTTGCTCCCCATTTCACAACAGGCACATCTACAAGCTTACTCTGGCCAGTTCTCCTGAAGCGATACGCTAATATCTGTTGACATAAAGACTTTCACAGTACTCCTGCCGGGAGCTTCTCGACTTTACCGATGTATTTCGCCTATTGACGAGGCATTTTGCTACCTTAAGAGAGTCATAATTACTCCTGCCAGTGTCTCTCCGATAAACCACAGTCACATCTACAATATTCCTCTGCCCCTATCACCAGACGCGATACGCCATTATTTGTCGACATTATGACTTTCACAGTACTCCTGCTAGGGGCTCCTCCAGTTTACAAATGTATTTCGCCTGTTGACAAGGCATTTGGCTACCTTAAGACAGTCATAGTTACTCCTGTCAGTCGCTCCCCGTTTTACCACAGTCACATTTTCAATCTTATTCTGGCCAGTTCACCTGAAGCGATACGCCATTATCAGTCAACCTTAAGAATTTCACAGTACTCCTGCCGGGAGCTTCTCGAGTATGCCGATGTATTTCGCCTGTTGACGAGGCATTTGGATGCCTTAAGAGAGTCATAGTTACTCCTTGCTGTTGCTCCCCATTTTACAACAGGCACATCTACAAGCTTACTCTGGCCAGTTCTCTTGAAGCGATACGCTAATATCTGTTGACATAAAGACTTTCACAGTACTCCTGCCGGGAGCATCTCGACTTTGCCGATGTATTTCGCACATTGTCGAGGCATTTGGCTACCTTAAGATAGTCATAGTTACTCCTGCCAGTGTCTCTCCGTTAAACCACATTCACATTTACAATTTTCCACTGCCCCTTTCACCAGACGCGATACGATATTATTTATCGACATTATGACTTTCACAGTACTCCTGCTAGGGGCTCCTCCAGTTTACCAAAGTATTTCGCCTGTTGAAGAGGCATTTGGCTACCTTAAGAGATTCATAGTTACTCCTGTCAGTTGCTCCCCGTTTTACCAAAGTCACATTTTCAATCTTATTCTGGCCAGTTCACCTGAACCGATACGCCATTATCAGTCAACATAAAGTATATCACAGTACTCCTGCCGGGAGCTTCTCGAGTTTGCCGATGTATTTCGCCTGTTCACGAGGCATTTGGATACCTTAAGAGAGTCATAGTTACTCCTTGCTGTTGCTCCCCATTTTACAACTGGCACATCTACAAGCTTACTCTGGCCAGTTCTCCTGAAGCGATACGCTAATATCTGTTGACATAAAGACTTTCACAGTACTCCTGCCGGGAGCTTCTCGACTTTACCGATGTATTTCGCCTATTGACGAGGCATTTGGCTACCTTAAGAGAGTCATAGTTACTCCTGTTAGTGTCTCTCCGTTAAACCACGTTCACATTTACAATTTTCCTCTGCCCCTTTCACCAGACGCGATACGATATTATTTATCGACATTATGACTTTCACAGTACTCCTGCTAGGGGCTCCTCGAGTTTACCAAAGTATTTCGCCTGTTGAAGAGGCATTTGGCTACCTTAAGAGAGTCATAGTTACTCCTGTCAGTTGCTCCCCGTTTTACCAAAGTCACATTCTCAATCTTATTCTGGCCAGTTCACCTGAAGCGATACGCTATTATCAGTCAACCTAAAGAATATCACAGTACTCCTGCCGGGAGCTTCTCGAGTTTGCCGATGTATTTCGCCTGTTGACGAGGCATTTGGATACCTTAAGAGAGTCATAGTTACCACTTGCTGTTGCTCCCCATTTTACAACAGGCACATCTACAAGCTTTCTCTGGCCAATTCTCCTGAAGCGATACGCTAATATCTGTTGACATAAAGACTTTCACAGTACTCCTGCCGGGAGCTTCTCCACTTTGCCGATGTATTTCGCCTATTGACGAGGCGTTTGGCTACCTTAACAGAGTCATAGTTACTCCTGCCAGTGTCCCTCCGTTAAACCACAGTCACATCTACCATTTTCTTCTGCCCCTTTCACCAGACGCGATACGACATTATTCTTCGACATTATGACTTTCACAGTTCTCCAGCTAGGGGCTCCTCCTGTTTACCAATGTATTTCGCCTGTTGACGAGGCATTTGGCTACCTTAAGAGAGTCATAGTTACTCCTGTCAGTTGCTCCCCGTTTTACCAAAGTCACATTCTCAATCTTATTCTGGCCAGTTCACCTGAAGCGATACGCTATTATCAGTCTACCTAAAGAATATCACAGTACTCCTGCCGGGAGCTTCTCGAGTTTGCCGATGTATTTCGCCTGTTGACGAGGCATTTGGATACCTTAAGAGAGTCATAGTTACCACTTGCTGTTGCTCCCCATTTTACAACAGGCACATCTACAAGCTTTCTCTGGCCAATTCTCCTGAAGCGATACGCTAATATCTGTTGACATAAAGACTTTCACAGTACTCCTGCCGGGAGCTTCTCGACTTTACCGATGTATTTCGCCTATTGACGAGGCATTTGGCTACCTTAAGAGAGTCATAGTTACTCCTGTTAGTGTCTCTCCGTTAAACCACGTTCACATTTACAATTTTCCTCTGCCCCTTTCACGAGACGCGATACGATATTATTTATCGACATTATGACTTTCACAGTACTCCTGCTAGGGGCTCCTCCAGTTTACCAAAGTATTTCGCCTGTTGAAGAGGCATTTGGCTACCTTAAGAGAGTCATAGTTACTCCTGTCAGTTGCTCCCCGTTTTACCAAAGTCACATTCTCAATCTTATTCTGGCCAGTTCACCTTAACCGATACGCCATTATCAGTCAACCTAAAGTATATCACAGTACTCCTGCCGGGAGCTTCTCGAGTTGGCCGATGTATTTCGCCTGTTGACGAGGCATTTGGATACCTTAAGAGAGTCATAGTGACTCCTTGCTGTTGCTCCCCATTTCACAACAGGCACATCTACAAGCTTACTCTGGCCAGTTCTCCTGAAGCGATACGCTAATATCTGTTGACATAAAGACTTTCACAGTACTCCTGCCGGGAGCTTCTCGACTTTACCGATGTATTTCGCCTATTGACGAGGCATTTGGCTACCTTAAGAGAGTCATAATTACTCCTGCCAGTGTCTCTCCGATAAACCACAGTCACATCTACAATATTCCTCTGCCCCTATCACCAGACGCGATACGCCATTATTTGTCGACATTATGACTTTCACAGTACTCCTGCTAGGGGCTCCTCCAGTTTACAAATGTATTTCGCCTGTTGACAAGGCATTTGGCTACCTTAAGAGAGTCATAGTTACTCCTGTCAGTCGCTCCCCGTTTTACCACAGTCACATTTTCAATCTTATTCTGGCCAGTTCACCTGAAGCGATACGCCATTATCAGTCAACCTTAAGAATTTCACAGTACTCCTGCCGGGAGCTTCTCGAGTTTGCCGATGTATTTCGCCTGTTGACGACGCATTTGGATACCTTAAGAGAGTCATAGTTACCACTTGCTGTTGCTCCCCATTTTACAACAGGCACATCTACAAGCTTTCTCTGGCCAATTCTCCTGAAGCGATACGCTAATATCTGTTGACATAAAGACTTTCACAGTACTCCTGCCGGCAGCTTCTCGACTTTGCCGATGTATTTCGCCTATTGACGAGGCGTTTGGCTACCTTAACAGAGTCATAGTTACTCCTGCCAGTGTCTCTCCGTTAAACCACAGTCACATCTACAATATTCCTCTGCCCCTTTGAAAAGACGCGATACGCCATTATTTGTCGACATTATGACTTTCACAGTACTCCTGCTAGGGGCTCCTCCAGTTTACCAAAGTATTTCGCCTGTTGACGAGGCATTTGGCTACCTTAAGAGAGTCATAGTTACTCCTGTCAGTTGCTCCCCGTTTTACCAAAATCACATTCTCAATCTTATTCTGGCCAGTTCACCTGAAGCGATACGCTATTATCAGTCAACCTAAAGAATATCACAGTACTCCTGCCGGGAGCTTCTCGAGTTTGCCGATGTATTTCGCCTGTTGACGAGGCATTTGGATACCTTAAGAGAGTCATAGTTACCACTTGCTGTTGCTCCCCATTTTACAACAGGCACATCTACAAGCTTTCTCTGGCCAATTCTCCTGAAGCGATACGCTAATATCTGTTGACATAAAGACTTTCACAGTACTCCTGCCGGGAGCTTCTCGACTTTGCCGATGTATTTCGCCTATTGACGGGGCGTTTGGCTACCTTAACAGAGTCATAGTTACTCCTGCCAGTGTCTCTCCGTTAAACCACAGTCACATCTACAATATTCCTCTGCCCCTTTGAAAAGACGCGATACGCCATTATTTGTCGACATTATGACTTTCACAGTACTCCTGCTAGGGGCTCCTCCAGTTTACCAAAGTATTTCGCCTGTTGACGAGGCATTTGGCTACCTTAAGAGAGTCATAGCTACTCCTGTCAGTTGCTCCCCGTTTTACCAAAGTCACATTCTCAATCTTATTCTGGCCAGTTCACCTGAAGCGATACGCCATTATTAGTCAACCTAAAGAATTTCACAGTACTCCTGCCGGGAGCTTCTCGAGTATGCCGATGTATTTCGCCTGTTGACGAGGCATTTGGATGCCTTAAGAGAGTCTTAGTTACTCCTTGCTGTTGCTCCCCATTTTACAACAGGCACATCTACAAGCTTACTCTGGCCAGTTCTCTTGAAGCGATACGCTAATATCTGTTGACATAAAGACTTTCACAGTACTCCTGCCGGGAGCTTCTCGACTTTACCGATGTATTTCGCCTATTGACGAGGCATTTGGCTACCTTAAGAGAGTCATAGTTACTCCTGTTAGTGTCTCTCCGTTAAACCACGTTCACATTTACAATTTTCCTCTGCCCCTTTCACGAGACGCGATACGATATTATTTATCGACATTATGACTTTCACAGTACTCCTGCTAGGGGCTCCTCCAGTTTACCAAAGTATTTCGCCTGTTGAAGAGGCATTTGGCTACCTTAAGAGAGTCATAGTTACTCCTGTCAGTTGCTCCCCGTTTTACCAAAGTCACATTCTCAATCTTATTCTGGCCAGTTCACCTTAACCGATACGCCATTATCAGTCAACCTAAAGTATATCACAGTACTCCTGCCGGGAGCTTCTCGAGTTGGCCGATGTATTTCGCCTGTTGACGAGGCATTTGGATACCTTAAGAGAGTCATAGTGACTCCTTGCTGTTGCTCCCCATTTCACAACAGGCACATCTACAAGCTTACTCTGGCCAGTTCTCCTGAAGCGATACGCTAATATCTGTTGACATAAAGACTTTCACAGTACTCCTGCCGGGAGCTTCTCGACTTTACCGATGTATTTCGCCTATTGACGAGGCATTTGGCTACCTTAAGAGAGTCATAATTACTCCTGCCAGTGTCTCTCCGATAAACCACAGTCACATCTACAATATTCCTCTGCCCCTATCACCAGACGCGATACGCCATTATTTGTCGACATTATGACTTTCACAGTACTCCTGCTAGGGGCTCCTCCAGTTTACAAATGTATTTCGCCTGTTGACAAGGCATTTGGCTACCTTAAGAGAGTCATAGTTACTCCTGTCAGTCGCTCCCCGTTTTACCACAGTCACATTTTCAATCTTATTCTGGCCAGTTCACCTGAAGCGATACGCCATTATCAGTCAACCTTAAGAATTTCACAGTACTCCTGCCGGGAGCTTCTCGAGTATGCCGATGTATTTCGCCTGTTGACGAGGCATTTGGATGCCTTAAGAGAGTCATAGTTACTCCTTGCTGTTGCTCCCCATTTTACAACAGGCACATCTACAAGCTTACTCTGGCCAGTTCTCTTGAAGCGATACGCTAATATCTGTTGACATAAAGACTTTCACAGTACTCCTGCCGGGAGCATCTCGACTTTGCCGATGTATTTCGCACATTGTCGAGGCATTTGGCTACCTTAAGATAGTCATAGTTACTCCTGCCAGTGTCTCTCCGTTAAACCACATTCACATTTACAATTTTCCACTGCCCCTTTCACCAGACGCGATACGATATTATTTATCGACATTATGACTTTCACAGTACTCCTGCTAGGGGCTCCTCCAGTTTACCAAAGTATTTCGCCTGTTGAAGAGGCATTTGGCTACCTTAAGAGATTCATAGTTACTCCTGTCAGTTGCTCCCCGTTTTACCAAAGTCACATTTTCAATCTTATTCTGGCCAGTTCACCTGAACCGATACGCCATTATCAGTCAACCTAAAGTATATCACAGTACTCCTGCCGGGAGCTTCTCGAGTTTGCCGATGTATTTCGCCTGTTCACGAGGCATTTGGATACCTTAAGAGAGTCATAGTTACTCCTTGCTGTTGCTCCCCATTTTACAACTGGCACATCTACAAGCTTACTCTGGCCAGTTCTCCTGAAGCGATACGCTAATATCTGTTGACATAAAGACTTTCACAGTACTCCTGCCGGGAGCTTCTCGACTTTACCGATGTATTTCGCCTATTGACGAGGCATTTGGCTACCTTAAGAGAGTCATAGTTACTCCTGTTAGTGTCTCTCCGTTAAACCACGTTCACATTTACAATTTTCCTCTGCCCCTTTCACCAGACGCGATACGATATTATTTATCGACATTATGACTTTCACAGTACTCCTGCTAGGGGCTCCTCGAGTTTACCAAAGCATTTCGCCTGTTGAAGAGGCATTTGGCTACCTTAAGAGAGTCATAGTTACTCCTGTCAGTTGCTCCCCGTTTTACCAAAGTCACATTCTCAATCTTATTCTGGCCAGTTCACCTGAAGCGATACGCTATTATCAGTCAACCTAAAGAATATCACAGTACTCCTGCCGGGAGCTTCTCGAGTTTGCCGATGTATTTCGCCTGTTGACGAGGCATTTGGATACCTTAAGAGAGTCATAGTTACCACTTGCTGTTGCTCCCCATTTTACAACAGGCACATCTACAAGCTTTCTCTGGCCAATTCTCCTGAAGCGATACGCTAATATCTGTTGACATAAAGACTTTCACAGTACTCCTGCCGGGAGCTTCTCCACTTTGCCGATGTATTTCGCCTATTGACGAGGCGTTTGGCTACCTTAACAGAGTCATAGTTACTCCTGCCAGTGTCCCTCCGTTAAACCACAGTCACATCTACCATTTTCTTCTGCCCCTTTCACCAGACGCGATACGACATTATTCTTCGACATTATGACTTTCACAGTTCTCCAGCTAGGGGCTCCTCCTGTTTACCAATGTATTTCGCCTGTTGACGAGGCATTTGGCTACCTTAAGAGAGTCATAGTTACTCCTGTCAGTTGCTCCCCGTTTTACCAAAGTCACATTCTCAATCTTATTCTGGCCAGTTCACCTGAAGCGATACGCTATTATCAGTCAACCTAAAGAATATCACAGTACTCCTGCCGGGAGCTTCTCGAGTTTGCCGATGTATTTCGCCTGTTGACGAGGCATTTGGATACCTTAAGAGAGTCATAGTTACCACTTGCTGTTGCTCCCCATTTTACAACAGGCACATCTACAAGCTTTCTCTGGCCAATTCTCCTGAAGCGATACGCTAATATCTGTTGACATAAAGACTTTCACAGTACTCCTGCCGGGAGCTTCTCGACTTTACCGATGTATTTCGCCTATTGACGAGGCATTTGGCTACCTTAAGAGAGTCATAGTTACTCCTGTTAGTGTCTCTCCGTTAAACCACGTTCACATTTACAATTTTCCTCTGCCCCTTTCACGAGACGCGATACGATATTATTTATCGACATTATGACTTTCACAGTACTCCTGCTAGGGGCTCCTCCAGTTTACCAAAGTATTTCGCCTGTTGAAGAGGCATTTGGCTACCTTAAGAGAGTCATAGTTACTCCTGTCAGTTGCTCCCCGTTTTACCAAAGTCACATTCTCAATCTTATTCTGGCCAGTTCACCTTAACCGATACGCCATTATCAGTCAACCTAAAGTATATCACAGTACTCCTGCCGGGAGCTTCTCGAGTTGGCCGATGTATTTCGCCTGTTGACGAGGCATTTGGATACCTTAAGAGAGTCATAGTGACTCCTTGCTGTTGCTCCCCATTTCACAACAGGCACATCTACAAGCTTACTCTGGCCAGTTCTCCTGAAGCGATACGCTAATATCTGTTGACATAAAGACTTTCACAGTACTCCTGCCGGGAGCTTCTCGACTTTACCGATGTATTTCGCCTATTGACGAGGCATTTGGCTACCTTAAGAGAGTCATAATTACTCCTGCCAGTGTCTCTCCGATAAACCACAGTCACATCTACAATATTCCTCTGCCCCTATCACCAGACGCGATACGCCATTATTTGTCGACATTGTGACTTTCACAGTACTCCTGCTAGGGGCTCCTCCAGTTTACAAATGTATTCCGCCTGTTGACAAGGCATTTGGCTACCTTAAGAGAGTCATAGTTACTCCTGTCAGTCGCTCCCCGTTTTACCACAGTCACATTTTCAATCTTATTCTGGCCAGTTCACCTGAAGCGATACGCCATTATCAGTCAACCTTAAGAATTTCACAGTACTCCTGCCGGGAGCTTCTCGAGTTTGCCGATGTATTTCGCCTGTTGACGACGCATTTGGATACCTTAAGAGAGTCATAGTTACCACTTGCTGTTGCTCCCCATTTTACAACAGGCACATCTACAAGCTTTCTCTGGCCAATTCTCCTGAAGCGATACGCTAATATCTGTTGACATAAAGACTTTCACAGTACTCCTGCCGGCAGCTTCTCGACTTTGCCGATGTATTTCGCCTATTGACGAGGCGTTTGGCTACCTTAACAGAGTCATAGTTACTCCTGCCAGTGTCTCTCCGTTAAACCACAGTCACATCTACAATATCCCTCTGCCCCTTTGAAAAGACGCGATACGCCATTATTTGTCGACATTATGACTTTCACAGTACTCCTGCTAGGGGCTCCTCCAGTTTACCAAAGTATTTCGCCTGTTGACGAGGCATTTGGCTACCTTAAGAGAGTCATAGTTACTCCTGTCAGTTGCTCCCCGTTTTACCAAAATCACATTCTCAATCTTATTCTGGCCAGTTCACCTGAAGCGATACGCTATTATCAGTCAACCTAAAGAATATCACAGTACTCCTGCCGGGAGCTTCTCGAGTTTGCCGATGTATTTCGCCTGTTGACGAGGCATTTGGATACCTTAAGAGAGTCATAGTTACCACTTGCTGTTGCTCCCCATTTTACAACAGGCACATCTACAAGCTTTCTCTGGCCAATTCTCCTGAAGCGATACGCTAATATCTGTTGACATAAAGACTTTCACAGTACTCCTGCCGGGAGCTTCTCGACTTTGCCGATGTATTTCGCCTATTGACGGGGCGTTTGGCTACCTTAACAGAGTCATAGTTACTCCTGCCAGTGTCTCTCCGTTAAACCACAGTCACATCTACAATATTCCTCTGCCCCTTTGAAAAGACGCGATACGCCATTATTTGTCGACATTATGACTTTCACAGTACTCCTGCTAGGGGCTCCTCCAGTTTACCAAAGTATTTCGCCTGTTGACGAGGCATTTGGCTACCTTAAGAGAGTCATAGCTACTCCTGTCAGTTGCTCCCCGTTTTACCAAAGTCACATTCTCAATCTTATTCTGGCCAGTTCACCTGAAGCGATACGCCATTATTAGTCAACCTAAAGAATTTCACAGTACTCCTGCCGGGAGCTTCTCGAGTATGCCGATGTATTTCGCCTGTTGACGAGGCATTTGGATGCCTTAAGAGAGTCTTAGTTACTCCTTGCTGTTGCTCCCCATTTTACAACAGGCACATCTACAAGCTTACTCTGGCCAGTTCTCTTGAAGCGATACGCTAATATCTGTTGACATAAAGACTTTCACAGTACTCCTGCCGGGAGCTTCTCGACTTTACCGATGTATTTCGCCTATTGACGAGGCATTTGGCTACCTTAAGAGAGTCATAGTTACTCCTGCCAGTGTCTCTCCGTTAAACCACAGTCACATCACAATATTCCTCTGCCCCTTTCAAAAGACGCGATACGCCACTATTTGTCGACATTATGACTTTCACAGTTCTCCTGCTAGGGGCTCCTCCTGTTTACCAAAGTATTTCGCCTGTTGACGAAGCATTTGGCTACCTTAAGAGAGTCATAGTTACTCCTGTCAGTTGCTCCCCGTTTTACCAAAGTCACATTTTCAATCTTATTCTGGCCAGTTCACGTGAACCGATACGCCATTATCAGTCAACCTAAAGTATATCACAGTACTCCTGCCGGGAACTTCTCGAGTTTGCCGATGTATTTCGCCTGTTCACGAGGCATTTGGATACCTTAAGAGAGTCATAGTTACTCCTTGCTGTTGCTCCCCATTTTACAACAGGCACATCTACAAGCTTACTCTGGCCAGTTCTCCTGAAGCGATACGCGAATATCTGTTGACATAAAGACTTTCACAGTACTCCTGCCGGAAGCATCTCGACTTTGCCGATGTATTTCGCACATTGTCGAGGCATTTGGCTACCTTAAGATAGTCATAGTTACTCCTGCCAGTGTCTCTCCGTTAAACCACATTGACATTTACCATTTTCCTCTGCCCCTTTCACCAGACGCGATACGATATTATTTATCGACATTATGACTTTCACAGTACTTCTGCTATGGGCTCCTCCAGTTTACCAATGTATTTCGCCTGTTGAAGAGGCATTTGGCTACCTTAAGAGAGTCATAGTTACTCCTGTCAGTTGCTCCCCGTTTTACCAAAGTCACATTCTCAATCTTATTCTGGCCAGTTCACCTGGAGCGATACGCTATTATCAGTCAACCTAAAGAATATCACAGTACTCCTGCCGGGAGCTTCTCGAGTTTGCCGATGTATTTCGCCTGTTGACGACGCATTTGGATACCTTAAGAGAGTCATAGTTACCACTTGCTGTTGCTCCCCATTTTACAACAGGCACATCTACAAGCTTTCTCTGGCCAATTCTCCTGAAGCGATACGCTAATATCTGTTGACATAAAGACTTTCACAGTACTCCTGCCGGCAGCTTCTCGACTTTGCCGATGTATTTCGCCTATTGACGAGGCGTTTGGCTACCTTAACAGAGTCATAGTTACTCCTGCCAGTGTCTCTCCGTTAAACCACAGTCACATCTACAATATTCCTCTGCCCCTTTCAAAAGACGCGATACGCCATTATTTGTCGACATTATGACTTTCACAGTTCTCCTGCTAGGGGCTCCTCCAGTTTACCAAAGTATTTCGCCTGTTGACGAGGCATTTGGCTACCTTAAGAGAGTCATAGCTACTCCTGTCAGTTGCTCCCCGTTTTACCAAAGTCACATTCTCAATCTTATTCTGGCAAGTTCACCTGAAGCGATACGCCATTATTAGTCAACCTAAAGAATTTCACAGTACTCCTGCCGCGAGCTTCTCGACTTTGCCGATGTATTTCGCCTATTGACGGGGTGTTTGGCTACCTTAACAGAGTCATAGTTACTCCTGCCAGTGTCTCTCCGTTAAACCACAGTCACATCTACCATTTTCCTCTGCCCCTTTCACGAGACGCGATACGATATTATTCTTCGACATTATGACTTTCACAGTTCTCCTGCTAGGGGCTCCTCCTGTTTACCAAAGTATTTCGCCTGTTGACGAAGCATTTGGCTACCTTAAGAGAGTCATAGTTACTCCTGTCAGTTGGTCCCCGTTTTACCAAAGTCACATTTTCAATCTTATTCTGGCCAGTTCACCTGAACCGATACGCCATTATCAGTCAACCTAAAGTATATCACAGTACTCCTGCCGGGAGCTTCTCGAGTTTGCCGATGTATTTCGCCTGTTCACGAGGCATTTGGATACCTTAAGAGAGTCATAGTTACTCCTTGCTGTTGCTCCCCATTTTACAACAGGCACATCTACAAGCTTACTGTGGCCAGTTCTCCTGGAGCGATACGCTAATATCTGTTGACATAAAGACTTTCACAGTACTCCTGCCGGAAGCATCTCGACTTTGCCGATGTATTTCGCACATTGTCGAGGCATTTGGCTACCTTAAGATAGTCATAGTTACTCCTGCCAGTGTCTCTCCGTTAAACCACATTCACATTTACAATTTTCCTCTGCCCCTTTCACCAGACGCGATACGATATTATTTATCGACATTATGACTTTCACAGTACTCCTGCTAGGGGCTCCTCCAGTTTACCAAAGTATTTCGCCTGTTGAAGAGGCATTTGGCTACCTTAAGAGAGTCATAGTTACTCCTGTCAGTTGCTCCCCGTTTTACCAAAGTCGCATTCTCAATCTTATTCTGGCCAGTTCACCTGAAGCGATACGCTATTATCAGTCAACCTAAAGAATATCACAGTACTCCTGCCGGGAGCTTCTCGAGTTTGCCGATGTATTTCGCCTGTTGACGAGGCATTTGGATACCTTAAGAGAGTCATAGTTACCACTTGCTGTTGCTCCCCATTTTACAACAGGCACATCTACAAGCTTTCTCTGGCCAATTCTCCTGAAGCGATACGCTAATATCTGTTGACATAAAGACTTTCACAGTACTCCTGCCGGGAGCTTCTCGACTTTGCCGATGTATTTCGCCTATTGACGGGGCGTTTGGCTACCTTAACAGAGTCATAGTTACTCCTGCCAGTGTCTCTCCGTTAAACCACAGTCACATCTACAATATTCCTCTGCCCCTTTGAAAAGACGCGATACGCCATTATTTGTCGACAATATGACTTTCACAGTACTCCTGCTAGGGGCTCCTCCAGTTTACCAAAGTATTTCGCCTGTTGACGAGGCATTTGGCTACCTTAAGAGAGTCATAGCTACTCCTGTCAGTTGCTCCCCGTTTTACCAAAGTCACATTCTCAATCTTATTCTGGCCAGTTCACCTGAAGCGATACGCCATTATTAGTCAACCTAAAGAATTTCACAGTACTCCTGCCGGGAGCTTCTCGAGTATGCCGATGTATTTCGCCTGTTGACGAGGCATTTGGATGCCTTAAGAGAGTCTTAGTTACTCCTTGCTGTTGCTCCCCATTTTACAACAGGCACATCTACAAGCTTACTCTAGCCAGTTCTCTTGAAGCGATACGCTAATATCTGTTGACATAAAGACTTTCACAGTACTCCTGCCGGGAGCTTCTCGACTTTACCGATGTATTTCGCCTATTGACGAGGCATTTGGCTACCTTAAGAGAGTCATAGTTACTCCTGCCAGTGTCTCTCCGTTAAACCACAGTCACATCTACAATATTCCTCTGCCCCTTTCAAAAGACGCGATACGCCATTATTTGTCGACATTATGACTTTCACAGTTCTCCTGCTAGGGGCTCCTCCTTTTTACCAAAGTATTTCGCCTGTTGACGAAGCATTTGGCTACCTTAAGAGAGTCATAGTTACTCCTGTCAGTTGCTCCCCGTTTTACCAAAGTCACATTTTCAATCTTATTCTGGCCAGTTCACGTGAACCGATACGCCATTATCAGTCAACCCAAAGTATATCACAGTACTCCTGCCGGGAGCTTCTCGAGTTTGCCGATGTATTTCGCCTGTTCACGAGGCATTTGGATACCTTAAGAGAGTCATAGTTACTCCTTGCTGTTGCTCCCCATTTTACAACAGGCACATCTACAAGCTTACTCTGGCCAGTTCTCCTGAAGCGATACGCTAATATCTGTTGACATAAAGACTTTCACAGTACTAATGCCGGAAGCATCTCGACTTTGCCGATGTATTTCGCACATTGTCGAGGCATTTGGCTACCTTAAGATTGTCATAGTTACTCCTGCCAGTGTCTCTCCGTTAAACCACATTGACATTTACAATTTTCCTCTGCCCCTTTCACCAGACGCGATACGATATTATTTATCGACATTATGACTTTCACAGTACTCCTGCTAGGGGCTCCTCCAGTTTACCAAAGTATTTCGCCTGTTGAAGAGGCATTTGGCTACCTTAAGAGAGTCATAGTTACTCCTGTCAGTTGCTCCCCGTTTTACCAAAGTCACATTCTCAATCTTATTCTGGCCAGTTCACCTGGAGCGATACGCTATTATCAGTCAACCTAAAGATTATCACAGTACTCCTGCCGGGAGCTTCTCGAGTTTGCCGATGTATTTCGCCTGTTGACGAGGCATTTGGATACCTTAAGAGAGTCATAGTTACCACTTGCTGTTGCTCCTCATTTTACAACTGGCACATCTACAAGCTTTCTCTGGCCAATTCTCCTGAAGCGATACGCTAATATCTGTTGACATAAAGACTTTCACAGTACTCCTGCCGGGAGCTTCTCGACTTTGCCGATGTATTTCGCCTATTGACGAGGCGTTTGGCTACCTTAACAGAGTCATAGTTACTCCTGCCAGTGTCTCTCCGTTAAACCACAGTCACATCTACAATATTCCTCTGCCCCTTTGAAAAGACGCGATACGCCATTATTTGTCGACATTATGACTTTCACAGTACTCCTGCTAGGGGCTCCTCCAGTTTACCAAAGTATTTCGCCTGTTGACGAGGCATTTGGCTACCTTAAGAGAGTCATAGTTACTCCTGTCAGTTGCTCCCCGTTTTACCAAAGTCACATTCTCAATCTTATTCTGGCCAGTTCACCTGAAGCGATACGCCATTATTAGTCAACCTATAGAGTTTCACAGTACTCCTGCCGGGAGCTTCTCGAGTATGCCGATGTATTTCGCCTGTTGACGAGGCATTTGGATGCCTTAACAGAGTCTTAGTTACTCCGTGCTGTTGCTCCCCATTTTACAACAGGCACATCTACAAGCTTACTCTGGCCAGTTCTCTTGAAGCGATACGCTAATATCTGTTGACATAAAGACTTTCACAGTACTCCTGCCGGAAGCTTCTCGACTTTGCCGATGTATTTCGCCTATTGACGAGGCGTTTGGCTACCTTAACAGAGTCATAGTTACTCCTGCCAGTGTCTCTCATTTAAACTACAGTCACATCTACCATTTTCCTCTGCCCCTTTCACCAGACGCGATACGATATTATTCTTCGACATTATGACTTTCACAGTTCTCCTGCTAGGGGCTCCTCCTGTTTACCAATGTATTTCGCCTGTTGACGAGGCATTTGGCTACCTTAAGAGATTCATAGTTACTCCTGTCAGTTGCTCCCCGTTTTACCAAAGTCACATTTTCAATCTTATTCTGGCCAGTTCACCTGAACCGATACGCCATTATCAGTCAACCTAAAGTATATCACAGTACTCCTGCCGGGAGCTTCTCGAGTTTGCCGATGTATTTCGCCTGTTCACGAGGCATTTGGATACCTTAAGAGAGTCATAGTTACTCCTTGCTGTTGCTCCCCATTTTACAACAGGCACATCTACAAGCTTACTCTGGCCAGTTCTCCTGAAGCGATACGCTAATATCTGTTGACATAAAGACTTTAACAGTACTCCTGCCGGAAGCATCTCGACTTTGCCGATGTATTTCGCACATTGTCGAGGCATTTGGCTACCTTAAGATAGTCATAGTTACTCCTGCCAGTGTCTCTCCGTTAAACCACATTCACATTTACAATTTTCCTCTGCCCCTTTCACCAGACGCGATACGATATTATTTATCGACATTATGACTTTCACAGTACTCCTGCTAGGGGCTCCTCCAGTTTACCAAAGTATTTCGCCTGTTGAAGAGGCATTTGGCTACCTTAAGAGAGTCATAGTTACTCCTGTCAGTTGCTCCCCGTTTTACCAAAGTCACATTCTCAATCTTATTCTGGCCAGTTCACCTGAAGCGATACGCTATTATCAGCCAACCTAAAGAATATCACAGTACTCCTGCCGGGAGCTTCTCGAGTTTGCCGATGTATTTCGCCTGTTGACGAGGCATTTGGATACCTTAAGAGAGTCATAGTTACCACTTGCTGTTGCTCCCCATTTTACAACAGGCACATCTACAAGCTTTCTCTGGCCAATTCTCCTGAAGCGATACGCTAATATCTGTTGACATAAAGACTTTCACAGTACTCCTGCCGGCAGCTTCTCGACTTTGCCGATGTATTTCGCCTATTGACGAGGCGTTTGGCTACCTTAACAGAGTCATAGTTGCTCCTGCCAGTGTCTCTCCGTTAAACCACAGTCACATCTACAATATTCCTCTGCCCCTTTGAAAAGACGCGATACGCCATTATTTGTCGACATTATGACTTTCACAGTACTCCTGCTAGGGGCTCCTCCAGTTTACCAAAGTATTTCGCCTGTTGACGAGGCATTTGGCTACCTTAAGAGAGTCATAGTTACTCCTGTCAGTTGCTCCCCGTTTTACCAAAATCACATTCTCAATCTTATTCTGGCCAGTTCACCTGAAGCGATACGCTATTATCAGTCAACCTAAAGAATATCACAGTACTCCTGCCGGGAGCTTCTCGAGTTTGCCGATGTATTTCGCCTGTTGACGAGGCATTTGGATACCTTAAGAGAGTCATAGTTACCACTTGCTGTTGCTCCCCATTTTACAACAGGCACATCTACAAGCTTACTCTGGCCAGTTCTCTTGAAGCGATACGCTAATATCTGTTGACATAAAGACTTTCACAGTACTCCTGCCGGGAGCTTCTCGACTTTACCGATGTATTTCGCCTATTGACGAGGCATTTGGCTACCTTAAGAGAGTCATAGTTACTCCTGCCAGTGTCTCTCCGTTAAACCACAGTCACATCTACAATATTCCTCTGCCCCTTTCAAAAGACGCGATACGCCATTATTTGTCGACATTATGACTTTCACAGTTCTCCTGCTAGGGGCTCCTCCTTTTTACCAAAGTATTTCGCCTGTTGACGAAGCATTTGGCTACCTTAAGAGAGTCATAGTTACTCCTGTCAGTTGCTCCCCGTTTTACCAAAGTCACATTTTCAATCTTATTCTGGCCAGTTCACGTGAACCGATACGCCATTATCAGTCAACCCAAAGTATATCACAGTACTCCTGCCGGGAGCTTCTCGAGTTTGCCGATGTATTTCGCCTGTTCACGAGGCATTTGGATACCTTAAGAGAGTCATAGTTACTCCTTGCTGTTGCTCCCCATTTTACAACAGGCACATCTACAAGCTTACTCTGGCCAGTTCTCCTGAAGCGATACGCTAATATCTGTTGACATAAAGACTTTCACAGTACTAATGCCGGAAGCATCTCGACTTTGCCGATGTATTTCGCACATTGTCGAGGCATTTGGCTACCTTAAGATTGTCATAGTTACTCCTGCCAGTGTCTCTCCGTTAAACCACATTGACATTTACAATTTTCCTCTGCCCCTTTCACCAGACGCGATACGATATTATTTATCGACATTATGACTTTCACAGTACTCCTGCTAGGGGCTCCTCCAGTTTACCAAAGTATTTCGCCTGTTGGAGAGGCATTTGGCTACCTTAAGAGAGTCATAGTTACTCCTGTCAGTTGCTCCCCGTTTTACCAAAGTCACATTCTCAATCTTATTCTGGCCAGTTCACCTGGAGCGATACGCTATTATCAGTCAACCTAAAGATTATCACAGTACTCCTGCCGGGAGCTTCTCGAGTTTGCCGATGTATTTCGCCTGTTGACGAGGCATTTGGATACCTTAAGAGAGTCATAGTTACCACTTGCTGTTGCTCCTCATTTTACAACTGGCACATCTACAAGCTTTCTCTGGCCAATTCTCCTGAAGCGATACGCTAATATCTGTTGACATAAAGACTTTCACAGTACTCCTGCCGGGAGCTTCTCGACTTTGCCGATGTATTTCGCCTATTGACGAGGCGTTTGGCTACCTTAACAGAGTCATAGTTACTCCTGCCAGTGTCTCTCCGTTAAACCACAGTCACATCTACAATATTCCTCTGCCCCTTTGAAAAGACGCGATACGCCATTATTTGTCGACATTATGACTTTCACAGTACTCCTGCTAGGGGCTCCTCCAGTTTACCAAAGTATTTCGCCTGTTGACGAGGCATTTGGCTACCTTAAGAGAGTCATAGTTACTCCTGTCAGTTGCTCCCCGTTTTACCAAAGTCACATTCTCAATCTTATTCTGGCCAGTTCACCTGAAGCGATACGCCATTATTAGTCAACCTATAGAGTTTCACAGTACTCCTGCCGGGAGCTTCTCGAGTATGCCGATGTATTTCGCCTGTTGACGAGGCATTTGGATGCCTTAACAGAGTCTTAGTTACTCCGTGCTGTTGCTCCCCATTTTACAACAGGCACATCTACAAGCTTACTCTGGCCAGTTCTCTTGAAGCGATACGCTAATATCTGTTGACATAAAGACTTTCACAGTACTCCTGCCGGAAGCTTCTCGACTTTGCCGATGTATTTCGCCTATTGACGAGGCGTTTGGCTACCTTAACAGAGTCATAGTTACTCCTGCCAGTGTCTCTCATTTAAACTACAGTCACATCTACCATTTTCCTCTGCCCCTTTCACCAGACGCGATACGATATTATTCTTCGACATTATGACTTTCACAGTTCTCCTGCTAGGGGCTCCTCCTGTTTACCAATGTATTTCGCCTGTTGACGAGGCATTTGGCTACCTTAAGAGATTCATAGTTACTCCTGTCAGTTGCTCCCCGTTTTACCAAAGTCACATTTTCAATCTTATTCTGGCCAGTTCACCTGAACCGATACGCCATTATCAGTCAACCTAAAGTATATCACAGTACTCCTGCCGGGAGCTTCTCGAGTTTGCCGATGTATTTCGCCTGTTCACGAGGCATTTGGATACCTTAAGAGAGTCATAGTTACTCCTTGCTGTTGCTCCCCATTTTACAACAGGCACATCTACAAGCTTACTCTGGCCAGTTCTCCTGAAGCGATACGCTAATATCTGTTGACATAAAGACTTTAACAGTACTCCTGCCGGAAGCATCTCGACTTTGCCGATGTATTTCGCACATTGTCGAGGCATTTGGCTACCTTAAGATAGTCATAGTTACTCCTGCCAGTGTCTCTCCGTTAAACCACATTCACATTTACAATTTTCCTCTGCCCCTTTCACCAGACGCGATACGATATTATTTATCGACATTATGACTTTCACAGTACTCCTGCTAGGGGCTCCTCCAGTTTACCAAAGTATTTCGCCTGTTGAAGAGGCATTTGGCTACCTTAAGAGAGTCATAGTTACTCCTGTCAGTTGCTCCCCGTTTTACCAAAGTCACATTCTCAATCTTATTCTGGCCAGTTCACCTGAAGCGATACGCTATTATCAGCCAACCTAAAGTATATCACAGTACTCCTGCCGGGAGCTTCTCGAGTTTGCCGATGTATTTCGCCTGTTGACGAGGCATTTGGATACCTTAAGAGAGTCATAGTTACCACTTGCTGTTGCTCCCCATTTTACAACAGGCACATCTACAAGCTTTCTCTGGCCAATTCTCCTGAAGCGATACGCTAATATCTGTTGACATAAAGACTTTCGCAGTACTCCTGCCGGGAGCTTCTCGACTTTGCCGATGTATTTCGCCTATTGACGTTTGGCTACCTTAACAGAGTCATAGTTACTCCTGCCAGTGTCTCTCCGTTAAACCACAGTCACATCTACAATATTCCTCTGCCCCTTTGAAAAGACGCGATACGCCATTATTTGTCGACATTATGACTTTCACAGTACTCCTGCTAGGGGCTCCTCCAGTTTACCAAAGTATTTCGCCTCTTGAAGAGGCATTTGGCTACCTTAAGAGAGTCATAGCTACTCCTGTCAGTTGCTCCCCGTTTTACCAAAGTCACATTCTCAATCTTATTCTGGCCAGTTCACCTGAAGCGATACGCCATTATTAGTCAACCTAAAGAATTTCACAGTACTCCTGCCGGGAGCTTCTCGAGTATGCCGATGTATTTCGCCTGTTGACGAGGCATTTGGATGCCTTAAGAGAGTCTTAGTTACTCCTTGCTGTTGCTCCCCATTTTACAACAGGCACATCTACAAGCTTACTCTGGCCAGTTCTCTTGAAGCGATACGCTAATATCTGTTGACATAAAGACTTTCACAGTACTCCTGCCGGGAGCTTCTCGACTTTACCGATGTATTTCGCCTATTGACGAGGCATTTGGCTACCTTAAGAGAGTCATAGTTACTCCTGCCAGTGTCTCTCCGTTAAACCACAGTCACATCTACAATATTCCTCTGCCCCTTTCAAAAGACGCGATACGCCATTATTTGTCGACATTATGACTTTCACAGTTCTCCTGCTAGGGGCTCCTCCTTTTTACCAAAGTATTTCGCCTGTTGACGAAGCATCTGGCTACCTTAAGAGAGTCATAGTTACTCCTGTCAGTTGCTCCCCGTTTTACCAAAGTCACATTTTCAATCTTATTCTGGCCAGTTCACGTGAACCGATACGCCATTATCAGTCAACCCAAAGTATATCACAGTACTCCTGCCGGGAGCTTCTCGAGTTTGCCGATGTATTTCGCCTGTTCACGAGGCATTTGGATACCTTAAGAGAGTCATAGTTACTCCTTGCTGTTGCTCCCCATTTTACAACAGGCACATCTACAAGCTTACTCTGGCCAGTTCTCCTGAAGCGATACGCTAATATCTGTTGACATAAAGACTTTCACAGTACTCCTGCCGGAAGCATCTCGACTTTGCCGATGTATTTCGCACATTGTCGAGGCATTTGGCTACCTTAAGATTGTCATAGTTACTCCTGCCAGTGTCTCTCCGTTAAACCACATTGACATTTACAATTTTCCTCTGCCCCTTTCACCAGACGCGATACGATATTATTTATCGACATTATGACTTTCACAGTACTCCTGCTAGGGGCTCCTCCAGTTTACCAAAGTATTTCGCCTGTTGAAGAGGCATTTGGCTACCTTAAGAGAGTCATAGTTACTCCTGTCAGTTGCTCCCCGTTTTACCAAAGTCACATTCTCAATCTTATTCTGGCCAGTTCACCTGGAGCGATACGCTATTATCAGTCAACCTAAAGATTATCACAGTACTCCTGCCGGGAGCTTCTCGAGTTTGCCGATGTATTTCGCCTGTTGACGAGGCATTTGGATACCTTAAGAGAGTCATAGTTACCACTTGCTGTTGCTCCTCATTTTACAACTGGCACATCTACAAGCTTTCTCTGGCCAATTCTCCTGAAGCGATACGCTAATATCTGTTGACATAAAGACTTTCACAGTACTCCTGCCGGGAGCTTCTCGACTTTGCCGATGTATTTCGCCTATTGACAAGGCGTTTGGCTACCTTAACAGAGTCATAGTTACTCCTGCCAGTGTCTCTCCGTTAAACCACAGTCACATCTACAATATTCCTCTGCCCCTTTGAAAAGACGCGATACGCCATTATTTGTCGACATTATGACTTTCACAGTACTCCTGCTAGGGGCTCCTCCAGTTTACCAAAGTATTTCGCCTGTTGACGAGGCATTTGGCTACCTTAAGAGAGTCATAGTTACTCCTGTCAGTTGCTCCCCGTTTTACCAAAGTCACATTCTCAATCTTATTCTGGCCAGTTCACCTGAAGCGATACGCCATTATTAGTCAACCTATAGAGTTTCACAGTACTCCTGCCGGGAGCTTCTCGAGTATGCCGATGTATTTCGCCTGTTGACGAGGCATTTGGATGCCTTAACAGAGTCTTAGTTACTCCGTGCTGTTGCTCCCCATTTTACAACAGGCACATCTACAAGCTTACTCTGGCCAGTTCTCTTGAAGCGATACGCTAATATCTGTTGACATAAAGACTTTCACAGTACTCCTGCCGGAAGCTTCTCGACTTTGCCGATGTATTTCGCCTATTGACGAGGCGTTTGGCTACCTTAACAGAGTCATAGTTACTCCTGCCAGTGACTCTCATTTAAACTACAGTCACATCTACCATTTTCCTCTGCCCCTTTCACCAGACGCGATACGATATTATTCTTCGACATTATGACTTTCACAGTTCTCCTGCTAGGGTCTCCTCCTGTTTACCAATGTATTTCGCCTGTTGACGAGGCATTTGGCTACCTTAAGAGATTCATAGTTACTCCTGTCAGTTGCTCCCCGTTTTACCAAAGTCACATTTTCAATCTTATTCTGGCCAGTTCACCTGAACCGATACGCCATTATCAGTCAACCTAAAGTATATCACAGTACTCCTGCCGGGAGCTTCTCGAGTTTGCCGATGTATTTCGCCTGTTCACGAGGCATTTGGATACCTTAAGAGAGTCATAGTTACTCCTTGCTGTTGCTCCCCATTTTACAACAGGCACATCTACAAGCTTACTCTGGCCAGTTCTCCTGAAGCGATACGCTAATATCTGTTGACATAAAGACTTTAACAGTACTCCTGCCGGAAGCATCTCGACTTTGCCGATGTATTTCGCACATTGTCGAGGCATTTGGCTACCTTAAGATAGTCATAGTTACTCCTGCCAGTGTCTCTCCGTTAAACCACATTCACATTTACAATTTTCCTCTGCCCCTTTCACCAGACGCGATACGATATTATTTATCGACATTATGACTTTCACAGTACTCCTGCTAGGGGCTCCTCCAGTTTACCAAAGTATTTCGCCTGTTGAAGAGGCATTTGGCTACCTTAAGAGAGTCATAGTTACTCCTGTCAGTTGCTCCCCGTTTTACCAAAGTCACATTCTCAATCTTATTCTGGCCAGTTCACCTGAAGCGATACGCTATTATCAGCCAACCTAAAGAATATCACAGTACTCCTGCCGGGAGCTTCTCGAGTTTGCCGATGTATTTCGCCTGTTGACGAGGCATTTGGATACCTTAAGAGAGTCATAGTTACCACTTGCTGTTGCTCCCCATTTTACAACAGGCACATCTACAAGCTTTCTCTGGCCAATTCTCCTGAAGCGATACGCTAATATCTGTTGACATAAAGACTTTCGCAGTACTCCTGCCGGGAGCTTCTCGACTTTGCCGATGTATTTCGCCTATTGACGTTTGGCTACCTTAACAGAGTCATAGTTACTCCTGCCAGTGTCTCTCCGTTAAACCACAGTCACATCTACAATATTCCTCTGCCCCTTTGAAAAGACGCGATACGCCATTATTTGTCGACATTATGACTTTCACAGTACTCCTGCTAGGGGCTCCTCCAGTTTACCAAAGTATTTCGCCTGTTGAAGAGGCATTTGGCTACCTTAAGAGAGTCATAGTTACTCCTGTCAGTTGCTCCCCGTTTTACCAAAGTCACATTTTCAATCTTATTCTGGCCAGTTCACCTGAAGCGATACGCCATTATTAGTCAACCTAAAGAATTTCACAGTACTCCTGCCGGGAGCTTCTCGAGTATGCCGATGTATTTCGCCTGTTGACGAGGCATTTGGATGCCTTAAGAGAGTCTTAGTTACTCCTTGCTGTTGCTCCCCATTTTACAACAGGCACATCTACAAGCTTACTCTGGCCAGTTCTCTCGAAGCGATACGCTAATATCTGTTGACATAAAGACTTTCACAGTACTCCTGCCGGGAGCTTCTCGACTTTACCGATGTATTTCGCCTATTGACGAGGCATTTGGCTACCTTAAGAGAGTCATAGTTACTCCTGCCAGTGTCTCTCCGTTAAACCACAGTCACATCTACAATATTCCTCTGCCCCTTTCAAAAGACGCGATACGCCATTATTTGTCGACATTATGACTTTCACAGTTCTCCTGCTAGGGGCTCCTCCTGTTTACCAAAGTATTTCGCCTGTTGACGAAGCATTTGGCTACCTTAAGAGAGTCATAGTTACTCCTGTCAGTTGCTCCCCGTTTTACCAAAGTCACATTTTCAATCTTATTCTGGCCAGTTCACGTGAACCGATACGCCATTATCAGTCAACCTAAAGTATATCACAGTACTCCTGCCGGGAACTTCTCGAGTTTGCCGATGTATTTCGCCTGTTCACGAGGCATTTGGATACCTTAAGAGAGTCATAGTTACTCCTTGCTGTTGCTCCCCATTTTACAACAGGCACATCTACAAGCTTACTCTGGCCAGTTCTCCTGAAGCGATACGCTAATATCTGTTGACATAAAGACTTTCACAGTACTCCTGCCGGAAGCATCTCGACTTTGCCGATGTATTTCGCACATTGTCGAGGCATTTGGCTACCTTAAGATAGTTATAGTTACTCCTGCCAGTGTCTCTCCGTTAAACCACATTGACATTTACAATTTTCCTCTGCCCCTTTCACCAGACGCGATACGATATTATTTATCGACATTATGACTTTCACAGTACTCCTGCTAGGGTCTCCTCCAGTTTACCAAAGTATTTCGCCTGTTGAAGAGGCATTTGGCTACCTTAAGAGAGTCATAGTTACTCCTGTCAGTTGCTCCCCGTTTTACCAAAGTCACATTCTCAATCTTATTCTGGCCAGTTCACCTGATGCGATACGCTATTATCAGTCAACCTAAAGAATATCACAGTACTCCTGCCGGGAGCTTCTCGAGTTTGCCGATGTATTTCGCCTGTTGACGAGGCATTTGGATACCTTAAGAGAGTCATAGTTACCACTTGCTGTTTCTCCCCATTTTACAACAGGCACATCTACAAGCTTTCTCTGGCCAATTCTCCTGAAGCGATACGCTAATATCTGTTGACATAAAGACTTTCACAGTACTCCTGCCGGGAGCTTCTCGACTTTGCCGATGTATTTCGCCTATTGACGAGGCGTTTGGCTACCTTAACAGAGTCATAGTTACTCCTGCCAGTGTCTCTCCGTTAAACCACAGTCACATCTACAATATTCCTCTGCCCCTTTGAAAAGACGCGATACGCCATTATTTGTCGACATTATGACTTTCACAGTACTCCTGCTAGGGGCTCCTCCAGTTTACCAAAGTATTTCGCCTGTTGAAGAGGCATTTGGCTACCTTAAGAGAGTCATAGTTACTCCTGTCAGTTGCTCCCCGTTTTACCAAAGTCACATTTTCAATCTTATTCTGGCCAGTTCACCTGAAGCGATACGCCATTATTAGTCAACCTAAAGAATTTCACAGTACTCCTGCCGCGAGCTTCTCGACTTTGCCGATGTATTTCGCCTATTGACGGGGTGTTTGGCTACCTTAACAGAGTCATAGTTACTCCTGCCAGTGTCTCTCCGTTAAACCACAGTCACATCTACCATTTTCCTCTGCCCCTTTCACGAGACGCGATACGATATTATTCTTCGACATTATGACTTTCACAGTTCTCTTGCTAGGGGCTCCTCCTGTTTACCAAAGTATTTCGCCTGTTGACGAAGCATTTGGCTACCTTAAGAGAGTCATAGTTACTCCTGTCAGTTGGTCCCCGTTTTACCAAAGTCACATTTTCAATCTTATTCTGGCCAGTTCACCTGAACCGATACGCCATTATCAGTCAACCTAAAGTATATCACAGTACTCCTGCCGGGAGCTTCTCGAGTTTGCCGATGTATTTCGCCTGTTCACGAGGCATTTGGATACCTTAAGAGAGTCATAGTTACTCCTTGCTGTTGCTCCCCATTTTACAACAGGCACATCTACAAGCTTACTGTGGCCAGTTCTCCTGGAGCGATACGCTAATATCTGTTGACATAAAGACTTTCACAGTACTCCTGCCGGAAGCATCTCGACTTTGCCGATGTATTTCGCACATTGTCGAGGCATTTGGCTACCTTAAGATAGTCATAGTTACTCCTGCCAGTGTCTCTCCGTTAAACCACATTCACATTTACAATTTTCCTCTGCCCCTTTCACCAGACGCGATACGATATTATTTATCGACATTATGACTTTCACAGTACTCCTGCTAGGGGCTCCTCCAGTTTACCAAAGTATTTCGCCTGTTGAAGAGGCATTTGGCTACCTTAAGAGAGTCATAGTTACTCCTGTCAGTTGCTCCCCGTTTTACCAAAGTCACATTCTCAATCTTATTCTGGCCAGTTCACCTGAAGCGATACGCTATTATCAGTCAACCTAAAGAATATCACAGTACTCCTGCCGGGAGCTTCTCGAGTTTGCCGATGTATTTCGCCTGTTGACGAGGCATTTGGATACCTTAAGAGAGTCATAGTTACCACTTGCTGTTGCTCCCCATTTTACAACAGGCACATCTACAAGCTTTCTCTGGCCAATTCTCCTGAAGCGATACGCTAATATCTGTTGACATAAAGACTTTCACAGTACTCCTGCCGGGAGCTTCTCGACTTTGCCGATGTATTTCGCCTATTGACGGGGCGTTTGGCTACCTTAACAGAGTCATAGTTACTCCCGCCAGTGTCTCTCCGTTAAACCACAGTCACATCTACAATATTCCTCTGCCCCTTTGAAAAGACGCGATACGCCATTATTTGTCGACATTATGACTTTCACAGTACTCCTGCTAGGGGCTCCTCCAGTTTACCAAAGTATTTCGCCTGTTGACGAGGCATTTGGCTACCTTAAGAGAGTCATAGCTACTCCTGTCAGTTGCTCCCCGTTTTACCAAAGTCACATTCTCAATCTTATTCTGGCCAGTTCACCTGAAGCGATACGCCATTATTAGTCAACCTAAAGAATTTCACAGTACTCCTGCCGGGAGCTTCTCGAGTATGCCGATGTATTTCGCCTGTTGACGAGGCATTTGGATGCCTTAAGAGAGTCTTAGTTACTCCTTGCTGTTGCTCCCCATTTTACAACAGGCACATCTACAAGCTTACTCTGGCCAGTTCTCTTGAAGCGATACGTTAATATCTGTTGACATAAAGACTTTCACAGTACTCCTGCCGGGAGCTTCTCGACTTTACCGATGTATTTCGCCTATTGACGAGGCAATTGGCTACCTTAAGAGAGTCATAGTTACTCCTGCCAGTGTCTCTCCGTTAAACCACAGTCACATCTACAATATTCCTCTGCCCCTTTCAAAAGACGCGATACGCCATTATTTGTCGACATTATGACTTTCACAGTTCTCCTGCTAGGGGCTCCTCCTTTTTACCAAAGTATTTCGCCTGTTGACGAAGCATTTGGCTACCTTAAGAGAGTCATAGTTACTCCTGTCAGTTGCTCCCCGTTTTACCAAAGTCACATTTTCAATCTTATTCTGGCCAGTTCACGTGAACCGATACGCCATTATCAGTCAACCCAAAGTATATCACAGTACTCCTGCCGGGAGCTTCTCGAGTTTGCCGATGTATTTCGCCTGTTCACGAGGCATTTGGATACCTTAAGAGAGTCATAGTTACTCCTTGCTGTTGCTCCCCATTTTACAACAGGCACATCTACAAGCTTACTGTGGCCAGTTCTCCTGAAGCGATACGCTAATATCTGTTGACATAAAGACTTTCACAGTACTCCTGCCGGAAGCATCTCGACTTTGCCGATGTATTTCGCACATTGTCGAGGCATTTGGCTACCTTAAGATTGTCATAGTTACTCCTGCCGGTGTCTCTCCGTTAAACCACATTGACATTTACAATTTTCCTCTGCCCCTTTCACCAGACGCGATACGATATTATTTATCGACATTATGACTTTCACAGTACTCCTGCTAGGGGCTCCTCCAGTTTACCAAAGTATTTCGCCTGTTGAAGAGGCATTTGGCTACCTTAAGAGAGTCATAGTTACTCCTGTCAGTTGCTCCCCGTTTTACCAAAGTCACATTCTCAATCTTATTCTGGCCAGTTCACCTGAAGCGATACGCTATTATCAGTCAACCTAAAGAATATCACAGTACTCCTGCCGGGAGCTTCTCGAGTTTGCCGATGTATTTCGCCTGTTGACGAGGCATTTGGATACCTTAAGAGAGTCATAGTTACAACTTGCTGTTGCTCCCCATTTTACAACAGGCACATCTACAAGCTTTCTCTGGCCAATTCTCCTGAAGCGATACGCTAATATCTGTTGACATAAAGACTTTCACAGTACTCCTGCCGGGAGCTTCTCGACTTTGCCGATGTATTTCGCCTATTGACGGGGCGTTTGGCTACCTTAACAGAGTCATAGTTACTCCTGCCAGTGTCTCTCCGTTAAACCACAGTCATATCTACAATATTCCTCTGCCCCTTTGAAAAGACGCGATACGCCATTATTTGTCGACATTATGACTTTCACAGTACTCCTGCTAGGGGCTCCTCCAGTTTACCAAAGTATTTCGCCTGTTGACGAGGCATTTGGCTACCTTAAGAGAGTCATAGCTACTCCTGTCAGTTGCTCCCCGTTTTACCAAAGTCACATTCTCAATCTTATTCTGGCCAGTTCACCTGAAGCGATACGCCATTATTAGTCAACCTAAAGAATTTCACAGTACTCCTGCCGGGAGCTTCTCGAGTATGCCGATGTATTTCGCCTGTTGACGAGGCATTTGGATGCCTTAAGAGAGTCTTAGTTACTCCTTGCTGTTGCTCCCCATTTTACAACAGGCACATCTACAAGCTTACTCTGGCCAGTTCTCTTGAAGCGATACGTTAATATCTGTTGACATAAAGACTTTCACAGTACTCCTGCCGGGAGCTTCTCGACTTTACCGATGTATTTCGCCTATTGACGAGGCATTTGGCTACCTTAAGAGAGTCATAGTTACTCCTGCCAGTGTCTCTCCGTTAAACCACAGTCACATCTACAATATTCCTCTGCCCCTTTCAAAAGACGCGATACGCCATTATTTGTCGACATTATGACTTTCACAGTTCTCCTGCTAGGGGCTCCTCCTTTTTACCAAAGTATTTCGCCTGTTGACGAAGCATTTGGCTACCTTAAGAGAGTCATAGTTACTCCTGTCAGTTGCTCCCCGTTTTACCAAAGTCACATTTTCAATCTTATTCTGGCCAGTTCACGTGAACCGATACGCCATTATCAGTCAACCCAAAGTATATCACAGTACTCCTGCCGGGAGCTTCTCGAGTTTGCCGATGTATTTCGCCTGTTCACGAGGCATTTGGCTACCTTAAGATTGTCATAGTTACTCCTGCCAGTGTCTCTCCGTTAAACCACATTGACATTTACAATTTTCCTCTGCCCCTTTCACCAGACGCGATACGATATTATTTATCGACATTATGACTTTCACAGTACTCCTGCTAGGGGCTCCTCCAGTTTACCAAAGTATTTCGCCTGCTGAAGAGGCATTTGGCTACCTTAAGAGAGTCATAGTTACTCCTGTCAGTTGCTCGCCGTTTTACCAAAGTCACATTCTCAATCTTATTCTGGCCAGTTCACCTGGAGCGATACGCTATTATCAGTCAACCTAAAGAATATCACAGTACTCCTGCCGGGAGCTTCTCGAGTTTGCCGATGTATTTCGCCTGTTGACGAGGCATTTGGATACCTTAAGAGAGTCATAGTTACCACTTGCTGTTGCTCCCCATTTTACAACAGGCACATCTACAAGCTTTCTCTGGCCAATTCTCCTGAAGCGATACGATAATATCTGTTGACATAAAGACTTTCACAGTACTCCTGCCGGGAGCTTCTCGACTTTGCCGATGTATTTCGCCTATTGACGAGGCGTTTGGCTACCTTAACAGAGTCATAGTTACTCCTGCCAGTGTCTCTCCGTTAAACCACAGTCACATCTACAATATTCCTCTGCCCCTTTGAAAAGACGCGATACGCCATTATTTGTCGACATTATGACTTTCACAGTACTCCTGCTAGGGGCTCCTCCAGTTTACCAAAGTATTTCGCCTGTTGACGAGGCATTTGGCTACCTTAAGAGAGTCATAGTTACTCCTGTCAGTTGCTCCCCGTTTTACCAAAGTCACATTCTCAATCATATTCTGGCCAGTTCACCTGAAGCGATACGCCATTATTAGTCAACCTATAGAGTTTCACAGTACTCCTGCCGGGAGCTTCACGAGTATGCCGATGTATTTCGCCTGTTGACGAGGCATTTGGATGCCTTAACAGAGTCTTAGTTACTACGTGCTGTTGCTCCCCATTTTACAACAGGCACATCTACAAGCTTACTCTGGGCAGTTCTCTTGAAGCGATACGCTAATATCTGTTGACATAAAGACTTTCACAGTACTCTGCCGGGAGCTTCTCGACTTTGCCGATGTATTTCGCCTATTGACGAGGCGTTTGGCTACCTTAACAGAGTCATAGTTACTCCTGCCAGTGTCTCTCATTTAAACTACAGTCACATCTACCATTTTCCTCTGCCCCTTTCACCAGACGCGATACGATATTATTCTTCGACATTATGACTTTCACAGTTCTCCTGCTAGGGGCTCCTCCTGTTTACCAATGTATTTCGCCTGTTGACGAGGCATTTGGCTACCTTAAGAGATTCATAGTTACTCCTGTCAGTTGCTCCCCGTTTTACCAAAGTCACATTTTCAATCTTATTCTGGCCAGTTCACCTGAAGCGATACGCCATTATTAGTCAACCTAAAGAATTTCACAGTACTCCTGCCGGGAGCTTCTCGAGTATGCCGATGTATTTCGCCTGTTGACGAGGCATTTGGATGCCTTAAGAGAGTCTTAGTTACTCCTTGCTGTTGCTCCCCATTTTACAACAGGCACATCTACAAGCTTACTCTGGCCAGTTCTCTCGAAGCGATACGCTAATATCTGTTGACATAAAGACTTTCACAGTACTCCTGCCGGGAGCTTCTCGACTTTACCGATGTATTTCGCCTATTGACGAGGCATTTGGCTACCTTAAGAGAGTCATAGTTACTCCTGCCAGTGTCTCTCCGTTATACCACAGTCACATCTACAATATTCCTCTGCCCCTTTCAAAAGACGCGATACGCCATTATTTGTCGACATTATGACTTTCACAGTTCTCCTGCTAGGGGCTCCTCCTGTTTACCAAAGTATTTCGCCTGTTGACGAAGCATTTGGCTACCTTAAGAGAGTCATAGTTACTCCTGTCAGTTGCTCCCCGTTTTACCAAAGTCACATTTTCAATCTTATTCTGGCCAGTTCACGTGAACCGATACGCCATTATCAGTCAACCTAAAGTATATCACAGTACTCCTGCCGGGAGCTTCTCGAGTTTGCCGATGTATTTTGCCTGTTCACGAGGCATTTGGATACCTTAAGAGAGTCATAGTTACTCCTTGCTGTTGCTCCCCATTTTACAACAGGCACATCTACAAGCTTACTCTGGCCAGTTCTCCTGAAGCGATACGCTAATATCTGTTGACATAAAGACTTTCACAGTACTCCTGCCGGAAGCATCTCGACTTTGCCGATGTATTTCGCACGTTGTCGAGGCATTTGGCTACCTTAAGATAGTTATAGTTACTCCTGCCAGTGTCTCTCCGTTAAACCACATTGACATTTACAATTTTCCTCTGCCCCTTTCACCAGACGCGATACGATATTATTTATCGACATTATGACTTTCACAGTACTCCTGCTAGGGGCTCCTCCAGTTTACCAAAGTATTTCGCCTGTTGAAGAGGCATTTGGCTACCTTAAGAGAGTCATAGTTACTCCTGTCAGTTGCTCCCCGTTTTACCAAAGTCACATTCTCAATCTTATTCTGGCCAGTTCACCTGATGCGATACGCTATTATCAGTCAACCTAAAGAATATCACAGTACTGCTGCCGGGAGCTTCTCGAGTTTGCCGATGTATTTCGCCTGTTGACGAGGCATTTGGATACCTTAAGAGAGTCATAGTTACCACTTGCTGTTGCTCCCCATTTTACAACAGGCACATCTACAAGCTTTCTCTGGCCAATTCTCCTGAAGCGATACGCTAATATCTGTTGACATAAAGACTTTCACAGTACTCCTGCCGGGAGCTTCTCGACTTTGCCGATGTATTTCGCCTATTGACGACGCGTTTGGCTACCTTAACAGAGTCATAGTTACTCCTGCCAGTGTCTCTCCGTTAAACCACAGTCACATCTACAATATTCCTCTGCCCCTTTGAAAAGACGCGATACGCCATTATTTGTCGACATTATGACTTTCACAGTACTCCTGCTAGGGGCTCCTCCAGTTTACCAACGTATTTCGCCTGTTGACGAGGCATTTGGCTACCTTAAGAGAGTCATAGTTACTCCTGTCAGTTGCTCCCCGTTTTACCAAAGTCACATTCTCAATCTTATTCTGGCCAGTTCACCTGAAGCGATACGCCATTATTAGTCAACCTATAGAATTTCACAGTACTCCTGCCGGGAGCTTCTCGAGTATGCCGATGTATTTCGCCTGTTGACGAGGCATTTGGATGCCTTAACAGAGTCTTAGTTACTCCTTGCTGTTGCTCCCCATTTTACAACAGGCACATCTACAAGCTTACTCTGGCCAGTTCTCTTGAAGCGATACGCTAATATCTGTTGACATAAAGACTTTCACAGTACTCCTGCCAGGAGCTTTTCGACTTTACCGATGTATTTCGCCTATTGACGAGGCATTTGGCTACCTTAAGAGAGTCATAGTTACTCCTGCCAGTGTCTCTCCGTTAAACCACAGTCACATCTACAATATTCCTCTGCCCCTTTCAAAAGACGCGATACGCCATTATTTGTCGACATTATGACTTTCACAGTTCTCCTGCTAGGGGCTCCTCCTGTTTACCAAAGTATTTCGCCTGTTGACGAAGCATTTGGCTACCTTAAGAGAGTCATAGTTACTCCTGTCAGTTGCTCCCCGTTTTACCAAAGTCACATTCTCAATCTTATTCTGGCCAGTTCACCTGAAGCGATACGCTATTATCAGTCAACCTAAAGAATATCACAGTACTCCTGCCGGGAGCTTCTCGAGTTTGCCGATGTATTTCGCCTGTTGACGAGGCATTTGGATACCTTAAGAGAGTCATAGTTACCACTTGCTGTTGCTCCCCATTTTACAACAGGCACATCTACAAGCTTTCTCTGGCCAATTCTCCTGAAGCGATACGCTAATATCTGTTGACATAAAAACTTTCGCAGTACTCCTGCCGGGAGCTTCTCGACTTTGCCGATGTATTTCGCCTATTGACGTTTGGCTACCTTAACAGAGTCATAGTTACTTCTGCCAGTGTCTCTCCGTTAAACCACAGTCACATCTACAATATTCCTCTGCCCCTTTGAAAAGACGCGATACGCCATTATTTGTCGACATTATGACTTTCACAGTACTCCTGCTAGGGGCTCCTCCAGTTTACCAAAGTATTTCGCCTGTTGACGAAGCATTTGGCTACCTTAAGAGAGTCATAGTTACTCCTGTCAGTTGCTCCCCGTTTTACCAAAGTCACATTTTCAATCTTATTCTGGCCAGTTCACCTGAAGCGATACGCCATTATTAGTCAACCTAAAGAATTTCACAGTACTCCTGCCGGGAGCTTCTCGAGTATGCCGATGTATTTCGCCTGTTGACGAGGCATTTGGATGCCTTAAGAGAGTCTTAGTTACTCCTTGCTGTTGCTCCCCATTTTACAACAGGCACATCTACAAGCTTACTCTGGCCAGTTCTCTCGAAGCGATACGCTAATATCTGTTGACATAAAGACTTTCACAGTACTCCTGCCGGGAGCTTCTCGACTTTACCGATGTATTTCGCCTATTGACGAGGCATTTGGCTACCTTAAGAGAGTCATAGTTACTCCTGCCAGTGTCTCTCCGTTATACCACAGTCACATCTACAATATTCCTCTGCCCCTTTCAAAAGACGCGATACGCCATTATTTGTCGACATTATGACTTTCACAGTTCTCCTGCTAGGGGCTCCTCCTGTTTACCAAAGTATTTCGCCTGTTGACGAAGCATTTGGCTACCTTAAGAGAGTCATAGTTACTCCTGTCAGTTGCTCCCCGTTTTACCAAAGTCACATTTTCAATCTTATTCTGGCCAGTTCACGTGAACCGATACGCCATTATCAGTCAACCTAAAGTATATCACAGTACTCCTGCCGGGAGCTTCTCGAGTTTGCCGATGTATTTTGCCTGTTCACGAGGCATTTGGATACCTTAAGAGAGTCATAGTTACTCCTTGCTGTTGCTCCCCATTTTACAACAGGCACATCTACAAGCTTACTCTGGCCAGTTCTCCTGAAGCGATACGCTAATATCTGTTGACATAAAGACTTTCACAGTACTCCTGCCGGAAGCATCTCGACTTTGCCGATGTATTTCGCACATTGTCGAGGCATTTGGCTACCTTAAGATAGTTATAGTTACTCCTGCCAGTGTCTCTCCGTTAAACCACATTGACATTTACAATTTTCCTCTGCCCCTTTCACCAGACGCGATACGATATTATTTATCGACATTATGACTTTCACAGTACTCCTGCTAGGGGCTCCTCCAGTTTACCAAAGTATTTCGCCTGTTGAAGAGGCATTTGGCTACCTTAAGAGAGTCACAGTTACTCCTGTCAGTTGCTCCCCGTTTTACCAAAGTCACATTCTCAATCTTATTCTGGCCAGTTCACCTGATGCGATACGCTATTATCAGTCAACCTAAAGAATATCACAGTACTGCTGCCGGGAGCTTCTCGAGTTTGCCGATGTATTTCGCCTGTTGACGAGGCATTTGGATACCTTAAGAGAGTCATAGTTACCACTTGCTGTTGCTCCCCATTTTACAACAGGCACATCTACAAGCTTTCTCTGGCCAATTCTCCTGAAGCGATACGCTAATATCTGTTGACATAAAGACTTTCACAGTACTCCTGCCGGGAGCTTCTCGACTTTGCCGATGTATTTCGCCTATTGACGACGCGTTTGGCTACCTTAACAGAGTCATAGTTACTCCTGCCAGTGTCTCTCCGTTAAACCACAGTCACATCTACAATATTCCTCTGCCCCTTTGAAAAGACGCGATACGCCATTATTTGTCGACATTATGACTTTCACAGTACTCCTGCTAGGGGCTCCTCCAGTTTACCAACGTATTTCGCCTGTTGACGAGGCATTTGGCTACCTTAAGAGAGTCATAGTTACTCCTGTCAGTTGCTCCCCGTTTTACCAAAGTCACATTCTCAATCTTATTCTGGCCAGTTCACCTGAAGCGATACGCCATTATTAGTCAACCTATAGAATTTCACAGTACTCCTGCCGGGAGCTTCTCGAGTATGCCGATGTATTTCGCCTGTTGACGAGGCATTTGGATGCCTTAACAGAGTCTTAGTTACTCCTTGCTGTTGCTCCCCATTTTACAACAGGCACATCTACAAGCTTACTCTGGCCAGTTCTCTTGAAGCGATACGCTAATATCTGTTGACATAAAGACTTTCACAGTACTCCTGCCAGGAGCTTTTCGACTTTACCGATGTATTTCGCCTATTGACGAGGCATTTGGCTACCTTAAGAGAGTCATAGTTACTCCTGCCAGTGTCTCTCCGTTAAACCACAGTCACATCTACAATATTCCTCTGCCCCTTTCAAAAGACGCGATACGCCATTATTTGTCGACATTATGACTTTCACAGTTCTCCTGCTAGGGGCTCCTCCTGTTTACCAAAGTATTTCGCCTGTTGACGAAGCATTTGGCTACCTTAAGAGAGTCATAGTTACTCCTGTCAGTTGCTCCCCGTTTTACCAAAGTCACATTCTCAATCTTATTCTGGCCAGTTCACCTGAAGCGATACGCTATTATCAGTCAACCTAAAGAATATCACAGTACTCCTGCCGGGAGCTTCTCGAGTTTGCCGATGTATTTCGCCTGTTGACGAGGCATTTGGATACCTTAAGAGAGTCATAGTTACCACTTGCTGTTGCTCCCCATTTTACAACAGGCACATCTACAAGCTTTCTCTGGCCAATTCTCCTGAAGCGATACGCTAATATCTGTTGACATAAAGACTTTCACAGCACTCCTGCCGGGAGCTTCTCGACTTTGCCGATGTATTTCGCCTATTGACGAGGCGTTTGGCTACCTTAACAGAGTCATAGTTACTCCTGCCAGTGTCTCTCCGTTAAACCACAGTCACATCTACAATATTCCTCTGCCCCTTTCAAAAGACGCGATACGCCATTATTTGTCGACATTATGACTTTCACAGTACTCCTGCTAGGGGCTCCTCCAGTTTACCAAAGTACTTCGCCTGTTGACGAGGCATTTGGCTACCTTAAGAGAGTCATAGTTACTCCTTGCTGTTGCTCCCCATTTTACAACAGGCAACTTCTACAAGCTTACTCTGGCCAGTTCTCTTGAAGCGATACGCTAATATCTGTTGACATAAAGACTTTCACAGTACTCCTGCCGGGAGCTTCTCGACTTTACCGATGTATTTCGCCTATTGACGAGGCATTTGGCTACCTTAAGAGAGTCATAGTTACTCCTGCCAGTGTCTCTCCGTTAAACCACAGTCACATCTACAATATTCCTCTGCCCCTTTCAAAAGACGCGATACGCCATTATTTGTCGACATTATGACTTTCACAGTTCTCCTGCTAGGGGCTCCTCCTGTTTACCAAAGTATTTCGCCTGTTGACGAAGCATTTGGCTACCTTAAGAGAGTCATAGTTACTCCTGTCAGTTGCTCCCCGTTTTACCAAAGTCACATTTTCAATCTTATTCTGGCCAGTTCACGTGAACCGATACGCCATTATCAGTCAACCTAAAGTATATCACAGTACTCCTGCCGGGAGCTTCTCGAGTTTGCCGATGTATTTCGCCTGTTCACGAGGCATTTGGATACCTTAAGAGAGTCATAGTTACTCCTTGCTGTTGCTCCCCATTTTACAACAGGCACATCTACAAGCTTACTCTCGCCAGTTCTCCTGAAGCGATACGCTAATATCTGTTGACATAAAGACTTTCACAGTACTCCTGCCGGAAGCATCTCGACTTTGCCGATGTATTTCGCACATTGTCGAGGCATTTGGCTACCTTAAGATAGTTATAGTTACTCCTGCCAGTGTCTCTCCGTTAAACCACATTGACATTTACAATTTTCCTCTGCCCCTTTCACCAGACGCGATACGATATTATTTATCGACATTATGACTTTCACAGTACTCCTGCTAGGGGCTCCTCCAGTTTACCAAAGTATTTCGCCTGTTGAAGAGGCATTTGGCTACCTTAAGAGAGTCATAGTTACTCCTGTCAGTTGCTCCCCGTTTTACCAAAGTCACATTCTCAATCTTGTTCTGGCCAGTTCACCTGAAGCGATACGCTATTATCAGTCAACCTAAAGAATATCACAGTACTCCTGCCGGGAGCTTCTCGAGTTTGCCGATGTATTTCGCCTGTTGACGAGGCATTTGGATACCTTAAGAGAGTCATAGTTACCACTTGCTGTTGCTCCCCATTTTACAACAGGCACATCTACAAGCTTTCTCTGGCCAATTCTCCTGAAGCGATACGCTAATATCTGTTGACATAAAGACTTTCACAGTACTCCTGCCGGGAGCTTCTCGACTTTGCCGATGTATTTCGCCTATTGACGAGGCGTTTGGCTACCTTAACAGAGTCATAGTTACTCCTGCCAGTGTCTCTCCGTTAAACCACAGTCACATCTACAATATTCCTCTGCCCCTTTGAAAAGACGCGATACGCCATTATTTGTCGACATTATGACTTTCACAGTACTCCTGCTAGGGGCTCCTCCAGTTTACCAACGTATTTCGCCTGTTGACGAGGCATTTGGCTACCTTAAGAGAGTCATAGTTACTCCTGTCAGTTGCTCCCCGTTTTACCAAAGTCACATTCTCAATCTTATTCTGGCCAGTTCACCTGAAGCGATACGCCATTATTAGTCAACCTATAGAATTTCACAGTACTCCTGCCGGGAGCTTCTCGAGTATGCCGATGTATTTCGCCTGTTGACGAGGCATTTGGATGCCTTAACAGAGTCTTAGTTACTCCTTGCTGTTGCTCCCCATTTTACAACAGGCACATCTACGAGCTTACTCTGGCCAGTTCTCTTGAAGCGATACGCTAATATCTGTTGACATAAAGACTTTCACAGTACTCCTGCCGGGAGCTTCTCGACTTTACCGATGTATTTCGCCTATTGACGAGGCATTTGGCTACCTTAAGAGAGTCATAGTTACTCCTGCCAGTGTCTCTCCGTTAAACCACAGTCACATCTACAATATTCCTCTGCCCCTTTCAAAAGACGCGATACGCCATTATTTGTCGACATTATGACTTTCACAGTTCTCCTGCTAGGGGCTCCTCCTGTTTACCAAAGTATTTCGCCTGTTGACGAAGCATTTGGCTACCTTAAGAGAGTCATAGTTACTCCTGTCAGTTGCTCCCCGTTTTACCAAAGTCACATTTTCAATCTTATTCTGGCCAGTTCACGTGAACCGATACGCCATTATCAGTCAACCTAAAGTATATCACAGTACTCCTGCCGGGAGCTTCTCGAGTTTGCCGATGTATTTCGCCTGTTCACGAGGCATTTGGATACCTTAAGAGAGTCATAGTTACTCCTTGCTGTTGCTCCCCATTTTACAACAGGCACATCTACAAGCTTACTCTGGCCAGTTCTCCTGAAGCGATACGCTAATATCTGTTGACATAAAGACTTTCACAGTACTCCTGCCGGAAGCATCTCGACTTTGCCGATGTATTTCGCACATTGTCGAGGCATTTGGCTACCTTAAGATAGTTATAGTTACTCCTGCCAGTGTCTCTCCGTTAAACCACATTGACATTTACAATTTTCCTCTGCCCCTTTCACCAGACGCGATACGATATTATTTATCGACATTATGACTTTCACAGTACTCCTGCTAGGGGCTCCTCCAGTTTACCAAAGTATTTCGCCTGTTGAAGAGGCATTTGGCTACCTTAAGAGAGTCATAGTTACTCCTGTCAGTTGCTCCCCGTTTTACCAAAGTCACATTCTCAATCTTATTCTGGCCAGTTCACCTGAAGCGATACGCTATTATCAGTCAACCTAAAGAATATCACAGTACTCCTGCCGGGAGCTTCTCGAGTTTGCCGATGTATTTCGCCTGTTGACGAGGCATTTGGATACCTTAAGAGAGTCATAGTTACCACTTGCTGTTGCTCCCCATTTTACAACAGGCACATCTACAAGCTTTCTCTGACCAATTCTCCTGAAGCGATACGCTAATATCTGTTGACATAAAGACTTTCACAGTACTCCTGCCGGGAGCTTCTCGACTTTGCCGATGTATTTCGCCTATTGACGAGGCGTTTGGCTACCTTAACAGAGTCATAGTTACTCCTGCCAGTGTCTCTCCGTTAAACCACAGTCACATCTACAATATTCCTCTGCCCCTTTGAAAAGACGCGATACGCCATTATTTGTCGACATTATGACTTTCACAGTACTCCTGCTAGGGGCTCCTCCAGTTTACCAACGTATTTCGCCTGTTGACGAGGCATTTGGCTACCTTAAGAGAGTCATAGTTACTCCTGTCAGTTGCTCCCCGTTTTACCAAAGTCACATTCTCAATCTTCTTCTGGCCAGTTCACCTGAAGCGATACGCCATTATTAGTCAACCTATAGAATTTCACAGTACTCCTGCCGGGAGCTTCTCGAGTATGCCGATGTATTTCGCCTGTTGACGAGGCATTTGGATGCCTTAACAGAGTCTTAGTTACTCCTTGCTGTTGCTCCCCATTTTACAACAGGCACATCTACGAGCTTACTCTGGCCAGTTCTCTTGAAGCGATACGCTAATATCTGTTGACATAAAGACTTTCACAGTACTCCTGCCGGGAGCTTTTCGACTTTACCGATGTATTTCGCCTATTGACGAGGCATTTGGCTACCTTAAGAGAGTCATAGTTACTCCTGCCAGTGTCTCTCCGTTAAACCACAGTCACATCTACAATATTCCTCTGCCCCTTTCAAAAGAGGCGATACGCCATTATTTGTCGACATTATGACTTTCACAATTCTCCTGCTAGGGGCTCCTCCTGTTTACCAAAGTATTTCGCCTGTTGACGAAGCATTTGGCTACCTTAAGAGAGTCATAGTTACTCCTGTCAGTTGCTCCCCGTTTTACCAAAGTCACATTTTCAATCTTATTCTGGCCAGTTCACGTGAACCGATACGCCATTATCAGTCAACCTAAAGTATATCACAGTACTCCTGCCGGGAGCTTCTCGAGTTTGCCGATGTATTTCGCCTGTTCACGAGGCATTTGGATACCTTAAGAGAGTCATAGTTACTCCTTGCTGTTGCTCCCCATTTTACAACAGGCACATCTACAAGCTTACTCTGGCCAGTTCTCCTGAAGCGATACGCTAATATCTGTTGACATAAAGACTTTCACAGTACTCCTGCCGGAAGCATCTCGACTTTGCCGATGTATTTCGCACATTGTCGAGGCATTTGGCTACCTTAAGATAGTCATAGTTACTCCTGCCAGTGTCTCTCCGTTAAACCACATTGACATTTACAATTTTCCTCTGCCCCTTTCACCAGACGCGATACGATATTATTTATCGACATTATGACTTTCACAGTACTCCTGCTAGGGGCTCCTCCAGTTTACCAAAGTATTTCGCCTGTTGAAGAGGCATTTGGCTACCTTAAGAGAGTCATAGTTACTCCTGTCAGTTGCTCCCCGTTTTACCAAAGTCACATTCTCAATCTTATTCTGGCCAGTTCACCTGAAGCGATACGCTATTATCAGTCAACCTAAAGAATATCACAGTACTCCTGCCGGGAGCTTCTCGAGTTTGCCGATGTATTTCGCCTGTTGACGAGGCATTTGGATACCTTAAGAGAGTCATAGTTACCACTTGCTGTTGCTCCCCATTTTACAACAGGCACATCTACAAGCTTTCTCTGGCCAATTCTCCTGAAGCGATACGCTAATATCTGTTGACATAAAGACTTTCACAGTACTCCTGCCGGGAGCTTCTCGACTTTGCCGATGTATTTCGCCTATTGACGAGGCGTTTGGCTACCTTAACAGAGTCATAGTTACTCCTGCCAGTGTCTCTCCGTTAAACCACAGTCACATCTACAATATTCCTCTGACCCTTTCAAAAGACGCGATACGCCATTATTTGTCGACATTATGACTTTCACAGTACTCCTGCTAGGGGCTCCTCCAGTTTACCAAAGTATTTCGCCTGTTGACGAGGCATTTGGCTACCTTAAGAGAGTCATAGTACTCCTGTCAGTTGCTCCCCGTTTTACCAAAGTCACATTCTCAATCTTATTCTGGCCAGTTCACCTGAAGCGATACGCCATTATTAGTCAACCTATAGAATTTCACAGTACTCCTGCCGGGAGCTTCTCGAGTATGCCGATGTATTTCGCCTGTTGACGAGGCATTTGGATGCCTTAACAGAGTCTTAGTTACTCCTTGCTGTTGCTCCCCATTTTACAACAGGCACATCTACAAGCTTACTCTGGCCAGTTCTCTTGAAGCGATACGCTAATATCTGTTGACATAAAGACTTTCACAGTACTCCTGCCGGGAGCTTTTCGACTTTACCGATGTATTTCGCCTATTGACGAGGCATTTGGCTACCTTAAGAGAGTCATAGTTACTCCTGCCAGTGTCTCTCCGTTAAACCACAGTCACATCTACAATATTCCTCTGCCCCTTTCAAAAGACGCGATACGCCATTATTTGTCGACATTATGACTTTCACAGTTCTCCTGCTAGGGGCTCCTCCTGTTTACCAAAGTATTTCGCCTGTTGACGAAGCATTTGGCTACCTTAAGAGAGTCATAGTTACTCCAGTCAGTTGCTCCCCGTTTTACCAAAGTCACATTTTCAATCTTATTCTGGCCAGTTCACGTGAACCGATACGCCGTTATCAGTCAACCTAAAGTATATCACAGTACTCCTGCCGGGAGCTTCTCGAGTTTGCCGATGTATTTCGCCTGTTCACGAGGCATTTGGATACCTTAAGAGAGTTATAGTTACTCCTTGCTGTTGCTCCCCATTTTACAACAGGCACATCTACAAGCTTACTCTGGCCAGTTCTCCTGAAGCGATACGCTAATATCTGTTGACATAAAGACTTTCACAGTACTCCTGCCGGAAGCATCTCGACTTTGCCGATGTATTTCGCACATTGTCGAGGCATTTGGCTACCTTAAGATAGTCATAGTTACTCCTGCCAGTGTCTCTCCGTTAAACCACATTGACATTTACAATTTTCCTCTGCCCCTTTCACCAGACGCGATACGATATTATTTATCGACATTATGACTTTCACAGTACTCCTGCTAGGGGCTCCTCCAGTTTACCAAAGTATTTCGCCTGTTGAAGAGGCATTTGGCTACCTTAAGAGAGTCATAGTTACTCCTGTCAGTTGCTCCCCGTTTTACCAAAGTCACATTCTCAATCTTATTCTGGCCAGTTCACCTGAAGCGATACGCTATTATCAGTCAACCTAAAGAATATCACAGTACTCCTGCCGGGAGCTTCTCGAGTTTGCCGATGTATTTCGCCTGTTGACGAGGCATTTGGATACCTTAAGAGAGTCATAGTTACCACTTGCTGTTGCTCCCCATTTTACAACAGGCACATCTACAAGCTTTCTCTGGCCAATTCTCCTGAAGCGATACGCTAATATCTGTTGACATAAAGACTTTCACAGTACTCCTGCCGGGAGCTTCTCGACTTTGCCGATGTATTTCGCCTATTGACGAGGCGTTTGGCTACCTTAACAGAGTCATAGTTACTCCTGCCAGTGTCTCTCCGTTAAACCACAGTCACATCTACAATATTCCTCTGACCCTTTCAAAAGACGCGATACGCCATTATTTGTCGACATTATGACTTTCACAGTACTCCTGCTAGGGGCTCCTCCAGTTTACCAAAGTATTTCGCCTGTTGACGAGGCATTTGGCTACCTTAAGAGAGTCATAGTACTCCTGTCAGTTGCTCCCCGTTTTACCAAAGTCACATTCTCAATCTTATTCTGGCCAGTTCACCTGAAGCGATACGCCATTATTAGTCAACCTATAGAATTTCACAGTACTCCTGCCGGGAGCTTCTCGAGTATGCCGATGTATTTCGCCTGTTGACGAGGCATTTGGATGCCTTAACAGAGTCTTAGTTACTCCTTGCTGTTGCTCCCCATTTTACAACAGGCACATCTACAAGCTTACTCTGGCCAGTTCTCTTGAAGCGATACGCTAATATCTGTTGACATAAAGACTTTCACAGTACTCCTGCCGGGAGCTTTTCGACTTTACCGATGTATTTCGCCTATTGACGAGGCATTTGGCTACCTTAAGAGAGTCATAGTTACTCCTGCCAGTGTCTCTCCGTTAAACCACAGTCACATCTACAATATTCCTCTGCCCCTTTCAAAAGACGCGATACGCCATTATTTGTCGACATTATGACTTTCACAGTTCTCCTGCTAGGGGCTCCTCCTGTTTACCAAAGTATTTCGCCTGTTGACGAAGCATTTGGCTACCTTAAGAGAGTCATAGTTACTCCTGTCAGTTGCTCCCCGTTTTACCAAAGTCACATTTTCAATCTTATTCTGGCCAGTTCACGTGAACCGATACGCCGTTATCAGTCAACCTAAAGTATATCACAGTACTCCTGCCGGGAGCTTCTCGAGTTTGCCGATGTATTTCGCCTGTTCACGAGGCATTTGGATACCTTAAGAGAGTTATAGTTACTCCTTGCTGTTGCTCCCCATTTTACAACAGGCACATCTACAAGCTTACTCTGGCCAGTTCTCCTGAAGCGATACGCTAATATCTGTTGACATAAAGACTTTCACAGTACTCCTGCCGGAAGCATCTCGACTTTGCCGATGTATTTCGCACATTGTCGAAGCATTTGGCTACCTTAAGATAGTCATAGTTACTCCTGCCAGTGTCTCTCCGTTAAACCACATTGACATTTACAATTTTCCTCTGCCCCTTTCACCAGACGCGATACGATATTATTTATCGACATTATGACTTTCACAGTACTCCTGCTAGGGGCTCCTCCAGTTTACCAAAGTATTTCGCCTGTTGAAGAGGCATTTGGCTACCTTAAGAGAGTCATAGTTACTCCTGTCAGTTGCTCCCCGTTTTACCAAAGTCACATTCTCAATCTTATTCTGGCCAGTTCACCTGAAGCGATACGCTATTATCAGTCAACCTAAAGAATATCACAGTACTCCTGCCGGGAGCTTCTCGAGTTTGCTGATGTATTTCGCCTGTTGACGAGGCATTTGGATACCTTAAGAGAGTCATAGTTACCACTTGCTGTTGCTCCCCATTTTACAACAGGCACATCTACAAGCTTTCTCTGGCCAATTCTCCTGAAGCGATACGCTAATATCTGTTGACATAAAGACTTTCACAGTACTCCTGCCGGGAGCTTCTCGACTTTGCCGATGTATATCGCCTATTGACGAGGCGTTTGGCTACCTTAACAGAGTCATAGTTACTCCTGCCAGTGTCTCTCCGTTAAACCACAGTCACATCTACAATATTCCTCTGCCCCTTTGAAAAGACGCGATACGCCATTATTTGTCGACATTATGACTTTCACAGTACTCCTGCTAGGGGCTCCTCCAGTTTACCGAAGTATTTCGCCTGTTGACGAAGCATTTGGCTACCTTAAGAGAGTCATAGTTACTCCTGCCAGTGTCTCTCCGTTAAACCACAGTCACATCTACAATATTCCTCTGCCCCTTTCAAAAGACGCGATACGCCATTATTTGTCGACAGTATGACTTTCACAGTTCTCCTGCTAGGGGCTCCTCCTGTTTACCAAAGTATTTCGCCTGTTGACGAAGCATTTGGCTACCTTAAGAGAGTCATAGTTACTCCTGTCAGTTGCTCCCCGTTTTACCAAAGTCACAATTTCAATCTTATTCTGGCCAGTTCACCTGAAGCGATACGCTATTATCAGTCAACCTAAAGAATATCACAGTACTCCTGCCGGGAGCTTCTCGAGTTTGCCGATGTATTTCGCCTGTTGACGAGGCATTTGGATACCTTAAGAGAGTCATAGTTACCACTTGCTGTTGCTCCCCATTTTACAACAGGCACATCTACAAGCTTTCTCTGGCCAATTCTCCTGAAGCGATACGCTAATATCTGTTGACATAAAGACTTTCACAGTACTCCTGCCGGGAGCTTCTCGACTTTGCCGATGTATTTCGCCTATTGACGAGGCGTTTGGCTACCTTAACAGAGTCATAGTTACTCCTGCCAGTGTCTCTCCGTTAAACCACAGTCACATCTACAATATTCCTCTGCCCCTTTCAAAAGACGAGATACGCCATTATTTGTCGACATTATGACTTTCACAGTACTCCTGCTAGGGGCTCCTCCAGTTTACCAAAGTATTTCGCCTGTTGACGAGGCATTTGGCTACCTTAAGAGGGTCATAGTTACTCCTGTCAGTTGCTCCCCGTTTTACCAAAGTCACATTCTCAATCTTATTCTGGCCAGTTCACCTGAAGCGATACGCCATTATTAGTCAACCTAAAGAATTTCACAGTACTCCTGCCGGGAGCTTCTCGAGTATGCCGATGTATTTCGCCTGTTGACGAGGCATTTGGATGCCTTAACAGAGTCTTAGTTACTCCTTGCTGTTGCTCCCCATTTTACAACAGGCACATCTACAAGCTTACTCTGGCCAGTTCTCTTGAAGCGATACGCTAATATCTGTTGACATAAAGACTTTCACAGTACTCCTGCCGGGAGCTTCTCGACTTTACCGATGTATTTCGCCTATTGACGAGGCATTTGGCTACCTTAAGAGAGTCATAGTTACTCCTGCCAGTGTCTCTCCGTTAAACCACAGTCACATCTACAATATTCCTCTGCCCCTTTCAAAAGACGCGATAGGCCATTATTTGTCGACAGTATGACTTTCACAGTTCTCCTGCTAGGGGCTCCTCCTGTTTACCAAAGTATTTCGCCTGTTGACGAAGCATTTGGCTACCTTAAGAGAGTCATAGTTACTCCTGTCAGTTGCTCCCCGTTTTACCAAAGTCACATTTTCAATCTTATTCTGGCCAGTTCACCTGAAGCGATACGCTATTATCAGTCAACCTAAAGAATATCACAGTACTCCTGCCGGGAGCTTCTCGAGTTTGCCGATGTATTTCGCCTGTTGACGAGGCATTTGGATACCTTAAGAGAGTCATAGTTACCACTTGCTGTTGCTCCCCATTTTACAACAGGCACATCTACAAGCTTTCTCTGGCCAATTCTCCTGAAGCGATACGCTAATATCTGTTGACATAAAGACTTTCACAGTACTCCTGCCGGGAGCTTCTCGACTTTGCCGATGTATTTCGCCTATTGACGAGGCGTTTGGCTACCTTAACAGAGTCATAGTTACTCCTGCCAGTGTCTCTCCGTTAAACCACAGTCACATCTACAATATTCCTCTGCCCCTTTCAAAAGACGCGATACGCCATTATTTGTCGACATTATGACTTTTACAGTACTCCTGCTAGGGGCTCCTCCAGTTTACCAAAGTATTTCGCCTGTTGACGAGGCATTTGGCTACCTTAAGAGAGTCATAGTTACTCCTGTCAGTTGCTCCCCGTTTTACCAAAGTCACATTCTCAATCTTATTCTGGCCAGTTCACCTGAAGCGATACGCCATTACTAGTCAACCTATAGAATTTCACAGTACTCCTGCCGGGAGCTTCTCGAGTATGCCGATGTATTTCGCCTATTGACGAGGCATTTGGATGCCTTAACAGAGTCTTAGTTACTCCTTGCTGTTGCTCCCCATTTTACAACAGGCACATCTACAAGCTTACTCTGGCCAGTTCTCTTGAAGCGATACGCTAATATCTGTTGACATAAAGACTTTCACAGTACTCCTGCCGGGAGCTTTTCGACTATACCGATGTATTTCGCCTATTGACGAGGCATTTGGCTACCTTAAGAGAGTCATAGTTACTCCTGCCAGTGTCTCTCCGTTAAACCACAGTCACATCTACAATATTCCTCTGCCCCTTTCAAAAGACGCGATACGCCATTATTTGTCGACATTATGACTTTCACAGTTCTCCTGCTAGGGGCTCCTCCTGTTTACCAAAGTATTTCGCCTGTTGACGAAGCATTTGGCTACCTTAAGAGAGTCATAGTTACTCCTGTCAGTTGCTCCCCGTTTTACCAAAGTCACATTTTCAATCTTATTCTGGCCAGTTCACGTGAACCGATACGCCATTATCAGTCAACCTAAAGTATATCACAGTACTCCTGCCGGGAGCTTCTCGAGTTTGCCGATGTATTTCGCCTGTTCACGAGGCATTTGGATACCTTAAGAGAGTCATAGTTACTCCTTGCTGTTGCTCCCCATTTTACAACAGGCACATCTACAAGCTTACTCTGGCCAGTTCTCCTGAAGCGATACGCTAATATCTGTTGACATAAAGACTTTCACAGTACTCCTGCCGGAAGCATCTCGACTTTGCCGATGTATTTCGCACATTGTCGAGGCATTTGGCTACCTTAAGATAGTCATAGTTACTCCTGCCAGTGTCTCTCCGTTAAACCACATTGACATTTACAATTTTCCTCTGCCCCTTTCACCAGACGCGATACGATATTATTTATCGACATTATGACTTTCACAGTACTCCTGCTAGGGGCTCCTCCAGTTTACCAAAGTATTTCGCCTGTTGAAGAGGCATTTGGCTACCTTAAGAGAGTCATAGTTACTCCTGTCAGTTGCTCCCCGTTTTACCAAAGTCACATTCTCAATCTTATTCTGGCCAGTTCACCTGAAGCGATACGCTATTATCAGTCAACCTAAAGAATATCACAGTACTCCTGCCGGGAGCTTATCGAGTTTGCTGATGTATTTCGCCTGTTGACGAGGCATTTGGATACCTTAAGAGAGTCATAGTTACCACTTGCTGTTGCTCCACATTTTACAACAGGCACATCTACAAGCTTTCTCTGGCCAATTCTCCTGAAGCGATACGCTAATATCTGTTGACATAAAGACTTTCACAGTACTCCTGCCGGGAGCTTCTCGACTTTGCCGATGTATTTCGCCTATTGACGAGGCGTTTGGCTACCTTAACAGAGTCATAGTTACTCCTGCCAGTGTCTCTCCGTTAAACCACAGTCACATCTACAATATTCCTCTGCCCCTTTCAAAAGACGCGATACGCCATTATTTGTCGACATTATGACTTTCACAGTACTCCTGCCAGGGGCTCCTCCAGTTTACCAAAGTATTTCGCCTGTTGACGAGGCATTTGGCTACCTTAAGAGAGTCATAGTTACTCCTGCCAGTGTCTCTCCGTTAAACCACAGTTACATCTACAATATTCCTCTGCCCCTTTCAAAAGACGCGATACGCCATTATTTGTCGACAGTATGACTTTCACAGTTCTCCTGCTAGGGGCTCCTCCTGTTTACCAAAGTATTTCGCCTGTTGACGAAGCATTTGGCTACCTTAAGAGAGTCAAAGTTACTCCTGTCAGTTGCTCCCCGTTTTACCAAAGTCACAATTTCAATCTTATTCTGGCCAGTTCACCTGAAGCGATACGCTATTATCAGTCAACCTAAAGAATATCACAGTACTCCTGCCGGGAGCTTCTCGAGTTTGCCGATGTATTTCGCCTGTTGACGAGGCATTTGGATACCTTAAGAGAGTCATAGTTACCACTTGCTGTTGCTCCCCATTTTACAACAGGCACATCTACAAGCTTTCTCTGGCCAATTCTCCTGAAGCGATACGCTAATATCTGTTGACATAAAGACTTTCACAGTACTCCTGCCGGGAGCTTCTCGACTTTGCCGATGTATTTCGCCTATTGACGAGGCGTTTGGCTACCTTAACAGAGTCATAGTTACTCCTGCCAGTGTCTCTCCGTTAAACCACAGTCACATCTACAATATTCCTCTGCCCCTTTCAAAAGACGCGATACGCCATTATTTGTCGACATTATGACTTTCACAGTACTCCTGCTAGGGGCTCCTCCAGTTTACCAAAGTATTTCGCCTGTTGACGAGGCATTTGGCTACCTTAAGAGAGTCATAGTTACTCCTGTCAGTTGCTCCCCGTTTTACCAAAGTCACATTCTCAATCTTATTCTGGCCAGTTCACCTGAAGCGATACGCCATTATTAGTCAACCTAAAGAATTTCACAGTACTCCTGCCGGGAGCTTCTCGAGTATGCCGATGTATTTCGCCTGTTGACGAGGCATTTGGATGCCTTAACAGAGTCTTAGTTACTCCTTGCTGTTGCTCCCCATTTTACAACAGGCACATCTACAAGCTTACTCTGGCCAGTTCTCTTGAAGCGATACACTAATATCTGTTGACATACAGACTTTCACAGTACTCCTGCCGGGAGCTTCTCGACTTTACCGATGTATTTCGCCTATTGACGAGGCATTTGGCTACCTTAAGAGAGTCATAGTTACTCCTGCCAGTGTCTCTCCGTTAAACCACAGTCACATCTACAATATTCCTCTGCCCCTTTCAAAAGACGCGATAGGCCATTATTTGTCGACAGTATGACTTTCACAGTTCTCCTGCTAGGGGCTCCTCCTGTTTACCAAAGTATTTCGCCTGTTGACGAAGCATTTGGCTACCTTAAGAGAGTCATAGTTACTCCTGTCAGTTGCTCCCCGTTTTACCAAAGTCACATTTTCAATCTTATTCTGGCCAGTTCACCTGAAGCGATACGCTATTATCAGTCAACCTAAAGAATATCACAGCACTCCTGCCGGGAGCTTCTCGAGTTTGCCGATGTATTTCGCCTGTTGACGAGGCATTTGGATACCTTAAGAGAGTCATAGTTACCACTTGCTGTTGCTCCCCATTTTACAACAGGCACATCTACAAGCTTTCTCTGGCCAATTCTCCTGAAGCGATACGCTAATATCTGTTGACATAAAGACTTTCACAGTACTCCTGCCGGGAGCTTCTCGACTTTGCCGATGTATTTCGCCTATTGACGAGGCGTTTGGCTACCTTAACAGAGTCATAGTTACTCCTGCCAGTGTCTCTCCGTTAAACCCCAGTCACATCTACAATATTCCTCTGCCCCTTTCAAAAGACGCGATACGCCATTATTTGTCGACATTATGACTTTCACAGTACTCCTGCTAGGGGCTCCTCCAGTTTACCAAAGTATTTCGCCTGTTGACGAGGCATTTGGCTACCTTAAGAGAGTCATAGTTACTCCTGTCAGTTGCTCCCCGTTTTACCAAAGTCACATTCTCAATCTTATTCTGGCCAGTTCACCTGAAGCGATACGCCATTATTAGTCAACCTATAGAATTTCACAGTACTCCTGCCGGGAGCTTCTCGAGTATGCCGATGTATTTCGCCTGTTGACGAGGCATTTGGATGCCTTAACAGAGTCTTAGTTACTCCTTGCTGTTGCTCCCCATTTTACAACAGGCACATCTACAAGCTTACGCTGGCCAGTTCACTTGAAGCGATACGCTAATATCTGTTGACATAAAGACTTTCACAGTACTCCTGCCGGGAGCTTTTCGACTTTACCGATGTATTTCGCCTATTGACGAGGCATTTGGCTACCTTAAGAGAGTCATAGTTACTCCTGCCAGTGTCTCTCCGTTAAACCACAGTCACATCTACAATATTCCTCTGCCCCTTTCAAAAGACGCGATACGCCATTATTTGTCGACATTATGACTTTCACAGTTCTCCTGCTAGGGGCTCCTCCTGTTTACCAAAGTATTTCGCCTGTTGACGAAGCATTTGGCTACCTTAAGAGAGTCATAGTTACTCCTGTCAGTTGCTCCCCGTTTTACCAAAGTCACATTCTCAATCTTATTCTGGCCAGTTCACGTGAACCGATACGCCATTATCAGTCAACCTAAAGTATATCACAGTACTCCTGCCGGGAGCTTCTCGAGTTTGCCGATGTATTTCGCCTGTTCACGAGGCATTTGGATACCTTAAGAGAGTCATAGTTACTCCTTGCTGTTGCTCCCCATTTTACAGCAGGCACATCTACAAGCTTACTCTGGCCAGTTCTCCTGAAGCGATACGCTAATATCTGTTGACATAAAGACTTTCACAGTACTCCTGCCGGAAGCATCTCGACTTTGCCGATGTATTTCGCACATTGTCGAGGCATTTGGCTACCTTAAGATAGTCATAGTTACTCCTGCCAGTGTCTCTCCGTTAAACCACATTGACATTTACAATTTTCCTCTGCCCCTTTCACCAGACGCGATACGATATTATTTATCGACATTATGACTTTCACAGTACTCCTGCTAGGGGCTCCTCCAGTTTACCAAAGTATTTCGCCTGTTGAAGAGGCATTCGGCTACCTTAAGAGAGTCATAGTTACTCCTGTCAGTTGCTCCCCGTTTTACCAAAGTCACATTCTCAATCTTATTCTGGCCAGTTCACCTGAAGCGATACGCTATTATCAGTCAACCTAAAGAATATCACAGTACTCCTGCCGGGAGCTTATCGAGTTTGCTGATGTATTTCGCCTGTTGACGAGGCATTTGGATACCTTAAGAGAGTCATAGTTACCACTTGCTGTTGCTCCCCATTTTATAACAGGCACATCTACAAGCTTTCTCTGGCCAATTCTCCTGAAGCGATACGCTAATATCTGTTGACATAAAGACTTTCACAGTACTCCTGCCGGGAGCTTCTCGACTTTGCCGATGTATTTCGCCTATTGACGAGGCGTTTGGCTACCTTAAGAGAGTCATAGTTACTCCTGCCAGTGTCTCTCCGTTAAACCACAGTCACATCTACAATATTCCTCTGCCCCTTTCAAAAGACGCGATACGCCATTATTTGTCGACATTATGACTTTCACAGTACTCCTGCTAGGGGCTCCTCCAGTTTACCAAAGTATTTCGCCTGTTGACGAGGCATTTGGCTACCTTAAGAGAGTCATAGTTACTCCTGCCAGTGTCTCTCCGTTAAACCACAGTCACATCTACAATATTCCTCTGCCCCTTTCAAAAGACGCGATACGCCATTATTTGTCGACATTATGACTTTCACAGTTCTCCTGCTAGGGGCTCCTCCTGTTTACCAAAGTATTTCGCCTGTTGACGAAGCATTTGGCTACCTTAAGAGAGTCATAGTTACTCCTGTCAGTTGCTCCCCGTTTTACCAAAGTCACATTTTCAATCTTATTCTGGCCAGTTCACCTGAACCGATACGCCATTATCAGTCAACCTAAGGTATATCACAGTACTCCTGCCGGGAGCTTCTCGAGTTTGCCGATGTATTTCGCCTGTTCACGAGGCATTTGGATACCTTAAGAGAGTCATAGTTACCCCTTGCTGTTGCTCCCCATTTTACAACAGGCACATCTACAAGCTTACTCTGGCCAGTTCTCCTGAAGCGATACGCTAATATCTGTTGACATAAAGACCTTCACAGTACTCCTGCCGGAAGCATCTCGACTTTGCCGATGTATTTCGCACATTGTCGAGGCATTTGGCTACCTTAAGATAGTCATAGTTACTCCTGCCAGTGTCTCTCCGTTAAACCACATTCACATTTACAATTTTCCTCTGCCCCTTTCACCAGATGCGATACGATATTATTCTTCGACATTATGACTTTCACAGTTCTCCTGCTAGGGGCTCCTCCTGTTTACCAAAGTATTTCGCCTGTTGACGAGGCATTTGGCTACCTTAAGAGAGTAATAGTTACTCCTGTCAGTTGCTCCCCGTTTTACCAAAGTCACATTGTCAATCTTATTCTGGCCAGTTCACCTGAAGCGATACGCTATTATCAGTCAACCTAAAGAATATCACAGTACTCCTGCCGGGAGCTTCTCGAGTTTGCCGATGTATTTCGCCTGTTGACGAGGCATTTGGATACCTTAAGAGAGTCATAGTTACCACTTGCTGTTGCTCCCCATTTTACAACAGGCACATCTACAAGCTTTCTCTGGCCAATTCTCCTGAAGCGATACGCTAATATCTGTTGACATAAAGACTTTCACAGTACTCCTGCCGGGAGCTTCTCGACTTTGCCGATGTATTTCGCCTATTGACGAGGCGTTTGGCTACCTTAACAGAGTCATAGTTACTCCTGCCAGTGTCTCTCCGTTAAACCACAGTCACATCTACAATATTCCTCTGCCCCTTTCAAAAGACGCGATACGCCATTATTTGTCGACATTATGACTTTCACAGTACTCCTGCTAGGGGCTCCTCCAGTTTACCAAAGTATTCTCCTGTTGACGAGGCATTTGGCTACCTTAAGAGAGTCATAGTTACTCCTGTCAGTTGCTCCCCGTTTTACCAAAGTCACATTCTCAATCTTATTCTGGCCAGTTCACCTGAAGCGATACGCCATTATTAGTCAACCTAAAGAATTTCACAGTACTCCTGCCGGGAGCTTCTCGAGTATGCCGATGTATTTCGCCTGTTGACGAGGCATTTGGATGCCTTAACAGAGTCTTAGTTACTCCTTGCTGTTGCTCCCCATTTTACAACAGGCACATCTACAAGCTTACTCTGGCCAGTTCTCTTGAAGCGATACGCTAATATCTGTTGACATAATGACTTTCACAGTACTCCTGCCGGGAGCTTCTCGACTTTACCGATGTATTTCGCCTATTGACGAGGCATTTGGCTACCTTAAGAGAGTCATAGTTACTCCTGCCAGTGTCTCTCCGTTAAACCACAGTCACATCTACAATATTCCTCTGCCCCTCTCAAAAGACGCGATAGGCCATTATTTGTCGACAGTATGACTTTCACAGTTCTCCTGCTAGGGGCTCCTCCTGTTTACCAAAGTATTTCGCCTGTTGACGAAGCATTTGGCTACCTTAAGAGAGTCATAGTTACTCCTGTCAGTTGCTCCCCGTTTTACCAAAGTCACATTTTCAATCTTATTCTGGCCAGTTCACCTGAACCGATACGCCATTGTCAGTCAACCTAAAGTATATCACAGTACTCCTGCCGGGAGCTTCTCGAGTTTGCCGATGTATTTCGCCTGTTCACGAGGCATTTGGATACCTTAAGAGAGTCATAGTTACTCCTTGCTGTTGCTCCCCATTTTACAACAGGCACATCTACAAGCTTACTCTGGCCAGTTCTCCTGAAGCGATACGCTAATATCTGTTGACATAAAGACTTTCACAGTACTCCTGCCGGAAGCATCTCGACTTTGCCGATGTATTTCGCACATTGTCGAGGCATTTGGCTACCTTAAGATAGTCATAGTTACTCCTGCCAGTTTCTCTCCGTTAAACCACATTCACATTTACAATTTTCCTCTGCCCCTTTCACCAGATGCGATACGATATTATTCTTCGACATTATGACTTTCACAGTTCTCCTGCTAGGGGCTCCTCCTGTTTACCAAAGTATTTCGCCTGTTGACGAGGCATTTGGCTACCTTAAGAGAGTAATAGTTACTCCTGTCAGTTGCTCCCCGTTTTACCAAAGTCACATTCTCAATCTTATTCTGGCCAGTTCACCTGAAGCGATACGCTATTATCAGTCAACCTAAAGAATATCACAGTACTCCTGCCGGGAGCTTCTCGAGTTTGCCGATGTATTTCGCCTGTTGACGAGGCATTTGGATACCTTAAGAGAGTCATAGTTACCACTTGCTGTTGCTCCCCATTTTACAACAGGCACATCTACAAGCTATCTCTGGCCAATTCTCCTGAAGCGATACGCTAATATCTGTTGACATAAAGACTTTCACAGTACTCCTGCCGGGAGCTTCTCGACTTTGCCGATGTATTTCGCCTATTGACGAGGCGTTTGGCTACCTTAACAGAGTCATAGTTACTCCTGCCAGTGTCTCTCCGTTAAACCACAGTCACATCTACAATATTCCTCTGCCCCTTTCAAAAGACGCGATACGCCATTATTTGTCGACATTATGACTTTCACAGTACTCCTGCTAGGGGCTCCTCCAGTTTACCAAAGTATTTCGCCTGTTGACGAGGCATTTGGCTACCTTAAGAGAGTCATAGTTACTCCTGTCAGTTGCTCCCCGTTTAACCAAAGTCACATTTTCAATCTTATTCTGGCCAGTTCACCAGAACCGATACGCCATTATCAGTCAACCTAAAGTATATCACAGTACTCCTGCCGGGAGCTTCTCGAGTTTGCCGATGTATTTCGCCTGTTGACGAGGCATTTGGATACCTTAAGAGAGTCATAGTTATCACTTGCTGTTGCTCCCCATTTTACAACAGGCACATCTACAAGCTTTCTCTGGCCAATTCTCCTGAAGCGATACGCTAATATCTGTTGACATAAAGACTTTCACAGTACTCCTGCCGGGAGCTTCTCGACTTTGCCGATGTATTTCGCTTATTGACGAGGCGTTTGGCTACCTTAACAGAGTCATAGTTACTCCTGCCAGTGTCTCTCCGTTAAACCACAGTCACATCTACAATATTCCTCTGCCCCTTTGAAAAGACGCGATACGCCATTATTTGTCGACATTATGACTTTCACAGTACTCCTGCTAGGGGCTCCTCCAGTTTACCAAAGTATTTCGCCTGTTGACGAGGCATTTGGCTACCTTAAGAGAGTCATAGTTACTCCTGTCAGTTGCTCCCCGTTTTACCAAAGTCACATTCTCAATCTTATTCTGGCCAGTTCACCTGAAGCGATACGCCATTATTAGTCAACCTAAAGAATTTCACAGTACTCCTGCCGGGAGCTTCTCGAGTATGCCGATGTATTTCGCCTGTTGACGAGGCATTTGGATGCCTTAACAGAGTCTTAGTTACTCCTTGCTGTTGCTCCCCATTTTACAACAGACACATCTACAAGCTTACTCTGGCCAGTTCTCTTGAAGCGATACGCTAATATCTGTTGACATAAAGACTTTCACAGTACTCCTGCCGGGAGCTTCTCGACTTTACCGATGTATTTCGCCTATTGACGAGGCATTTGGCTACCTTAAGATAGTCATAGTTACTCCTGCCAGTGTCTCTCCGTTAAACCACATTCACATTTACAATTTTCCTCTGCCCCTTTCACCAGATGCGATACGATATTATTCTTCGACATTATGACTTTCACAGTTCTCCTGCTAGGGGCTCCTCCTGTTTACCAAAGTATTTCGCCTGTTGACGAGGCATTTGGCTACCTTAAGAGAGTAATAGTTACTCCTGTCAGTTGCTCCCCGTTTTACCAAAGTCACATTGTCAATCTTATTCTGGCCAGTTCACCTGAAGCGATACGCCATTATCAGTCAACCTAAAGAATATCACAGTACTCCTGCCGGGAGCTTCTCGAGTTTGCCGATGTATTTCGCCTGTTGACGAGGCATTTGGATACCTTAAGAGAGTCATAGTTACCACTTGCTGTTGCTCCCCATTTTACAACAGGCACATCTACAAGCTTTCTCTGGCCAATTCTCCTGAAGCGATACGCTAATATCTGTTGACATAAAGACTTTCACAGTACTCCTGCCGGGAGCTTCTCGACTTTGCCGATGTATTTCGCCTATTGACGAGGCGTTTGGCTACCTTAACAGAGTCATAGTTACTCCTGCCAGTGTCTCTCCGTTAAACCACAGTCACATCTACAATATTCCTCTGCCCCTTTCAAAAGACGCGATACGCCATTATTTGTCGACATTATGACTTTCACAGTACTCCTGCTAGGGGCTCCTCCAGTTTACCAAAGTATTCTCCTGTTGACGAGGCATTTGGCTACCTTAAGAGAGTCATAGTTACTCCTGTCAGTTGCTCCCCGTTTTACCAAAGTCACATTCTCAATCTTATTCTGGCCAGTTCACCTGAAGCGATACGCCATTATTAGTCAACCTAAAGAATTTCACAGTACTCCTGCCGGGAGCTTCTCGAGTATGCCGATGTATTTCGCCTGTTGACGAGGCATTTGGATGCCTTAACAGAGTCTTAGTTACTCCTTGCTGTTGCTCCCCATTTTACAACAGGCACATCTACAAGCTTACTCTGGCCAGTTCTCTTGAAGCGATACGCTAATATCTGTTGACATAATGACTTTCACAGTACTCCTGCCAAGAGCTTCTCGACTTTACCGATGTATTTCGCCTATTGACGAGGCATTTGGCTACCTTAAGAGAGTCATAGTTACTCCTGCCAGTGTCTCTCCGTTAAACCACAGTCACATCTACAATATTCCTCTGCCCCTCTCAAAAGACGCGATAGGCCATTATTTGTCGACAGTATGACTTTCACAGTTCTCCTGCTAGGGGCTCCTCCTGTTTACCAAAGTATTTCGCCTGTTGACGAAGCATTTGGCTACCTTAAGAGAGTCATAGTTACTCCTGTCAGTTGCTCCCCGTTTTACCAAAGTCACATTTTCAATCTTATTCTGGCCAGTTCACCTGAACCGATACGCCATTGTCAGTCAACCTAAAGTATATCACAGTACTCCTGCCGGGAGCTTCTCGAGTTTGCCGATGTATTTCGCCTGTTCACGAGGCATTTGGATACCTTAAGAGAGTCATAGTTACTCCTTGCTGTTGCTCCCCATTTTACAACAGGCGCATCTACAAGCTTACTCTGGCCAGTTCTCCTGAAGCGATACGCTAATATCTGTTGACATAAAGACTTTCACAGTACTCCTGCCGGAAGCATCTCGACTTTGCCGATGTATTTCGCACATTGTCGAGGCATTTGGCTACCTTAAGATAGTCATAGTTACTCCTGCCAGTTTCTCTCCGTTAAACCACATTCACATTTACAATTTTCCTCTGCCCCTTTCACCAGATGCGATACGATATTATTCTTCGACATTATGACTTTCACAGTTCTCCTGCTAGGGGCTCCTCCTGTTTACCAAAGTATTTCGCCTGTTGACGAGGCATTTGGCTACCTTAAGAGAGTAATAGTTACTCCTGTCAGTTGCTCCCCGTTTTACCAAAGTCACATTCTCAATCTTATTCTGGCCAGTTCACCTGAAGCGATACGCTATTATCAGTCAACCTAAAGAATATCACAGTACTCCTGCCGGGAGCTTCTCGAGTTTGCCGATGTATTTCGCCTGTTGACGAGGCATTTGGATACCTTAAGAGAGTCATAGTTACCACTTGCTGTTGCTCCCCATTTTACAACAGGCACATCTACAAGCTATCTCTGGCCAATTCTCCTGAAGCGATACGCTAATATCTGTTGACATAAAGACTTTCACAGTACTCCTGCCGGGAGCTTCTCGACTTTGCCGATGTATTTCGCCTATTGACGAGGCGTTTGGCTACCTTAACAGAGTCATAGTTACTCCTGCCAGTGTCTCTCCGTTAAACCACAGTCACATCTACAATATTCCTCTGCCCCTTTCAAAAGACGCGATACGCCATTATTTGTCGACATTATGACTTTCACAGTACTCCTGCTAGGGGCTCCTCCAGTTTACCAAAGTATTTCGCCTGTTGACGAGGCATTTGGCTACCTTAAGAGAGTCATAGTTACTCCTGTCAGTTGCTCCCCGTTTAACCAAAGTCACATTTTCAATCTTATTCTGGCCAGTTCACCAGAACCGATACGCCATTATCAGTCAACCTAAAGTATATCACAGTACTCCTGCCGGGAGCTTCTCGAGTTTGCCGATGTATTTCGCCTGTTGACGAGGCATTTGGATACCTTAAGAGAGTCATAGTTACCACTTGCTGTTGCTCCCCATTTTACAACAGGCACATCTACAAGCTTTCTCTGGCCAATTCTCCTGAAGCGATACGCTAATATCTGTTGACATAAAGACTTTCACAGTACTCCTGCCGGGAGCTTCTCGACTTTGCCGATGTATTTCGCTTATTGACGAGGCGTTTGGCTACCTTAACAGAGTCATAGTTACTCCTGCCAGTGTCTCTCCGTTAAACCACAGTCACATCTACAATATTCCTCTGCCCCTTTGAAAAGACGCGATACGCCATTATTTGTCGACATTATGACTTTCACAGTACTCCTGCTAGGGGCTCCTCCAGTTTACCAAAGTATTTCGCCTGTTGACGAGGCATTTGGCTACCTTAAGAGAGTCATAGTTACTCCTGTCAGTTGCTCCCCGTTTTACCAAAGTCACATTCTCAATCTTATTCTGGCCAGTTCACCTGAAGCGATACGCCATTATTAGTCAACCTAAAGAATTTCACAGTACTCCTGCCGGGAGCTTCTCGAGTATGCCGATGTATTTCGCCTGTTGACGAGGCATTTGGATGCCTTAACAGAGTCTTAGTTACTCCTTGCTGTTGCTCCCCATTTTACAACAGACACATCTACAAGCTTACTCTGGCCAGTTCTCTTGAAGCGATACGCTAATATCTGTTGACATAAAGACTTTCACAGTACTCCTGCCGGGAGCTTCTCGACTTTACCGATGTATTTCGCCTATTGACGAGGCATTTGGCTACCTTAAGAGAGTCATAGTTACTCCTGCCAGTGTCTCTCCGTTAAACCACAGTCACATCTACAATATTCCTCTGCCCCTTTCAAAAGACGCGATAGGCCATTATTTGTCGACAGTATGACTTTCACAGTTCTCCTGCTAGGGGCTCCTCCTGTTTACCAAAGTATTTCGCCTGTTGACGAAGCATTTGGCTACCTTAAGAGAGTCATAGTTACTCCTGTCAGTTGCTCCCCGTTTTACCAAAGTCACATATTCAATCTTATTCTGGCCAGTTCACCTGAACCGATACGCCATTATCAGTCAACCTAAAGTATATCACAGTACTCCTGCCGGGAGCTTCTCGAGTTTGCCGATGTATTTCGCCTGTTGACGAGGCATTTGGATACCTTAAGAGAGTCATAGTTACTCCTTGCTGTTGCTCCCCATTTTACAACAGGCACATCTACAAGCTTACTCTGGCCAGTTCTCCTGAAGCGATACGCTAATATCTGTTGACATAAAGACTTTCACAGTACTCCTGCCGGAAGCATCTCGACTTTGCCGATGTATTTCGCACATTGTCGAGGCATTTGGCTACCTTAAGATAGTCATAGTTACTCCTGCCAGTGTCTCTCCGTTAAACCACATTCACATTTACAATTTTCCTCTGCCCCTTTCACCAGATGCGATACGATATTATTTATCGACATTATGACTTTCACAGTACTCCTGCTAGGGGCTCCTCCAGTTTACCAAAGTATTTCGCCTGTTGAAGAGGCATTTGGCTACCTTAAGAGAGTCATAGTTACTCCTGTCAGTTGCTCCCCGTTTTACCAAAGTCACATTGTCAATCTTATTCTGGCCAGTTCACCTGAAGCGATACGCTATTATCAGTCAACCTAAAGAATATCACAGTACTCCTGCCGGGAGCTTCTCGAGTTTGCCGATGTATTTCGCCTGTTGACGAGGCATTTGGATACCTTAAGAGAGTCATAGTTACCACTTGCTGTTGCTCCCCATTTTACAACAGGCACATCTACAAGCTTTCTCTGGCCAATTCTCCTGAAGCGATACGCTAATATCTGTTGACATAAAGACTTTCACAGTACTCCTGCCGGGAGCTTCTCGACTTTGCCGATGTATTTCGCCTATTGACGAGGCGTTTGGCTACCTTAAGAGAGTCATAGTTACTCCTGCCAGTGTCTCTCCGTTAAACCACAGTCACATCTACAATATTCCTCCGCCCCTTTGAAAAGACGCGATACGCCATTATATGTCGACTTTATGACTTTCACAGTACTCCTGCTAGGGGCTCCTCCAGTTTACCAAAGTATTTCGCCTGTTGACGAGGCATTTGGCTACCTTAAGAGAGTCATAGTTACTCCTGTCAGTTGCTCCCCGTTTTACCAAAGTCACATTCTCAATCTTATTCTGGCCAGTTCACCTGAAGCGATACACCATTATTAGTCAACCTAAAGAATTTCACAGTACTCCTGCCGGGAGCTTCTCGAGTATGCCGATGTATTTCGCCTGTTGACGAGGCATTTGGATGCCTTAACAGAGTCTTAGTTACTCCTTGCTGTTGCTCCCCATTTTACAACAGGCACATCTACAAGCTTACTCTGGCCAGTTCTCTTGAAGCGATACGCTAATATCTGTTGACATAAAGACTTTCACAGTACTCCTGCCGGGAGCTTCTCGACTTTACCGATGTATTTCGCCTATTGACGAGGCATTTGGCTACCTTAAGAGAGTCATAGTTACTCCTGCCAGTGTCTCTCCGTTAAACCACAGTCACATCTACAATATTCCTCTGCCCCTTTCAAAAGACGCGATACGCCATTATTTGTCGACATTATGACTTTCACAGTTCTCCTGCTAGGGGCTCCTCCTGTTTACCAATGTACTTCGCCTGTTGACGAGGCATTTGGCTACCTTAAGAGATTCATAGTTACTCCTGTCAGTTGCTCCCCGTTTTACCAAAGTCACATTTTCAATCTTATTCTGGCCAGTTCACCTGAACCGATACGCCATTATCAGTCAACCTAAAGTATATCACAGTACTCCTGCCGGGAGCTTCTCGAGTTTGCCGATGTATTTCGCCTGTTGACGAGGCATTTGGATACCTTAAGAGAGTCATACTTACCACTTGCTGTTGCTCCTCATTTTACAACAGGCACATCTACAAGCTTTCTCTGGCCAATTCTCCTGAAGCGATACGCTAATATCTGTTGACATAAAGACTTTCACAGTACTCCTGCCGGGAGCTTCTCGATTTTGCCGATGTATTTCGCCTATTGACGAGGCGTTTGGCTACCTTAAGGGAGTCATAGTTACTCCTGCCAGTGTCTCTCCGTTAAACCACATTCACATTTACAATTTTCCTCTGCCCCTTTCACCAGACGCGATACGATATTATTTATCGACATTATGACTTTCACAGTACTCCTGCTAGGGGCTCCTCCAGTTTACCAAAGTATTTCGCCTGTTGACGAGGCATTTGGCTACCTTAAGGGAGTCATAGTTACTCCTGTCAGTTGCTCCCCGTTTTACCAAAGTCACATTCTCAATCTTATTCTGGCCAGTTCACCTGAAGCGATACGCCATTATTAGTCAACCTAAAGAATTTCACAGTACTCCTGCCGGGAGCTTCTCGAGTATGCCGATGTATTTCGCCTGTTGACGATTCATTTGGATGCCTTAAGAGAGTCTTAGTTACTCCTTGCTGTTGCTCCCCATTTTACAACAGGCACATCTACAAGCTTACTCTGGCCAGTTCTCTTGAAGCGATACGCTAATATCTGTTGACATAAAGACTTTCACAGTACTCCTGCCAGGAGCTTCTCGACTTTACCGATGTATTTCGCCTATTGACGAGGCATTTGGCTACCTTAAGAGAGTCATAGTTACTCCTGCCAGTGTCTCTCCGTTAAACCACGGTCACATCTACAATATTCCTCTGCCCCTCTCAAAAGACGCGATACGCCATTATTTGTCGACATTATGACTTTCACAGTTCTCCTGCTAGGGGCTCCTCCTGTTTACCAAAGTATTTCGCTGTTGACGAAGCATTTGGCTACCGTAAGAGAGTCATAGTTACTCCTGTCAGTTGCTCCCCGTTTTACCAAAGTCACATTTTGAATCTTATTCTGGCCAGTTCACCTGAACCGATACGCCATTATCAGTCAACCTAAAGTATATCACAGTACTCCTGCCGGGAGCTTCTCGAGTTTGCCGATGTATTTCGCCTGTTGACGAGGCATTTGGATACCTTAAGAGAGTCATAGTTACTCCTTGCTGTTGCTCCCCATTTTACAACAGGCACATCTACAAGCTTACTCTGGCCAGTTCTCCTGAAGCGATACGCTAATATCTGTTGACATAAAGACTTTCACAGTACTCCTGCCGGAAGCATCTCGACTTTGCCGATGTATTTCGCACATTGTCGAGGCATTTGGCTACCTTAAGATAGTCATAGTTACTCCTGCCAGTGTCTCTCCGTTAAACCACATTCACATTTACAATTTTCCTCTGCCCCTTTCACCAGATGCGATACGATATTATTTATCGACATTATGACTTTCACAGTACTCCTGCTAGGGGCTCCTCCAGTTTACCAAAGTATTTCGCCTGTTGAAGAGGCATTTGGCTACCTTAAGAGAGTCATAGTTACTCCTGTCAGTTGCTCCCCGTTTTACCAAAGTCACATTGTCAATCTTATTCTGGCCAGTTCACCTGAAGCGATACGCTATTATCAGTCAACCTAAAGAATATCACAGTACTCCTGCCGGGAGCTTCTCGAGTTTGCCGATGTATTTCGCCTGTTGACGAGGCATTTGGATACCTTAAGAGAGTCATAGTTACCACTTGCTGTTGCTCCCCATTTTACAACAGGCACATCTACAAGCTTTCTCTGGCCAATTCTCCTGAAGCGATACGCTAATATCTGTTGACATAAAGACTTTCACAGTACTCCTGCCGGGAGCTTCTCGACTTTGCCGATGTATTTCGCCTATTGACGAGGCGTTTGGCTACCTTAAGAGAGTCATAGTTACTCCTGCCAGTGTCTCTCCGTTAAACCACAGTCACATCTACAATATTCCTCCGCCCCTTTGAAAAGACGCGATACGCCATTATATGTCGACTTTATGACTTTCACAGTACTCCTGCTAGGGGCTCCTCCAGTTTACCAAAGTATTTCGCCTGTTGACGAGGCATTTGGCTACCTTAAGAGAGTCATAGTTACTCCTGTCAGTTGCTCCCCGTTTTACCAAAGTCACATTCTCAATCTTATTCTGGCCAGTTCACCTGAAGCGATACACCATTATTAGTCAACCTAAAGAATTTCACAGTACTCCTGCCGGGAGCTTCTCGAGTATGCCGATGTATTTCGCCTGTTGACGAGGCATTTGGATGCCTTAACAGAGTCTTAGTTACTCCTTGCTGTTGCTCCCCATTTTACAACAGGCACATCTACAAGCTTACTCTGGCCAGTTCTCTTGAAGCGATACGCTAATATCTGTTGACATAAAGACTTTCACAGTACTCCTGCCGGGAGCTTCTCGACTTTACCGATGTATTTCGCCTATTGACGAGGCATTTGGCTACCTTAAGAGAGTCATAGTTACTCCTGCCAGTGTCTCTCCGTTAAACCACAGTCACATCTACAATATTCCTCTGCCCCTTTCAAAAGACGCGATACGCCATTATTTGTCGACATTATGACTTTCACAGTTCTCCTGCTAGGGGCTCCTCCTGTTTACCAATGTACTTCGCCTGTTGACGAGGCATTTGGCTACCTTAAGAGATTCATAGTTACTCCTGTCAGTTGCTCCCCGTTTTACCAAAGTCACATTTTCAATCTTATTCTGGCCAGTTCACCTGAACCGATACGCCATTATCAGTCAACCTAAAGTATATCACAGTACTCCTGCCGGGAGCTTCTCGAGTTTGCCGATGTATTTCGCCTGTTGACGAGGCATTTGGATACCTTAAGAGAGTCATACTTACCACTTGCTGTTGCTCCTCATTTTACAACAGGCACATCTACAAGCTTTCTCTGGCCAATTCTCCTGAAGCGATACGCTAATATCTGTTGACATAAAGACTTTCACAGTACTCCTGCCGGGAGCTTCTCGATTTTGCCGATGTATTTCGCCTATTGACGAGGCGTTTGGCTACCTTAAGGGAGTCATAGTTACTCCTGCCAGTGTCTCTCCGTTAAACCACATTCACATTTACAATTTTCCTCTGCCCCTTTCACCAGACGCGATACGATATTATTTATCGACATTATGACTTTCACAGTACTCCTGCTAGGGGCTCCTCCAGTTTACCAAAGTATTTCGCCTGTTGACGAGGCATTTGGCTACCTTAAGGGAGTCATAGTTACTCCTGTCAGTTGCTCCCCGTTTTACCAAAGTCACATTCTCAATCTTATTCTGGCCAGTTCACCTGAAGCGATACGCCATTATTAGTCAACCTAAAGAATTTCACAGTACTCCTGCCGGGAGCTTCTCGAGTATGCCGATGTATTTCGCCTGTTGACGATTCATTTGGATGCCTTAAGAGAGTCTTAGTTACTCCTTGCTGTTGCTCCCCATTTTACAACAGGCACATCTACAAGCTTACTCTGGCCAGTTCTCTTGAAGCGATACGCTAATATCTGTTGACATAAAGACTTTCACAGTACTCCTGCCAGGAGCTTCTCGACTTTACCGATGTATTTCGCCTATTGACGAGGCATTTGGCTACCTTAAGAGAGTCATAGTTACTCCTGCCAGTGTCTCTCCGTTAAACCACGGTCACATCTACAATATTCCTCTGCCCCTCTCAAAAGACGCGATACGCCATTATTTGTCGACATTATGACTTTCACAGTTCTCCTGCTAGGGGCTCCTCCTGTTTACCAAAGTATTTCGCTGTTGACGAAGCATTTGGCTACCGTAAGAGAGTCATAGTTACTCCTGTCAGTTGCTCCCCGTTTTACCAAAGTCACATTTTGAATCTTATTCTGGCCAGTTCACCTGAACCGATACGCCATTATCAGTCAACCTAAAGTATATCACAGTACTCCTGCCGGGAGCTTCTCGAGTTTGCCGATGTATTTCGCCTGTTGACGAGGCATTTGGATACCTTAAGAGAGTCATAGTTACTCCTTGCTGTTGCTCCCCATTTTACAACAGGCACATCTACAAGCTTTCTCTGGCCAGTTCTCCTGAAGCGATACGCTAATATCTGTTGACATAAAGACTTTCACAGTACTCCTGCCGGGAGCTTCTCGACTTTACCGATGTATTTCGCCTATTGACGAGGCATTTGGCTACCTTAAGAGAGTCATAGTTACTCCTGCCAGTGTCTCTCCGTTAAACCACGGTCACATCTACAATATTCCTCTGCCCCTCTCAAAAGACGCGATACGCCATTATTTGTCGACATTATGACTTTCACAGTTCTCCTGCTAGGGGCTCCTCCTGTTTACCAAAGTATTTCGCTGTTGACGAAGCATTTGGCTACCGTAAGAGAGTCATAGTTACTCCTGTCAGTTGCTCCCCGTTTTACCAAAGTCACATTTTGAATCTTATTCTGGCCAGTTCACCTGAACCGATACGCCATTATCAGTCAACCTAAAGTATATCACAGTACTCCTGCCGGGAGCTTCTCGAGTTTGCCGATGTATTTCGCCTGTTGACGAGGCATTTGGATACCTTAAGAGAGTCATAGTTACTCCTTGCTGTTGCTCCCCATTTTACAACAGGCACATCTACAAGCTTTCTCTGGCCAGTTCTCCTGAAGCGATACGCTAATATCTGTTGACATAAAGACTTTCACAGTACTCCTGCCGGAAGCATCTCGACTTTGCCGATGTATTTCGCACATTGTCGAGGCATTTGGCTACCTTAAGATAGTCATAGTTACTCCTGCCAGTGTCTCTCCGTTAAACCACATTCACATTTACAATTTTCCTCTGCCCCTTTCACCAGATGCGATACGATATTATTTATCGACATTATGACTTTCACAGTACTCCTGCTAGGGGCTCCTCCAGTTTACCAAAGTATTTCGCCTGTTGAAGAGGCATTTGGCTACCTTAAGAGAGTCATAGTTACTCCTGTCAGTTGCTCCCCGTTTTACCAAAGTCACATTGTCAATCTTATTCTGGCCAGTTCACCTGAAGCGATACGCTATTATCAGTCAACCTAAAGAATATCACAGTACTCCTGCCGGGAGCTTCTCGAGTTTGCCGATGTATTTCGCCTGTTGACGAGGCATTTGGATACCTTAAGAGAGTCATAGTTACCACTTGCTGTTGCTCCCCATTTTACAACAGGCACATCTACAAGCTTTCTCTGGCCAATTCTCCTGAAGCGATACGCTAATATCTGTTGACATAAAGACTTTCACAGTACTCCTGCCGGGAGCTTCTCGACTTTGCCGATGTATTTCGCCTATTGACGAGGCGTTTGGCTACCTTAAGAGAGTCATAGTTACTCCTGCCAGTGTCTCTCCGTTAAACCACAGTCACATCTACAATATTCCTCCGCCCCTTTGAAAAGACGCGATACGCCATTATATGTCGACTTTATGACTTTCACAGTACTCCTGCTAGGGGCTCCTCCAGTTTACCAAAGTATTTCGCCTGTTGACGAGGCATTTGGCTACCTTAAGAGAGTCATAGTTACTCCTGTCAGTTGCTCCCCGTTTTACCAAAGTCACATTCTCAATCTTATTCTGGCCAGTTCACCTGAAGCGATACACCATTATTAGTCAACCTAAAGAATTTCACAGTACTCCTGCCGGGAGCTTCTCGAGTATGCCGATGTATTTCGCCTGTTGACGAGGCATTTGGATGCCTTAACAGAGTCTTAGTTACTCCTTGCTGTTGCTCCCCATTTTACAACAGGCACATCTACAAGCTTACTCTGGCCAGTTCTCTTGAAGCGATACGCTAATATCTGTTGACATAAAGACTTTCACAGTACTCCTGCCGGGAGCTTCTCGACTTTACCGATGTATTTCGCCTATTGACGAGGCATTTGGCTACCTTAAGAGAGTCATAGTTACTCCTGCCAGTGTCTCTCCGTTAAACCACAGTCACATCTACAATATTCCTCTGCCCCTTTCAAAAGACGCGATACGCCATTATTTGTCGACATTATGACTTTCACAGTTCTCCTGCTAGGGGCTCCTCCTGTTTACCAATGTACTTCGCCTGTTGACGAGGCATTTGGCTACCTTAAGAGATTCATAGTTACTCCTGTCAGTTGCTCCCCGTTTTACCAAAGTCACATTTTCAATCTTATTCTGGCCAGTTCACCTGAACCGATACGCCATTATCAGTCAACCTAAAGTATATCACAGTACTCCTGCCGGGAGCTTCTCGAGTTTGCCGATGTATTTCGCCTGTTGACGAGGCATTTGGATACCTTAAGAGAGTCATACTTACCACTTGCTGTTGCTCCTGATTTTACAACAGGCACATCTACAAGCTTTCTCTGGCCAATTCTCCTGAAGCGATACGCTAATATCTGTTGACATAAAGACTTTCACAGTACTCCTGCCGGGAGCTTCTCGATTTTGCCGATGTATTTCGCCTATTGACGAGGCGTTTGGCTACCTTAAGGGAGTCATAGTTACTCCTGCCAGTGTCTCTCCGTTAAACCACATTCACATTTACAATTTTCCTCTGCCCCTTTCACCAGACGCGATACGATATTATTTATCGACATTATGACTTTCACAGTACTCCTGCTAGGGGCTCCTCCAGTTTACCAAAGTATTTCGCCTGTTGACGAGGCATTTGGCTACCTTAAGGGAGTCATAGTTACTCCTGTCAGTTGCTCCCCGTTTTACCAAAGTCACATTCTCAATCTTATTCTGGCCAGTTCACCTGAAGCGATACGCCATTATTAGTCAACCTAAAGAATTTCACAGTACTCCTGCCGGGAGCTTCTCGAGTATGCCGATGTATTTCGCCTGTTGACGATTCATTTGGATGCCTTAAGAGAGTCTTAGTTACTCCTTGCTGTTGCTCCCCATTTTACAACAGGCACATCTACAAGCTTACTCTGGCCAGTTCTCTTGAAGCGATACGCTAATATCTGTTGACATAAAGACTTTCACAGTACTCCTGCCAGGAGCTTCTCGACTTTACCGATGTATTTCGCCTATTGACGAGGCATTTGGCTACCTTAAGAGAGTCATAGTTACTCCTGCCAGTGTCTCTCCGTTAAACCACGGTCACATCTACAATATTCCTCTGCCCCTCTCAAAAGACGCGATACGCCATTATTTGTCGACATTATGCCTTTCACAGTTCTCCTGCTAGGGGCTCCTCCTGTTTACCAAAGTATTTCGCTGTTGACGAAGCATTTGGCTACCGTAAGAGAGTCATAGTTACTCCTGTCAGTTGCTCCCCGTTTTACCAAAGTCACATTTTGAATCTTATTCTGGCCAGTTCACCTGAACCGATACGCCATTATCAGTCAACCTAAAGTATATCACAGTACTCCTGCCGGGAGCTTCTCGAGTTTGCCGATGTATTTCGCCTGTTGACGAGGCATTTGGATACCTTAAGAGAGTCATAGTTACTCCTTGCTGTTGCTCCCCATTTTACAACAGGCACATCTACAAGCTTTCTCTGGCCAGTTCTCCTGAAGCGATACGCTAATATCTGTTGACATAAAGACTTTCACAGTACTCCTGCCGGGAGCTTCTCGACTTTACCGATGTATTTCGCCTATTGACGAGGCATTTGGCTACCTTAAGAGAGTCATAGTTACTCCTGCCAGTGTCTCTCCGTTAAACCACGGTCACATCTACAATATTCCTCTGCCCCTCTCAAAAGACGCGATACGCCATTATTTGTCGACATTATGACTTTCACAGTTCTCCTGCTAGGGGCTCCTCCTGTTTACCAAAGTATTTCGCTGTTGACGAAGCATTTGGCTACCGTAAGAGAGTCATAGTTACTCCTGTCAGTTGCTCCCCGTTTTACCAAAGTCACATTTTGAATCTTATTCTGGCCAGTTCACCTGAACCGATACGCCATTATCAGTCAACCTAAAGTATATCACAGTACTCCTGCCGGGAGCTTCTCGAGTTTGCCGATGTATTTCGCCTGTTGACGAGGCATTTGGATACCTTAAGAGAGTCATAGTTACTCCTTGCTGTTGCTCCCCATTTTACAACAGGCACATCTACAAGCTTTCTCTGGCCAGTTCTCCTGAAGCGATACGCTAATATCTGTTGACATAAAGACTTTCACAGTACTCCTGCCGGAAGCATCTCGACTTTGCCGATGTATTTCGCACATTGTCGAGGCATTTGGCTACCTTAAGATAGTCATAGTTACTCCTGCCAGTGTCTCTCCGTTAAACCACATTCACATTTACAATTTTCCTCTGCCCCTTTCACCAGATGCGATACGATATTATTTATCGACATTATGACTTTCACAGTACTCCTGCTAGGGGCTCCTCCAGTTTACCAAAGTATTTCGCCTGTTGAAGAGGCATTTGGCTACCTTAAGAGAGTCATAGTTACTCCTGTCAGTTGCTCCCCGTTTTACCAAAGTCACATTGTCAATCTTATTCTGGCCAGTTCACCTGAAGCGATACGCTATTATCAGTCAACCTAAAGAATATCACAGTACTCCTGCCGGGAGCTTCTCGAGTTTGCCGATGTATTTCGCCTGTTGACGAGGCATTTGGATACCTTAAGAGAGTCATAGTTACCACTTGCTGTTGCTCCCCATTTTACAACAGGCACATCTACAAGCTTTCTCTGGCCAATTCTCCTGAAGCGATACGCTAATATCTGTTGACATAAAGACTTTCACAGTACTCCTGCCGGGAGCTTCTCGACTTTGCCGATGTATTTCGCCTATTGACGAGGCGTTTGGCTACCTTAAGAGAGTCATAGTTACTCCTGCCAGTGTCTCTCCGTTAAACCACAGTCACATCTACAATATTCCTCCGCCCCTTTGAAAAGACGCGATACGCCATTATATGTCGACTTTATGACTTTCACAGTACTCCTGCTAGGGGCTCCTCCAGTTTACCAAAGTATTTCGGTTGTTGACGAGGCATTTGGCTACCTTAAGAGAGTCATAGTTACTCCTGTCAGTTGCTCCCCGTTTTACCAAAGTCACATTCTCAATCTTATTCTGGCCAGTTCACCTGAAGCGATACACCATTATTAGTCAACCTAAAGAATTTCACAGTACTCCTGCCGGGAGCTTCTCGAGTATGCCGATGTATTTCGCCTGTTGACGAGGCATTTGGATGCCTTAACAGAGTCTTAGTTACTCCTTGCTGTTGCTCCCCATTTTACAACAGGCACATCTACAAGCTTACTCTGGCCAGTTCTCTTGAAGCGATACGCTAATATCTGTTGACATAAAGACTTTCACAGTACTCCTGCCGGGAGCTTCTCGACTTTACCGATGTATTTCGCCTATTGACGAGGCATTTGGCTACCTTAAGAGAGTCATAGTTACTCCTGCCAGTGTCTCTCCGTTAAACCACAGTCACATCTACAATATTCCTCTGCCCCTTTCAAAAGACGCGATACGCCATTATTTGTCGACATTATGACTTTCACAGTTCTCCTGCTAGGGGCTCCTCCTGTTTACCAATGTACTTCGCCTGTTGACGAGGCATTTGGCTACCTTAAGAGATTCATAGTTACTCCTGTCAGTTGCTCCCCGTTTTACCAAAGTCACATTTTCAATCTTATTCTGGCCAGTTCACCTGAACCGATACGCCATTATCAGTCAACCTAAAGTATATCACAGTACTCCTGCCGGGAGCTTCTCGAGTTTGCCGATGTATTTCGCCTGTTGACGAGGCATTTGGATACCTTAAGAGAGTCATACTTACCACTTGCTGTTGCTCCTCATTTTACAACAGGCACATCTACAAGCTTTCTCTGGCCAATTCTCCTGAAGCGATACGCTAATATCTGTTGACATAAAGACTTTCACAGTACTCCTGCCGGGAGCTTCTCGATTTTGCCGATGTATTTCGCCTATTGACGAGGCGTTTGGCTACCTTAAGGGAGTCATAGTTACTCCTGCCAGTGTCTCTCCGTTAAACCACATTCACATTTACAATTTTCCTCTGCCCCTTTCACCAGACGCGATACGATATTATTTATCGACATTATGACTTTCACAGTACTCCTGCTAGGGGCTCCTCCAGTTTACCAAAGTATTTCGCCTGTTGACGAGGCATTTGGCTACCTTAAGGGAGTCATAGTTACTCCTGTCAGTTGCTCCCCGTTTTACCAAAGTCACATTCTCAATCTTATTCTGGCCAGTTCACCTGAAGCGATACGCCATTATTAGTCAACCTAAAGAATTTCACAGTACTCCTGCCGGGAGCTTCTCGAGTATGCCGATGTATTTCGCCTGTTGACGATTCATTTGGATGCCTTAAGAGAGTCTTAGTTACTCCTTGCTGTTGCTCCCCATTTTACAACAGGCACATCTACAAGCTTACTCTGGCCAGTTCTCTTGAAGCGATACGCTAATATCTGTTGACATAAAGACTTTCACAGTACTCCTGCCAGGAGCTTCTCGACTTTACCGATGTATTTCGCCTATTGACGAGGCATTTGGCTACCTTAAGAGAGTCATAGTTACTCCTGCCAGTGTCTCTCCGTTAAACCACGGTCACATCTACAATATTCCTCTGCCCCTCTCAAAAGACGCGATACGCCATTATTTGTCGACATTATGACTTTCACAGTTCTCCTGCTAGGGGCTCCTCCTGTTTACCAAAGTATTTCGCTGTTGACGAAGCATTTGGCTACCGTAAGAGAGTCATAGTTACTCCTGTCAGTTGCTCCCCGTTTTACCAAAGTCACATTTTGAATCTTATTCTGGCCAGTTCACCTGAACCGATACGCCATTATCAGTCAACCTAAAGTATATCACAGTACTCCTGCCGGGAGCTTCTCGAGTTTGCCGATGTATTTCGCCTGTTGACGAGGCATTTGGATACCTTAAGAGAGTCATAGTTACTCCTTGCTGTTGCTCCCCATTTTACAACAGGCACATCTACAAGCTTTCTCTGGCCAGTTCTCCTGAAGCGATACGCTAATATCTGTTGACATAAAGACTTTCACAGTACTCCTGCCGGGAGCTTCTCGACTTTACCGATGTATTTCGCCTATTGACGAGGCATTTGGCTACCTTAAGAGAGTCATAGTTACTCCTGCCAGTGTCTCTCCGTTAAACCACAGTCACATCTACAATATTCCTCTGCCCCTTTCAAAAGACGCGATACGCCATTATTTGTCGACATTATGACTTTCACAGTACTCCTGCTAGGAGCTCCTCCAGTTTACCAAAGTATTTCGCCTGTTGAAGAGGCATTTGGCTACCTTAAGAGAGTAATAGTTACTCCTGTCAGTTGCTCCCCGTTTTACCAAAGTCACATTCTCAATGTTATTCTGGCCAGTTCACCTGAAGCGATACGCTATTATCAGTCAACCTAAAGAGTATCACAGTACTCCTGCCGGGAGCTTCTCGAGTTTGCCGATGTATTTCGCCTGTTGACGAGGCATTTGGATACCTTAAGAGAGTCATAGTTACCACTTGCTGTTGCTCCCCATTTTACAACAGGCACATCTACAAGCTTTCTCTGGCCAATTCTCCTGAAGCGATACGCTAATATCTGTTGACATAAAGATTTTCACAGTACTCCTGCCGGGAGCTTCTCGACTTTGCCGATGTATTTCGCCTATTGACGAGGCGTTTGGCTACCTTGACAGAGTCATAGTTACTCTTGCCAGTGTCTCTCCGTTAAACCACAGTCACATCTACCATTTTCCTCTGCCCCTTTCACCAGACGCGATACGATATTATTCTTCGACATTATGACTTTCACAGTTCTCCTGCTAGGGGCTCCTCCTGTTTACCAATGTATTTCGCCTGTTGACGAGGCATTTGGCTACCTTAAGAGATTCATAGTTACTCCTGTCAGTTGCTCCCCGTTTTACCAAAGTCACATTTTCAATCTTATTCTGGCCAGTTCACCTGAACCGATACGCCATTATCAGTCAACCTAAAGTATATCACAGTACTCCTGCCGGGAGCTTCTCGAGTTTGCCGATGTATTTCACCTGTTCACGAGGCATTTGGATACCTTAAGAGAGTCATACTTACCACTTGCTGTTGCTCCTCATTTTACAACAGGCACATCTACAAGCTTTCTCTGGCCAATTCTCCTGAAGCGATACGCTAATATCTGTTGACATAAAGACTTTCACAGTACTCCTGCCGGGAGCTTCTCGATTTTGCCGATGTATTTCGCCTATTGACGATGCGTTTGGCTACCTTAAGGGAGTCATAGTTACTCCTGCCAGTGTCTCTCCGTTAAACCACAGTCACATCTACAATATTCCTCTGCCCCTTTCAAAAGACGCGATACGCCATTATTTGTCGACATTATGACTTTCACAGTACTGCTGCTAGGGGCTCCTCCAGTTTACCAAAGTATTTCGCCTGTTGAAGAGGCATTTGGCTACCTTAAGAGAGTCATAGTTACTCCTGTCAGTTGCTCCCCGTTTTACCAAAGTCACATTCTCAATCTTATTCTGGCCAGTTCACCTGAAGCGATACGCTATTATCAGTCAACCTAAAGAGTATCACAGTACTCCTGCCGGGAGCTTCTCGAGTTTGCCGATGTATTTCGCCTGTTGACGAGGCATTTGGATACCTTAAGAGAGTCATAGTTACCACTTGCTGTTGCTCCCCATTTCACAACAGGCACATCTACAAGCTTTCTCTGGCCAATTCTCCTGAGGCGATACGCTAATATCTGTTGACATAAAGACTTTCACAGTACTCCTGCCGGGAGCTTCTCGACTTTGCCGATGTATTTCGCCTATTGACGAGGCATTTGGCTACCTTAAGAGAGTCATAGTTACTCCTGCCAGTGTCTCTCCGTTAAACCACAGTCACATCTACAATATTCCTCTGCCCCTTTCAAAAGACGCGATACGCCATTATTTGTCGACATTATGACTTTCACAGTACTCCTGCTAGGGGCTCCTCCAGTTTACCAAAGTATTTCGCCTGTTGAAGAGGCATTTGGCTACCTTAAGAGAGCCATAGTTACTCCTGTCAGTTGCTCCCCGTTTTACCAAAGTCACATTCTCAATCTTATTCTGACCAGTTCACCTGAAGCGATACGCTATTATCAGTCAACCTAAAGAGTATCACAGTACTCCTGCCGGGAGCTTCTCGAGTTTGCCGATGTATTTCGCCTGTTGACGAGGCATTTGGATACCTTAAGAGAGTCATAGTTACCACTTGCTGTTGCTCCCCATTTTACAACAGGCACATCTACAAGCTTTCTCTGGCCAGTTCTCCTGAAGCGATACGCTAATATCTGTTGACATAAAGACTTTCACAGTACCCCTGCCGGAAGCATCTCGACTTTGCCGATGTATTTCGCACATTGTCGAGGCATTTGGCTACCTTAAGATAGTCATAGTTACTCCTGCCAGTGTCTCTCCGTTAAACCACATTCACATTTACAATTTTCCTCTGCCCCTTTCACCAGACGCGATACGATATTATTTATCGACATTATGACTTTCACAGTACTCCTGCTAGGGGCTCCTCCAGTTTACCAAAGTATTTCGCCTGTTGAAGATGCATTTGGCTACCTTAAGAGAGTCATAGTTACTCCTGTCAGTTGCTCCCCGTTTTACCAAAGTCACATTCTCAATCTTATTCTGGCCAGTTCACCTGAAGCGATACGCTATTATCAGTCAACCTAAAGAATATCACAGTACTCCTGCCGGGAGCTTCTCGAGTTTGCCGATGTATTTCGCCTGTTGACGAGGCATTTGGATACCTTAAGAGAGTCATAGTTACCACTTGCTGTTGCTCCCCATTTTACAACAGGCACATCTACAAGCTTTCTCTGGCCAATTCTCCTGAAGCGATACGCTAATATCTGTTGACATAAAGACTTTCACAGTACTCCTGCCGGGAGCTTCTCGACTTTACCGATGTATTTCGCCTATTGACGAGGCATTTGGCTACCTTAAGAGAGTCATAGTTACTCCTGCCAGTGTCTCTCCGTTAAACCACAGTCACATCTACAATATTCCTCTGCCCCTTTCAAAAGACGCGATACGCCATTATTTGTCGACATTATGACTTTCACAGTACTCCTGCTAGGAGCTCCTCCAGTTTACCAAAGTATTTCGCCTGTTGAAGAGGCAATTGGCTACCTTAAGAGAGTCATAGTTACTCCTGTCAGTTGCTCCCCGTTTTACCAAAGTCACATTTTCAATCTTATTCTGGCCAGTACACCTGAAGCGATACGCTATTATCAGTCAACCTAAAGAATATCACAGTACTCCTGCCGGGAGCTTCTCGAGTTTGCCGATGTATTTCGCCTGTTGACGAGGCATTTGGATACCTTAAGAGAGTCATAGTTACCACTTGCTGTTGCTCCCCATTTTACAACAGGCACATCTACAAGCTTTCTCTGGCCAATTCTCCTGAAGCGATACGCTAATATCTGTTGACATAAAGACTTTCACAGTACTCCTGCCGGGAGCTTCTCGACTTTGCCGATGTATTTCGCCTATTGACGAGGCGTTTGGCTACCTTAACAGAGTCATAGATACTCCTGCCAGTGTCTCTCCGTTAAACCACAGTCACATCTACAATATTCCTCTGCCCCTTTGAAAAGGAGCGATACGCCATTATTTGTCGACTTTATGACTTTCACAGTACTCCTGCGAGGGGCTCCTCCAGTTTACCAAAGTATTTCGCCTGTTGACGAGGCATTTGGCTACCTTAAGAGAGTCATAGTTACTCCTGTCAGTTGCTCCCCGTTTTACCAAAGTCACATTCTCAATCTTATTCTGGCCAGTTCACCTGAAGCGATACGCCATTATTAGTCAACCTAAAGAATTTCACAGTACTCCTGCCGGGAGCTTCTCGAGTATGCCGATGTATTTCGCCTGTTGACGAGGCATTTGGATGCCTTAAGAGAGTCTTAGTTACTCCTTGCTGTTGCTCCCCATTTTACAACAGGCACATCTACAAGCTTACTCTGGCCAGTTCTCTTGAAGCGATACGCTAATATCTGTTGACATAAAGACTTTCACAGTACTCCTGCCAGGAGCTTCTCGACTTTACCGATGTATTTCGCCTATTGACGAGGCATTTGGCTACCTTAAGAGAGTCATAGTTACTCCTGCCAGTGTCTCTCCGTTAAACCACAGTCACATCTACAATATTCCTCTGCCCCTTTGAAAAGGAGCGATACGCCATTATTTGTCGACTTTATGACTTTCACAGTACTCCTGCTAGGGGCTCCTCCAGTTTACCAAAGTATTTCGCCTGTTGACGAGGCATTTGGCTACCTTAAGAGAGTCATAGTTACTCCTGTCAGTTGCTCCCCGTTTTACCAAAGTCACATTTTGAATCTTATTCTGGCCAGTTCACCTGAACCGATACGCCATTATCAGTCAACATAAAGTATATCACAGTACTCCTGCCGGGAGCTTCTCGAGTTTGCCGATGTATTTCGCCTGTTCACGAGGCATTTGGATACCTTAAGAGAGTCATAGTTACTCCTTGCTGTTGCTCCACATTTTACAACAGGCACATCTACAAGCTTTCTCTGGCCAGTTCTCCTGAAGCGATACGCTAATATCTGTTGACATAAAGACTTTCACAGTACTCCTGCCGGGAGCTTCTCGACTTTACCGATGTATTTCGCCTATTGACGAGGCATTTGGCTACCTTAAGAGAGTCATAGTTACTCCTGCCAGTGTCTCTCCGTTAAACCACAGTCACATCTACAATATTCCTCTGCCCCTTTCAAAAGACGCGATACGCCATTATTTGTCGACATTATGACTTTCACAGTACTCCTGCTAGGAGCTCCTCCAGTTTACCAAAGTATTTCGCCTGTTGAAGAGGCATTTGGCTACCTTAAGAGAGTAATAGTTACTCCTGTCAGTTGCTCCCCGTTTTACCAAAGTCACATTCTCAATGTTATTCTGGCCAGTTCACCTGAAGCGATACGCTATTATCAGTCAACCTAAAGAGTATCACAGTACTCCTGCCGGGAGCTTCTCGAGTTTGCCGATGTATTTCGCCTGTTGACGAGGCATTTGGATACCTTAAGAGAGTCATAGTTACCACTTGCTGTTGCTCCCCATTTTACAACAGGCACATCTACAAGCTTTCTCTGGCCAATTCTCCTGAAGCGATACGCTAATATCTGTTGACATAAAGATTTTCACAGTACTCCTGCCGGGAGCTTCTCGACTTTGCCGATGTATTTCGCCTATTGACGAGGCGTTTGGCTACCTTGACAGAGTCATAGTTACTCTTGCCAGTGTCTCTCCGTTAAACCACAGTCACATCTACCATTTTCCTCTGCCCCTTTCACCAGACGCGATACGATATTATTCTTCGACATTATGACTTTCACAGTTCTCCTGCTAGGGGCTCCTCCTGTTTACCAATGTATTTCGCCTGTTGACGAGGCATTTGGCTACCTTAAGAGATTCATAGTTACTCCTGTCAGTTGCTCCCCGTTTTACCAAAGTCACATTTTCAATCTTATTCTGGCCAGTTCACCTGAACCGATACGCCATTATCAGTCAACCTAAAGTATATCACAGTACTCCTGCCGGGAGCTTCTCGAGTTTGCCGATGTATTTCACCTGTTCACGAGGCATTTGGATACCTTAAGAGAGTCATACTTACCACTTGCTGTTGCTCCTCATTTTACAACAGGCACATCTACAAGCTTTCTCTGGCCAATTCTCCTGAAGCGATACGCTAATATCTGTTGACATAAAGACTTTCACAGTACTCCTGCCGGGAGCTTCTCGATTTTGCCGATGTATTTCGCCTATTGACGATGCGTTTGGCTACCTTAAGGGAGTCATAGTTACTCCTGCCAGTGTCTCTCCGTTAAACCACAGTCACATCTACAATATTCCTCTGCCCCTTTCAAAAGACGCGATACGCCATTATTTGTCGACATTATGACTTTCACAGTACTGCTGCTAGGGGCTCCTCCAGTTTACCAAAGTATTTCGCCTGTTGAAGAGGCATTTGGCTACCTTAAGAGAGTCATAGTTACTCCTGTCAGTTGCTCCCCGTTTTACCAAAGTCACATTCTCAATCTTATTCTGGCCAGTTCACCTGAAGCGATACGCTATTATCAGTCAACCTAAAGAGTATCACAGTACTCCTGCCGGGAGCTTCTCGAGTTTGCCGATGTATTTCGCCTGTTGACGAGGCATTTGGATACCTTAAGAGAGTCATAGTTACCACTTGCTGTTGCTCCCCATTTTACAACAGGCACATCTACAAGCTTTCTCTGGCCAATTCTCCTGAGGCGATACGCTAATAT